>NC_092873.1:122407710-123607710 GCF_028372415.1 Notamacropus eugenii
TTCATTGATAACAAGATGCCAATTACAGAGAAAGTAATTTTTGATGGAACACTTGGGGGGAGAGGGAAGGTAAGTAGTTCATTTTTTGACATGGTAGTTTTGCAAGTGTCAGTGAGACTTACCTATACCCATATACTATAATTATCAGCTTGATGGATGAGGACCACAGGGAGAATACATTATGGGTCAAACTGTAACAAAAGATTTATTTTCTTCTGAGATTAAACATGTTGGGGGTGTGGATGGGCATTGTTATACAGGACAGTCTTACTCTGAGTTCTGTCACTAAAAGATGAGTGTCATGACTCTCCTATGATATAGAGGTTGGAGGGGAACATGGGTTCTGGAAGAGTGTACTACAGTGTTGGGAAAAAACATACAACACCTGCTTTCCTTGGCTGACTTCCCATGACTGTTGGTACAATGACAAGGCAAAGAGAAAAGGCTAGACAACTAAAAACTCTTCAACACAGCAACCATACATATTGTCTCATTGTAATCAGAAACCTTTTCCTTGTCTCTTCACTCTGTAATTCTATATGACTGCAGAATGGGGCAGGAGAAAAGGTGACTTTCAATATAACAGTGAAATATTATTCCTTTTTAACTTCAAATAGACAAACTGGATAGAGACCTGGTGCTATAGGAATGCCAAAGTAAATATTTACCTCCTGAAGTGGCCCTAATGCCCTGCTCTCTCCACCACATATCAGCTGTGTTATCTAAGCCATTTGCCTAACAAAATATTGGGGAATGCCTACATTGAGGAATCAGTAATGTATTCAACTAAGAGAGACAGAGATAAAATAATGAGGGAGTTAGAAGGACAATCAGGAGATTTTGGAGTCACAGAAGCCAAGAGAAGAAACATGATCAGAAGGATGCAATGGTCAAGGACACAGTTCAACAAATGTTTTATGCCTGCTACATGCAAGATTCCGGGACATAATGGAGTGTACAAAGACAAAAATGAAACAGTCCCTGTCTTTAAGAAGCTTATATGGAGGGGAGAGGAAGGATACAAGACGTACAAAGATAAGTAAGTAAAATTTTAGGAAAGAGAGAAAATATAGAAAACTTAGAATATCTGAAGTTTTCCACAACAGAGCCTGAAAGGAACTAAGATTTCTAAGAGTCAGAGGAGAAAAGGGAAAGCATTCTAGGCCTGGGGAAAGATTATTAAAAGGCATAGAGGCAGGAAATACCATATATAGTTCAGAGAATGAATGCTAGGCCGGGTTGGCTGAAATGTATTTTATGAAAAGCAATAACAGTATCATCTGAAAATATATGTTGGATTCATATTATGGAGCAAAGGGACAAACATTTATTAAGTGCCAAATGTGTGATTGTGTTCATCACTTTACAAATACTAGTTCTTTTGATCCTCAAAACAACCCTGAGAAGTGTTATCATTATCCCCATTTCACAGATGAGGAAACTCAGGCAAACAGAGGCTAAGTAACTTGCCCAAGGTCACCACTCACAGCTAGTAAGTGTCTCACACCACATTTCAATTGAGGTCTTCCTGACTCTGTGTCTGGTACTCCATCAACTATGCCACCTAGCCAAAAGATGTTGTGAAGTTTGCATGAATAATCTGTTTAATTTGGAAAGGGAAGGAATAAGGGAGAGTCATCCTTGACATCAGATTCTAGGTTGCCTTTGAAGTCTGGTTACATACTGACTGAAAGAATCAAGACATTATAGATTTAGATATGGAAGGGATATTAGAGGCCATCTGATGACCCTCTAATTTGACAGGTAAGGAAACTGAGAGGAAGATGGTGTCCTCAATAGAAACAGAGACATTCAGAAAAAGGATGGGATTGAAAGGAAATATAATGAGTTCTATTTTAGACATAGTAAGTAGGCATTATCTGATACCTAATATACAGCAAAGAGTTAACAATAGGTGATAAGTGTACATGAAAGAGAAGAAGGCTTAATATTTATTTATTTGGGAGTCATCTAGGAAGATAGTGATCACTGAATTTTTGGGAGCCAATGAGACAAAGAGGCAGTTTCCAGAGAGAAGAAAAGAGGGTCCAGGACAAAACTGTGTAAAACTTATCCTTAATGGGCAGAAGATTTATGAAGCTCAAGCAGAGGAAACTGAGGAAAGAAGGCAAGATGAGGACAGAGAGACAGAGAGATGAGTGCTGAAATAACCACTGGGTTTGATGACTGAAAGGTCATTAATAACTTCTGAAAGAATAATTATGGTAAGATGGGGACAGAAGTTGTATTGTAAGAGTTAGGATTCTGTGGCTAGTACAGAAGTAAAACTATCAAATAGCAAATATATCAAATAGCATTTGATGGTCAAAGGCAGAACTAAAAAAAAAACTATTATGCTAAATACTATGCTAAACACTGAGGATAAAAATACAGAAAAAAATAAAGACAATGTTTACTGTCAAGGACCTTCTATGCTACTACCATGAAGCAAAGCAGGGAGGAAAATGGTGGCCTGCTAATAGTACCTGTGTTTGGAAAATTCAATGGATGTTGCATAGAGGTGAAGGGGAATAGATTGACTTACCCTTTCTAAATGCAATAAGAGAGTTGATTTAATTACTATCTAAAAGTGGGAAAGGATAAGAGCTACAGGTAGTGTATAACTGAGAAGATGGTTAAGAAGTGAAAATTGAAACATGGCTGGAGCATAGGCCTAGGTGTATTGGGTGAGTAAAGCAAAGACCCAACGGAAACGAGTTAGGGAGAATAAGCACTCATTTTAGTGCTTATGATATCTTAGGCACTATGCTAAGTTCTGCACAAATATTATCTCATTTGATTCCCACAAGCATCCTGTGAGACAGGTGCCAATATAATACCCATTTTATAGTTGAGGAGATTAAAAAAGATAAAAGGTGTTTGCCCAGGGCACACAGCTAATAAGCGTCTGAGACCAGATTTGAACTCATGTCTTCCTGACTCCAGATCCATAATTCTTCGCTTCTTTATAGGTGACATGAAGATTGGTGGGAGATCAGTAGAGAGTAAGTAGAAGTACTTGCCTAGACATATTGGGTGACTAAGTACAGAGATCAAGAAATATGACACCTGAAATAAAGCATCATTAGATTTAATAATTTATAGGATATTGAGGATTATTGATAAAAAATAAAAGTATATTACTCCTTATAAGAGTAAAGAAAGGAAGAAGGGAAAGAGCCAGTGAAGAAAATCAATTCTGTCATAGTAACCAACAAGTCAATACACATTAGCACTGCTGAGGACAAGGAATTTCCAAGCCTCTCTCCCACCACCTCCCTGTCCCTTGCTGGGGCCCTCCCATAAACAAACAAACAAACATTCATGAGCCTAGCTGTGCCTGCGTGACTATGTCCTTCCCAGCTCTGACCAACTTACTCTCAACTGTGCTCCACCCTTCCTGTTCCATCTGTTCAGCAAGCTCCTTCCACCACATGTGTCTTAGATTTCCATGTGTTTTAAGCAAGTCACATGAGCCTATTAATGAATGGGAAAGATGTTCCCATTTAAATTACCATTACATTTGGCCCCAAGATCTTTTGTATTCATTACATAGGTTGGAGGGGCAACTGGTATCAACAGAATTGTAACAGCGATAACAGAAAAAAAGAGCATATAAAACAATATCTTAGGCAACTGGTGTCAATATAACTTTTTTTTTTTTTTTTGGTAAGCCAGGTTTTATTTTCTTCTAACACAAAAAATGCTTAAACACACAAAAAATCCTCACAAATGTACATTGACAGATATTTTAAACATGAAACAATAACCCATAACCTCTATTATATTTTCCAAGGAGGTTCATAATTAAAATACTAAATCATAAAATATTGGGAGGTTGTACTGAACAAGCATATGACCTTCATCTCACTCATCTTCTGTTTTTTTTTAAATTTATTAATTTTTAGTTTTCAAAATTAATTTCTACAAAATTTTGAATTTCAAATTTTCTCCCCACCTCTCCCCTCCCCTACTGCAAAATGCTGTGCATTCTGATTACCCCTTCCCTGAATCTGCCCTCCCTTCTATCACACCCCTCCCTTCCCTTATTCCCATCTTCTCTCTTTTCTTGTAGGGCAAGACAGATTTCTATACCCCATTCCCTATATTTCTTATTTTCCAGTTGCATGTAAAACAATTCTCAACATTGGTTCCTAAAACTTTGAGTTCCAACTTTTCTCCCTTCCTCCTTCCCCACCCATCCCCACTGAGAAGGCAAACAATTCAATACAGGCTATGCATGTGAAATTATGCAAAAGACTTCCATAATAGTCATGTTGTGAAAGACTAACTATATTTCTCTCCATCTATCCTGTTCCCCATTTATTCTATTCTCTCTTTTGACCTTATCCCTAACCAAATGTGCTTACTTCTAATTACTCCCTCCTCCAAGTTTCCCTCCCTTCTGTTATTCCCTCCATATCCCACTTATGCCCTTCTTCCCTATACCCCTGTAGTGTAAGATTGATTTTCATACCAAATTGAGTGTGAATGTTATTCCCTTCTTAAGCCAAATGTGATGACAGTAAGCTTCACTTTTCCCCTCTCACCAACCTTTTTCACCTCCATTGAAAAAGCTTTTTCTTGCCTCTTTTATGAGAGATAATTTGCCCTATTCCATTTCTCCCTTTCTTCTCCTAATATGTTCCTTTCTCACCTCTTAATTTTATTTTTTCAGGTATCATTCCATCCTATTAAAGTCACTCTGTGCTCTCTGTCTACATGTATATGATTCCTCCAACTACCCAAACACTGAGAAAAGTTTCAAGAGTTACAAATATTATCTTTCCATGTAGGAGTGTAAACAGTTCAACTTTAGTAAGTCCCTTATGATTTCTCTTTCCCTTTTGCCTTTTCATACTTCTCTTGATTCTTGTGTTTGAAAGTCAAATTGTATGTTCAGCTCTGGTCTTTTTATCAAGAATTCTTGAAAGTTCTCTATTTCATTGAATGACCATTTTTCCCCTGAAGTATTATACTCAGTTTTGCTGGGTAAGTGATGCTTGGGTTTAATCCTAGTTCCTTTGACTTTTGGAATATCATATTCCAAGCCCTTTGATCCTTTAATGTAGAAGATGCTAGACCTTGTGTTATCCTGATAGTATTTCCACAATACTTGTTTCTTTCTAGCTGCTTCAATATTTTCTCCTTGACATGGGAACTCTGGAATTTGGCTACAATATTCCTAGGAGTTTCTCTTTTCAGATCTCTTTCAGGAGGCCATCTGTGGATTCTTTCAATATTTATTTTACCCTCTGGTTCTAGAATATCAGGGCAGTTTACCTGGATAATTTCATGAAAGATGATGTCTAGGCTCTTTTTTTTTGATCATGGCTTTCAGGTAGTCCCATAATTTTTAAATTGTCTCTTCTGGATCTATTTTCCAGGTCAGTTGTTTTTCCAATGAGCTATTTCACATTGTCTTCTACTTTTTCATTCTTTTGGTTTTGTTTTGTAATTTTTGGTTTCTCATAAAGTCATTAGCTTCTAACTGCTCCATTGTAATTTTTAAAGAACTATTTTCTTCAGTGAGCTTTTGAATCTCCTTTTCTATTTGGTTAATTCTGCTTTTTTAAAGCATTCTTCTCCTCTTTGGCTTTTTGGACCCCTTTTGGTATTCTGTTTTTAAAGGTGTTATTTTCTTCAGCATTTTTTTGGGGTCTCCTTTACTAAGTTGTTGACTAGCTTTTCATGAGTTTCTTGCATTGCTCTCCTTTATCTTTCCAATTTTTCCTCCACCTATCTTACTTGATTTTTGAAATACTTTTTGAGTTCTTCCATGGTCTAATATCATTGCATATTTATTTTGAGGTTTTGGATGCAGAAGTCTTGAATTTTATTTCTTCCTCTGATGGTATGCTTTGTTCTTCCTCATCTGAAAGGATGGAAGAAAATAACTGTTCACTAAGAAAGTAACTTTCTATAGTCTTATCTGTTTTCCCTTTTTTGGGGCATTTTCCCAGCCTGTTACTTGACTTCTGAGTCCTTTGTCAAGTGGAGGGTATACTCTAGGAACCTGTAAGTTTTCAGTTCCTCCAAGGTGGCACAATCAAGGGAGAGAAGTTTATTCCTCTTCTGACCTGTGCTCTGATCTGGAAGCAGCCACAAGTTTTTCTGCCCAGTATCTGCCACACCAGCCAGTGCTTCTCTTCACCCCAGGACTGCTACTTAAGGCTGAGATTCATATCAGCAGATCAATTCCCCCAGGGTCTTTAGACAGAGGGTTTCAAAAATGGACATTGCTGCAGCAGTGGGTGCAGCCGCCCTGGGGTTGGGGCTGTGCCTGGACCCTGCTCACTTCTCACTCAGGTGAAAGTGCTTTCTCACTGACCTTTAAAGCTGTCTTTGGTGTTTGTTGGTTGAGATATCTGGAAACCGCAGCTGTTGCCTGTGATTCCGCACCCTGAAAACTGCTCCATTCCTGTCCTTGCCTGGCCGCTGCCAAGGCTGCACTGTACTCCACTCTGAACCTAGTGCAATAGACCTTTCCTGTTGGCCTTCCAGGTTGTCTTGGGCTGAAAATCTCTTTCACATTGTCATTTTGTGGCTTCTGCTGCTCTAGAATTTGTATAGAGTCAATTTTACAGGTATTTTATGGGCTAAGCAGGGAGAGCTACAACAGGTCCATTATTCTACTCTGCCATCTTGGCTCAACCCCCTTCACTGTGAAATCTTGTCCAGCACCTCTGAAAGAGGTGCCCTATTTCCCCAATTATTAGAGACAAAATTAGGTGCTTTTAGGAAGAGGAACTACCTTCATTATTATATTTATGTGGGAAATGGCTAAAGGGGTATCATAGTATGCATCTGATTTTCTGATTGTTGTGGCAGTCTTCATTACTTCTTCCTATAACTTTCTTATACAGTCCCGAAGTGAATACCAGAGTCTATCTCCAGTAGGTCACATAGTCAATAGGATACTGCTTACTGCATCCATTTGCAGCCAAAGCTAACAGATTAATGGTATTGTTACCTCCTTGCATATTGTAATCTCTCTTAGCTTACTGTACAAAAGGATTCTAATACCTAAATATTTGAAGTAATCCACACCATCTATACATAGATACTCCTCCAGCCCCTTCATTACTGATTCTATCCATCTACCCATCTACCCATCTATTAATGATTCTCCCATCTTTTGGATAGATGGACTCAAAATATCTGTGACCTCCTGCTGAGTAAAATCCTCATTGATCTCAGTGAACACTGTGTTCCCTGCTTGGTTCTCTTATTTTCACCTTAGTGTGGGACAATCTTTGGCATGAGAAATCTCCCCCTGTAACACTGTTTCATTTTTCAATTCTGACTTTGTTACATTGTCTGCCTGGGCATTCTCCTGGCAGATGTTGTCATGGCAACTAGGCAGGCTCTGTACAAAGGTTGTATGCATACTTCTTTTCCAGTCTCCTCCTTCTTAGCTAAATAAATAGTCTTTTCTTCCACTTGAGACCTCTAAGCTAGCTTTTTTAAAGGAGAGCCCTAATGCTGAGAATTCTCATACAAACCAGCTAACTCTTTTTCTATCTGAATTTTTTCCTTCAGCAGCTTGTCTCTCCTTTCACACATAATACAATAACCTGTTAATAAAATCCATCCTCTCCTACACACTCCTGTTGGTTCTTTCCCTTGACTTTTTGGTATTCCTTGCAAATACTTTTACAAGTCTTTAGGTTCCCCTTCCTGTAACCTTGGTTCCTGGTACAGTGCTTTTTGCCCAGTCCTTTGCCAGGAGGTATATGGTAAATCCTGCCATCCTGGGATATCTGGGTCTTCCTCTAAATACTTTCTGCCTCCAAATAGAGATTTTAAACCCTGTGATCCTGTTTGTGATGCCAAATGCATCACCAAGGCAATATTCACGGCACTAAGGGTAACTAACTATGAATACACCAGCATAATTCAGACTCTCTGTATAGAAGGCAGGAGAAAATATTTATTCAAACCCCAGAAAGCCAAATCCAAACACCAGAAAGCCAAATCAGTCATAGTAACCAAGAAGTCAATACACATTAGCACTGCTGGGGACAAAGACATTCCCAAGCCTTCCCCCTTCCCCACCCTGGGAACTTCCCATAAACAAATAACACAAACAAACACTCATGAGCCTATATACCTGCTTGCTTGTGTCCTTCCCAACTTTGACTAGCCTGACCAACTTCCTCTCAGCTCTGTTCCACCCTCCTGTTCTACCTGTTCATCAGGCTCCTCCCACCACATGTGACTTAGGTATCCATGTGATTTAAACAGGTCACATGGGCCTATTATTGAATGAGAAAGATCTTCCCATTTAAGTAACCATTACACAAGGTCTAGAAAAACTAAGATAGGATTACATCAAGAAGACAGGAAAAAGAATTAGACTCAGTAAGAATTAGAGACTTTTTTAAAATTCAGAAATTTTTTAAAATTCAGAAATGACAGAAGGAGGAAGAGATAGAAATAAATACTGAGAAATGCTGAGGAGTGGAAGGGGCTTCAGCATGATAGTTTGCCTTAATCACAATAAAGTAGGAGCTGAAGCAGGAACTAGGGGATTAAAGAAGAGGGAAAAGTTTAGAATAGTTACTATAGAAAGTGAAATGAATAAATAATGAGATGTCAGATTGCTGAGCAATAATAAGAGCCCAGCCGAGGTTATAGACAAGTAAAATCTGAGTATCCATAGTCCTGCAGCATTTAGTTCAATTGGTGCCTAAACAGGAAGGCTCACTTCAATAATCCTACCAAGCAGACATTCAGCCTCTGCTTGAAAATATCTGTTGGTAGGCAAGTCACACCATTCCCCTTTAGAATAATTAAAATTTATAAGGGGAATTCTACACATGGAATGTCCAACTCTACCTCTTTCACTCAATGCTTGAATTTCTGTCCTATGTACTTTATTCAAATAAGTAATCTGGGGATTTAATTCTTTCAGCCAAATTCTAAAATAGCATTGTTTCTAATTTCATCATCATCTTGGCCACCTTCCTCTGGATTAGTCCCAGCTTTTGAATATCCTTGAAATTAAATTAAATGTGGTACCTACCCTAAAGCAAACGAAGCACTTTAGTCTTACGGTTAGTTATGGTCCTACCATAGCAGAATAAGATTCTCCCACATTCTAGAGGTGCTTCTAGTTACAGACCAAATCTATGTAACTCTTTGAATTGCTTTAGCAACTTGACTTTTTATTGTTCTTGTTATCAGTTTTGCAATTTTGTTGGCATAGGAATCTCATGGTGCAGAATTTTCTTTGTTAGTGTAGATGGGACGATAGGTAACAGTTCTACAACTTATCATCTTAAGAGATTTGCCTGGGCAACTTAACTAAGGTATTTTTTTTTTAACAGGTCACATAGCTTGTATGTATCAGATGCAGACCTTGAAACTAGGTCTTCATGATTCCAAGGACAGTTTTCTGTCCAAAAATCCATACTGTATCTTGATGATTAAAATTACAGTTAATTAAATTGTCAGCTATTTTTAAATTCATTTTTCTTTGGCTGTGTCTCCTTTACTTGTCTATTTGATTATTTTAAACACATATAAAACTTTACATTACTGAATTGACCTTATTAGATTCAATCCATTGCTCGGTCTCACATAGAACATGATTCAATTCAAGAAACATTTGTTAAGTAGAGTTTTCATCAGTCTTTTCCTCCTTTCTTCATGTTGGAGAAAAAGAATAATATATTTTTATTCAAAGAGTATAGAACTGGACGTACCAAAACAAGATGAAGTAGCCCCTCCCTTCCAGTGGTGGAATTCAATGTGTTCCTAGATAAGTACATTTCTAGAGGGGGAATTTAGTCTGATTTTCTGACTTATTCTATGAGTTGAAAATTTATAGGAGTGGTAAAGTTCTATGTCCATGATGATCTGTAATTCCTACAAGAAATATTTTCTCCTTGTGTTTGTAATAGTCTGTGTGAAAAAAAAATAATTCAGATATTCTTGTAGGATTGAGAATCTTGGCACAGACTGTAACAAAAAGCAGTAGTGATCTGTATTTATAACTTTCTGATATACTAGCTAAGCTCAATCAGTAGGAAAAGTGTGCCCTTCAACAGAGACTAGCCTATAAATTCAAAAGTCCAATAATTCCATGTTATAAATGAAGAAACTGAGATGCAGGAAAGATTTAGGAGACAAGAGAGAGTGGAAGACATAGAAGACAAGAAAATTATGACATCCTCAAGGTGATTTAGAAATTCAAAACCATGGAGCTGACACATTCATGGAAGGATGTCACATTAATGATCAGTTCCATTCCTCCCAGTTCTCAATGCATGACATTCCTTGGGATGCCAATGTCCTGGGGAAAAGCCCTCAGTTATACTTTAAATTATTAATCTGAGGAGGACTTTATGGAAGAAAAACATAAATAACTTGCTGAAGGATAGATAGTAGGGAGGTAGTGCTAAAGTCATGTTCAAATAACTTACCCAAGGTTACAAAATGAATGAGTTAAACATTGGTGAAAATATTATATTCTAAGAAAGGTGTCCTAAAGAGAGCTCTTAATTTAATTTCAAACTCTTTTCTTTGGAACTGTGAAATAAGTAATCCATCATAAATGTTAGTCTCTAAAGCACCCTTTTGATATTTTAATAATAATGGAAGGGAACAACCCCTCTAAGAATATTTTTCTTCTTGGAAATGTGCCTAGAAATCAAGAGTGACTTCTGCACAATAAATCTTATCAGATTTCTCTAGGCTTAGGGTTAAAAAAAATGTTGGTGAGATCTCAGCTTCTAGGGTAATGCAAGAAGCTGTGCCCTTGACTTTGTTTTGAACACAAGCTAGCTCTATCCTTCTCTGGGGGATCTTTATCAACTATAGCTCATCTGTTTTCCCCAAGACCTTAAAGACTTGCTGTGTTTGGGGATATCCTATTGATGGCTTAAGGAAAATTGGAATTTGGAATAAACTGGATCTCTAAAATGTAGACTGAATAATTTGGAAGAGTTTAAGAACTATCTGGTCACTATTATGAGATGGAAACAAATTTCTTAATAGCATTGGACAGATTCCAGTATAAGACTGCTTTTATGCATCTATTCCACCAATATTTTTCAAACTCCAATTATGCATAACATGGTGCTAAAGTGTTATAGGAGGTGAGAAGGAACCATATGCACAGCACGTAGTCCCTGCCCACAAATGCAACAATAAATCATATAAATATCAAATAAATAAAATATCAATATAAATATCAAATGGGGGATATTTACCCTAGAGAAGAGCTCAATGTATTTCAGAACGTGATTATTGTTTCCAGTTAAAATTTAATTGGGTACATACAAACGTAAATATATCTATAAGACCATGATATAAGCAAAAATACACTGTCTGTCTCCCTGCGTGTAGGTCATTGGCTTTGACTTTGACCATGAGGATCCTGCCAGTATAGAGAGAAGCAAGGGAATTCAGATCTCTTGAATCTCACTTAAGCAATACCTTTCTATTGTACTGCTGTATAGCATAACTACCCTAAGAGTTTGTTAAACTAGAGTGAAGATGTACAAAATGGAAGTTGAGACTGATGGAGAGGAAAGAGTGTTAGAAGCACTATCCATATGTATACTGAAGTCTCTAAGTGTAAGGTCAAGAACTGGGGTGCAAAGAAACACTAAGTGAGATTCCAACCTCATTGACAAAGAAAGATACCACATAAAGTCTTATTTTTCTATGGAATTTAGAGCTAAATTGTGGCATCGCGCATATAGATAAAGCCTTAGTCAAGAAGAATTAGCTTCAAGTTCTGTCTCTGGCATGTACTAGCAACATGAACTGCCAGGCCTAGAGGCCTGAGGGCTACCCGAGTCTTACCTTACTTATCGCAGATCTTTGGCTGGCCAAACCGGATAAACGTATGAGAGAAGAGACTTTCCGGAGTCGAACAAGGGTTAGGCTTTATTCAGGGTCCTGGTTACATGTGCAGGGGGAACTCTTCCTTAGGAGAGAGAGAGAAATCTCCCAAGGAGGCAAAGATCTTACAGTAACAGAATGAAAGCAGAAGTGGAAGTGGGGAGAGAGGGGGGAGGGAAGAGCGAAGAGAGGAAAAGGGGCCTTCTGTCCTGTAAGGGCCCCTCAGCGCTAAGAGAGCCTTCGGGCTTTCCTGACCCTACTTAAGCTCTCCTGCCGCATAGTTTGCACCTGAATATCGTGCCTGTTAGATAACAATAGGTGTGCCCAGATCCGGGCCAGTCTCGAGGGCGGGGATGCTCTCTCCCATCACGTTCTCATGGGAAGAGGCAGAAATACACGAGATCTCACTCCTCAATTCCCTGCTGTTTCCTGGGGGGGCCTCATGAGAACTCTAAGGTTTAGAAGCTCTCACCTTTACCCGCCTGAGACTGTCCACATGGAACTGAGCTTACACCCCCAACAATGAACCATGATAATCTTTTCTTTTTTCAGTGTCCCCAGGTAAATCTCTAAAATTGTAAGTTGCTGATCTAGATTGGAAGATGAAGTTCTGTACTGTGAGCCCTTTGCACTGATGAGATCACAGCACTGATCCAAAAACAAACAAAAAAGAGACTTTTGGTTATTACCTTGTCATCATGGAACAAAGCAATAAAGGGAAAATTTTGTTAACATTTATCTAATGGGTTGTCGGGAAAGAAAACCTGATCCAAAAAATGGAAAAATCTGGAAGCGGATAAAGCATATTCTAAGCTTATTTCTGTACATTAAGTGATAAAGTCAGTGTGAGGTTATGTATTTATAAATTTGGAATCTATCTTAATTTTTATCCCTTTTTTTCAATTGGCAAATCAAAGCATTCACGCTCTTATTCTTAAATATCATAGGAGTAGGCAAATCATTGAATAAAAAAATGAAAAAGCATTTATTAAGCACTTAGTATATTCCAGGCACTGTGCTAATTCCTGGAGATACAAATACAAAAGTGAGCTCACCCTTGCCCTCCAGGGGCATATATAAATATACAAGAGTGGTAGTCAAGGAATGCAAGGTCTGGGGACTCAGTAATGATGAGTTGATCCACAGGGACATTAATTGGCATGCACTTTCTAGGGACTGTTGAAAATTATGCTAACTCAGTGGCCCATTGTTCCCAAACCTGCTTGTCAATCAGTGTTGGGTGAGGCTTCACCTAGTCTGCAGCTTCTGTATTACCTGCTATTTAGCAAACTCCTACCAGTGATATTTGTATCCCTATCTATTAGATATCACATACAAGCAATTGGTCTAGAATTGAGATGCGGTGGCCCATCCCTTTTTAGTGACATGGACTTATCCAAATTATTTTTATTTCACCACAAAAGTTAGCCTTAAAAGCTTGCCCTATCTCAACACATTTGCTGATCTCTAGTGATCAACTTTGTTACTACTTTGGCATATTTTAATAAACATTTTTAATTCTCTTTATCCTGAGTTTTGCCTTATTAATCAGAGTGAAAGCCCAAACAACAACAACAAAATTCTTTTAATAGAGCCATGGCAGTAGAATAGTAGTAATTTGCTGAGAGCTGGTAAATAAAGAGAAGCAATTGTGGGCAGGCAGCTGACATGAGGGCTAGGGTAGATAACTGGATAGGAGAAGAAATTTCATAAAAATTTCTTTACCAACTACCAGAAACATTTAAATTCTATTTTTAGAAAGCATTTCAATTTTTGATTCTCATCTTAGGTTTTGTAAAGTGTGCAGTAAAATAAGAAATTCTTATCTGTAAAATGGAGGAGGGGGTGGTTAGATGATTTTTAAGGTTCCTTGCCACTTTACATATTATGATTTTATATTCCTTTCTTATAGACTATCATTTACTATATATATATATATATACATATATATATATATATGTATATATATATATATGGTATACATTATATTTACCATGATATTTACCAGAATATCATTGACCCTTTGTAACTACAGACCTGTGGCTCAACAAAGGTAGAGAAAACCATGGGACTATTCTGATTGGGTCCATTACAAATCTATGCTATACAGCCTTAGCCAGGATTTCAACACTACTAGGCAATCCTCCTCTATCCCTCTAGTCAACTCACTATTCCACTCTCCACAGTGGCTCTTCCAAACCTTTTCACTACCCACAAACCTCCCATGATCCTACGCCCCACAATATCTCAGCTAAGAACCTTGCCTTATATTTTACTGAAAAAAATGAATTCATTCAAAATGAGCTTCCTCTTTCTCAGCACCTATCACTCAGATGCCTTCTGCCACTATCTTTTTCACCCCTCTCAAACATGATGAGGTGGTTTTACTCATTACCGAGACGAACTCCTCTAGTCTCTCAAGTAATCACATTCCACCCCATCTTCTCCAGCACACTGCCCCTTCTGATATCTCTACTCACTTATCACTTAACCATTTATTTTCAATCTCTCCCTGTCTACTAGTGTATCCACTTACTACTTATAAACTTGCCCATTTCTCCTCTATTCTGAGAAAAAACTCACTTGATCCTTCCACCCCTGCTAATTATCATGCTATATTTCCTCTTCTCTTTGTACATGAACTCCTTGGAAAGGAATTTTATCCTAATAGGCCTGCACAACCTGCACCCCAAAGGCACTTAAGGCTCTCAGGCCACTTGGAGGGTGCCAAAGGATTTCCTTATCATGCAAAGGATGTTTTCCTCTACATTTTTTGCAGGTTGTGGGAAATCCTTTGGCAAGCTGCAAGGTGCCTGAAGGCCATGAGAAACTGTAACTACAGGTTGTGCAAGCCTGATCTAAAACAATTTTCTCTCCTCTCACTCTCTTCTTTAACCTTAACAATCTGGTTTGAACGTTATCATTTTGCCAAAGCTTCAAAGTTAGTAACGATCTGCTAGGTGCCAAATCCAACGACCTCTTCGCAATCCTACTTTTCAGCTCTTCAGTCTTTTTTATTGGAAGGTGTGGGTTATTTTTATTTTTTTTTCACCTTAAATAGCATTTTATTTTCCCCCATAATTACATGTAAGACAATGTTTAGCATTCATTTTTTTAAAATTTATTTATTTATTTTAAGTTTTCCATATTCATTTCCACAAAATTTTGAGTTCCAAATTTTCTCCCCATCTCTCCCCTCCCCCCACCCCAAAACACCAAGCATTTTAATTACGCCTACCACCAATCTGCCCTCCCTTCTAACATTCCTCCCTTCCCTTATCCCCATCTTCTTTTTTGCCCTGTAGGGCAAGATAAATTTCTATACCCCATTACCTGTATTTCTAATTTCCCAGTTATATGCAAGAACAATACTCAATAGTTGTTCCTAAAACTTTGAGTTCCAACTCTTCTCTTCCTTCCTCCCTCCCCACCCATCCCCATTGAGAAGGCAAGCATTTCAATATAGGCTATATATGTGTAGTTTTTCAAATTATTTCCATAATAGTCATGTTGTGTAAGACTAACTATTTCCCTCTATGTTATCCTGCCCCCCATTTCTTCTATTCTCTCTTTTGACCTTGTCCCTCCCCAAGAGGGTTGACTTCTAATTGCTCCTTCCTCCCATTGCCCTCCCTTCCATCATCCCCCCACCATGCTTATCCCCTTCTCCCCCACTTTCCTGTATTATAAGATAGGTTTTCATACCAAAATGAGTGATTTTATTCCTTCCTTGAGCCAGATATGATAAGAATAAGCTTCACATTTTCCCTTTCATTGCCCGCCTTTTTCCATCCTTTGAAAAGCCTTTTTCTTGCCTCTTTTATGAGAGATAATTTTCCCCATTCCATTTCTCCCTTTCTCTTCCCAATATATTCGTCTCTCACCCTTTAATTTTATTTTTTATATGATCCTTTCCTATTTGACTCACCCTGTTCTCTCTCTCTCTCTCTCTCTCTCTCTCTCTCTCTCTCTCTCTCTGTATGTATGTGTGTGTGTTTGTGTGTGTGTGTGTGTGTGTGTGTGTGTGTGTGTGATCCCACCAACTACTTAGATACTGAGAAAAGTTTCAAGAGTTACAAATATTGTCTTTCCACGTAGGAATGTAAACAGTTCAACTTTAGTTAGTCCCTTATGCTTTCTCTTTCCTGTTTACCTTTCATGCTTCTCTTGATTCTTGTGTTTCAAAGTCTAATTTTCTTTTCAGCTCTGGTCTTTCAACAAGAATGCTTGAAAGTCCTCTATTTCATTGAAAGACAATTTTTTCCCCTGAAATATTGTAGTCAGTTTTGTTGGGTCGGTGATTCTTGCTTTTAATCCTAGTTCCTTTAACTTCTGGAGTATCATATTCCAAGCCCTTTGATCCCTTAGTGTAGAAGCTGCTTGTGTTATCCTGATTGTATTTCCACAAGGCTTGAATTGTTTCTTTCTAGCTGCTTACAATATTTTCTCTTTGACCAGGGAACTCTGGAATTTGGCTACAATGTTCCCAGGAGTTTCTCTTTTTGGATCTCTCTTTGGTTATTGGTGGATTCTTTCAATATTTATTTTGCCCTCTGATTCTAGAATATCAGGGCAGTTTTCCTTAATCATTTCATGAAAGATGATGTCTAGGCTCTTTTTTGCATCATGGCTTTCATGTAATCCCATAATTTTTAAATTGTCTCTCCTGGATCTATTTTCCAGATCATTTGTTTTTCCAATGAGATATTTCACATTATCTTCTATTTTTTCATTCTTTTGGTTTTGTTTTGTGATTTCTTGGTTTCTCATAAAGTCATTTGTTTCCATCTGTTGCATTCTAATTTTGAAAGAACTATTTTCTTCAGTGAGCTTTTGAACCTCCTTTTCCATTTGGATAATTCTTCTTTTAAAGCATTCTTCTCCTCATTGGCTTTTTGAACCTCTTTTCCAATTGGGTTAGCCTATGTTTTAAGGTGTTATTTTCTTCAGCATTTTTTGGGTCTCCTTTAGCAAGTTGTTGACCCCCTTTTCATGCTTTTCTTGCATCTCTCTCATTTCTCTTCCCAATTTTTCTCCACCTCTCTTACTTGATTTTCAAAATTCTTTTTGAGTTCTTCCATGGCCTGAGACCACTGAATATTTATTTTGGATATTTGGGATATGGAAGCCTTGACTTTTTTTGTCTTTTCCTGATGGTAAGCATTATTCTTCCTCATCTGAAAGGATGGGAGAACACATCTGTTCACCAAGAATCTTCTATAGTCTTATTTTTTTCCCTTCTTTGGACATTTTTCCAACCAGTTCCTTGACTTTTGGGTCCTTTGACAAGAGTAGGGTATACTCTGGGGATCTGTAAGATCTCAGTTCCTCCAAGGTGGCACAATGAAGCCTGTACACTGATCTGGGAGCAGCCAGAAACTTTTGTGCCTAGAATCTGCATGTAGTAGAGTTTTTTCTCCATAACCGCCTTGCCTCCAGCTCTGCCAAGCCAGCACTGGGGGCTGAGATTCAGATCAGAGGCTCAATTCCCCCAGGGCCTTTAGGTGGGGGCAGGGCTGCCATTCAATATGAGTTTAAGAGCAGCTGCTCAATTTCCCCAGGAGCTTTGGGTGGGGATAGGGTCGACACACAGGGCTCAATTCCCCCAGGGCCTTTATGATGAGGTCTTCAACAATGAATGCAGGCTGCTGCCTGACTTGGGAACCCCTGTAGCTGCTGCCTCTGCTGCTGCCACCTGAGGCTGGAGCTATGGGGACACACTGTTCCCTTCTCAGCCAGCTGAAAAAACCCTCTCACTGACCTTTGGTGCCTGTGGGTTGAGTGATCTGCACTGCTGCTGGGGATTCTGTCCCTGAAGCCTGCTCGGTCCTGCTTCTCCCCCAGAGCCATGCAGCCAAGGCTGGTTTGGGTTCCACTCTGCTTCAGATGCAACAGACCTCTCCCTGTCAGCCTTTCATCATCCTGGGCTAGAAATCTCCTCCACTCCATTGTTCTGTGGCTTTTGCTCCTCTAGAATTTGTTGAGAGTCTTTCTTTACAGGTATTTTATGGGCTGTGGGGGAAAAGCTAGTGTATGTGCATCTTTCTATTCCACCATCTTGGCTCCACCCTAGCATTCATTTTTTATAAAATTTTGAGTTCCATTTTTTTCTCCCTTCCACCCTCCTCTGCTCTTTTCCTAAAATGGTACACAATTTGATATAGGTTATACATGTGCTATCATGTAAAACATATTTCCATATTAGTCACATTTGTGAAAGAAGAAACAGATCAAAAATAGAAAAAAGAACATGAAAAAGGATAAAGTGAACAAAGTAGGCTTCAATCTGCATTCAGAGTCCATTAAGTCATTATCCAGATGTGGATAGCATTTCCTTTGTGAGTCTTTTGTACTTGTATTGGATTATTGTGTTGCTGAGAAGAGCTGAGTCATTCATAGCTGATCGTCACACAATGTTACTGATACTGTGTTTCTCTGGTTCTGCTCGTTTTACTTTGCATCAGTTACTACAAGTCTTTCGAGGTTTTTCTAAAATCTGCCTGTTAATCATTTCTTCTTTTACAATAGTAGCCCATTACATTCAATATTCATATACTACATCTTGTTCAGCCATTCCCAAAATGATGGGCATCCCCAAAATTTCCAATATTTTGCACCATGAAAGGGGCTGCTATAAATATTTTTGCACATGTAGATCCTTTTTCCATTTTTTATGACCTCTTCAGGATATAGACCTCTTAGTGATATTGCTGGATCAAAAGGATTTGCACAGTTTCGCTGCCCTTTGGATATAGTTCCAAATTGCTCTTCAGAATGGTTGGATCAGTTCAAAACTCCACTAATAATGCATGAGTGTTCCAATTTTCCCATATCCTCTTCAACATCTATAATTTTCCTTTTTTTATATTAGCCAGTCAGATAGGTATGAACTGGTACATCAGAGTTGTTTTAATTTGCATTTCTCTAATAAAAAGTGAATTAGAGCACTTCTTCATATGGAATATTTCTTCTTCTGCCTGTTCATTTCCTGTGACCATTTACCAGTTGGGGAATGGCTTATAGCCTTATAAATTTGACTCAGTTCTCTACATATTTGAGAAATTAAGTCTTTATTAGAGAGACCTGCTATAAAGATTGTTACTAGTTTTCTTTCCTTCTAATTTTGATTGTATCAGTTTTGTTCGTGTAAAAACTTTTTAATTTAATATAATCAGCATTATTTTACATTTTGTAAGGCTCTCTGTATATTGTTTGGTCATGAGTCTGTAACTCACTTAACTTCTTTAAGAATTTGAATGCTATAATACTTGGCTCACATGTGTTCAGTATTGATATTACTTAATTGTGGTACCTTTTAGCAAAATGTATTTTCCTTCCATATCTCTTTTAGTTGGGTCTATTTTTCTTTTTCTTTGTTTTAGATCAGGATTACTACCCTTCTTTGTTTGTTTTTTGTTGTTTTTGCTTCAGATGAAGCATAATAGATTCTTCTCTAGCCATTTACCTTTACTCTTTGTGTGTCTTTCTGCTTCAAGTGTGCTTCTTTTAAACAACATATTATAGGATTCCAGTTTTTGAACCACTCTGCTATCTACTTCCATTTAATGGGAAATTTCATTCCATTCACCTTCACAGTCATGATTACTGTGCATTTCCCTCTATTTTTTTCTCCTCTTTGTCCTCTCTCTCTCCTTTTACCCCTTCCTTCCTTGACAATCATTCCCCTACTTTTTACTTAATCTCCACCCATCCTACTTCTCTATCAGGTAAGACAGATTTCTATATTTAACTAATTGTGCTTATTATTTCCCCTTTGAACTAATACTGATGAGAATAAGGTCCAAGTTATGCCCATCACCCACGTGTCCATCTTTCCCTCCATTGTAATAAGGGTTTTTATGCCTTTTCATGTGAAATAATTAACCCCATTTACCTCTCCCTTCTTCCTGCACCCAGTGTTCTCCTCTTTCTCATTCCTTAATTATATTTTTCCTGTCATTATTTCTCAAATTTATATACCCGTACCCTGTTTCTATGCATATTTCTTCTAACTGTACTATTAGTGGTACAGTTTTAAAGAATTCCAACTGTCATCTTCTCCTAGAGGGATGCAAACAGTTCAGCTCCATTGAATCCCTTATATTTTCTTTTCCCTTTCTTCCTTTACCCTTTTTAAGTTTCTCTTGATTCTTGATATTGGACATCAAATCATTTGTTCAGTTTTGGTCTTTTCTATGAAAGGATGAAATTCTTCTATTTCAGTGAATGGGCATTTTTCCCCTTGGAATCTTAGGCTTGATTTAACCAGCTAAGTGAGTTTTGGTTGTAGTCTTATGTCTTTTTCTTTCAGAATATCATGTTCTATGACCTCTGATTCTGTAAGTTTGCAGCTGCTAAATCCTATGTAATCCTAATTGTGCCTCCCCAATATTTGAACTGTTTCTTTATGGCCATTAACAGCATTTTTCCCCTTGACCTGATAGTTCTATAATTTGGCTATAATGTTCCTTGGAATTTTGGGGGGGAGAATCTCTTTCCTGAGGTGATCAGTGGATTCTTGTAAGGCCTCTTTTGCCTTCTGAGTCCAGAATATCAAGGAAGTTTTCTTTGATAATTTCTTGAAAGATGCTGTCCAGATCCTGTTTTTGATTATGGTTTTCAGTAATCCAGTGATTCTGACACTGTCTGTTCTGGATCTATTTTCCAGGTCAGTTAATTTTTCCCATGAGGTATTTTACATTTTCATTTTTTTATTTCTTTGAATCTTTTTGATTGATTCTTGATGTTTGATAGTGATTAGCTTCCACTTGCCCAATTCAAACTTTTAAGATGCTTTCTTCCTCAATTAGCTTTTGTACTTTTCCATTTGGCCAGTTCTACTTTTGGGGCAGTTGTTCTCTTTTTCTAAGCTTTAGACTCTTTTTTAGTAATTCTCTTACATCACTTTCATTTCTTTTCTCAATTTTTCTTCTACCTCTCTTCTGATTTTTAAATTCCCTTTAGAGCTCTTCTATGATTTCTTTCTGGGGTTGCGATCACTTCCTGTTTTTTTTGGGGGGGGGGTTGGGAGAAGGCCCATAGATATTTTGACATTGTTATCCCCTTCTGAGTTTGTGTCTCGGTCTTCCCTGTAACCATAATAACTTTCTATGGTCAGATCCCTTTTGGTTGTTTTTGCTCATCTTTTTTGATCTGGACTCAACTCTGCAACTTTTGACTCTGTTCATCACCCTCTACTCCTTCACATTCATTTCTCTCTAGGTTTTTTGGGACAACACTGTTTTCTGGTTCTCTGATCTATCTGAGTACTCTTTCTCTGTCTCTTTTGGTAGATCCCCCTCCAGATTCCACTTGATAACTAAAAATGCTCCCTCAAGTTCTGTCCTGAGTCCCCTTTTCTTTCTCTCTCCTACTTCATTTGGTGATCTCATTGCTATCTCAGTGATGACAATTTTCACATCTATCTACCCTGCCCCAATCTTTCTGCTGACCTTCATTCTCTGAATTCCAAGTGCCCTTCAGATATCTCAAAATGAGTGTCCAATAGTAATTTTAAATTGAACATGTTCAAAAGAGAAATTATATTTTCTCCAAACTCTCTTACATTCTCTGTTTCCTATTACTATACAGGACAACACTATCCTTTCAATCCCTCAGAATCCCAACCTTAGAGTTATCCTGAATTCCTCATTATCTCTCACCCCCCTCCACACACACCCCTCATGCACCCCCCCCTCCAACATATCCAATCTGCTGCCAAGGTTTGTTGATTTCACCTTTGCAGCATCTCTCAAACATGTCTCTTTCTTTCCTCTGGTACTGCCACCACTTGATGGTAGGCCCTCATGGCCCCATGCTTAAATTATTATGATAACCTATTGAGGGTCTGTCTGCGTCAAATCTTTTCCCACTCTAAGGCATCCTCCATCAAGTCACCAAAGTAATGTTCCTAAAGATCAGATATGATGAGATCAAATTCTCTACTCAATAAACTTCAATGGCTCCCTATTGCCTCTATCATTAAATACAAAACCCTCTGCTTGGTAATCAAAGCCTTTCATAATCCACCCCCTCCCTTTACCTTTTCAATCTTTTTGCACCTTACTCCCTGCCAAGTAGTCTTGGATCCTTGGATGCTTGCTGGATTACTGGCCTCCTTGCTGTTCCATAAACAATGTACTCATTTCAGCTCCAGGTATTTCCTCTGGCTGTCTCCCATACCTGGAATGTTTTTTCTCAACCATGCCTACTGACTTCCCTGCCTTTCTTTAAGTTCCATTTAAAATGCCATCTTTCATAGGAAGCCTTTTCCAACTCCTCATCATACTAGAGCCTTCCTTATATTTATCATTCATATCTGTTTGGTATATGGCTTATCTGTATGCATTTGTCTGCACATTGTTTCTCCCATCAAAATGTGAAGTCCATAAGGACAAAGACTGTCTTTAGCTTCTGTTTATATCCCCATGGCTTAGCACAGTACCTTGTATATAGTGGGAATTGACTAAATGTTTATTAATTGATGGATAAATATTTGCTATTTATTAAATGAATGGAATTTGCAAGATGCTGCCCTTACTCAATCCCTACTTCTTTCATAACCACATAAGGTTTTCTGATTGGACATTGTTTTGGGGATAGTTTGATGGAAATGGAATAATAGCTAATAATAATAACTAACATTTATATATCACTGACCATATGCCAGGCACTGTGCTAAATGCTATAAAGCCATATCATTTGATCCTCACAGCAGCCCTGGGAGGTAGGTATTATTGCTATCCCTGTTTTACAAATTAAGAAACTGGGACAGACAATTGTTAAGTGACCTGCCCAGGGTGAGACAGTTAGTTCACATATGGAGCTAGATGTGAACTCAGGTATTCATGACTCTTGACTCAGTGGTCTATCCACTGTACCACCTAGCTGCCTAGAAAAAAAAAAGCTCAGCTAACGTTAAACTTGAAATACCACTTAAAGTAAGACCCTAAGAAATATAACAAATGTACAAGTTTTGTCTTTCTCAATAATGTCCATTACATTTTCTAACAAGATTTGACTGAATAAATCTTTTCATTTGTCTAAACCTCAATTTCTTCATTTAAAAAAAGATACAATACTTATAACACTCTATACTAAATGAGTTCTAAGGTCAGTCCCCCTCCAATCCCCCAAATTTTACATTCGACCAGTTTGTTCTAAATTTGGAGTTGCAAATTAAACTGAGCCATGTGTGTAAATCAAAAGCCTTCCTGAGATGAACTTACTTTGGGCTCAATTCTTCAGAGGTACAGGACAAAAATGGCATGAAATCCAGTCACCTTGATTATTCCCTGCTCACTCTGGCTATTTTGCTCCAGACTAGAGTTACTTTGCTGAGTTAAAAAGCCCCTGCAGGCAGACTTTTATCTAACTGTTTGTCTTATCACAATAAAGAAAGACTTTTGCCTCTTTCTGCTAATGAGCTCTGGAATCAATCATTTTCCCTTTTTCCTTTTCAGATACAAGAGCAAAAGATATGACTGCTCTCTATCCTTAAAGTTCAAGCTACCCCCACACCTACTAAAGAAGCTGGTAATATGCATCTGAAGTTGTTGTGATGATTTTTTCACCTATCAATAAAGTTTTCTTCTGTTGTCCTAGCAACTGCAGCTAGCTAAGTTAATTGCATTTTGAAGCCACTTGTGAGTGTGAATATTATTTACATATAATTACAAGGATACTCACTAACCTAGCTAGCAGCTTTTGGTTTCCTCCATATCTGTTCCTGTAGGGGCTTCATCTTTTAATACCAATCTGAATCTTTCAAATTATTAGAATATCACCAAAATAGATTTTAAGCTTCTCTGTACTGTGGTGTCCTGACAGGAAGTAAGAAAAAGTTGGTCATTGAAATCCTCCTAGTACCCTTTTCACATAGAGCTGTCATCTGTTGCCCAAGCCAGAAGGTTACCTGTCTGAGACAAAATCAGTTTGCAATTTGAGGAAGTTTCCCTGAAATGGTTTGTTTTCTGAGCCTTTCCAGTTTTTGTTTCACAAAACCCTGTGGCTCTGTTCAATATAGCATATGGATAGAAGGCATCACATTAACCTCCCAAACAAGTTTTGTCAGTGACACTTGCTTGCTCTACTTAACATCAAATGACCAGACAAAATATCAGATAATGAGGTCTCAGAGCTGTCAATAGGCTGGCTGGCTTCCAAGTCAGCCTCTTTAGAACTCTGAGCTCAGTGCTGCTTGTGGGAGCACAGAGAGTGATAACAAGACACCTGAATCAACTGCTGTAGGATGAGCTCCGCTGGCTCAGGCCACAAAGAAAGTGGGCAGAGGAGATAATATTTGAACCCAGCAAAACTCAGCTTAATGCAGTAGATTGCCACCAAATTGCATGGAGATGACAATAACAAAAAGGTCATTGTTACTAAGAGGGAATCAGAAGAAAAAGAGCTAAATCTGAGTAATGTCTCTATTGCTGTCCTTGAGATAAAAAAACAAAAAAAAATAGCATAGGAAAAGTAATAGATCTGAAAACAAGAACCACGGATCGTGTTAGAAACTTAACCACAAGACTCTGCTTTTGATTTACAGAAGAGGGAGAGGAAGAAAAGGGAGATGAGAGGACTTTCTTGGGCAATAATTATAACTGTGGTCAAAACTAGTTACCAACAAGAAGTTAGATAATCCCTTAATTTGACCATCACTGGCATTTCAAATACTCCATCGGCTTTGCAGTTATGCCTACATGAATAAAAAATCCCAGCAAGGAAGGGGCAGTCATGGCTTTCTGGATGAACACAGCAAATCAATGTTGTTTTATTAGTAGTAGGAGGAGTTGTTTTGTTTTCATCCTTAATAGTCAGATAAAAGGAAGGTTTTGACAGAAAGCAGCAGCATGCAGCATTCTACAATTGGCAACAGGTGAGAGGCCAGGTGGTGGAAATCTTGCAGACTGAAAAATGCCTGAAAGGTGACACTGAAAGTGGGTTGTGGAGCAAGGTTTAACATTCCAAATTCTTGTTTTAGAATGATCACTCAGAATGAAAAAAATGCCTTAATGAAAGGTACAAATGAGTATATGGAAAGATCTATTTGCAATGGTGCAAAATGAGATTAAACAGAATTGTAAATATAGACTACAAAGATGAAGAAAAAATATAGCATACCTGTGTATATAAAAATAGGTGTGTGTGTATAAACAGATGTCTATATACATGTGAATACAGATACATACATATACATATATACATACGTACATGCATATAGAGACAGAACTATATTAAATACAAAGACCTTGTCCTTGGAATAAGAAAAGATTGAGTTCAACTCTTTCCTCTGAAAATATTGGCCACATGGTCCCAGGCAAGTCCCTTCCCCTCTCAGGGCTGTGTACAACTAGCTGCCTATCAGTTACAGAATCGGTGCTGATCTAGAAATCTGTATTTCTACATATGGATGGATGAATGGATGGATGTCTTTTACTATGTGCAAAGCATTGTATTAAGTTTTGTTATATTCAAAGAAATGCAAGATAATCCCTTGTTTTAAGGAACTGAAGTTCTAATATGGGGAATATACATATTAAAGGCTTTAGCTTCATGGAAAGGCTCTATGATCCTTAGGGTAACAAAAACAAAGTATATAGTAACATATTTATTAATGTCATTTTTGGCAATAAAATATTAGTATTGGTGTGAGGTTTTGATAGTCCTGTCTGTCTTGGGCTTACCTACACATCCAATGGTGGTAGGTGGTCAGAGGTTGATATTGGTGGTAAGATGGATAGCTGATCATTTCTCACAAAAGATTGCTTATCTCAATGATTTCTGAAAGAGCCAAGTTAGAAGCAGAGCTTTGATGTTGAGAGGGATTACTCTTTCTAGGGTTCTTGGGCTTAGGGTCCCAAGCCACAATGGAAGGGGTAGTGACGGAGTTGGTTTGACAAGCCTGGCACATATAATCTCCTTTTTCTCCTTCATGGTACCTTGTTGTTTTGGTACCTCAGTTAGACTGTCTTCCCTGCCCCATTGACAGTAATTAACACCATAGATCTGGTCTAAAAAGTAGTTTAAATTGTATATGTTATGGGGAGTGGGAAGAAGTTTAACATTCTAATTTCTTGATTTATATTTTCTTTGTTTTTCTTCAATTTTAGCCATATTTCAAACATGCGCACACACACATAACAAAAAAAAAAAAAGTATTCTTCTGTCTAGACTCAAAATTCATCAATTCTCTCCCCAGTGCTAGATAGTAATTTTTTCATTATCAGGTCTTTTAAAGTATCTTGGATCATTGTCTTGATCAGAGTAGCTAAGACTTTCATAAATGATTATACTTACAATATCGCTTTTACTGTCTGTAGTGTTTGTCTGGTCCTGCTCATTTCATTTTCCATGAATTGATATGTCTTCCCAAGTTTTGTTTTGTTTTCCCTGAAACCATCTTACATATTTCTTATAGAACAATGGTGTTCCATCATTTATGGCTTATCCTATTTCTTTTTTGTAAGATACTGTTATTTAAATATTCTATATCCTCTTCTGCTAATCTTGGCAATTTCATTTTTTATACTTTTTGTAAGTATTCATACTTTTCACTTAGATTGTCAATCTTACTGGCATATAATTGAGCAAAATAGCTCCTAATAGTTACTTCTTCTTCTTTGTTGGTGGTACATTCACCAATTTTATTTTTGATATAGGTATTCTGGCTTTCTTTTTTATTTTTTAAATCAAATTAACCAGTGGTTTACCTATTTTATTGTTTTTTTTTTTCTTAAACTAGCTCCTAGTTGTATTTATTAGTTCGATTTTTTTTTCACTTTCAATTTTATTTCTCTCTCCTTTGATTTTCAGGATTTCCAGTTTGGTTTTTAATTGGGAATTTTTAATTGTCCTTTTTTTAAAGTTCTATTCTCAATTCATTTATCTGCTCTTTCTCTTTTATTGACATAAATATTTTGAGACATAAAATTTCATGTAAATACTGCTTTGGCTGCATCCCACAAAGTTTGGTATTTTCTCTTATTGTTGTCATTTTCTTTAATGAAATTCTTTATTGTTTCTATAATTTGTTCTTTGATCAATTCATTAATTAGGATTAGAACATTTAGTTTACAATTAATTTTTAATCCATGTTTTCATGACCTTTTAATGAATGTGATTTTTATTGCATTATGGTGTGAATATGGTCTGTTTTTCTGCATTTGGTTTTGAGGTGTTTATGCCCTGATACATTGTCAATTTTTGTGAAGGTGTCATTTACAACATGAAAAGGGTATGATCCTTTCAGTTCTCATTCAATTTTCTCCAGAGTTCTATTATATCTAACTTTTCTAAGATTCTATTCACCACATTAATTCATTTTTTATTTATTTTTATGGTTATATTTATCTAGCTCTGAGAGGAACAGTTGAAGTCCTCCATGAGCTTAATTTTGCTATTTCTTCCTGTAATTCATTTAACTTTTCCTTTAAAAATTTGAATGCTGCGCTATTTCATGAAGATATGTTCATTTGTTTAAGATAGATTTCTATGCCCAATTGTGTATGTATATAATATTTGATCTTTGAACCAATTTAGATGAGAGGTTCAAGGGTTGCACAACTCCACTC
This sequence comes from Notamacropus eugenii, assembly GCF_028372415.1. Taxonomy (NCBI): domain Eukaryota; kingdom Metazoa; phylum Chordata; class Mammalia; order Diprotodontia; family Macropodidae; genus Notamacropus; species Notamacropus eugenii. The sequence goes on from NC_092873.1 coordinate 122,435,142, forward strand.
CACCATTTTTCACCCTATGGCTTGTCACCATAGTAGCTTTTTATAGTCAGTTTTTTTTTTATTGTTATTTGCTGATTTGTCCATTTCTTGACTTTGAATTTTACGTTAAATCTGAACTATTTTCCTGGCATGGGGTGGAGGTGTTTGAAACTTCGGAATTTTTTGCACTACTGTTTTCAGAGCTAGTTCCCAGGGTATGAAAGAGAGAGGATATCTACATTTTAAAAACAAAGATAGTGAAAACTCACTTAGAAAGGAATCACACACACACACACACACACACACACACACAGATCTTTCTTATTTTCTTAATGTGTTCAGTTCTACTCTTAGGTTCTTCTGTAAGGGTTAAATGCTAAGGGCCTAAAAACCGTTCTTTTTATTAATTTGTGTATTTGTTTAATTATGTTTTATTGATTATTATTCAGTTTATAATAAAAAGTTACAATAAACAAAAGTAGCAACCAAAGGAATTGTTACTAAGCACCCAGCAGACTCAAAAGCCTAGATCAGAATTCTGAGATACCTTCCAGAAATAAAGAGCTAAGTGAAAAATGATTCCTAGATAAAGAATTTAGGTTGCTATTAAAGATTTGCTGACAGAATAAGAAGGGAGGGAATACATTTTATAGTTGCAGATGACACTCATCTATCCCCCAAAGGGATGATTGTGGATTTTTGAAATAAACACCAAGTAAGATTTTTGAAACAAACTCCAAGTAAAGATCTGGAAGTGTTTGTGGAAAAAGAATGTCTATATTAAAAATTTAAGAGCATAGTAGTAGACTACATGAGTGCCTAAGCACTGTGCAGTTTTGATGGAAATTTTGACAAAGGGGATATCCAGGTGGAAGAGTGAGGCGAAGTTAAGGTAAAAGTTTCCAGGATGTTGGAAGTATTCAGAGTTATAGAATAATAAAAATAGCAAGGTTAAATCACAGAAAAAACTGATCATTAGCATTAATGACAACTCAGTTCTTTGATGGTTAAGCTACTTTAGAGAAAAAGGGAGATGAAAGAATGGATAAAAGTAGTTCTTAATTGATGTTAATAGAGGACAAGAAGACAGAGATAATGAAATCTTTTTTGTTGCTGTTGTCATTTTTATTGTCTATCGAGACCTTCAGATTAATAAGAACATTGTCCTTTTCCATGTGTGTTTCTTCTGAGGATCCTTCTTTCTTAAAATTGGAAGCCAGAAGACCAGAATATTTTTGCCCTCTCAAGTTCTTTCTAACTCCCTCTTCATATAGGCACAGAGTAACAAATATTTAATCTTCACTTGTAAGAAGTATACCATGCAAATGGGGTTTGAAATTAAGTTATATAGGCATTTAAAATATTATACTAAGAAGGGGTCCATATGCTTCAATGGACTGCCAAAAAGTTTCATGACACAAAACAAACTTTAAAAATCCGAACTCTAAGAAGTCGGTAGGGAAAGGAACTCTGGCAGTCCTAAAGATAGTACAGCTGTGAAGTTACTTGAGCTGCGGAGAGGAGCAAGCACAGTGAGCCCAACACAGAAGGGTATTCAGCATGTAACAGTGAGTTCAATAAGAGCAGTGTGGGAATACTCTGAGAAGGGAATAATAATGGTGCCAGAGATGCGAATTTTCCCCAATATTTTTTTTTTTTGTTACCTGAAAGTGAGCCTCTCCACTACAGTACTCTGTGTGTCCAATCTTCCCATTCACAAAATGTGCATTTGTGTTTCTCAAGTTATAGAAAGAAAAAAAGCTTTACTACTTCTGGTTATGCTATGTCATAAAGGTGAATGCCTTCGCTTTGAGCTAATTGTGCTAACGTTGTTGTGCTTGACCTTTGTTCTCAAACATTAGACATCAGACATTCCCGTCATCAGAGAATGATGGCATGACTTGTGGTTGACTTTGATTTGAGTGAGGGAGGGCTGTGCAAGGTCACCAGCTTTACTTTCTTCTCCAGAGTCATCTGGATCCAATAACCAGATATTCATCAAGACTACTGGAGATGGCCCAGGATGCAATGGGAGATGCTGGCCCTTTTAGGCTAAGGTCTTTTCAGGTTCTCACTCTGAGTGAGGTAATGCCTGTTCAATGAATAGACCTCTTTAAGAAATGATTCAAGGGATGTCCCCTTTAATTAAAAAAAAATCAATCTGGGAGGGGAAGACCCTCAGGGCTGAGGTTGACAACTAAAGGAAATTAGCTGGTGGTTGATCTTGACTGAAAATTTTATGAATCCAGATCCAAAGACCTTGAACTGGAGTCATTTTTTCCCTTGGGGCACTGAACTGGTCATGGCTATAGACCCAGGTGGAGGTGCTTTACTGAAATGCATGCATATTACTTTCTCATTGTAAAATGTAAGCTTCTAATTAACAATAGAGATTATTTTGTTTTGACTTTATATCCCTACCAGCTAATACAGTACCTGATACATAGAAAATGCTTAATTAATGTTTGTTGTTTTTTAAAGTGTGTGTGGTGTGGTGGGGGAATGAAGCTTTGGGAGTGCAGCACTCTAGCACTTTGACCATAGAACTCTCTCAGTTCCTTTTTTTACTAAGATTTTCTAGTTAATATTTAGGACTTTTAAGAGTTGTCTCAGTTGCCTTGTAAGGAGAATGACTGTAACTGTGAGGTGCCTAAGGGATTCTAAGAGATGGTTTCATAGTTATTCCTTTCCATGCTGCAAAGGTAGGGGTTAGGGTGTTTTGCTGTGTCCTCCACAGATTGACAGGGAGACTGAGTCTGACAAGTAATCATTCTTGGTTATAGTTGGGTGAAAGGGTCATTTCTCCCTGCCATCAGCTGAAGTCCTCAGTGGGAGACTTCCTTGGATCTAGATATCCCTCCTCCTCAAAAAGCTCAACGTATTTTCTTTGTACTTCTACACTATTTTCATGGTTTGACTTAGATAAAGTTTATTTGTATCCCTGCCTTACCTTCTCTGCTAGGCTGTTAAACTTTTAAGAGCAAACAGCAATGTTGCCAATCCATTTTTGTATCTCCTCCACATGTTAGCCAGTCCAAAGGCTTTCAAAAACAAGTGTATAATAAATGTCTATTGAATGAATGTTAATTGAGTGAAGGAGGCAACATGACTGGTGTTGCTATTCTCATATAAAAAGGATTTATATATTTGTTCTATCCAAGATGTTTCCAGAAAAATACAACTCGAACTAGGAGTCTATTTTTTCTTCAATATGCAAGATGGGTTGTCAGAGTGACTGTGGGGTAGGACTTGAATAGCTAAGACAGGGAGTCTAACTCAGTGGTTTCTAATTGTTTTCCTGTTTATACACTTATATCATTAATAAAAAAGCTTGACAATCCACCAAATGTAGTTTATTACTTATTTCTAAATTGTATATGTTCATCACCCTCACAGAAAAAAAAAATCGTAGAAACAGCATTTGAGAGAAAGAAAGGAAGACAGAGATGTATAGACAGATAGACATAGAGGGAGCTAGAGGAAGAGATTGAGAGACAAAGACAGGAAAGAGAGAGAAACAGAGAGAGAGAGAGAGAGAGAGAGAGAGAGAGAGAGAGAGAGAGAGAGAGAGAGAGAGAGAGACATTAGAATGGTATATCTCCCTGGAACTCTAGATGTGCGGAGGCCATCACCCAACATGTCCCTTGAATCCATGAGCCTGAACAATCAGAAAGTACTAAGAAATGACTTCCACAATGAGTTTTTTCCTCCTTGATTGAGCTGAAATTTTATCTTTCTTTTAAGTCAAAAAGCTCACTTACACTGGTATATTCTACTGCCTTCTCTAATCTGTGTAACTTCCCAAATTCCTGTTGTCTATTTGGCTGGAAACCTGTGTTTGCTCGATATTATGATTGGTTTTTGTGTAATGAATGCTAGGCTGGGGGGAGCTAAACTGATATGAATAAGCTATTAGCCTCTAAGTGGAAATGAATAGGAAAGGAATCTTTTATTCTTATCCTTATAAAGAGACTAACATTCCTTCACTACAAATATGTGAAGTATGATAGATAGATATAATTCTAGCCCAATAGGTTTCTTGGAAATAAAATGAAGCAACGATCCCCCTGGCACAGCTGTTGCTGACTGCCTCTTCCCACATTAAGTTTTTCTCGATGCATCTCAGCCCTCCTACTGATAGGGTGCTTGGGTGCATGTGCCTGGACCCCAATTCTGAAATCGCATTTCTTTCTAAAAATCACATTTCTCCCTAGCCTCAAAACACTATCCCAGGCAGTTTCTCCCCAGCCCAAGGACACAGCCTGCCATACCAAAACTTTTATCTCTTTTCCTGATACAGCAGCCTGCTGCACCTATAGAACTTCTTAGTCTGAACCAGCTGTGTACTGACTGAACTGGCTGTGCACTGGGTCATAATGACATTTACTACTCACTGAGCAATCATATGTATCCTAGATTCAGACATACGTATACTCCCTTATATTCTTCTTGTCCAACAACACATTGATGAGAGCAGCCTAGGTGTTTCTCAACCTTGACTGTTAGTTGACTTAGTGACATTTTAGGTCTAAAACCACATTTTAGGTAGGCGCCCCCCCTCCCTGCCTTGGGCTATTTCCCAATGACTTCTGGGTAAAATACCTGCACAGTAGATACTAAAAGTGCATGCTCCCTTAATAACTAACCACTCCTTAACCACTCCCTAATCCCACCCTGAATCACCTAGATAGCATATTTAACACATGTTTCACTATAGAATATCCTATATAAACTTCACCTGTACCCCTCTAATATTGCAGGTTCCCTAAGAACTCTTTCCCACTGAAAAGTATAAAAATCTTTACCTTGACCTTAACAATGCTTGAGTCCATGAATTCTTCTCCAAATGTCCCACTCAGGCAACTCCAGCCTTGAGGTTCCTGCATCTCCCCCACCCTTTCAGCCCTCATCACTCCTACTCTTCACAAAGGTGAAAATTTCAGACTCTCTGAAGATGCAGTGGGACAGATTCCAAGCTATATTTATTTAAATAACTATATCCCTGTAATTTGGGTCACCCCAATTCCATGTTTACTAGAGTATAAACTATTATTTAAACTATTTAATTTAAATTATACATGTGCCAATTTATTTCATATATTTTCATGTAATTATTATACCAATAATAGCATCATTAAACTTGAACATAAATCAAGATTTTAAAAATCTTAGATAAAGGTGAAATAATATTTAATTCTAATGTTTGTAGAAAACTATTTGAGGAGGAACCTGTAATGGTCAAATCAATGCTTTGGTAAAGTCACTTTGGCAACCATATGTAGGATGGATTGGAGGAAGGTGTAATGAAGCAGGGAGAACAGTTAGAGGTATATTGTAATTGTCCAGTAAATGACAATAAGGGTATGAATTAATTTAGCAGTTGTGTAAATAGAGAGAAACAGACAGTAGGAATTTTCTAGAGATAGGAACCAAGATTTTGCAGCTGATTGAATATGTGGGTAAAGGAGATTGAGAAGTGAGGATGAAACTGAGGCTAAGAATCTGGGTAACTGATAATATAGCAGTGCCCTTACAGACACAGCCTTATAGAATATCTCACTGCCAGAGGAGGAGAGACAGCAGAATGGACTGGTAGAGAGTGCTTCTCTTCTTCAACCTCCCCAGCTGGCAATTTAGGTAGATGGGATAAAGTGAGACTGAACTTATGTTCTAGAGAAAGAATTGTCCCTTCCTGAAGTACTCAACTTCTCATCCTCACCCCCAGTTCCCAGGAGAAGTCATTCCCTTTCCTCCTTCTCCCTTCTCCTCCCCTCCCCTTCCCCTCTCCTCTTCTCCCCTCCCTTCCCCTTCCCACGCCAGACCAAACAACTGTCCAAATGATTATTTTATAGAATTAGAAAATATATAATAACAGAACTTAAGAAAAGGAATAAAAGATCAAGAAACTCAAGCAATTTAGGGCTTTTATTTCTCTTTGTGATAATACTATTTTTCACTTCTTTTCTCAGTGCCATGTTATTAATATGAGCAGGTCTCTTCATTAGCTAGAAGCTGCAGAATCAAGCTGAGATAACTCTGGTGTTAATGGATAGTTTGGAGTTACTCTGGAATGGTCAGAAACTCTATGCCCTTAAAGGAGGCCAGGTTTGGTGAAGTGGAAATTTTTAGACACAAGAAATGAATTTCAAATCCTAGGTTTGTCTATACCTATGTGATCTTAGGCAATTCACTTTACCTCTATGAAAATCAGTTTCCTTAATTTTAAAATGTGGAGTTTAGACTAGATATCCTCTGAAGTTTCTTCTTGCTTCAGATCTGTGACATTTTTGTAACAATTGATCTTATCAGTGCTTGACTAACCCACTCCCCCATTTGGGTTTCATTTGATTCCATCTCAATTGAGTTTCTTTTCTGGTAAACATTGAATGAGCCTTCCTTTGTAACTTTAGACAAGTCATGCCCCTTCTCTTGAAGGGAATGGTTGAAGTTTCCTCCTCCGATGATTCTAGAGGACATTACATGCTACTTTGAAAGGATATTTCATTGGTGGTATAGTGATTTTTAAGCACTCATTTAGCTACCTACCCCAAAGGATCTTCTTTTTACTATGGGGTTGTCGTTGTTTATCTTTTATTCTCAAAGAGAACCCATCATCATGAGGGTTGTTACAATAGGACTCAATATCTTGGTGGCACAGTGGATAGTGTGCCAGGCCTGGAGCCCACAAGATTCATCTTCATGGGTTCAAATCTGTCCTCAGACATTTACTAGCTGTGTGACACTGGGTGAATCACTCAATCCTGTTTGCTTTAATTCCTCATCTATAAAATGAGCTAGAGAAGGACATGGCAAACCACTCCAGCATCTTTGCCAAGAAAACCCCAAATGGAGTCACTAAGAGTAAGACAACTGAAAAATGACTGAACAACTATAACAATGGGACTCTCATCCACCAGTAACCAGGCTTCTTGGATGCTACCACCCCTTGATTCTTAATGATTTGTTAAAATAAGAAGTTATCAAATGGGCCAGTGTTGGGAATAGTAGAAGAAAAGTTTCTTCAGCATTGACTTCATGGCATCTTGGGGGTTGCTTCCTCTTCTAGTCAAGTTCTATTTCTCCTTTTTTTAGGAATTTGTTGTTTGCCCCTTTTGTGAAAATTCCTGGTCCAGGATATCTATTCTTCACTCTGTTTTGTACCTTCTGCTAGATGTGGGACAACTTAGAGCCTGAGGCTTTAGTCCAGAAGGAGCTAAGAGGCCTAAAAGTGATTCCTACTCCTTATCAAAGTTGAAACAGAGATGTTAAGATGACTTTATACGTGGAGAATGAGGTGAAACTGTGAGAAAGAGTTATAAATGATCAAATTTAAACAGAATTATGCTAATAAGCAATCTGGATTTTCAGTAGACCATATAGCACACTAACTTTATTCCTCTTTGCAATTCAAATCTCACCATATCATTATTTCAAATCCAATAGGAAAATAAGAATGAGAAAATAGATGTTATGGTATTATCCTGAGACTAATAAATGAAAGCAGTGGTTATAAATCTTATTTACATTTCTATCCCCAAAGACTGCAGCATCAAAATATCACATGGCATATATGGAAATAGTGATGAGGGAATTATAATTGCATATTGACAAAATAATTGGAAAATCCAAAGTAAAATACTTTTTAATTAAAGTCCCTATTTCTCAGAATATTCTCTCCAAGTAAATTGCAAATATGGTTGCTCAATTAAGTGAAATCCAATTAAAATATGCCCCATTCTGAATAAAATATTCTGAACTGTATGATTTTTTGTGAGTAGTGCTTTATTTCCTTTTGACCTTTCACCACTTCTCCCAAAATCCTTAAACTTAAATTGATTTTTCAAGTCTAGAATTTTCTTTAAGTAGGATCCCCAGCATTTGTCTCTCAGTATATTAGCCTTTGCTCTCTCATAGTCTGGGGAGTCACTGCTATATTTATACTTCTGCATGTGGGAAAGTCCTACTGATGTAGGACCAGTTTCACACACATAAATGACCATTAAAATGTTATGATATAAGCAGCACAAAGACCTTTTAAATTCAGATTTCTTTGAACTTGGGCTGAAAAACTTGGGCTGAGTTTTCTTACAGAGAGTAAATTATAATAAGATTAAGGTATGTTAAGTTATCCATAATGACCTATCTTTACTTGCCAAAAAGAGACTCTTAGCTCATATGTATAAAATATAGTGACTAATATTCCTGGAAGTAGAACAAGCCATCGAGTTCAAAATCTTTGCTTTAAAGAGTAGAAAATAGAGGCCCAGGAAAGTTATTTGATTAGGATACACAGGATATACAGGTAGTCCAGATTCAAAGTTATATTTGAACTCAAGTCCTCTGATTACAAAGTCAGTTGTATTTCCATGGAAGCAACTCCATTTTCTCTACCGTGAGAGAGGATGTGGGGGAAGATAGAGAGATTGATCAAGAAGTTTCAGGGTTGACTTCTTTATGTGAGGAGAAGTGTGGGAAAGCAGGTCAGAGTGGGATGAATTATCCATAAACAGGGAGCTGTGAGGGCAGAAAACAGGGGTGAGAATGGACATAGACCAAAGTGAGAAAGTCCTATAGACTTTTAGATCTATGTAGATTCCTACTAGGTAGTGTTAGAGAAGACTGCTACCTATCCATTATTTCATTTATAAAAAGGCATTTCAATAAGAGGAAAAGGAGCTGGATTTGGAGAGAGAGGACCTGAGTTCCAATTTCACATCAGACAATTACTACTTATGTGTTCTTGGCCAAGTCATTCCCTGGATCTCAGTTTACTCATTTATAAAATAAAAGAAGTGTACTAGATGATGTAAGGCTGTGCAAAGTCAAATTGGTTGCTGTTTTTGTTTTACTAAAAGTGTCTCTGATTGAATAATGTGATTAATGAGAATCTTTTCCACCCATTGATGGGCCTGCCCATTGAGGGAAGCTTGATTAGGGGAGTTGTTTTGTAGGAGGGTTCCAAGTATCTTTTATTTTCTCTATTGAGGTACTGGATAAGAGGGTTATGCTCTGTGGCTCTGAGAAGTGTATAAATACACTGAGGATGACATTTTACTTTGGGGCTTACTGACTGAATAACCTTTGGTATTGGTTAGATGAATACAAAACACTTAGCTTTACCCATCTAAACATAAAAACCTAATCCTTAGAAAATAAAGAAATGCCTATAATTCCAAAATATTTTCTAAATATATTTTCTAGATCGGGGCTGGGGAACCTGTGACCTGGAGGCCACATGTAACCTTCTAGGTTCTCAAGTACCACCCTTTGACTAATCCAAACTTCACATGGTCGAAGGAGCAGGGTCACCAAATCAGTTGGAGAAGACATGCCTAACAAGGTGGAGGCAGTAGCCCAACACCAAGCACTGAGACCCAGGAAAGTGGACAGGGGCCCCAATCTGAAGAAAATAGCACCTTTAAAATTAGACTAACCCAAATGGCCAGATGGCTGAGGAGGAGAAAGTGAGGCTGGTGACTTTGCACAGCCTTCCCTCACTCAAAACAAAGTCAAGTGCAAATCATGTCATCATTTCTCCAATGTCATGGTCTTCTTCGAAAATGAAGGATGAACACAACCTGTGAGTAGTCCAAGCTGCCTGAATGGCAACCATAGCAACCCAGCTAGCTGGGTAACTCAACTCATCCTCTCCCTTTTGTCTCCCCTCTTCCTTCTCCTCTCCAAAGGAAGGTAAATTTGGATGGCCAGAGGATGTCCAGTTAACTTGAGGTTTACTGGCTAGAGGGTCTTTCTCTCTTTCTTTCTTTCTTTTCTTTTTTATTTCTTTCCTTCCTTCTTCCTTTCTTTTTCCTTCCTTCCTTCCTTCCTTCCTTCCTTCCTTCCTTCCTTCTTTCCTTCCTTCCTTCCTTCCTTCCTTCCTTCTTTCCTTCCTTCCTTCCTTCCTTCCTTTCTTCCTTCCTTCCTTCCTTCCTTCCTTCCTTCCTTTCTTGTCTTTCCCAAAACCTTAAATCCAGCATACTCTAAAGCCCATAGACTGGACAACAATAGGTCCCTCCCCAAGCTCCACTTAATGGCTGTTTTCTGGACCTTCCTGCCTTAGAGTGATTATCAATAGTAACTGTTTCTCTTTCCCTCCCAGTTTGATTTAGTTATTATTTTTTCTTTTACTCATTAAAGAGACCATTCCCTGAGTATTTCTTAAAGAGGCTTATTCTGGGAATTCCTGGACCCAAGATGGCAGAGTGATCAGTAATTGCTATCTCCCTCCCCTTGTTGACCTTGAAGAGTCTAGAGAATATCTCCCCAAGAAAAATCCTGGAAGAGTGGGAGAAGCAGAAGGAGTAAACAGTCTCTTAGCCCATGAGGCTAGGAAAGTCACTAAGGAGTATCCCTCTTGTTGTGGCTGAAGCGGACTAGCGCAGGGCCAGAGCTGTCTCAGACAATCCCACCTCAGCAAACCAGAAGAAGATCATGAACCCCAGGGTGGTGAAGCCCATAACCACCAACAGGAGGAGCCCAGGAGTGCCTCAGCACCCCAGGGGAATCAGGAAGACACTAGCACTGACAGGATCACCAACGACTGAGCTTGCCTATGCTATAGCTCAGCAGAGGAGATCTCCTCTGGCCAGACCACCCCTCCCCCACATTAATGCAGCTAACTCCAGGATAACTCCAGAAAAATCCAAAAAAGATTTCACCTGGCCTCTGCTTTCCAACACCAGCCAGCTGAGCACCAGGTAAACTACAACACTTTAGCTACTAGCTGAAAGAACCAGAGGCCGCAATACACAAAGCCTCAAGTTTTAGGAAAAAGAACTGTGGGACACAGTCCCCTGTGCCTTAGATGCAGAGATCTACTTTAAAAGCCAGGAAAAGGGTGATCATCATGAGTAAGAAGCAAAACAGAAAAGAAAAGACCATAGGATCTTTCTATAGGGACAAGGGCCAAAGGACAAATACCAAAGAGGTCAGCATTGAGACTGCACTCCCATCTAAAACTTCAGAAGGGAATATGAATTAATGTGAAGCACAAAGAGCATCCTCAGAAGAGCTCAGAAAGGATTTTAAAAGCCATATCAGAGACATAGAAGAAAAACTGACCAATGATTTTAAAAATATGAAAAAGGAAATCACAGAAGAATTTAAAAGGAAATTTGGCCAAATGGAAAAGGAAGTACAAAAGCTAACTGGAGAAAATAACTCCTTAAAAGGAACAATTGGAGAGATGGAAAAGCTGATGGAAAAGTTAACTGAAGAACATAATTTGATAAAAATTAGAATCAGGCAAGTAGAAGCTATTGATTCTATGAGACATAAAGAATCAGTCAAACAGAATCTAAAGAATTAAAAGATAGAAGGAAATGTAAAATATCTGATTGAAAAAACAACTGACCTGGAAAATAGATCCAGGAGAGAAAATCTAAGGATTATTGGTCTACAGAAGAGCCATGATGAAGAAAAGATCCTGGACAATACCTTCCAAGAAATCATGAAGGAAAATTGCCCAGAAGTCCTAGATCCAGAGTGCCAGGCCTAGAGGCCTGAGGGCTACCCAAGTCTTACCTTACCTATTGCAGGTCTTCGGCTGGCCAAACCAGATAAACGTATGAGAGAAGAGACTTTCCAGAGTCGAACAAGGGTTAGGCTTTATTCAGGGTCCTGGTTACATGTGCAGGGGGAACTCTTCCTTAGGAGAGAGAGAGAAATCTCCCAAGGAGGCAAAGATCTTACAGTAAGAGAATGAAAGCAGAAGTGGAAGTGGGGAGAGAGGGGGGAGGGAAGAGCGAAGAGAGGAAAAGGGGCCTTCTGTCCTGTAAGGGCCCCTCAGCGCTAAGAGAGCCTTCGGGCTTTCCTGACCCTACTTAAGCTCTCCTGCTGCAAAGTTTGCACCTGAATACCGTGCCTGTTAGATAACAATAGGTGTGCCCAGATCCGGGCCAGTCTCGAGGGCGGGGATGCTCTCTCCCATCACGTTCTCACGGGAAGAGGTGGAAATACATGAGATCTCACTCCTCAATTCCCTGCTGTTTCCTGGGGGGCCTCATGAGAACTCTAAGGTTTTAGAAGTCCTCACCTTTACCCGTCCGAGACTGTCCACATGGAACTGAGCTTACACCCCCAACACCAGAGGGCAAAATAGTCATCGAAAAAATCCACTGTTAACCTCCTCAAAGGGATCCCAAAGTAAAAACACCAAGGAATATCATTGCCAAATTCCAGAACTGTCAAGTGAAGGAGAAAATACTGCAGGTAGCCAGAAAGAAGCAATTTAAATATTGAGGAGCTACAGTCAGGATCACACAGGACCTTGCAGATTCTACATTAAAAGATCAGAGGGATTGGAACATGATATTCTGAAAGACAAGGGAGCTGGGATTACAACCAACCCAGAAAAATTGAACATAATATTTCAGGCAAGGAGATAGATGTTCAGTGAAATAAGGGATTTCCAGACCTTCCTGATGAAAATGTCAGAGCTTAATAGAAAATATGATCTTCAAACGCAGATTTCAAGAGATGCATAAAAAGGCAAACGGGGGCAAGGGGGGCGGGGAGAAGCTTGTTATTCAATATGGACAAACTGTGTGCATTCTTATAAGGAAAGATAGTACTTGTTAATCTTGAGAATTGTATATTTATTGCAATATATAAAAGGGATATACATAGATAGAGGGAGAGGTATAAAGTAAATGATATCATAAGAATGTGATTTGAGTGAGAAGGACTGTAATGGGAGATGTAAAAAGGAGGAGGCAGAAAAAGGTAAATTACATTACAGGAAGAGGCACAAAAACATATTACATTAGAGGGAAAGAGGGGAGGGAGACAAGCATGGTTTGAGAGTTACTCTCACCTGATTGGGTTCAAGGAGGGAACAACAAAGTTAAGTAAAGAAATACAAGTAGCTCTCTAGGCAGTAGGAGGGGAAGGAGGAAAGAAAAGGCAGGGAAAGCTAAAAGGGAGGGAAGAAGTAGAAAGAGAAAAGGGGATTAAAAGGAGGGGGGCTGAAAGAAGGGAAGGAAGACTGAGGGAGGCAGTGGTTAAAAATTAAAACTATTGTGGAGGGGAAGGGAGAACTAAAAGCATAAATTGGGGGGAAAGGGGATGGAGGAAAAGACACAGATAGTAATCATAACTATGAAAGTGAATAGGATGAACTCTCCCATAAGATGGAGATGGATAGCAGAATGAATTAACAACCACAATCCAACAATGTGTAGTTTGCAAGAAACACATCTGAAACAGGGGGGCATGTACAGTGTAAAGGAAAAAGGTTGGAGCAGAACATATTATACTTCAGCTCATGTAAATAAAGCAGGGGTAGCAATCCTAATCTCAAACAAAGAAAAAGCAGAAATAGATCTAATCTATTAGATAAGGACAGATAAAGAAGGAAACTATATCCTGCTAAAAAGCACCATAGACAACAAAGCAATTTCATTACTAAATATATATTCTCCAAATAGTATAGCATCCAAATTCTTAGAGAAGAAGTTACGGAGCTACAGGAAGAAATAGACAGCAAAACTATACTAGTAGGGGACCTCAGCCTCCCCTTATCTGAATTTGATAAATCTAACCTCAAAATAAACAAGAAAGAAGTTAAGGAGGTGAATAAAACTCTGGATAAGGTTGATATGATAGATCTCTGGAAACAACTGAATGGGGATAAAAGAAATATACCTTTTTCTCAACAGTATATGTACATGGCACATATACAAAACTGATCATATACTAGGCCATACAAACTTCAGAATCCAGTGCTGAAAGGCAGAGATAGTCAAGACATCCTTCTCAGATTACAATGCAATAAAATTATGTGTAATCAAAGGCCATGGACATATAAACCAAAAATTAATTGGAAGCTAAACAATCTACTCCTAAAGAATGAGTGGGTTAAATAAGAAATTATAGAAACAATCAACAACTTCATTCAAGAGAATGACAATAATGAGCCAAACTCCCAAATCATATGGGAGACTACAAAAGCACTTCTTAGGGGAAGTTTTACTTCTTATTTTTTCTTTTATAATCAAAATTTTATTAGTTCATTTGGTAATTAGTACATAGACACTATGAATAAATTGTACATTTAAAAAATGTTAGAAAAGTCTAAAAATTATGTAGTTGTCATCCTTTTCTGAATTGTTATTCCAGTGACTTTCTTACTTTAAGTTTGGAGGTAACTCTCCCTAAAAGGAGGTTACCAAATACCAGTATCCTGAATATGGATAAAGTATTTGATCTTTAACAAGCAAAGTTCCACTAATGCTATATTTGATAAAACTGTACTTGTTATACAGCTTTCCAGTCTTTTTAAAGCACATTAATAAAGTTACTAGAAAAAAAAATGTACCACCACCACCAAAGATGACAATGTGACAGATAGCACATAATTTTGAAAGGGAGATCCAACACCAGGGAGCAAATTTATTTATGAAACAATTGTACTGAAAGACATGTTGGATACAGATTAAAATAAAAGCTTTAAAATTCATGGTCACAACTCCAAATTGTTATCTATGCTTCATTTAATATGTCAAAACTGCCTATGGAATGTTAAGTCTATGCACGACACATGAAACCATACTAATCAACATTCTACTAATTTATGGTTGTATCAAACAAACAACAATCCAATCTGACAACCAGCACATGATTTCACCCTTTAAACAGGAATCTAAATAAAGCACTTTAGATTGGCTTACATTTATCTAAATGTTTTAAAAAATTAATGTGATGAGATGGGATTGCCTCTTTCTTAAAAATGTGTTTCTAGAGCTACTAAAAAACTGGCATTTACAAAATAATTGAAAAAAATATTCCTCTGAATTGTACAAGAAGGAAGGTAGCAGGAAAAATTGTTAAAACAATTGGTATAAGATGTTATTCAGATTTGGTTTCTTTCTCTCCTACTGAATCTGAGGCTGGAATCTCTTCATTTTTAGTTTCTCCATTTTCTGAAGGCAAGTCATCTTTATTCTCTTTTTGGTTAGTAGCTTCTGCTTGTTTTCCTTTTGCTCCTTTTTTTCCTTTTGTGTGAACTTTTTTGGCCTCAGATTTATTCTTTCCAGCTGTCTTTTTAGGCTTAGGTTCAACCTTTGCAAGGACTGGTTTAGTTGGTAATGTAGTCGACCTTCTTTTGGGCTCCTCCCTTACTTCCCCTTCTGTTGAGTTGAACTTCCTCTTGGGCATCTTCGTTGCAAGTGTGGATGGGCTTCCTCTTCCCACACGCAGGCAAGCACCACCAGCGGGCCAGAGGGAAAGGGCCACAGTGGTGGGAGCTTCTTCTCCAGCAGGGCTCCTGGACCTCGACTCTCCTCCTCACCACTGGACTGAGAGGAGTGGAAGTTTTACTTCTTTGAATGCCTACATGAATAAAATAGAGAAAGAGGAGATCCATGAATTGGGCATGTAGCTGAAAATGGTAGGAAAAGAGTATATTGAAAATCCTCAAGTAATTACCAAATTGGAAATACTGAAATATGAAGGAGAGATTAATAAAATTAAAATTAAGAAAACTATTGAACTAATAAATAAAATGAAGAGTTGGTTTTATGAAAAAAACAATAAAATTGACAAACCTTTGGTCAATTTGATAAAAAAAGAAAACCTAATTACCAATATCAAAAATGAAAAGGGTGACCTAACCTCCAATGGTTAGGAAATTAAAACAATAATTAGAAATTACTTTGTCCAACTATATGTCCATAAATTTGACAATCTAAATGAGATGGATGATTATTTTAAAAAAATGTAAATTGTCCCGATTAACAGAAGAGGAAGTTGAACGCTTAAATAACCCCATCTCAGAAAAAGAAATTGAACAAGCCATTAATGAACTTCCTAGGAAAAAAATCTCCAGAGCCAGACAGATTTGCAAGTTAATTCTATAAAAATTTAAAGAACAGTTAATTCCAATACTATATAGACTATTGGGGAAAATTGAGGAAGAAGGAGTCTACCAAATTCTTTTTATGATAATATATGGTTCTGATATCTAAACCAGGAAGAATCAAAACATATAAAGAAAATTATAGACCATTTCTCTAATGAATATAGATGCAAAAATTTTAAGTAATATATTAGCAAAAAGAATACAACAATTTATCACGAGAATAATGCATTATTATCACATAGGATTTATATCAGGAATTCAGGGCTGGTTCACTATTAGGAAAATTGTCAGCATTATTATATAATATCAACAATAAAACTAACAGAAACCACATGATTATCTCAATAGATGCAGAAAAAACTTTTGACAAAATATAACACCCATTCCTATTGAAAACACTGGAAAGCACAGGAATAAATGGAACTTTCCATAAAATAATAAGCAGTATCTACCTAAAATCATCAGCAAGAATTATATGCAAGGGAGACAAGGTAGATACATTTCCAATAAAATCAGGGGTTAAAGAAGGATGTCTATTATCACCACTGTTATTCAATATGGTATTAGAAATGCTACCTGTAGCACTAAGAGAAGAAAAGGTAATTGAAGAAATTAGAATAGGCAAATAAGAAACTAAATTATCTCTCTTTGCAGATGATATGATGATATGCTTAGAGAATCCCAACGAATCAAGTAAAAAACTACTTGAAATAATAAACAACTTGGGCAAAGTTGCAGGTTACACAATAAACCCAGAGAAATCATCTGCATTTCTATATATTACTAGCAAAGCCCAATAGCAAGAGATAGAAAGAGGAATCCCATTTAAAGCTATGGTAGACACTATAAAATATCTGGGAGTCTACCTACCAAAACAAACCCATGGACTATATGTACACAATTACACAACACTTTTCACACAAATAAAGTAAGTGGGTCTAAGTAAGTGGAAAAACATCAGTTGCTTGTAGGTACACTGAGCTAATATAATAAAAATGACAATTCTACCTAAATTAATTTACTCATTCAGTGCCATACCAATCAAATTACCAGATAATTATTTTTCAGAACTAGAAAAAAACAATATCAAAATTCATCTGGAAGAACAAAAGGTCCAGAATATCAAGGGAACTAATGAAAAGAAATGCTAGGGAAGGTAGTCTAGCCCTACCAGATCTCAAATTGTATTATAAAACAGCCATCTTCAAGACTACTTGGTACTGGCTAAGAAACAGAGTGGTAGATCAGTGGAATATGTTAAGTACACAAGACCCAGTGGTCAATGACTATAGTAATCTACTGTTTGATAAACTCAAAGACTCTAGCTTCTGAGATAAGAACTCACCGTTTGACAAAAATTGCTGGGAAAACTGGATAACAGTATGGTGGAAACTGACCATAGACCAATGCCTGACACTGTACACAAGAATAAAGTCCAAATGGATACATGATCCAGGTATAAATACTAATACTATAAACAATTTAAGGGAGCAAGGAATAGTGTATTTGTCAGATTTATGGACAAGGGAGAAATTTATGACCAAACAAGCGATAGAGAACACTTTGAAGCGCAAAATGGATAATTTTGATTACATTAAATTGAAAAGATTTTGCACAAACAAACCCAATGCAACCAACATTAGGAGGGGAGCAGAAAACTGGGAAAGAATATTTGCAACTAGTGATAAAGGCTTATTTCTAAAATATATACAGAACTGAGTCAAATGTACAAGAATACAAGACATTTCCCAACTATTAAATGGTCATAGGATATGAACAATGAGTTTTCAGAGGAAGAAATTAAAGCTATCTCTAATCACATGAAACAATGCTCTAGATCACGATTGTTCAGAGAGATGCAGATCAAAACAACTCTGAGGTACTACATCACACTTATCAGATTGCCTAACATGACAAAATAGGAAGATGATAAATTTTGGAGAAGATGTGGGAGAGTTGGACCACTAATTCATTGCTGGTGGAGCTGTGAGTTGATCCAACCATTCTGGAGAGAAATTTTGAACTATTCCCAAAAGGTAACAGAAATGTGCATACCCTTTGACCCAACAATATCACTTCTAGGAGTCTATCCCAAAGAGATCATAGAAATGGGAAAGGGTCCCACATGTACAAAAATATTTATAGCGACACTCTTTGTGGTGGCCAAAAACTGGAAATCAAAGGGATGCCCATCAATTGGGGAATGACTGAACAAGTTGTGGTATATTAATGTAATGGAATACTATTGTGCTATTAGAAATAAACAAGAAGACTTCAGAGAGGCTTGGAAGGATTTATATGAACTGATGCTGAGTGAATGAAGCAGAACCAGGAGAACTTTGTACACAGCAACAACCACAGTGTGAGAGAAATTTTTCTGGTAGACTTAGTACTTCATTGTAATGCAAGGACTTAAAAAATTTCCAATGGACCCCTGAGTCAAAACACCTTCCACATCCAGAGAATAAACTATGGAATTGGATCACAGATAGGAACAGACCATTTTCTTTTGTATTATGTTTCATTTTGTTTTGTTTTATGGCTGTTCTTATTCATTTTAATTCTTCTGTACAAATAGGAATGTACATGTAGAACTTATGTAAGATTGTATGTTGTCTCAGGGAGGGGGTGAGGAGGGAGGGGGAAATGACAGGGAGGAAGGGAAAAAATCTAATATATATGGAAGTGATTGTTGAACAATGAAAGCAAATAAAATAATTTAATTTAAAAAAAAAATAAAAGTAAATAAATAAAAAAGAGGCCTAGTCATGGAATGAGTGTTACTATCCTCTAGGTAAGTACCTGAAAAGACCTTAGCCTAAAAAGGCCAAAGTCTCCCACTTGATCCTGGGCCATCTCCAGTTAACCTGATGAATATCTGGTCACCGGATTCAGATGACTCAGGAGGAGAAAGTGAGGCTCATGACCTTGCACAGCCCTACCTCACTCAGAAGAAAGTCAAATGCAAGTCAAGTCATCATTTCTCCGATGTTGTGGTCTTCTTCAAAAACAAAGGATGAACACAAACAAAAACCAAGTTCTAAATCTAGGTAAAACTGTAAATGATGATAAGCTATTGCTGTTCCAGTAATTGTTACTGTTTTGACAACTGGATCTCTTTATTCAGTCTTCCTTTAGCCCTTAGAAGTAACCTCTCCCCCTACATTATTTGTGTATGCTTTATTTACTCTATCAGATACCAAGCACTTTGAGAGCAAGGCCTGTGTTTATCGATTAGAAACATTTGTTAAGCTTCTACTATGTGGCAGGCACTTTACTAGCTGTTAGAGAGACAAATTTGAAAAATATATCCCTACCGACTAGCGAAGTGCTTGTCACACAATACATACTTAATAAACAATTATTAAAGTAAACGAATATAAAATATAGTGATTAAATAAAATTAACTATTTCAACTATAAAGATTTTCACTGTATAATAAAAGAATAAGAAGAAATATAAGATAGAGTTTTTTATCAAATTATTTAACTTGAAAACAATATGCAATCACTCTTAGATTTCATTCAATTTAACAAACATGTATTAAATAGCAATTTTGTGTAATGTATTAGATAACTAGAAATACAGTTCTCATTTTTTTTTCTTCCCACATAGCTCAAGGTCTGTCACATAGTAGGTTCTTAATAAATATCCCATTAATTTATATCAACTATTTTTCTACAAAGAACAATTAGATAAGTGAGCACCCATCAATTGGGTGATATGATAAATGAATGGAAATAGAATGCTATTTTGGATATTATTGTGCTGTAAAAAATGAAGAGGGGATGTTTTAGAAAGAATTGATAGGAATTACATGAGCTGATATATAATAAAGTAAGAAGAATCAGAGTAATTTATACTGCAACATCAATGTTATATAAATGAATAATTTGGAAAACCTAAGAACTCTGATCAATAACATGATAAATCATGTTGATGCTCACCTCTTTATAGAGAAATTATGGAAAATTATACAGACTGCAAAACATATTGCTGAATGTGGCTAGTGTGGGGATTTATTCTGTGTGACTCTACTCATACAAAACAATGACTGTGTGTTTCTTTTTTATCTCCAGTAGGTAGGAAAAGGTAGAAGAGAAGGGGAAAGAAATTTGATTTTTGGAAGCAAATAAACAACCAAAAGAGCAAACAAACTAATGAGAAATCCAAAAAGCAAATTGTGGATTTGTGGAGGACCTTAAATTTACAAGAACTTCAAAGGATAAAAATATGGGTTAGGAGGGGAATCTGGTCCAAGTATAGGAGAGGGCATCAGGGGTGTGGAACTTGCAGCCTCAAGACCACATGTGAAGTCCTCAAGGGTAGCCTTTTGACTAAATCCAAACTTCATAGAACAAATCCTCTTAATAAAAGGGTTTGTTCTGTAAAGCTTGGACACAGTCAAAAGGCTACAACCATGGACCTAGAAGGCTATATGTGGCCTCAAGACCACAGCTTACCCATTCCTGGATAATCAAAAGCATGGCAGGGAGAGGGCAAGATGAAAATGGAGTTGGGGCAACTAAGTGATACAGTGGATAGAGCACTTGCCCTTGAGTCAGGAAGACCCAAGTTTATATCTGGTCTCAAACACTTAATAGCTGTGTGACCCTGGGCAAGCTGCTTAACCCTGATTGCCTCCTCCTATCCCAACCCACTCCTCAAAAGATGGAAGATGGAAGGTGATTCAAGATGATGGGAATATAGAGTAGGAGATAACATTAGGAAGGTAGCTTGTTGACAAATTTTGAAATATCTTGAATGCTTGGAACAGTTTGTATTTTATTTAACACCTAAAGGAGAACTCCTACAACTTTATGTTGATATATTCTCAAGGCATAAACTCTTACATGACAATAGTGAAATTTTGAATTGCACCTTAACCCATGAAACCATAATTGTATTTTAAATTATAGAAGCATGACTTAGATTAACTCAATAGACATTTATTAACGTCTTTTTATGTACCATGACCTGTACTAAATGGTTGGGACAAAAATTCAAAATGGTACATTCTATACCTTCATTAGCCTTGTAGTCTAATGTAAGTTACAACATTTAAGTACTTGATGTTATCATATAAATGTAATGTTTTCCTTTCATTAAATCAGTACCATAATATTTAGATTTTACTCTGAAATAAATAATTATTAAGAACTTCCAGTCCATATTGGCTAAAATAATATAGCAATCTAAATCTGATTTGTTTTGCTCCCCTCTTTCCTCCCTTTCTTTAATCCAAATAACTGAACTTAGCTTGTCACTCTTCCTTATATCAACAAAAAGGAAGAGGGACAACTAAACCCAGTTATTTTGATAAAGGAAAGGGAGTAATTATGAGATTCTTTCCCATTTATTGGAATGTGGATTGTGGGGGAGAGGTGTTACCCTATGGAGTATGCATGGGGAGGGAAAATCCCCCAGTTCAGTGAACGAGAAGGACATCCTAATTACCTCCATTACATTGGTAGGGAGCCATAGTCTGCTTTATTTGAGGCAATCTCAGCTCGCTTATCTGATCACTTTATTAATTTCTACTAACATAGTATTCCTTAATTTTCCCTGACCCAGAAAGTAAGAATGATACTTCTCCACAGTGTGAAAAATGATTTTAAATCTTAGCAGTCAGTGTCTTGGAGATTCAAAGTTTTCCCCCAGCCCCCACCCCCTTACAAATTCGTCTCTCTTTTAAAAAGGTATTACTGAAGATGAAATTGCATTGAATTTTCTTATCCTAGTCAAACTCCAACCCAGACCTAAATTGATTTAATCTGCTCAGGTTTAGGTGGAGATTGATTCTTCTGCCTAGATAGCCCAAGGCTATGATCCTTCTGATATGATGGGAGGGGTTGGTCTGACAGAACAGGTATTCCCTCTATTGGGAGGCAGAATGAGGATGGCAAGTGATAACAGACCTTGTTGAGAAGGTATTGTACCAAGATTACATGACCTAAGTCACATACTCAAAACCTCATTTTAATATAGACCATCTCCCAGTGCATTGACCAGTCAGACTTGATTGGCACCCTTTGGGAACACCTACTCTTGAAAGGGCATATAACTTTGTTTTCCCAAATACCAAGTCAAGCCAGTTCTGAACTGGTACCCTTGCTGGGGTGGGGCTAGTTTTGTACTGTAACTCCCATGCAATGCACGTCAAGCCACCTTGAGTGAAATTGAAATGTGTAGACACACACCCTAATTTTGTTTGTCTCTGCCTCAGAGCAGACTCTTTCTAATTTGGGGGTTCAACAGCCTTGATTGTACCTTCACCTTTGCTTTACCAGATGCAATAGAAAGGAGCAAGAATAGAACAAGGGGCTCACCATCTCCACCAACAAGGCCAACCCCAAACAACTGCTACTTACCAGCAGGTAATCCCCATTACCCCAAGAATGGTAGGACCTTCAGATCACCAGTCCAGTTTCCAATCTAGATACCCTCCCATTATCCAAAGAAATAAATTGGTAGAGATAAAATGACTTAGTATATATTAAGCACTATATAAATATCAGTCTTTTGTTATTAAGCAATTATAAATTATTTTGCAATTACAAAATATACTAATGGTTTTAATTGTTGGGTTTCAGTTTCTAAGTCTTCATGCTTCTGTTGCTGGCAACCAGATTTTGGGGAAAAAATCTCAATATAAAGACTGTGATCAATGTCAAATATAATGAAAAATGGTCTTTAAGTTATCATAAGCTAAAATATCATATATGGGTACCAATTTCATGCTTTCTTTTATAATATTATCAAAATTGCAATTTACATTCTTCCCATTGTATTGCCTGTTTTATATTTTGCATTTCAGAAGACTTTTTTAAAGTAAAGATTGAAAATTTCATTCTCTTTAAAGTCTTCTGTTCTACTTCTTACTTTACTTAGAAGCTTTACTTCTCCATTTTCAATTTCTAACAGTTAAACTTGGTCCATGGTCAGATCTTCCTTTTGTCTGTTATTTAGTTTTTGTTTGTTAGCTTTTACACACACACACACACACACACACACACACACACACACACACATTTAGGAGAATCAATCACTAATACCTGATAGGACAGGATTACTCTTACATGATGCATTCATTACCCCTTAGCAGTGAAATAGAGTATGTAACAGCAACTGCCTGGAATGTTCATTAACCCATCTCCCAATTTGAAATGTAGGACAATTGCAATACTGAGGGAGAAACTGAGCAACAATGGGCTATCCTCTGTTGGACATATGGACCTATCAGGACTGTTTTTCCTTATTATAAAACAATTATCTTTAAAAGTAACCATGGTTTGAATCCTTGGGATTGGTTCCTTGTGACAGATGTGATGCTCCTGCTGTGGTGTTTTTAATAAACGCCTTTTAATTTGAAAAATTTTAAATTTTTAAATTTGTATTGTTTTTAAATTTATTTTTTTCAGGTGGTGATTGGTGGATTATTTCAATATTTATTTTGCCCTCTGGTTCTAGAATATCAGGGCAGTTTTCCTTGATAATTCATGAAAGATGATGTCTAGGCTCTTTTTTTGATCATGGCTTTCAGGTAGGCCCATAATTTTGAAATTGTCTCTCCTGGATCTATTTTCCAGGTCAGATGTTTTTCCAATGAGATATTTCACATTATCTTCCATTTTTTCATTCTTTTGGTTTTGTTTTGTGATTTCTTGGTTTCTCATAAAGTCATTAGCCTCCATCTGTTCCATTCTAATTTTGAAAGAACTATTTTCTTCAGTGAGCTTTTGAATCTCCTTTTCCATTTGGCTAATTCTGCTTTTGAAAGCATTCTTCTCCTCATTGGCTTCTTGAACCTCCTTTGCCAATTGAGTTAGCCTATTTTTAAAGGTGTTATTTTCTTCAGCATTTTTTTGGGTCTCCTTTAGCAGGGTGCTGATCTGCTGTTCATACTTTGCTTGCAAGTCTTTTATTGCTCTTCCCAGTTTTTCCTCCACCTCTCTAACATAATTTTCAAAATTTTCTGAGCTCTTTTTGAGCTTTTCCCAGGTCTGATCCCATTGAGTGAACTGGGATGCAGAAGTCCTGACTTCCGTGTCTTTCCCTGATGGTGAGCACCACTCTTCCTCATCAGAAAGGAGGGGAGGAGAAACCTGCTCACCAAGAAAGTAACCCTCTATAGTCTTGGTTTTTTTCCCTTTTCTGGGCATTTTCCCAGCCAGTGACTTGACCTCTGAATATTCTCCTCACACCCACCTCGCCTCCTGATCCTCCCAGCCAGCGCTTGGGGTCTGAGACTCAAATGCTGCTTCCCAGCCTCAGGGCTTTGGGCGGGGGCAGGGCTGCTATTCAGTGTGAGATCAAGTTCAGCTGCCTGGATGGGGGCAGGGCCGCCTCACAGGCTCAGTTCCCTCAGGGGGTTTATGCAGAGACCTTCAACAATGGATCCAGGCTCCTGCCTGCTTGGGGAGCCCTGGTCTGCTCCCACCTCCACTGGTGCCTCCCAAGGGGGCCTGAGTCATGGGGGCTCCCCATTCCCCTCTCATCCTGCCGAAGAGACCCTCTCACCAACCCTTGTCACCTGTGGGTGGAGGGACCCGCATAGCTGCTGGAGATTCTGTCCCTGAAGCCTGCTCGGATCCACTCCCCTCAGCACCAGGCAGCCATGGCAGGGCTGTGCTTGGCTCCCAGTCTGCGGCGCGAAGAACCTTTTGCGAGAGGTTTTCAGGCTCTCTGGAACAGAAATCTTGTCTGCTCCGCTATTATGTGGCTTCTCCTGCTCCCAAATTTATTGGAAGCTCTTTTCTACAGATATTTCACGGGCTGTGGGTTCAGAGCTAGCGTATTTGTGTGTTTCTACACCGCCATCTTAGCTCTGCCCCCCCGTTTTTAAATTTATTTAAATTTAAATAAATTAAATTTAAAATTTAAAAGTTTTAATTTTAAAAAAAAGGATAAAAAAAGAATGTCTGTAATCCTTGGATTGAATTCCAAAATGAATTTATTGTATGTGTTCAAAATTATTTATCAGATCCTAAATTCAACTAAAGGAAATAATGCGTAAAATTTATTTGCATTATCTGGTGCAATAGCTTCCAAAGCCAGGATTCAGTTTGTAGGCAATACATTTTTTAAAGAATTTGGTGTGATCTTAGAACATCAGAAATAAAGGATACTTTGAAGGTCAACTATTCCAACTCCTCTTTTGCTATGTGAGGAAACTGAGTCTAATTGAGGCTGAAGTGTAATATGGTACAATAGAAGGAGCACCATGAAAATTCTGAAGACTGGTGTTCTATACACTTTCCTAGGAATTATCACACATAATATCTGGGATTAGTCACTTGACTCACTTTAGCCTCAGTTTCCTCATCTACAAAATGAGCATAAATGCCTCACAAATATGTACCTCAAAAGATTCTTCATATGATTCAGTACTAGGAGGAACTTACATAAAATTTAAAAGTTTTTTGCCCAAACAAAGCTAATGCATCCAACATGAGAAGGGAAGCAGAATTCTGGGAAACCATTTTTACAGCCAGTGTCTCTGATAAAAGCCTCATTTCTAAAATATATAGAGAACTGAGTCAAATTTATAAAAATAAAAGTCATTCTCTAGCTTAGAAATTATCAAAGAACATGAACAGACAGTTTTCAAAGGAGGAAATTAAAGCTATCTATAGTTACATGAAAAATGCTCTAAATAACTATTGATTAAAGAAATGCAAATTAAAAACATTCAGAGGTACCACATCACACTTATCAGATTGGCTAACATGACAAAACAGAAAAATGGTAGATGTCAGAGATGATGTGGGGAAATTGGAATATTAATGCATTGTTGATGGAGCTGTGAACTGATCCAACCATTTTGGAGAGTGGTTGGAAACTATGACCAAAGGGTTATAAAAATGAAATAATTACCTTTGACCCAGCAATACCATTTCTAGATCTGCATCCCAAAGAGATCATACAAATGGGAAAAAAAGACCCACATGTACAAAAATATTTATAGTAGCTCTTTTTGTGGTGACCAAGAATTAGAAAAGGAGGAGATGCCCAATAATTGGGAAATGACTGAATGAGTTGTGGTATATGAATGTAATGGAATGCTATTGTTCAGTAAGAAATGATGAGTAAGTAAACTTCAGAAAAACCTGGAAAGACTTATATGAACTGATGCTGAGTGAAGTGAGCAGAATCTGTAGATTCTGTAACATTCACATTGTATAATGACTTATTTTAATAGACTTAGTTCTTCTCATCAATGCAAGGATTTATTCAACTCCCAAAAAACTCTTGGTGGAAAATGCTATTCACATTCAGAGAAAGAACTATGGAGTTTGAATGCAGATGGAAACTTACTATTTGCTCTCCTTTTGTTGTTGTTTTTTTTTTCTTTCTTTTGGTTCCTCCCTTTGTTTCTACTTCTTTACATCATGGCAAATGTGGAAATATGTTTAATATGAATGTGTAAGTTGAGACTACATCAAATTGCATGCCATCTTGGGGAGGGGGAAGAAATTTAAATCTCAAAATTTTATGGAAGTAAATGTTGAAAACTAAAAATAAATTAATTTGTTTTAGAAAGTTGGGAGGCCAGAGCCAAGATGGCCAAGTAAAAAGAAGGACTTGTTTGAGTTCATCTCCCAAGTCTTCCAAATACCTGCAAAAATGACTCTAAACAACTTAAAGAGCAGCAGAACCTATAAAATGGCAGAGTGAAACAAATTTCGAGCCCAAGACAACCTAGAAGGTAGTGAGGAAAGATCTATTGCAGCATTCTGAGAGAAGAGTGCAGTCCAGCATTAGCCAGGGTGACACAGACCCAACCTGGGCAGGCCTCAGGGGACTGAATCAATGGCAGTTTTGGAAGTTTCCAAACTTCTCAACCCCAAAATGCCAAAGACAACTTAAAGGGTCAGTAGGAGAAGTCTATGGGACCTGGGTGAGAGAAGAGCATGGTCCAAGCCCAGACTGTGGCTGTAGCTGTAGCTGGGCTGATAATGGCAGTGACTGCTTCCAGAGCTCTCATCCCCCCAACAGCTGATCAAAGAGGAATTACAGGAATCTCTTTGCTGGCACTTAGTTTTGGGGTGAGGATGAGCTCTGACGTGGTGGAGCTTGTGGTGCAGTGAAGAGAATTTCATGGTTCCCTCATGGTTCCAAGGCAGAAAAGAATGATTGTTGTTACTTACAGACCAGAGCACAGGGCAGGAGAGGAGAAAGCACCTCTCTTTTGATTGTACTACTTTAGAAGAGCTGAAAATTTATGCATCCCTAGATATATCTCTGAAAACAGCTACATAAAATCCCTGAAGCTTGGGATGATACAACC
This sequence comes from Notamacropus eugenii, assembly GCF_028372415.1. Lineage (NCBI taxonomy): Eukaryota > Metazoa > Chordata > Mammalia > Diprotodontia > Macropodidae > Notamacropus > Notamacropus eugenii. The sequence continues at coordinate 122,462,270 of NC_092873.1, forward strand.
CCGACATGGGAAGCAGGATTCTACCTTGGCAAAGAGCTAAAGAGTCAAGTAATGGACTGGGAAAATGAACAAACAGCAGAAAAAGGTCAAAGCTCCTACATCCAAAACCTCCAAGAAAAATATGAATGGTTGTTGGTAATGTAAGAGTTTGAAAAGGATTTTGAAAAGAAACAAAAGTAGAAGAGAAATTGCAAAGGGAAATGAGATCGATGCAAAAATGAGTCAATACCTTGCTAAAAGAGACTCAAAAAATGCTGGAAAAAAGTGCCTTAAAAATAGACTAAACAAAATGACAAAAGAGGTAGAAAAAAGGCAATGAGGAGAAGAATATCTTAAAAAACTGAACTGGACAAATGGAAAGAGAGGTGAAAAAAACTCACTGAAGAAAATGATTCCTTAAAAATTAGAATGGAGCCAATGGAAGATAATCATTTTATGAGAAATCAAGAAATTATAAAACATAACCAAAAAAATGAAAAAATAGAAGACAACGTGAAATACATCACTGGAAAAAACCAACTGGCCTAGAAAATAGATCCAGCATAAATAATTTAAAAATTATTAGACTACCTGAAGACCATGATCATCAAAAGAGCCTAGACATCATTTTTCAAGAAATTATCAAGGGAAGGGGGACAGAGCCAAGATGACAGAGTAAAAGCAGGGACTTCCACAACTACCACTGATTCAGTCCCCTGAGGCCTGCTCAAGCTGGTCTGTGTCAGTGTGGTTAATGCTGGACTATGCTCTTCTCTCAGATGGCTGCAACAGATCTTTCCTTTCTACCTTCTAGGTTGTCTTGAGCTGGAAATTTGTTTCACTCTGTCATTTTATAGGTTCTACTGCTCTAGAAACGATTTAGAGTCATTTTTACAGGTGTTTGGAGGATTTGGGGGATGAGCTCAAGCAAGTCCTTGCTTTTACTTGGCCATCTTGACACTGGCCCCCTGCCTTTTAAAAAAATTAATTTATTTTTGGTTTTCAACATTCACTTCCATAAAATTTTGAGATTTAAATTTCCTCCCCCTCCTTTTCCTCCCCCTCCCCAAGATGACATGCGATTTGATATAGGTTCTACCTACACATTCATATTAAACATATTTTCACATTTGTCATGATGTAAAGAAGAAGAAGAACCAAAGGAAGGAACCAAAACAAAGAAAAAAAAAACAATTCAAATATTATAGAAACACAATTAGGATAACATAAAACCTAGCAGCTTCTACATTACAGCATCAGAGGGCTTGGATTATAATATTCCAGAGGTCAACGGAGCTAGGATTAAAACCAAAAATCACCTACACAGCAAAACTGTGTATAATACTTCAGGGCGAAAAAATGGACATTCAATGAAATAGATGACTTTCTAGCATTCTTGATGAAAAGACTGAGGCTGAATAGAAAATCTGACTTACAAACCAAGAATCAAGAGAAGTATGAAAAGATAAACAGGAAAGAGAAATCATAAGGGACTTAACTAAAGTTTAACTGCTTACATTCCTACATGGAAAGATAATATTTGTAGCCTTGAAACTTTTCTCAGTATTTCAGTAGTTGGAGGGATTATAGACATATAGATAGAGGGTACAGGATGAGTTGAATAGAAAGAGATGATATCTAAAAAACATAAAATTAAAAGAGGCAAGTGGTATATATTGGGAGGAGAAAGGGAGAAATGGAAAGGGGTAAATTATTTCTCACATAAAAAAGCAAGAAAAAGTTATTTTTAATGGAGAGGAAGAGGGGGGAGGTAAGAGGGAAAGAGTGAACCTCACTCTCACCGGATTTGGCTTAAACAGGGAATGACATGGGCATTCATTTGGATATGAAAAACTATCTTACCCTGCAAGAAAGTAGGGGCGAAGGGGTTAAGTGTGTGTGTGTGATGATAGAAGGAAGGACAAATGGGAAGTCGGGGGGTAATGAGAAGTAAACACTTTTGAAGAGGGACAGAGTCAAAAGAGAGAATAGAATAAAAGGGGTTCAGAACAGGATGGAGGGAAATATAGTTAGACTTTTACAACATGACAGTTATGCAAGTGTTTTGCATCACTAAACATGTACAACCTGCATCAAATTGCTTGCCTTCTCAATGAGGGTATGTGGCAGAGAGAAAGGTAGAGGAGTTGGAACTCAGAGTTTTAAAAATGAATGTTGAAAGTTGTTTTTATGTGCAACTGGGAAATGAAACATATAGACAATGGTATATAGATATCCATCTCGCCCTACAAGAAATTGGAGGGCAAGGGAATAAGAGAAAAAAAGGGTGTGATAGAAGGCAGGGTAGATTGGAGGAAGGTGTAATCAGAATGCATGCTGCCTTGGGGTGGGCAGAAGGGAAAGATGGGGAGAAACACAATCAGGATAACACAAATTTAGCAACTTCTACATTAAAGTATTGGAAGGCTTGGAATATGATATTCTGGAGGTTAATGGAGATAGAATTTAAACCAAGAATTGCCTACTCAGCAAAACTGAATATAATCCTTCAGCGTGAAAAATTGACATTCAATGAAATAGAGGACTTTCAAGCATTCCTGGTGAAAAGACAGAGCTAAATAGAAAATGTGGCTTTCAAATAGAAGAATCAAGAAAAGCATGAAAAGGTAAACAGGAAAGAGAAATCAAAAGGGATTTATTAAAGTTGAACTGTTTACATTCTTATATGATATTTGTATCTCATGAGATATTTCTCAGTATTAGGATAGATGGAGAAAATACATACATACATACATACATACATACATACACATATACACACATATATATGTGTGTATATACACATGTATATATACATATGCATATATATATATACACACGTACACATATACATACATATATATAGACAGAGAGCAGAGGGTGAGTTGAATATGAAGGTATGACATATAAAAATAAAATTAAAGGGTGAGAGAGAAGAATGTCCTGGGAGAAGGAGAAAGGGAGAGGGGTAAAAGAATCTTTTATAATAAAGAAGAGGGGGCAGGTGAGAGAGAGTGAGTAAACCTTACTATCATCAGAATTGGCTCAAAGAGGGAATAACATACAACTCAATTGGGTATAAATATCTGTCTTATCCTACAAGAAAGCAAAGGGGATGGGGATAAGAGAAGAGAGAGAAAATTTGGGGAAGCAGTAGTCAGAAGCAAAACACTTTTTAGGAGGGATGGGATAAAAAGAGAGAAAATAGAATCACTGGCAGGGGGATAGGAAGGAGGGAAATATGGTTCACAACATGGCTATTATGGAAGTGTTTTGTATGACTACATGTATAACCTATATGGAATTGCTTGCCTTCTCAATGAGGGTGGTTGGGAAGGGAAGAAGGGAGAGAATGTGGAACTCAAAGTTTTAAAAACAAATGTTAAAAATTATTTTAACATTCAACTGGGAAATAAGATGTAGACAATGGGGTACAGAAATCTATCTCACTTTACAAGAAAATGAGAAAAGAAGGAGTGTGATAGAAGGAAGGGAAGATTGGGGGAAGGGGTAATCAGAATGCATTCTGTCTTGGATTGGGCTTAGGGGAGAGATGGGGAGAAAATATGGAACTCAAAATCTTGTGGCAGTGAATCTTGAAAACTAAAAATAAATTATTTAATAAAGTTTAAAGAAAAAGAAAATTTCTGACGGCTGTAAGTCTTCCAGAATAACAGGTATCCATATTGCCTGTTAGCCCCAAGGCAAAATAAAATATTTGTAACTAAGGTCAATTATTACTAAGTTCAAAATTCAATACATACTATTTATTAACAGATACATTTTAATATTTTTCATATGTCATGTCAAATAACCTCAAATGAAACTCACTCTTTACTATTAGCAAACTTTTGTTTTCCCACTCTGACTCGGGGTGGTTCTTGATTCTCAAGTTTCAGTATATTGTCAGCTGAGCTGATATGATCTCATGGCTCAGCCCAAATAGAAAATCCCAAAGAACTTCGCAGATAAGGATAACTTGAAGAAGACTCTGCTACTTTTATCCCAATGGTTAGTTATCATTATGCATTTTAAAGCAAAATATACCCCATCAAATAATTAACAGTTTTTTCAAACACTTTGACCACATTCTTTTAACAGTTCACTTCATATTCTTACAACATTCAGATTAAATGAGAATTCTAATACAATGGTTTCACAAATTTCACAATATAAGAAAGGTTTTAGAAACATGATACAAACATACATGATACCTGGTACTTAAAGCATGAAACAAAACTCATCAGTTCAACTGAATGCCCAAATCATCTCACGTAGAAAAGCATTCATTTATTACTTTTGGCACTTTATGCTAATTGAATTCAAGACCAATATAGAATACTTACATTTACTAACATTTATATAGGCTTGCCATATACTAGGCACTGCCAAGCACTTTTTCAATCATGTGATTCTCACAACAATCCAGGGAGACAGATTCTATTATTACTATCCTCTATTGTCTCAGTTTAGAAAACTGAGGTAAACAGAGGAGAAGTAACTTGTTTAAGGTCACACAGCTAATAAGTTTCTGAGACCAGTTTTTAACTCATGACTCCTTGATCTATGCATTTCTCAGCATTTGACAAGCTAAATAATAAATGTATTTTGCATTAAGTTCTAATATACAGCATTTATCCTAACAGGAGAATGTTATCTCATTGTAAACGAGACCACATTATGATCTAGTTTCAGAACAAAGTTTGACAAAAATCAGATCTGAATTTATAATCACTAATGTAACATTTAAAATCTAAATTTTCCCAAGGGTTTTTAGTTAGTTCATGTTTAAAAAAATAAATCATCTTTTTCTTTATTTTTTTTTAAATCACCCAAAGAGAGAAATCAATTCCTTTTGTTTTCTTAACCTAATCTCTCCTGATACTTAAAGAGGGTGAATATCTCACTTTATCTTAGGCTTTTCAATAGTAATCCAAAAACCATAGGGGACAAAGTCAGGGAAAGCTACATTTTTTTTTTTTTAAGAAAAAAGGTCCTTTTTTTGGTTTCCAAAGGTCTTTGACATAATTATTTGCACCAGACCAAAGAAAACAATGTCTTATTTATCAGTCAGCTAAGTAATTAGCATTTATTATGTTCTTAGTGTCTCATCAGATAGGAGGAAGAGAAGAGGGGTGCATTCCTAGGACTATTCAAAGTCCCAGGACTTTTTTGTAATCTTAAATTGACTGGAGGAAAGTGAGATAGGAAAGAGTTCTTGTCAAAGAGCCATTTCTCTAAGCATTTCTCAAATCTTTCTTATCTGGAATAAATCCTTCTCAAAACCCCTTTCCCAGATCCAAATTACTCCCTTCATGTTAACTTCCACTCACTTCATCAGTACAAGGGACTCCACCTTTTGTATTTGCTTGCTTTCCATTCTCTTCCTATCTCTAGTTACCTGACTATTATCCTCACTGCTCTCTTAAGTTCACCTCAGTTTATTTCTCAATCGTATTCTAGTTTAACATTCCACTGAATCTCTCCTGCACATATTTCCTACAATACTTCTTTTTACTTCTGGACTTGCATAGTCAATTTCAACTTAGGCATCTTAGACCTAAACGATTAAATCCTGTTGCTTCATTTCAAACTAGTTTCAAATTTGTTTATTCTCTAGCACCTCTATTATCCTCTAGGAAGGGAACAGAAGTTTTTTTGCACTTAACCTTAATCTGCAAATTTTGCAATCTTAATTTGTAAAATTATAGTAAATATATTACATCTCAGTCAAAGATTTTATCTCTACTTCATAGTGCTACAGATTTTGGCAAACTGGTAAGAAAGATTTACCTTCCTTCATATCTGAGTCTCTTGTCTACTTACCCAACTTACCTAGAGTTAAAAATAAAAAGAGAGTCAGAAAGAGAAAGAGATAGAGACAGAAACACAGAGACAGAGAAAGGCCATGCAAAGAGAGGAGAGAGAAAGAGAAAAAGAAACAGAGAGAGAGAAAGAGAGAGAGAGAGAGAGAGAGTAAGAGAGAGAAAATATCTTTCCAAAGGTTTTGAAAGTTCCATGGATAAATTTTCAATTTTCCTACTCTCTTCCTTTAGGCTGATTAGGCCATAAGAGTCAGTTTGGATTTAATAAAACACAAAACACAGACATTACTTACAACATACCTGACATTAAACAAATAAAACACTTAGCACTTCAAGTTAAAACATTCTGTTATTTATTTGGACAGATTTGTTTTTGTTGGGTTTATTTTTATTTTATTTTTTATTGAACTGGCAGTCTTTTTCCCTTTCCCTGAGCTTGCCTAATGGGGAATTGGTAGGAGGCTTATTCTGTGCTGTCCTCTTATTTATTGCTAGTTATCACTTCCTTTCTATTCCTGGGCAGCTTAATGTTGTGACAGATCTACTGCCCTCTTCGATACGTACCATTCTCATTCCATTTCTTGCACAATGAGAAAAAAATCAGTTTGAGTCCAAGACCTATGTCTTTATCTTTCCTGAGTTTGGGGGAGTTAAATTCTCCATCACTTCACGGGTAACCACTGGATGGGGTGGGGAGGTGTCTCTGGCCTATGATCACAGACTTGTCTGGATGGAGTAGGTCCCCTGTAAGTGATAGTTTTAGGAAAAGCACCCTAAAAAGTCTCCAGGCTGGTCCTCATCAAGAATAATAAAAGAGAAAATTCTTTTCTTGGGCCTTTTACTCTGATAAAAGAGGCAAAACTTAGTAAGAGAAAATTAAAATGAGTTTATTAAAAACACTAGAGCAATAACACTGCATTAGCAGATTCATCCCTCATGACCAGTCAATATATTCTTTTTTTAACTGAATGAAATGGAGTGACTTCCACTTGACTCAATTTTTAAGATAAGAGATTCCAAAATCCTGTATTAAAAATCCATGGCAGTAAAAAACAGTTCTTCATGTCAGTGAATTATCCTATAAGATGACTAAACTTTTTGAATTTGTTCTACCTCAAAGAACAAGGAAAATAGTTGGGGAATATTTTTTTCTTAAATTAATATTTCACATGTTTCATGGCAGCCATAAAGTTGTGTTGTTGTTGTTGTTGTTGTTGTTGAGTCATTCAGTCATGTCTGACTTTTCTTAACCCCATAAGTATAACTATAGCACACTAGGCCTTCCTGTACTCCACTGTCTTCTGAAGTCTCTCTAAGATCATGTTCTTAGCTTCCATCACACTGTCTATTCATTTCAACCTCTGCCATCCCCTTTTCCTTTTACCATCAAACTTTCCCAGCATCAGGGTCTTTTCCAATGAGTTATCTTCTCATTGCGTCCCCAAAATATTTAAGCTTCAACTTCAGTTCAGTATTTGATATTTCAGTGAGTGGTTGATCTAATTTCTTTAAGTATCAACTGATTTGATCTATGTTTTGTTCAATGAACTCTCAAAAGTCTTCACCAGAACTGCAATTCAAAGGCATCTATTCAGCAGTGCTTGGCTTCCTTATAGAACAACTCTCATAACCATGCATTGCGACTAGAAAAACTATAGCTTTGATTATATAGAGCTTTCTCAATAATGTACTGTCTTTTTTTTTTAGTATGCTATCCATATTTGTCATAGTTTTCCTTCCAAGGAGCAAGCATCTTTGAATATCACATCTGCAGTCACTGTCTGCAGTGATCTTTGAGCCCAAGAATACAAAATCTGAAACTTCTTCCATTTCTTCTCCCTTTTTATTTACCAGGAAATGATGGGACCAGTTTCCATGATCTTTGGGTTTTTTGTTTGTTTGTTTGAATGTTAGGCTTCGTTACATTCTCCTTTTTTACTGTTATCAAGAGGCTTCTTAAATTCTGCACTTTCTACTATCTAAATTGTATTATCTATGCATCCGAGATTGTTGATATTTCTCTCAGCACCCTTAATTCAGACTTTCGATTAAACCAATCTGGTATTTTGTATGATGGACTCTGTACATAATTTAAATAAATAAGGTAGCAATATATGACTTTGCTATACTCCTTTAATTAATTAATTAATTTAATCAGTTGTTCCATGGTTGGTTCTAAATGTTGCTTCTTGGCCTGCATACAAGTTCCTCAGGAAACAAGGAGGATGATCTGGTATTCCCATCTCTTGGAGGACTTGCCATAACAGAGTTAAAGTACTTAGTGTAATCAATGAAGCAGAAGTAGATTTCCCTCCACAGAACTCTTTTGTGTTCTCCATAATCCAGTGAATGTTGGCAATTTGGTCTCTAGTTCCCCTTCCTGCTCTTCTGGTAATTTTTGGTTCATGTATTGTTGAAGTTTACCTTGCAGAATCTTAAACATGACTTTATCGTCATGTGAAATGAGAGTAATTGTTCAGTAATTTGGACACTTGCCTTCTTTACCTTGGCATTTGCCTTCTTTAGAATTTGGACATAAATTGATCTTTTCCAATTCAGTGGCCTCAACTGAGTTTCTCAAATTTGGTGGCACATTGAGTACAACACTTTAATAGCATCATCTTTTAGGATTTTTAATGTCTCAGCTGGCTTTCTATTATCTCCCTTAGATTTGTTAGCAGTGCTGTTTAAGGTCTGCTTGACTTCATTCTCTAGGATCATTAACATCATGGTTATTGGTGATGTTACAGTCTTTCCTGTGAAGTTCTTCTGTTTATTTTTCCACTTCTTCTTAATCTCTTCTATTTCTTTTAAATTCCTACCATTTTGACTTTTATTATATTCATTTTTTCATTAAAAGTTCCTTTGACATCTCTAGTTTTCTTGAAGAGATCTCTTGCCTTTCCCAATCTATTATTTTCTTCTATTTCTTTGCATTGCTTATTTAAGAAACCTTTTTGTTCCTCTCCTTGCTTTTATCTGGAAATCTGCATTCAATGGTGTCCAGGGCTTTCTACACTAGTTTAAATATCCCGGGCTCCTTTCACTTATTCAAATGTCCCGGGCTCTTTACGCTAACTCTCCCTCCCGGGGCTTTGCTTGGAATCTTACCTCAAGATCTAGATCTGGATCTCTGTTGGTCTTCAGGCATCCCTGGCCCCTCCTGTGGGGGAGGGGAATAACTAGACAGAGCATCCGAGTTGGCAGCTGCACACACTTTAATGGCTACATCACTCCCTCTGGGATCCCCCCAATGCTCCAGTATATCTTTAGGCACCCGAGCTCCTCCCATGTTCCTCCCCATAGGCGGAGCCTATCCTGTTACTGAGGCATTCCCAGTACCTTGTAGCTTACTAGACCAGCTAGCGGGCCACGTAAGCAGGTTAGCACCTCCAGGTGTCTCAACTTTCCATACAGGAGGCCAGAGCTGGGCCCCAACACAATGGGATATATTTTTCCCTTTCTCATATGCTTTTCCTTCTTTCTTCAGTTATGTGTAAGGCCTCCTCAGAGAGCTGTTTGCTTTTTTGTTCTTTTTCACTGGAACGTTTTTTGTTGCTGCCTCCTACATGATATTGTGAACTTCTGTCCATAATTCTTCAGGCGTTCTGTCTACCAGATCTAATCCCTTATATATATTAATCACTTCTATTGCATATTAATAAGAGATATTATTTAGGTCATAGCTATATGGATCAATGGTTTTCCCTACTTTATTCAATTTAAGTATGAATTTTGCAATAAGAACTTCATGATCTGAGTAACAGTCACTTCCAGGTCTTGTTTTACTGACTTTAATAGAGCTTCTCCACCTTTGTCTGCAAAATATATACTCCATATTGACCACCTGATGATTTACAAGTACAGAAGTATCTTTTGGATTGTTGAAAAACAGTGCTGTGACTAGTGAGTTATCTCAACAAAACTCTATTAGCATTTGCCTGATTCATTTTGTATTCCAACATCACACTGTACTGTTATTCCAATTATCTTTTGATTTCCTTCTTTAGCTTTGCAATCGCCCACGATAAATGTGAAATTTTTCTTTGTTTTATTTCTAGAAGATGTGTCTGATGACATATATGCTACGTCTTCATAGAATTGATCAATTCTGGCCTGTTTGGCATGAATGTTTGGATCATGCTGTGGTGTTGAATGGTTTGCCTTGAATTCAAATAGATATCATTCTGTTATTTTTGAGATTATATTTCAGTTTTTTTATATATTCCAGACTGCTTTTATTACCCCTTCAATGACTGTGAGGGCTACTCCATTTTTTCTAAGGAATTCCTGTCCACAATAGTATATGTAGTGATCACATGAATTAAATTCAACAATTTCCATCCATTTAAATTCACTGACCCAAGATGCTGATGTTTAATCTTTCCATCTCCTGTTTGACTATATTCAGGTTCATGAATCTTAAATTCCAGATTACTATACAATATTGATCTTTATAGCATCAGGTGACTTTTGTCACCACACATATCTGCAGTTGAGCTTTCTTTCTGTTTTGGCCCAGATACTTCATTAGTATTGGAGCTACTTGTAGCTCTTTTCAGCTCTTCTCCAGTACCATGTTTGACACCTTCTAACCTGAGGGTTTCCTCTTCTAGTGTCATATCTTTTATCATTTTAATATTGTTTATGGGGTTTTCTTGGTAAGGATACTGGAGTGTTTTGATATTTCCTTCTCTAATAGATGACTTTTTTTCCCAGAGCTCTCTTCTATGACTTGTCCATCTTGCATAATCCTGCACAGTATAGCTCACATTTTCATTGTGCTATGCAAGGCCTTCTACTATGGCAAGGTAGTGATTGCATTAACCTTATTTTCTTTGAATTAACAAAGCAAACTTTATAAACTTTAAATCTAAGATTATTTTTCCAAATGTTTCTTGTGATTTTTAACTAAAGTGTTTTTGGGAAAAGCTGTTTTAAGTAAATATATATATTTGCATATGTGTGTATGTGTTTATTTTTTTTACAGTTTATCAGTAGGCTTGTTTGAAAAAGTAGTCCAAGTAGTGACACAGAATGGTCCAGTGAAAATAGTGTAGCATCTGAATTCAGAAGAACTTAGTTTGTATACTGTCTCCAGAACTTATTCTGTAAGTACATTTTGTTCTAGACATTCTCATCTAGAAAATGAGGTGGTTGGACAATGTCAGTGGTGCCAATATCTAACAGAAATGAATGCCTCAAGGCAGGACATTGACATAGAAAATCATAAATTAGCGTTTTCTGTCTTGTATTGTATTTTTGTTTTCTTAGTCTCAGGAGCAACTGCTGTAGATACCTGGGGCTCCACGGCTCTCCTGTACTTTTATTTTCTTAAAGACAGAGTGTTTGAAACCTCTTTTCTAAGTGATCTCCAAAGTTCCCTTCAATATCTATAATATACAGTTGAAGAAAAAAAAAGTAATACTTTTCTATTAAACATGGCATACTCTTTCCTCTAGTAGCAGTGTACCCTCCTCTCAAGCAGAAGAATACTTTACTGCTGGAGTATCCCCTTCCTACTGAATGAACCTATGTCTCAGTGCTCTTCAACCCAGCACTGTCTATGTGTGAGTGAAACTCTATGTTAGTGTATATGTCTGAGTTGTATGTTGGGACCCTTTTTTTCTTTTCTCCCCTTTCCTTTCTTCCCCATTGCTTTCAATAAAGCTTTACAATGAACTCATTCCCATTGTTTCACAACATTCATAGTATCTGAATTCATTCATATATTTTCCTGACACCTCTGGCTGACCCACTGACCATTCCTTAGACATAAACTGGGCATCTGGGCAATAATTTAACCTGTTGACAATGAATATGAGTGAATATGAGACTGTGTACCCAGTTGTAGAAAGCAAGGGTCAACAGGGGAGCTTAATATCCTCACAAGAGGGACTCTTATGCCAGAGGACAATTTCAAAACACCTTTTAGTATGACATTTCATTTGTAAGGAAAATTAACTAACTAAAACTTTTCTTATGTAGTGTGGAATTTAGCTGAGAACTCCAAAAATTTTATCTAGATGATTAACTGGTTAGGTATAAAAGAATTTCTGGCTCAGCTTTATGATAAATATCACTAATTGTAAATCTCAGAATAACTCCTCTCAGTATTTATTAATCAATTTACAATTTGACCTGACGTAATTTTTTCCCTTCTACTATCTTTGACATGTAAGTTTCCTTCCTTTCCATTAGCCTGCTAAAATTTTTATAAGTTTACCTTTGAAATGTAAATCTTTGCTTTTCTCTTTTGGCAGCTGTGATACCAATAGGAATTTTTGTAATCCTTGATGAAACTAGAGACTGTATAAGTCTAATAAAAACAGTATTTGGAGTTCATAGATAATGTTTAGATACCATGAGCCTGTGCTTGGAGAAAGAATGAATAGAATTTTTGAAATGAGCAATTAGTTATCATTCTTGGCATATGTGAGATACGAGAAAGGATTAAGGAAATTCTTTCCTGAGGAGTATTGAACAACTAGTTAACTGCTGGAGAAAATAAATTTGTGAGAAATTATCGGTTAATCTTTGAAAGATCCTGAGGATAGAATATTTTTTCTTTTTAAGTTTAACTTATTTTTTATATTTATTTTTAATTTTCAACATTCGCTTTTATAAGATTTTGAGTTTCATTTTTCCCCTCCTCTCCTTCCCTCACACCTCCCTAAGATTACAAACTATATATGTGCTATAAATTTAAAATCATATTAAACATTTTTCCACATTAGTCATGATGTGAAAGAAAAATTAGAAGAAAAAGAAAAATCCATAAGAAAGGAAAAAAAAAGAAAATCATGTGCGTCAATCTGTATTCAGACTCCACAATTCTTTCTCTGGATGTGGATAGCACTTTCCATCATGAGTCTTTTGAAATTTTCTTCAATCATTGCTAAGACAAACTAAGTCTATTAAAGTTGATCATCATACAGTGGTGCTGTTACTGTGTACAATGTTCTGGGTCTGCTCACTTCACTCATAATCAGTTCAACTACATCTTTTCAGGTTTGTTTGTTTTTTGTTTTTTCCTGAAATCCACCTACTCATCATTTCTTACAGTAGAGTAGCATTCAATTACATTCACATAGCACAACTTGTTCAGCAAATCCACAACTGATGGACATCCCCTCAATTTCCAATTCTTTGCCACCACAACAAGCTGCTATCAATATTTTTGTATATGTGGATCCTTTCACCCTTTTTAATGATCTCTTTAGGACACAGACCTAGAATGTGGTATTGCTGGATATAAGGGTATACATAGTTTTAAAGGCCTTTGTGTATAGTTCCAAATTTTTCTCCAGAATGGTTGGATCAGTTCTTACATTAGTATCTGGAGATAGAATTTTAAAGAAGTTGGTTTAACTCTTCTGTGGAGAACACACCCTGAAGAGAACTTTTGACAGATTTTAAGTGTTGTCCTGACAGAATTAAATTGTTTGACTCTGGTCCTATGTTTTGAGGAGGATCCAGAAATTGCAGTTTTGGATAGAAGGGACTCTGACTTTTCTTAAATGATGCATTATTAAAATATTTGCTTTATTTTTATTTTTAATAAATTATGTACATTATATATTATTCAGACATTGATGCTTGTCTAAAGTTACAATTCCATACTTTGAGACTTCAAAAAGACAGCATTCTCAAAGAAAAAATTCATTTCATGAGTTTTTATAAACTATAATGAATTCTCAAAGCTAAGTAATTAATGAAATATTTTCCATTATTCATAATGGATTAGGAAATATCAGAATCTACTTCTGTATTACATGTGAAGCCTTATTAAGAGAATTAATAATTTTATAGGCTTTTAATAGGTGTTACCCTGAGGGCACACAGATTGCAAAACTCACCCAATACCCATTTCCATGGAACTGATACAGATCAGTTTGGCAAAATTACTATCAAATCAGTCAAGTTAATTTTTTAGCTTGAATTCCAACTGATAAAATGGAGGAAAAAAGTTAATTTTGTTTAAAACATGTGTTCTTAACCTTATTTTTTGTTTTTTAGTGGAGGGTGTTATGGCATCCTCAGAATAATGATTTTTAAAATTTTGTATATAGAGATCCTTTTTATTCTTTTTCTTTGATTTATTTTTTAAAATTTTCTTTGATTTATTTTTTATTTTCTTTGATTTATAATGGTGATATTTCTTGTAAAAGAATATGCAGTTTTATAACTCTTTGGGCATACTGTCAAATTGCTCTCCAGAACGATTGGATAAGTTCACAATTCTAAAATCAGTTTATCACTCTACCTAATTTCCCTCTTCTCATCTGGCTTGCCATTTCTGATAAGTTCAAGATGGTATGTCAGAGTGACTTTAATTAGCATTTCTCTAATCAATAGTGATTTAGACCATTTTTTCTTTTTTATTAATTAATTTGTTTTTAGTTTTCAACACTCACTTCCACAAGATTTTGAGTTCCAAATTTTCTTCCCATCTCTCCCCTCCAAACATCCCAAGATAGTGTGCATTCTGATTGCTCTTTCCCCAAATCTATCCTCCCTTTTATCATACCCCTCCATTTTCTTATTCCCTTCCCTTCTATTTTCTTTTAGGGCAAGGTAGATTTCTATACCCCATTGCCTGTATGTCATATCCTAGTTGCATGTAAAAACAATTTTTAACATTTTTTTTTAAAACTTTGAGTTTCAGTTTCTCTCCCTTTCTCCCTCCCCACACACCTCCATTGAGAAGGCAAGCAATTCAATATAGGTTACACATGTGTAGTCATGAAAAACACTTCCTTAATAGTCAGTTTGTGAAAGACTATATTTAACTCCATCCTATTCGCACCCCCATTTATTCCATTTTTCTCTTTTGACCCTGTCCTTTCTCAAAAGTGTTTACTTCTCATTTGCCCTCCCATCATTCCCCCAGCTCCCTGCTTAATCCTTTTGCCCCTTGTTTCCTGTAGTGTAAGATAGATTTTCATGCCAATTGAGTGTTCATGCTATTACCACTTTATGCCACATCCAATGAGAGTGAGGTTCACTCTCTCTCACTTCTCCCCTCTTCCCCTCCATCAAAAAAAAGCTTTTTCTTGTCTCTTTTATGTGAGAGATAATTTACCCCATTCTATTTCTCCCTTTCTCCTTCTCCCAATATATTCCCCAGCCCTTAATTTTATTTTTTTTAGATATCATCCCTTCTTATTCAACTCACACTGTGCCCTCTGTCTATATGTCTATAATCTCTCCAACTACCTTAATACTGAGAAAAGTCTTAAGAGTTACAAGTATGATCTTTCCATGTAGGAATATTAGCAGTTCAACTTTAGTAGGTCCCTTATGATTTCTCTTTGCTGTTTACACTTTTGTGCTTCTCTTGAATTATATATTTGAAAGGCAAATTTTCTCCTCAGCTCTGGTCTTTTCATCAAGAAAAGTCCTCTATTTCATTGAATGACCAATTTTTCCCCTGAATGATCATACTCAGTTTGCTGGGTAGATAATTATTGGTTTTAATCCCAGCTCCTTTGACCTCTGGAATAGCATATTCCAAGACCTGAGATCCCTTAATGTAGAAGCTGCTAGATCTTGTGTTATCCTGATTATATTTCCACAGCATTTGAATTGTTTCTTTCTGTCTGCCTGACATATTTTCTCCTTGACCTGGGAGCTCTGGAATTTGACTTCAATATTCCTAAGAGTTTTCCTTTGGGGCTCTCTTTCAGTAGGTGATCAGTGGATTCTTTCACTATTTGTTTTACTCTCTGGTTCTAGAATATCAGGGCTGTTTTCCTTGATAATTTCATGAAAGATGTTGTCTAGGCTCTTTCTATTGATCATGTCTTTCAGGTAGTCCCAAAATTTTTATATTGTCTCTCCTGCATCTATTTTTCAGGTCAGTTATTTTTCCAGTGAGATATTTCACATTGTCTTCTATTTTTTCATTCCTTTAGTTTTGTTTTAGAATTTTTTGATTTTTCATAAAGTCAGTAGCTTCCATCTTCTCCATTATAATCTTTAAGAAATTATTTTCTTCAGTAAGCTTTGGACCTTCTTTTCCATCTGATCAGTTCTGCTTTTTAAGGCATTCTTCTCTTCATTGGCTTTTTTGGGCCTCTTTTGCCATTTGAATTAGTCTATTTTTAAAGTGTTATTTTCCTCAGCATTTTTTGGGTTCCTTTAGCAAGCAGTTGACTTGGTTTTCATGATTTTCTTGCATCACTCATTTCTCTTCCCAATTTTTTCCTCTGCTTCTCTGATTTGATTTTCAAAATCCTTTATGAGCTCTTCCATGGCCTGAGAGCAATTTAATTTTTTCTTGGAGGCTATGGATGTACAAACTTTGAATTTGTTGTCTTCTTCAGTTTGTGTATTTTGGTCTTTCTTGTCACCAGAGTAAGATTCTACAGTCTGATTTGTTTTTCCTGTTTGCTTGATTTTTGAGCTCTTTGTCAAGGTAGTTCTCTTCTAGAAGGGGTGGGGGTTTGCTGTCAGCCACTCGATACCCCCCCCCCCCACACACACACACAATCTGTGTGCCCAGAGCTCTAGAAATAGCTGCTGCTGCCTCTGCTGCTCTTGTGACTGCCATGGGCTCCTCCATCACCTCTCTCATCCTGGGTCTGAGGTTGGACCACTCTACTCTCTCACCGAGTTTAGTCAGGTTTTTTCCACATGTCTTCCAATTTGTACTTGATGTTTTGGGGTTGTGAAATCTGAAAACAGCCACAGGTGCCATAAATTCAGCCTCCTTCAAGACTTCCTCAGGTCTACCTTGTGCTGATGTGGACTGAACTTTGCTCCCAGTGTAGGGCAATAGTTACTTCTGGTCAAATATCCAAGCTTTCTTTGGATGGAGATGTGCTTCACTCCATCATTACATGGGTTCTGAAGCTCCAGAATTTGTTTAGAGTCATTTTTTCCACGTATTTGGCTGGGTTTGGATAGAAGTCCCTGCTTTTACTCTACCATCTTGGCTCCACCCCACCCCACCCCACTTTAGAGCATTTTTTTCATAAGTCTAGAGATGGGTTTGATTTCTTCTTCTGCAAACTTTTCATATCCTTTGACTATGTCGAGTAATGGCTCTTACTTTTATAAACTAGACTCAGGTCCCTATATTTTGAGAAATAAGAACTTCATCAGAGAAACTTGCTGAAAAAATTTGATATTACTTCAGCGTCTATGGCACTTTCTAGCAAATTGTATTTTCCGGGTAATCTCTTTAATTAGGTGTATTTTTGTTTTTGCATTGTCTGAACTCATGATTGCTACCCTCTGACTTTTTTACTTCATCTGACACATAGTAGACTCTGTTCTAGTCTTTTCTTTTAATTCTGTGTATATCTTTCTGTTTCAAGTGTATGTCTTGTAAACAACATACTGTTGATAACTGGTTTTTAATTCCATTCTGCTGTTTTTATTTTGTAGGTGAGCTCATCCAATTCAACCTCAGTTACATTTTTTGTGCATTTCCCTCTATCCTGTTTTCTTCTCTTTATTCTCTCTTTTGCTTGTCCCTCCTCAGATGTCTATTTTTCTTTGACCCCTGCCTTCTTTAATCTGCCTTCCCCTTTATTATTATCTCCATGTCTCTTATCCCCTACCCCTGCTATTTTCCTATTGTGTTAGATTTTTTATAACCAGAGAATGTGTGTGTAAGTGTATATTTGTTTCCTCTTTGACCCAATTCTGATGAGAATAAGCCTGCCATTCCCTCCTTTTCATCTCCACTTTAAAAGTTCTTCCTTGTAGGCTTCTTTTATGTGAGAAAAAATTCTCCCATTTTACTTCTCCCTTTCCATTTCTCCCTTTACATTTCTATTTCTCACCTATTAATTTTTTAAAGACCGTCCCAATATTATTGACTCACACCCATGCCCTTCATGTAGAGTATTTCTAACTGTCCTAATAATAATAATAAAGTTCTCATTTTCCCATGTAGGAAATAAAACAGTTTTTCTTTATTGATTCCTTACTCTTTCAAGTTTGCCTTTTTATGTTTCTCATGAATCTTATGTGATCTACATTGTTGATTTATAATATTTAAAATATTTCCTTTTGACTGTTTGCAATATTTACTCCTTGACCATGGATTTGGCTACAATATTCCTAGTGTCCCTCTGGGGATCTCTTTCAGAAGGTGATGGGTGGCTAATTTTAATTTTACCTTCTCAATATATGTGATTGGGGCAATATTCCTTTAAAATTCCTTAGAATATAATGTCTAGGCTCTTTCTTTGATCATGGTTTTAGGTAGTACAATAATTCTTAAATATCTCTTCTGGATTTGTCTTCCAGGTGAATTGTTTTTCTGATGAGATATTTCACATTTTCTTCTATGTTTTTCTGCTATTACTTATTATTCGACTATGTTTTATTGTTTTTTATGTGTCATGGAGTCATTAGCTTTCAGTTACCCAACTCCAATTCTTAAATGATGACTTTCTTCAGTGTTCTTTTGTATCTCTTTTTCTATTTGTTTAATTCCACTTTTTATGGAGTTCTATTCTTCAGTGAATTTTTCAACTTCTTTTACCATTAGACCAATTCTGGTTTTTAAGATGCTGTTTCCTTCAGTAATTTTTTGTGCCTCTTTACTAAGCCATTAATACTCTTTTCTTAATTTTCTTGTAGCATTCTCATTTTTTCTCAGTTTTTCCTCTACCACTCTTATCTCCTGCTTTAATTTCTTTTACCTAGGAATTCTTGTGGGGTTTGGGTCCAATAAGCATTTTTCTTTGAGGGTCTGTTTGTAACTGTTTTCACATTGTTGTCTTTTTCTGTGTTTGTGTCTTGATCTTCCCTCCCACCAGAGTAGCCTTTTATGGTCAAGTTCTTTCCTTGTTTGCTCATTTTTCTAGCTTATTTCTTGACTTTGAACTTTATGTTGACATTGGTCTCTGATCCTGTAGGGTGGGCAGGTACTTTTCCAAATTTCAGTCTTTTCTGTGCTTCTATTTTCACAGTGAGTATTGAGGGATCTTAAAGTTTTTGATGCTTCCAAGATGGTATTATCAAGGAAGATATGTGATCAATCATCTCCTGGTCTTTACTCTGATTTTTACCCTATTGTTCTGGAGTCACAAGTGTTAGCACTCCTCTTGGTCTTGGAACCACACCCCTTTCCCTCCTGCAGCCATATTCAGTAGTGTTCTTTCTTCCCTGGAACTACAACTGGAAACCCTTCTTTCTTATGATCTACCACATGTCTTTCTCCATCTTGGAACTGCAAACTAGAACTGCATATGGGCAATAGAGTTGCCAATCACTGCCACCTTGTGCCAGAAGGGAGTCTTCTGCAATCTATTTCTTATCAATCATCTGGAACCTTTACCATTTCTAGACTAAGAGTTCCCAAAGCTGTTACTGTGGCTGACACTGTCCTAGCTACCTCTCATGTCCATGGCTGTGCTACTGCTATACTTTGGGCAAAGTCCTTCTCTAGTTGCTACAAACCTCTTTTGTTGACCTCCTACATTCTCTTAGGCTGGAAAAATATCTGATTCTGATCTTCTGTTGGATCTATAACTCTAAAATTTGATTTGAGGAGTCCTTTCAAAGTTGCTTGGAGGGGAATGTTGAGAGAATTCAGTGAGTAGTTACCTTTACTTACATATCTTGGCTCTCCTCTGGTGGTTCTCTTTGTCATCTTTTTGTTATTCTTGTTTGGGTAACTCCTAACCGATTGACCAGTCTGGAAGCCATGAGCTTAATAGGTGACAAAGGATGGACTTGTCTTCCACTGCTTACCTCCCCTTTCCCTCAGGCTCTTAGGATGCTTGCTTCCATTCTGTGTTGCTTGTTCTCACTTTCAGTTGCTCAAATTGATTGACAAAGGTAGAGTTCTTTGACCATTGGTGATTTTAGAGCCAAGATTGGAAGTAAGTTGGTGCAGAGATCCCAGGAGGCATGGAAACCCTGAGATGCTAAGGTGCCTCAAATTCAAATAACAGGAAGGTTTTGGATTTTGAAATGGGAACATTATCTATGAAAACCAAGCTACTCTTTGAACCTAATTCCCTACTCCTCTATAGATACTGAGATGGTGCATGTGGGAAAGGGATTATGTCTCTAACATATTAGGAGAATAAGTTTGTATTTTTATAGTTTTTCTTTCTGAAATAAATATTCCCTTAGTCAATACTCCACTGTTACACAAGAAGCTGGGGAGGGAGACTATACATTCAATGTGTTGGGAACATGGAAGCAAATTTGTAAGGTTTTGTTTATATTTTTAAAGAAAATATGTCTTCATAAATGCTGGGCTGCTACATTTGTTTACCATATAATACCATATTTCATAAAAATTCCCCCAGAAAGCATATGAGTTGGGATGGGGAAGGAAATCAATCACATTCCATTAAAGATACCATGACCTTATTCTACAGTTGACACATGGAACTCAAACTCCATTTTCTACTTTCCACAATTATTTTTCTTCTTAAATTAAATATTTGGAAGAGCAACTCTGTTGGAAGTAGTAGTTTCCTGGAAGCTTCCTCTACATATACAATTTGATTGGCCCAGACTTGCTTGACTCAGCTTTCTGGTGTGGAGGCTTAAAGGTCCCAGCTGCATAAAGTCATTGCACCTCATATGTGGTAGGTGAGATAGAGACTGAGGATGGGATGGATGTACAGAAAAATGAAGTGTCACTGTATACTCATTGCATATTCTTACTGTGTAATGACAAAGTAAACTTCCTCCTTTGTTAAATACACAGTTACTTACGAGTGCCTCATTCTATCCCAACTTCAAATCTGAACTAAAAGATAGCTTTCGAGTCATACCTACAATGACAAATAAGATATATGTTGAGATTTCAGATCTAGGTATTATTAATATATAATATACATTCAACAAGCAAATCATTCAACACACATTTACTAATATTATCATACTCTACATCATCGGAAATGAAAATTGTCCCATTTTGTAAAAAAAGAAAAAGGGGAGGAATAATTGACTGACAACCCCTATACCTTGTTGGTATTCATGATGCTTTTATCACACAAAGGTTTAAGGTTTGGGGAGAGGGGAGGAAAGGAGAGGAGAAGAGAGGAGAGGAGAGGAGCTAGCCAGTAAAACTCAGTCAACTGAGCATCTTTTGGTCATCCAAATTGACCTTCCTTTGGAACCCTACTGCACTCTGAAATTGGGACTTCAATGGGGGCTTGCCTAAAGGCTCCTCTGAACCCTCCAAGCTTTAGAGTGATTATCAGTTGTAACTGTTGCTGTTTCTCTTCCAGCCTGATGTCTTTCTTTTTCTTGGCCTCATTAAAGGGGCCATTCCCTGGCTACCTCTTAAACAGTCCTATTCAATGAATGGGCATTGCCTCACCCTAAGTGAATACCTGCAAAGACTTTGGCCTAAAGGGGCCAATGTCTTCCAGTGCATCCTGGGTCGTCTTCAGTCATCCTGATGAATATCTGGTCACTGGATTCAGATGGCTCTGGAGGAGAAGTGAGGCTGGTGACCTGTACAGTTCTCCCTCATTCAAAATAAAGTCAAGTGAAAGTCATGTCATCATTTCTCTGATGGCATGGTCATCTTCTACAATGAAGGACAAACACAGTTATGCAAATAGATCTAAAGGAAAATCCTCAGGAAGTAGAATGGATTCTTGTAAAGATTAAACATATATGAATACACGAAAATATTATGGTTAAAAGCAGAAATATTAAGAGTATCCTTTTCACATCATAATGCAATAAAATTATATTTAATAAAGGACTAAGAAACATATTAAAAACTAGTTGGATGTTAAACAGCCTAATCTTAAGGAATGAGTGGGTTAACAATGAATCATAGGAACAATTAATAATTTCACTAAAGAAAATGACAATATTTAAACAACGTATTAAAACCTATGTGATACAACAAAAGCAGTGATTAGAGGAAAATTTATATCTCTAAATATTTGCATCAATAAAATAGAGAAATAACAGACTAATAAATTGAGTGCACAATTTTAAAAAAACTAGAAAAAACAAATTAAAAATCCCCAAACACTAAATTGTAAATCCTAAAAATTAAAGGTGAGATTAATAAAATTGAGAGTAAAAAAAAAATCACTGAATTGATAAATAAGACTAGAATTTGGTTTTGTGGGAAAAAAGCAAATAAATAATCAATTGGTTAATTTAAAACAAGAGAAGGCTGAATCAATAGTATTGGTACTGAAAAGGGTGAATGTATCATCAATGAATATGAAACGAAAGCAATTATAAGGAATTAATTTGCCCAATTATATGGCAATAAATTTGACAAATTAAATGAAAAGTAAAAAATTCTGCAAAAATATAAATTGACTAAATTAGCAGAGGAGGAAATAGAATATCTAATAAAACCTATTTTATTAAAAGAAATTAATCAGGTCATAAATGAGCTTTCTAAGAGAAAAGTACCAGCATTAGATAGATGTACAAGTAAATTCTATCAAACATTTAAGGATCAACTAATTTCAATATTAAATTATTTGAAATAATAGATAATGAAGGGATTCTTCCAAACTCCTTTTACAAAACAACTATGATAGTGATATCTAAACTAGGAAGACTAGAAGGAGAAAAAGAATATTATGGACTGATTTCATTAATTAATATGGACACAAAAATCCTAAAGAAAATAAAAGATTCCAACCATATATTACAAAGATTATAAATTATTATCAAGTGAGATTTGTACCAGGAATACAGGAATGGTTTAACATAAGGAAAAATATTAAGATAATTGCTTACCTCAATTGGGATAATAGAATTTGACTTATGGGACTGTTGTAAGAAGCAGATGAGATAACATATGTAAAGCACTTTGTAAGCTTTAAAGTGACATATAAATGCTCACTACAATTATCATCAATTTTCTGAAATCGTGATGAATCTCTGTGATGATCAGTATTCTGAACTCTTGAAAGATGTTTTTTCTCATATTATCATAGTTATTGTGAAAATTCTTCTGCTACTTTGGCTCATTTAACTCTGCAAGTTTTTTGTTTTTGTTTTTTTTTTTTACAACCAAAGTAAAACAAAGTTTATTGAAGATTCGCCATATTGAGTTGACTCTTAAGGAGCCTCCCCATTTGTGACACTTGTGTTGACAAGTGGGCCAGATAGAATCTGAGCTAGAAAAAGTCAGAGCTAGACTGAATCTGAGCCACTCTCTAAGTTTCCTAGGTATTCTGGGACTTCACCACATTCACTACTTCTTATATGATAATAGGACATTATATTTGTGTACCAAAATTTGTTTAGTCATTTGCTAAATAATTGGAACCTACTTTGTCTCTGGTACTTTGTCTCAACAAAGAGTTGATGTAAATATTTTCACCCATATAGAGTCTTTGTCTCAATGTTGACCTCTTTGAGAAATATACCTAGTAGTTGTATGACTGGGTCAAAGATTTTAAATGTTTTTACAAGTGTTCCTGTTCTTGCATAACACCTCCAACAATTCTAAATTATGCTATATTTGCCAATCTGATTGATGTGAGATGGAACCACAGAATTGTTACCATTTTTGTTTACATTTTCTAATTTGAAATGTTTTTTCATATGATTGTTGATAGTTTATCTGTTCATATTTTTTTTTACTACTTATCAATGGGGGGATGGCTCTTGTTCTTATATATTGATATCAATTCCTTTTTGATCCTGATTATCAGAACTTTATCAGAAAAATTTACAACAATATTTCAGCCCCAATTAAATGTTTCCCACTTGATTTAAACTTCTTTCATTATGTTTGTGCAAAGGTTTTTAAATTTTATATTATCAAAATTATTCATTTAAATTTCTATAATAACCTTTATCCCTTCTTAACAAATAAATATGTGTATTCATGCATATTTATTTATCCATGTGTGTTTATATTTACATAAATATTAATACCTGGGTGCTAGGAGTACAGTGGGTAGGATGCCAGGCCTGGAGTAAGGAAGACTCATCTACTGGCTTCAAAAACTTACAAGCTATATGACCCTGGACAAGTCTTTTAACCTTGTTTGCCTCAGTTTTCTCATGTGTAAGATG
This sequence comes from Notamacropus eugenii, assembly GCF_028372415.1. Lineage (NCBI taxonomy): Eukaryota > Metazoa > Chordata > Mammalia > Diprotodontia > Macropodidae > Notamacropus > Notamacropus eugenii. The sequence continues at coordinate 122,486,071 of NC_092873.1, forward strand.
AACTGGAGAAGGAAATGGCAAGATACTATAGAATATTTACCAAGAAAACCCCAATTGGGGTCACAAAGAGTTGGACACAACTGAAACACAACTAAACTGAAAATCATGAAGTTGTTGTTAGAAGCAAAGGTTGTAAGAAGCATACGTACACATACATATGCATACAGAGTGATAAATATTGGTATAGATATGTGTTTATATGTATGTATATAGAAAAGATGTCTTCCCCTTCCCTTATTTGCTTATGACATAGTTTTTTATATTTAGGTTTTGCATCTTTTTGAAGTTTTTGTGGTATATTGTTGGACTTATTGGTCTAAACCTTGTTTCTACCTCACTGTTTTCCTTTTTTCTGTTAACATTTTATATCAATAGGGCCTATTCCATGCCTCAATATGCAAGAAGTTGAAGCTCAGGCCAGTGACTGAATGAGATTGAAAAATTCCAGCTAGTGCTAACAGTCTAAAGTGATACTAATTTCTTCCTGATTCTGTGAATTCTTTCATCTGTAATATGGCAAACCAAAGTCTTTTTCATTTGACCACTGTCAGCACTTTGTAATTCAAACACTAGTAGAATTAATCAGTTTGTGTGTTTAGGTTAATATTGTACTCCTTTAAGATATATACTTCCCTGCATAAGGATTTGCTTATGTAAACATAGACAGATGCAACACAAAACTATGGTTGAAGTTAAAATGACCCAGAGATTTGTTGCAGCCTTCATTAGTGAAGACAGGCACATGGACAGTATTTTTGGCTTTGCAATTTAGGACTGAAAACAACAATTCACCTCTATTTCTTTATGTCTTTTCAATGGTCAAACCAAATTGCCAAGAGAATCATGATAGTCATTTATCCTTTTTGGAACTCAGGAGGAAATTATTCCATTGACTCATTTATCCTAATGGCAAATATTTTCAAGAAATTGATATGATTCAGTGGAAAAAGTGATAGATTTGAAATTAGAAGTGCTAGGTTCAGGTACTGGTTCTGCCACTTAACTGCCTGTATGACCTTGGGCAATTCATTTCACTTCTCTGAGTCTCATTTTCCTCATATAGTAAATGAAAGAGTGGGACTTCATGATATGTAAGGTTCCTTCCAATTTAAAATCTCTTTTACTATGATCTATAATTCCTCCTGCTTGCTTCGCACAGTCCTCAAATTAACCTATAGGATTGACCTCATGATTCAACTTTGTTTTCAAATTGACATGGCTGAATAACAGTATTTGTCAATTTATTATCTTCCTTGTAGGTTGGTCAACTTCTTTTTGAGGATTCAGTCTCATTTATTTAGATGACAGGATTGAAGAGTTAGACACAGTTAAATGAATAAAGGGCTGGTCTTAGACCGAGAAACAACTAATTTTAGGCATGATTTCTGAGACATACTGCTATTGTATGGGAAGTCATTCAACTTCTCATTGATGTAGGCAATTCACTCAGACTATAATTTGCAGAAAATTTGCTGGCTTGCTTTGATGTTCCCTATACAAATAAAATGACAGTTCTTTACCCTATTCCTGAAATCCTTCTAGCAAACTGCACGATAGCTCAAGTTAATAAAATATGTAAAGTTAAAACATGGATATTTCTAAATTCATAAGGATTTATTTCTTAATTTCCAAGAAGAATTTGTAGGGAAGCTTTAATATTGTTTCTGATGATAGACTTCCCTGTGAATTCAATGCTCTGTCTTGCTATTAAAAGTGAAAGACAATGTACAAAAGAATGAATGCTATTTATCTCAACATATTGCACATCTATAGAAAAGGATTTCAATAGGCCTACATTTCCTATGAATCAAAAGACGCATTATCAAGTGGGTATTGCAAACGTAGAAGAAGACCACTTTCTGTTGTTCTGTATAAAATGCAGACCAGGTCAGAGAAGCGAGTTGGGAAAAAAATTAAAAAGTACTAAAGATTGTCTAATTTTAAGACCACTACTTTGAACAATTGCTGTCTGTTTATTTGGGGTATTTTTGTCCATTTTCAGGCTGGTCTTAATATTGTCATAACATCATAATAATTCTGCTAAGACTTCAATTTCTATAAGATGTAGGATGTTCTTTGTTCAATGTTTAGTAAAGTGTGTATGTGGCAGGAAAGGAAAAGAAGCAGAATAAGAAGTAGTAATACATATATTTTTATGATTTTCTAGCATATATATGTACATATATGTATACATATATATAGCCTTGAAAAACTGAATATTGCATGAGAGAAGAATCCAAGAAGAACTATAGAGAGAATTTCACTGCCATACTTTGCTTGTACTTAACAGTAATGTGCCAATTACAGATGAGTTCAATAATAGCTGGCGAACATCTTATTTGATCCTCACAACAATCCTGGAGATAGTATAGCTACAAAAGTTCAAAGTCTGCAAACTGAGGGCCTTGCCTGCTATGATGCAGCCATAGCCAAGCTTTTACGTTGGGCAATAGTCATTGGGTTCCTCTGCACAGTACCCACACAGTAGATTCTTCTTTGGGAAAGCTATCATTAAAATGTCCTTGCTAGACGTGAAAGAGAAGTCTTCATTTTTAAAGGATTCACAAGGTGTACAGACAAAAACATTATTGAGAAGGAAAGAAGCTTAATGAATAAAAGACTTCTCTTACAGTCAGGAAGACCTGGGTTCAAAACTCCCTTCTGATAGATGGTGGCTATGTGACCCTGGTCAAGTCATTTAAACTCAGCACCACAGAACAACTTTTTAAATCCCTAAGTTTCAGAGAAAGTGCCAATCTCCACAGAAAGAAACTCCTTACCAGAAGATGTTATCAAAGGTCCCTTAGAAAAAAAATAATGCACACAAAAAGAAAATTTGATCAAACTTCTTCAAATTTGAGTGTCATAGATTGTTTCTGCTACAAGCACAAGCATTTGCAGTAAGATAGAGAAAGAGGACTAGACTTGGAATGAGAACACCAGTGCTTGAATTCCAACTATGCAATTTTGGGAAAGGTTCTTAATCTTGATGAAAATCAATTAACCCATTTGTAAAATGGGAATGGTAATCTCTCTCTCTCTCTTTCTCTCTCTCTCTCACTCTCTCTCTTTCTCCTTCTTTGTGGGACACTGAAAGAGGAATAATGTACACATCCTTCTTCAAAAGGGCTAATTTGTCCTGCCACAATACATACAGGGAAAAAATGTTTAAGGTCCTTTAAAATTATGAAGATGTGGCTTGGTAGGTATTAGACAGGATACTTGCCCTAACTAGCTCATAGGCTTGTTCTAAGAGCCAAAAGAGTTCTTATATGTAATAAAGTACTGGAAAAATGACAGGTATTACACTTTATTTTTTCTCATTTTAGACAATAAACTCCATGATGAAGGCAGGAATCTTTCAAAAATCACAATTTTGCAGTTTCTTTAGTCCTCAGAAAAGGGTTCTGCACTATATTGTTTATCAGATTGAATCCAATAAACATCTATTGAGAGTCAGGGTTGTGTAATGGATGGAAAATCAGCCTTGAAGTCCAAAAGAAATGAGTTAAAAGTCTTGCCTCTGAAACATTTTAACATCTAGGCAAGCTGTTTAACCACTTAGTGCCATGAACAGCATTTTAAGACAGGCATTCTTTATCTGAAATCTGTGAAGCTGATTTTAAAAATACTTTGATAATTATATAGACATATAATTTATTTCTTTTGCAATTGTGTCTCTTCATATGTGTGTAAGTTATGTAATGTTTACAAATATAGATGATGCATATTATACATATTTTACATATAGTGCATTTTGAAATATTACTCTGAAAAGGAGAACATGTCAGCAGACTACCAAAGGTATGGCACACACAAAAAGGTTCAGTATCTTACTCTATGATTGTAAGGTACAGAGAACAGATGCTGATCTGCATTATCAGAACTGTTTTATTCATTGGGAGTTCCTTATGCAATAAAATTACAGATTTATTTCAAAACACTATGACAACCCCAATAAAACACTCACCTATCAAGAGTCTACATTGTGTAAGGCACTGACTGTACCAAGCATTGGAGATGTGAAAGTGAAACATGCATGCATTTTAAATTGAATTATACAAGTGTCTGCCATGTCACTCTATTGAATCAAACAGTAAACTCCATTATAACAGTGACCCTGTCTTATTGAAACTTTTTATCTTCCTTCTCTAACTCTAGCACCTAGACTGATTGCTCTCTTAATATAAAGGCATATTTATTTTTAAATGATCTTATTTTTGTGTATATATCTAACAAAAAAGTATGTATGAATAGGCATGTACAAACATGTAAATCTATTTACAAATAGGCTTAGTCTATGAATATGTATTTTAAATGTATGCATCTACACCACCCCTCTACCACCACCAATCAAACAACCACAAAACAAAATAAAAAATAAATGCACAGTTGAGAGAACAATTTCCACATTGACCATATCTGAAAATGCATGACTCTACCTGCGTTTTAATTTCACCAGTTAGTCAATCAATAAACGTTTATTAAGTGCCTTCCATGTGCTGAATACCATGCTAAACACTAGGCATACAAAGAAAGATAAAAGACAGCCTATTCTTAAGGAGCTCACAGTCTAATAGGGGAGATATCACTTGTATGCCACTAGACGAGTTGCACGCATCCTTGTCAGTCTTCTGGACATGAAGTTTGTTATTATATTGATTAGAGTTATAAAGTCTATCAAAGTTGTTTTTTTTCTCTAAAATCTTTTCATCATATGCATTTTTTTTCTGGTAATTACTTTACTTCATTCTGCTTCAGTTCATTGAGGTCTTTCCAGTTTCTTCTCAAACAACAAATTCTATCATTTTAATGGCCCAATAATATTATTGTGCCTTCTTATACTACATCTTGTTTTCACTTTCTCCAATATTACAATACCACTCCCTAGTTCCCAATTTAGACTGCTATCAAAAGAGCTACTATATATATACATATATATATGTATATATATACATATATATATGTATATATATATATATATATATATATGTCTGTACATGTATGACAAAGCATGCCAACCTCTTTGTTAAGAAAAATCCAAATGGGTTCAGGAGGAATTGGACGTGACTGAACATGACATAACAACAACACAGATCCTTTGACTCTTTCTTTGACAATTCTCAGGGTCTAAGGTCCAGAAGTAGTATAGTTGGGTCAAAGTATACCCAGAATTACTAAACTCTGAGGCATGGATATAAATTTATTTTCAGATTGGTGAACCAGTAACAGAAAGATATAATCAATTGTTTTCCTTCCAATTTCTTTCAATTTCCAATTTAAATACATAAGTTGTAGCTTAGCTTCTTTTTTTTTTTTTGAATGTCTTTTCAAGTTGCATTTCAGAGTCTGCTCTACCTCCGTAGAATCGACAGATTTGAGGAAATGAACAATTTCAGTTTCCCCCCTTATATCTCCTGGCCCTATCACACTGTTTGTCTGTATCTGATAATACAGTATCTGTGTTCTGTAACAGGCAAGTTGAGGTTCAGAGACTATTCTAATACTTTTCACAGGTAAGTTGAGTATAGAAATTCTGCTTATTTGAAATTCTGCTTATCTCTTTTGCTTTAGACTCAGGTTTCCATAGAACTCCTCAAACAATGCAATTCATAAACCCATCCACAATAAATTGTATTAGAGATATGCCTAGGACATTGAGAAGTTAAATGACAGCTCAGAGTCAATAACTTGTACATGTCAGAAGCTAGACTTGAACCCAAGTTTTCTAGACTTAGAGGAAAGTTTAAAAACTGCCAAATCTCTTTGAAAATTTCAGTGGAATGACAGTATAAAAAACATTATTCAGTGCTATTAAGGATATTAAAGTTTTCCTCAAGTGTTTTTCTTAATATCCCATTGTTATCAGCTCTGTAAGTGCACTTACTCTACAGGATACCTTTGTAAGCTGGACATATTTTAAAAGGCTGGTATTCCATTGCCTTTGGCCCTCCTATGTATAAGAGATTGATATGTACCATATCAAAATAAAAAGGAGAAAAATCTTTTTATTTAGCCCAATTAAATGATTCTATTTTAAATAGTACAAATACAGTTCACCCAAAAGGAATTCTCAGTGATCCATTCAATTAGCCATTTACAACTGCTCCCAAATTATTATATCAGAAACAGTCATTATTCAAATAGCCTGTAAAAAAGGAAGCGTCTAGCTATTATTGTAGTGACAGTACTTTAGAAACTCCTGATCAAAGGTTATAATTTTGAAAGGTCCTAACAATCTAAATGACACAAGTCTCTGATGATTAAGTTGGTTCAAAACCTCTCAGAGCTATAATTATAGAATAAAGGAAATTGCAGATAAGTCATACAGTCTACAGACATTGAATCTTGATCATCCAAAAATGTTTCTTTTCTGTTCTTTTTTTTTCTCTATTCATCAGATGGGTATAGGGAGTATAGCATAAGACTGAAAGAAGGAATCTGGCACAACTTGTCTACTAGAGTTAGACCCCAAACTGATAAATGGGAAAGACTGAATCAGGAAGAAGTAGCAGACCTATATGACATAATCCACTCAAATATTTATTGTATTAACTAGCCTAAAATAAACCTGGATGACATAATCATTCTTGGATTTTTTAGAATATTAGGTACCTCTAAAAATGAACTGCACATTATGGAATAAAAATACCCGAAGTATGTAGGCTTACATATACACATACATATGCAAGTACATGTATATATGCACATATGTGCATGCCAACACACATATATGGCAAGAAAAATCCCATATATATGCTATTTTTATATGTGCATGTATTTTTATTGAGAAATATTTCCTTATTGTTTCCCCAGATAAGAATTCTAGCAACCACTTATGAACCCATTCCATATATCATTGGTAAAGAAACTAGCTCATTCTTTCTGTTCTCAGTCAGTTTGCCCCACCTTAAGGATCCTGGTGGCCCCTCCACTCCTATGAACTCACAGTGTTGGTGCTACTTAGTGCAGAATCCAACTAGACTTTAGGCCTATGGCAGTTCAAAACATGGTCTGCTAGGGCAGCAGCACCAGACACAGGGCCTATTAAAGACATGTGGCCAGGAATCCTGGGGAGTACAATTGAATAGCATTAAAATGTATGTTTAACAAGATAAATAAAAATACAATAAAATATCAGTTATGTGAAAATATGGTTATCTAAGTCAACATGCCTCCACAGGGATCATTACGTATGGATTAGTGGCCGCCATTTCTATTTGTCTGACACCTCTGTTCTAAGGAACTCTTCAAGATTACAAACTTCAGAGAACATGCCATTCTGTATTAGTAAAGGTGTTTTCCTCATTCAGAAGTTCTCCAAACCAACAAAATCAGAGGCAAAGTTCGCATTCCTATGTGGAACCCTTTAAAAAAATGGTCTCTCTGAGTTAGAAGCTATATTATAGGCCCTCCTCTGTAGTGAGTTCTCCTAAACATAGCCTAGCAAAGGATAAGTGTTTGCTGCTAATAGAAATGTGGTCCTTGTCTAGTTTTTGTGTGTGTATAGGTGTGTGGGTGTAGATGACTGCTGGAGTCCCCAACTTCTTTGGGATTAATAATAGTTTAAGTGAATGCTCAAAATTCCTTTAGTGTCCCCTTCTATAGTATCCCCAAAATGTAATCATATACCATTTATATCAAGTGCTTAACCAAAGAAGAACCCACTACTTCTAAAGATGGCTCCTCCCACTTCTGTATAACTCTGAATATTAAGTACTTTCTCTTATCCAACTTAACTTTTCTTCAAAATTCCACTATTGTTCCTAGTTCTGCCCTCTAAGAGCTGATCAGATAAAGTCTGATGCCTCTTCCACACGAACATTTTCTAGAGAAAGGTGTTTTCTTTCTTTCCAGGACTCCAAGAAACTTCGGCATTACTTAACTAACAGTTCTCTGACATATCATTCCTACTCAGTTAAATAATGGTTCTGTTCTCCATTTTTTCTGGATCTGGAAATAGAGGCACATAGGTATACATCACAGATCTAATGCCATTAAAGATCTCAGATATAATCTAGTAAAGTCAAATCGTTTTTTTTGCTAATGAAACCACAACATTGAAGAACTATAACTGTTCTGATAGATGCATTGCTATTCATGTTGATAATGACTTGTAGGATCAAAAAAGGTTTTAAAAAAGATTTTGATATATCTATGTATTTGAAGATAAAGACATTCTAATTCTATGAAATCAAACATATAGAAAGTATCATGGAACTTGGAGAAAAATGCATCTTCAAGAGCAGTTTGGAATTTTTTCTACTAAATATTTCAATTTAGCAAACATTTATTAAGCAGCAAATACTTGCAAAGCATGCTGCTAGACTCTAGGAACACAAATATAAAGAACAAAAAGGGTTTTTTTTATACTTTTAAGGGCCATAAATTCTACTTTTTAATGTTTTTTTCCTGTTCCATCATTTCCTCTTTTCAGAGGAGAACAGAATATTCTTATGAGGAGGACATTCCATTTTGATGCAGTTCTATACCATAGGATTGAAATATAGAAAGGATATTAAAACTGAGCTAAGTTAGCCCCTCCTTTTGCAAGTGGTTAAGATATTAAGACCCAGAGAAGGGCCATGTCCAAGATCACATAGTTTTTGATATTTCCAATTTTAACCCAATAGTTATCCATTTTAATTCTCCACTCTCTTCTCTTGAATCATTTGCTCCTTTGTCCAATTTCTGCTTTTCATTGGCCATATCTCAACCCTAGATTCATTCCATCATTTTCCTCTGTTTTACTCTCAAGCCACTGACCATAGCTGGAGAAAATGTCATAACCATGCTGATTGACTACACTGCAGTCAATGTTATTCAATTGAAACCAGATCCTCAGTGTAGCATGGAAATGCTTTTATTCTCCTTGATTCCCTAACTCATTTACCACAGAAAACATTTCAATCCTTTTCTCCTTTTTTTCAAACTTCCACACTTTCTCCTTCCCTCTCTTTTCAGGTAAGGAACTTACGTTTTTACTTTACTGAGAAAATTGAAGCATTTCATTTTCAGCTTCCTCTTCTCTCATTCTCTTTATTTCAAAACAAGATTGCATCATCTCCTGCTCTGTACTCCTTTTCCTCATCCTCTGGTAAAGCGGTGATTCTTCTACGTCCAAGCTTTATCCATCCCCTTCCTTCTTCTGCAGCAGATGCATCACTAATGAGCCTCCTTCTCAATTTTCAACCACTACCTGAATACTGGTTCCTCCCCTACCTTCAAACATACTTATCTTTAAACATACATGTCATTCAAATACTTAAAAATCTTCCTTGAATGGTACCTTCCCCTTAAATTATTAATTGATTGAGAAAAAAAAAAGTTTAAACTCACTGCTTCGCTTCCTCTCCTCTCAGTTCCTCATTGACCTTTGTAAGTCTGTCTTCAAACCTCATCACTCAAGTAAGCTGGCATCATTTTGCTCTCCCCAAAGTTTCCAGGGATTTTTAAATCACAAAATCCATTTTTTTCTTCTCCTTGATCTATCTGCTGCATTTGAATTTGTTGGACACCATTTTATTCTGGAACTTCTATCTTCCTTGGATTTTCATAACACAATTCTCTTGCTTAATGGCCTTCATGGGTTCATCATCTATGCCATACCCCCAACTCAGGGCTCTGTCCAAGGTTCTCTTCATCTTACAATTTCTCTTTTGGTAAACTCATAAGCTTCCATGCATTTAGCTATTATGCACATGCTGATGACAAATATAGACACACACACAAATATACACATATGCATAACGAATTTATAACTACATCAAAACAACTCTGAGATACCACCTTACACCTATCAGATTGTCTAATATGACAAAACAGGAAACTGATATATTTTGGAGATGTGGGAAAATTTGAACACTAATGCATTGTTGGTAGAGTTGTGAACTGGTTCAACCATTCTGGAGAACAATTTGGAAGTATGCTCAAAGGGCTATAAAAATGTGCATAAATTTTGATCCATCAATGCTACTTCTAGGGCTGTATTCCAAACAGATTATAAAAACAAGAAAAGGACCCATATGCACAAAAAATATTTGTAGCAGCTCTTCTTGTGGTGGCAAAGAATTGGAAATTGAGGGTATGCCCATCAATTGGGGAATGACTGAACAAGTTGTGGTATATGAAAGTAATGGAATGCTGTTATCCTATTGGAAATGAGAAGCAGGCAGATTTCAGAAAAACCTGGAAAGGCTTACGTGAACTGATGCTGAGTGAAGTGAGTAGAACCAGAGGAACATTGTACACAATGATAGAAACCTTGTATGGTGATCAACTTTGATAGACTTTTCTCAGCAATACAATGATCCAAGACAATTCCAAAAAACTAAAGATGAAAAATGCTATCCACATCCAGAGAAAGAATTTTGGAATCTGAATGTAGATGGAAACATACTATTTGTTCTCTGTTTATTTTGTGGTTTTGTTTTGTTTCTTATTTCTTGTGTTTCTTCCTTTTAGGTCTGATTCTTTTTAACAACATAACTAATGGGAAAATATGTTTAATATGATAGCAAATGTTTAACCCATATCAGATTGCTGGCTGTGTTGGGCAGGTGGGAGAGGAGGAAAGGAGGAGAAAAAATTTTGGAGCTCAATATCTTATAACAGTGAATGTTGAAAACTATCTTTATATATAATTGGAAAAAATAAAATACCATTAAGTGTGTGGGGGGGGGGAGATGTATCTCTTGTACTTTCTTCTGCATGAAGCCTTCCTTGCTACCCCTAACTAGTGATATCTTCACTCTGAAACTATACTTCCCTTCCTGACTGTCACACTTGGAAGTCAGAAAGACCTAAGTTCAAATCTTATCTTTCTCATTTATTAGCTGTGTAAACCTGGGGAAGTAATTTATATTTTTTCCCCTCAGTCTTTTTATTTGTTTAACCACGGGGTTGGACTTATTCAAAAGTTTCTTTGGATTTAAAAACTTTGATCCTATTATTGTGCTCAGAAAGGCATGATAGAAAAAAAATGATATTTGTTATTTGTACGTAGGTGGTAAGAAGCAGGTGATCATATTTCTGCCCACAATTGAGGATATTTGCAATTTTATCCCCCAGGAACTTTGAAAACTAGATAGGCAATGATTTGTCCTTTTATGCTCTCATTATTACCACTAAACTGTCACCCTTCCCACCTCTTCATGGAGACAGGATTTTGTTTAATACTGTAAGTGATTACTCATAAGGGATAGTGTAGGATTGATGTCAGTGAAATTCTAAATGGTAGCTGTGTATCAAACCACTTACAAAATATAGGGAGTGGGAGGATTCCTTTCTTCAGGGTATGCACATGTATATCTGCTTTAGCCAAACTGGAATGTCTTCATTGTACTTACATGAGAAAATATAGAAAGACCAATGTGAGTTATTATTTGTTAGATAAAATAAGTATTTCCTTAGATATTTATTTAAGATTGATCCTAGTAAGAATTGCTTCCATTATAATATGTGCATATAAGCTCCATTATGCATTTGAAATGAAATTGAACTACTTTTTTACTAGTGTAGTTCCTTCTTCCATTTTTCCTTCCCTCCCTCCTTCCCTCTCTCCTTCTCTCTCTGTCTCCCCCTTTTCCTTCTTTTCTTCTACACCTATTTGTTAAGCATTTACCAGCATATTTGATAGCAGAAATACTTGGATAATTTATTGAGTCTATGAACTCATCAATATATTTCCCTACAATGGTCCAGATCAATACCTAACTATGCCTGATTATCCTGCATGACCTTTGTCCTTTTCCTACCATAAACCTACAATTCAGGAACAACTAAATATGTTTGAGGCCTTCCTCTATTACTTTTGTCATTTTACATCTGTTAGTGAAGCACTATCTATTTGTTATTCCTCAATCTCACTACTGACTGGCCAATATTGGTGTCTGGTCATACACTTCCCCAGTAACACATTTGTGGCAACTTTCCCTGCATAAGTCATCATTTATGATGAATTGTATACTGTTAGTGCCCATCATACAGTCTCCTTTTCTTTTTGGTGACCCTCAATTACAGTTTTCAGAGACTGTGGTAAGAATGATTACCAGTCATACAGCATCACAGCAAGAATATTTGTATTAAGATGATACCTTCCTTCAGAAATAAAGCTTATGATCACTAGAAGAACAGAACTGTCCCCCAAATCAGTTCCATCTGATTGTCATTTCATCTCATTCAATCCTGAGAAAAAGTCATTGTTCATTTACATTGTTTGTTGAAGGTATACATGGACCAGCACTAGAGGTTGTCTATTCAGCTAAATATCACAGTTGGGAGAAAAGATCTCTTTCATCCACTTGACTTTTCCTGTGTAGATAGTCATAATTATTACTCTTATCCAGGAGGCTCTGCACTACTATGGTTTTTTATGCAATCATCGCATTGTAATCTGCAAATGAGAATCAATAACACTTCTTTAATGCAAGAGAATTTATATTCAGTTTGAACCTGCAGAATCCACCATCCATGGCTGCTTCAAACACCTTTGAAAAACATACATCTCCATGATTTATACTTTATTGTATGTTGATAATGAGTTGAATGCAATCATCTCTGATGTCACATTATCCAAGGAATCTTGAATGATTCTTATATACACATGTCAATCAGTATGTTCATGAACCTCTAAGGTGTCATTTTATAGAATCTTATTTATTTATTTATTTTTAGTTTTCAACATTCATTTCTACAAGATTTTGAGTTCAAATTTTCTCTCCATCTCTCCCCTCCTCCCACTCCAAGACACCATACATTCTGATTACCCCTACCCTCAATTTGCCCTCCCTTCTATCACAGCCTTCCCTTCCCTTAGCTCCATCTCCTCCATTTTCCTGTAGGGCAAGATAGGTTTCTACACCCCATTAACCGTGTTTCTTATTTCCCAGTTGCATGTAAAAACAATTTTTAACATTTATTTTCACAAATTTGAGTTCCAGCTTCTCTCCCTTCCTCTTTCTCTGTCCATCCCCACTAAGAAGGCAAGCAATTTAATATAGGTTATACATATGTAGTTATGCAAAAGACTTCCAAATAAGTCGTTTGAAAGACTAACTATATTTCCCTCCATCCTATTGTTCTCCTATTTGTTCTACTCTCTCTTTTGACCTTGTCTCTCACTAAAAATGTTTACTTCTAATTACCCTTGCCTCCCATTTGCACTCCCTTCTATCACCCCCCTATACCCCACTTATCCCTTTCTCCCCTATTTTTCCATACTGTGAGACAGATTTTCATACTAAATTGAGTGTGTATGTTATTCCTTCCTTAAGCCAAATGTGATGAGAGTAAGCTTCACTTTTTCCCTCTCACCTCCCCCCTTTTGCCCTCCATTGAAAAAGCTTTTTATTGCCTTTTTTATGAGAGATAATTACTACCCATTCCAATTCTCCCTTTCTCCTCCCAATATATTCCTCTGTCATCCCTTAATTTTATTTTTGTAGATATCATCACTTCCTATTCAACTCACCCTGTATCTTCTCTCTCTCTCTGTATATATATCTATATATATCTATATATATCTATATATATATGTATATATATATGTATATATATATACATATATATATATAGATATATATATATATTCCCTAATCAAACAGATTCATGGACATAACTTGTTGGATATCCTGTTAGGAGAAATTGCTATTTGGGTGAAATTTGGGATAGATAAACTCTGAGGTCACTTCCAGTGAAATTCTAATTCTGAGTTAGTTCTTAAACTTCCCCTCATGTGTGAGTCCCCCAAAAACTATTCCAGGTTCAAGGTACAATTTGGGTCAGGACTCATTCAAAACAATAACTTGTGGGTTCCCACTGAAGACTTTAAATTTACTAGTTAGCCAGAGAATATATCAATTCAAGACAAAAGACATTTACTTATACAGCGTAAGAAATACAATGAAAAGCTCACCCTCACCCCCAATGTATACATTGGAATTCATTCTCCAACAAATTACCATCCAAAGGGTAAGAAAGGATATACACTTAAAGAACATATGTGATCTGGGAACACACAAATGAGACACACATATAGGAAATACATATGGCCAATAAACTTACATGGAGGTCACAGGTGTCAGGAACCCATGTGGACAGGTACAAACATGAGGCAAATGTGACAGATGTGGCCAGACTGTAAACAAATGGCCAGGGTAATTTACATGTCCAATGCTCCAAAGCTGTCAATGTCCACTGTTAGTGTATCTCTTTATTCTCTGCTCAGTCACATATCTCACTTTGTTTCTGACCACCAAACTGCTTTCTGCTACCATCTATGAGGCTTTGACTCCTCAATACCACTTAATGCTTTTCTTGTTCATTTACTTAGGTAAATAGAAAAGTAATAGAAAATTTCCCCTTAACAAAGGGAGGTTCATCTTCTTTTAGTATCTTATTGAAATAGTGGGCCATTATACCCATTTAGCTCAACAAGAAATCATAGATGGAGATTTTATTATTGATTGAAGCTGGTCATCTGCTCTCAATCAACAACCAGTTTGCAATAGGTACCACTATAAAAGAGTATCTATATTACAGCATGTTTAAAACAGGGGCCAATCCAACTTATTTAATTGGAAAGAAGTACACATGAACTCATGTAATTCCTTCCACCATCAGAATCAAGTATCGCCATGAAAAAGAACTTGGACTATAACTAGAAAAGGACCAGGCTATTGAAGAAATTATAGGAGCACCTATAATAAGAAAACCTCAAAATCCAGTTAAAGCTAATGATTAGGTCAAAATGAGGAAGACAGTACAGAAAATTGATATTAGGTGCATCTGTCTTTTATCAAAAAGACTCAGCTGGGATAGCTTAAATATAGCAACTTGTGTGTCACCATTTTCTGAAATTGACTGCCTACTTCTGAAGTATGACAAGCAAACAACACCCTTAGGAGATAACTCAAAGGGTTGGCACTTATATTACTCTTCCATAGGATTAGGTCTTTTCAGCATGAGAGAGATGGATGATACACAGGTAGACAGAGATATATAACAATACACATATATATAATATATGCATATAAATATGTACAACACAGATATAACATGTCTAAAGACATATACACATATGTACACACATATGCATTTATATTTTTTCTGATGTGAGCCCATTCATGAAACAGAGATGTGTAAAGTACTTTCTAACTGATTTAGTTGTTTACTGTATTTTTTTAATTGTATTGACCTCAAGTGCAGTTCCTGTGGTACTAGATGTACCTATGAGCTTATCACTCCTCCATCCCCTAACTTGTATTGGATGAAAGAGTAACGTCTAAACTTTTTCTCCTGCCATTATTAGACTTTCTCCAACCTAAATCTACAACTTTTCAATTAAAAGAATTTTTGAAAGAATTTTAACTGCATTTTGCAAAAAAAAAAAAAAACCCAAAACACAAAAACCTTACAGTCAACACTTAACACCTACCTACTTATGAACATTCCCATTGGACAAGGAAATTCTATTATTTTAATAGTAACCATCTCTTGTTTGCTGCCACAGTTATAAATATGAAGTTCAGAATTTAAAATGATATTATAAATCTTAACAAAAGAATTTAGGTCATAAAGGTAATATTAGCCTTCATTATTTCAAAGAGAGAGAATGAGTGAAGAAATTTCATTGAATCTGACAATCATTTAATGATTTGGTCAATATAACATTTATTTAGCCCTCCCTTTGAACAACAAAAATAAAAATTCTCACTACAAGCAAAACACAAAGTGAAATCTGTGATTTCAGGGCTGCCCCAAAACCCAGTTGCAAGAAAATTTTTTTTTTCTTGATGGTCCATCATGGTATATGGAAATTCCACCATCACAGTTAGACCCTTAGATTGGAAGGTTTTATTTTCAGGAAGAATGTATTAAAATAACTTTGATTGTTTATTTTTACTGAGAGGAACTGACCTACTAACACCTCAGCTTGTTTTATATTATGAATTATCTGGCACACTTGAATCTGAGGGAAACCAAAAGCAGACAACAATAGGTGGGAGAAGAAATACATAATATCCCCTGCTAGGACTTTAAGTAGAGTAATACAGTGAGAGGGTGGTGCCCAAAATTAGGAGCAACATTGATACCTCATTTTAGGCAATAAGTGATGGACATGAGAAAGCAACAAAAAGTGCCTTTTAAAGAAACCAAGTTAAAACTACAAAACGGGGCTCCTGGCTAGTTAGGTAGGGTTATTTTTAATTTGTGAGAAAGTGACTATTATTTAGGGGAAAAATTTCCTTAGTTCATAAGTTCAAAATTTAAAGTTGAAGGGGATCTTTTTGTTCAACTAATTTAATTTACTTATTTTACAGAAAAGGAAACAGAAGCCCAGAGAGGTTCAGTGACTTAATTTGAATCCATCCCCTATCACTCTAAAACCTGCTCTTTCTACCTCAGCATGCCACTTATGGAGAGGCAAGATGGAGTCATGCAGGATTATCAGGTAGGGAGTTATGCAAAATGGGAAAACTGTGGCCTACAAGTCAAATCTGACCTGCTACCTGTATAGAAGCAGATATTGCTGTTAACTAAAACCATCAGTAGGTCCAGCTTTTGGGCTGTGATTTGTCTACCCCTGATTTAGTGGATATAAGACTTAGAAATTAGGGAGATTCAGATGCAAATCTTACCTCAGAAGCTCAATAGTTATGTGACTAGGCAAATCACTCAATGTTCTCATATGGAAAAGAAGTCACAATGACCTCTCCCAGTTGTGGGTCTATGATTCTATGATTATGAGCTTATACAGGGTCACAAACACTTTTGTTCAAGGTCACATCATTATTATAAAGTAGAGCCAGCATCTGAACTCAGTTCCCCTGATTCCACATATAAAACTCTTTCCACTATAATATGCTTCCTTTTCCTTGAAATTCCCATTTAGTTTCTTGGGGCAACTCTTTTGTCTATGAGGATTTTGTGGAGGGGAGGGGAAGGAGGGCAAGACAATAAACGATACACACCAAAAAATCATGTATCATTTTTTTTTTTTTGCCTAAATGAACATGATGAATTTGTATACTGATATGTGTCAGTACTACAGAGCAAGATTTAGTCTCTGTTGGGCGGGATAACAGCCTAGATTTAATATCTTGATAGACAAAATACATTTCTGTTGAAGCTGAAATTAAATTAAGCCGAAGTGGATTAAGTGGTTGGACTTATTTTTAGAGTATGTGTTTTTTTTTCTCTGCATATCATATCAAGGTTGACATCTTCTGTCTTTTTGCGTATATATTTTCAGTCCTTTCTCTCCTCCAGTTTTGTGCATGCATAATTGAAGCAGACAGTCCTCCCACTTGCTTTCCTTCCATATGTATGTATGTATACATACTGCAATAGGTCTTATAAATATACCAAGAATGTGCATAAAGTTAGAAGTGACAAATGTCTGAGTAAAAATATCAAGTCCATTTGGGCCCCTATATCACTGTGAGTACACATTTTGTAGATAGAAATTATAATTTTTCCTTGCCCTAATAGTCAATATTCACAACACTTTGCCTTAGGCAAAGTATTCATCCACTGGTGACCATCCTTCCACTGCTCTCTTCCAAATGCATACCATCCTTTCTGATGACAAAAACAAGTTTGTTGCTCAGATTATCAAACATCACCATGTACCCATATATTTATATATGGTCTTCACTTACTGGATTTAAGATCCTGAGAATCAGAAATTATATTTTGCTTATGCGCCTGAAACATAGTAGATTCTTAATCAATGAATGATTGATAGAAGTGATATTTGAGCTGAGTATTGAAGTAAACTAGGTAGATGTGATCAAGAAATACATTCCCAACGTGAGAGATAATCAGTACAAAATTATAAAGGTGAGAAACAAAATGCCTTGTATGAGGAATAATAAGAACCCCAGTTTAACCATGCAAAGAGTGTGTGAAAAATGAAATATTTAATAAGAATAGGAAGGTCATGCAAGCCTTTTACTGTCAAAGAGATGAGTTTAAATTCACTCCTACAGGCAAGAGAGTTTGAGTATGGATGTGACATGGTCTGACCTGCACTTTTAAAAGAACTGTTGAGGATGCAGAGAAATGATGAGAAATTTTAAGGAAGGAGCTCAATTAGAAGGCTGTTGTGATAGTCAAGACAAGGGATGATGGGGGCTAGTGCTATTTGTGAGCATATACCGGGAAGATGACTCATAAGAGATACTATAGTGGTAGAAATAACAAGATTTGGCAAATAATTGTATATTTGGGTTGAGCTCAAGTGAAGTACAGGGAATGATACCAAGGTGACTGGAAAAATATTAACTATATTAATAGAAATTTGTGTGTGTGTATTTGTGTGTGTGTTCATCCTTCATTGCCTAAAAAGACCATGCCATCAGAGAAATAATGACATGAGTTGCACTTGACTTTGTTTTGAGTGAGGGAGGGTTGTGCAGGTCACCAGACTCACTTCTCCTCCAGAGCCATCTGAATCCAGTGGTCAGATATGCATCAGGATGACTGGAGATGACCCAGGGTGAGGTAATTGAGGTTAATTGACTTGCCCAAAGTCCCACACCTAGTGAGTGCCAAGCGTCTGAGGTGAGATTTGAATTCAGGTCCTCCTGACTCCTGCATTGGTGCTCTCTCTACTGCACCACCTAGCTGCCCCATTAATAGAAATATAGCTTTTTTGGAAGATGGATGTATTTTAGGGAAAAATAATGAATTCCATCTCGAAAATGTTGAGCTTGAAATGCCCATGGGACACCCAGATTAGAATGCCCAATATACAGGTCATGATGTGGGGTTGGAAATAATGATCTTCAAATCTTTATATGTGATGGCAATCAAAATGGGATCTTTTGCCATTTTAGTATAATCAAGTGCTTCTGATTGAATCTTACCTCAAGTCTTTACAAGGAGTAAAGTACAGAAACAAGAGTTTTGTTTTTTTTAGTTAGAAACAGTGTATGTATCTGTATTGTTAATTATTTTAATGTGTTTAAAGGTCTTTCCCATCCATTGATGGACCTGCCCATAGTGGGAAGCTTGATTAGGAGAGCTGTTTTGTAGGAGGGTCTCACGTATCATTTGTTCTTTCTATTGAGACCCTGAGTCAAAGGATTATGATGCCCGATGGCTCTAAAAAAGGTATAAATACTCTGTGTTGAGGTTCTACTTTGGGGTTTAGTTTTTGGTAAGAAAGTCTGAGTTGATGGGGACTCTGGGAAACTGCTAAGGAATCCCCCACTTTGAGAACCCAAAATGTCATGCTTCCCTCTCTAGTAATGATGGTCAGACAGTTAGGATCCAATTGTGTGTTGAATGCAGGCAGGGAAAACCATGTTTGTTGATCTTTTGATTTCACTGTATTTTCTTTGAAATTCAGGGTGCTGACTCCTTGAAGTAACTGAATGATATCTGTACTTTCTTAAAGGAATGCTACATGTGCTTGATTAAACCCCTTGAAAGTTGCTTTCCTTTAATTAACAGGTTTTAAGAACCTGTGATAGCAGGACTCCTACATACGTTGGGGTACTTACTGCTACAGAATGGCAATTAAGCCCAAAGAAACTGATAATAACACAAAATAAGACAGTACAGTCAGAAGATAAGCAATAGGAGAGAGTTCTAGGGCATACCTGTGAATTGGGAGTGTGATATGGCTGATGATTATAGCAAAGGAGGCTAAGAAGGCACCATTTGATGGACAGGAATAGAACCCGTAGGGAGCAGCACCACAAATAAAGAGTATTGAAGATGTTTTTTAGCTTGTCTTGCAATCCAATGACAAAACCTTCAAAACCGAGTATCATCTTAGACAATCGGACTTCGACACTAGTGCACTTTTTTTCTTTTTTAATTAAAATGTTTATTGCAACTCTGTAAGATTCTAAGTTGCAAAAGAGTTTTTGATATACTTTTGGAGAGAGGGTTTCATTAATAATAATATGAATAGTTACCATTAATACTGGGTTCACTTTGTGTTAAGTGCTTCACAAATATCTCATTTGATCTTAGCAACAAGTCTGAGAGGTAGGAGCTATTATTATTACTATTTTACAATTAGGTGAACCCAAGTAAAGGGAGGTCAAGTAACTTGCTCAAAGTCACTCAGCATATAAGTGTCTAAAATTAGAATTGAACTCAGATCTTCCTGACGCCAGGGCAAGTGTTCTATTCATTGTACCATGTAGTTGCCTATTGATCACCAGAAGTTCTCTGTACAAATATTCAATCTAACAAATTTTTGTAGTAAATATGTGAAGCTTTAAGAAAGGAATTGTTTTAGAAATGAAATTATAATAATTCATCCCTCAGATGTTTTAAAAACATAAGGTCACAAGGTATTACAACTTTGTGCTCAAATGAATACAGTAATTATCTCTTCTTAGAGACACATGGCATAGGGTCTATGGGTGGTCATGGAGTCAGAAACAGCTGAGTTTAATCCCTGTATCTGACACTACTGAGTATACACACTTAAGTAATACAGGTAACCTCCCAGTGGTCCTCCCCCTGCCCGAAGTAACACGCTAAGGCAAAGCCTCACCAAAAAGTTGCAGCCATTTGAAAAGGTGGGAGGGATTTCTCATTAGGAATCTGTTATATTGATGATATCATAGTTTTAATCCCCCCAAATTGTTATCATCTGCTATTTATACACCATATGATTTAGCTCTTGAAGATTCTAATTCTGTTTCCATGCTTAGTAGGAATACAGCAAATTGTTAGTCTGCCAATAAGCATTTATTAAAGGCAAAAGACAGCTAAGGAGCCCTCAGTCTAATCAGGGAGACAGCACATAAACAACTATGCATGAGCATGATAATGTACAGGATTAACTATAGATCTTCAACAGAGGGAAGGCACTGGCATAAGGGAGAATCAAAAAAAGCTTCCCATAGAAGCTGGGATTTTAACTAAGATTTGAAGAAAGCAAGAGGAGTCTGTAGGTGGAGATAAGGATAGAGAGCATCCCAGTTATGGGGGTTCAGTCAGTGAGTTCTTTTAGTGAGACAGGGGGCATTATACCCTAGATATGGCACTAATTATATGACCACAGACAAATTGCAAAATCTCTCTGAGCCTCAGTTCTTTCAGGTAAGTGAGGACAGCAATATTTGCACTACCTGGCCTCAAGATTCTCATAATGAAACAGTCTTATACATTGAACACTTGACTTGGTGTCATGAAGACCTAGATCCAAATCCACTTCACATCCTTAAATGCTATGTGATAATGAGCAAAACACAACCTCTCTGAGACACAATCTCTCCATTTGTGAAACTGAAAGTGAATGATTTAGTGTCTGAAGTTTCTTTGACTTCTATGGAGTCTTAAAAGAAATGTGAATTATCATCATTATTTGCATTTTTCAGGAAAGATAACAATATTAAGGTCATGCAGGAGGTTGTCCTGTACCCCTCTCATCCACCAGATGACTTTATATTTCTATAATCACAGATAATAAACTTAAAGGAAAAAGTTCATGGAAGGTAGGTACAACCAGATCATTGTACAGATGAGGAAAGAGACATATAGAAAGGGTAAGTGACTTACCCAAAGTTACAAAACTAGAGTCCAAAGCAGGATTTGAACTGATATCAGTTCAGCCTCTCTAAATCCCTAAGTGGACCCCTTCCACTACCCAGCTGCCTCAATTTAGATTGTCCCACTACAGGGATGAAAGCAATACCCATGGCATTATCAGCATGATACTTAAATCAACAAGGTTGTCATACTAGATGCATCTGTCTTCCACACACATGAATTTCAACAGAGTAAAACATGAAACTGGGCTAGTAGATTGCTTGTTCCCAATATCTGTTCAGTATTTCTGTACTAATGGATGGCTCTGTGGACCATCTGCCCAACTATATAACATAGTGTGCCCACAATAGTCATATTCCATCTTTAGCATATTCCCATTGAAGAATTATAAAACAGGAGAGACACTAAAGATATAATCTTAGAGATAAATGAGCAGAAAGAGAAGTACATAGTCATGTAACAAAAACAAGGGATAATAGATGGACTAACTCATGCATTCCATGGATACCCACATAATGTTAAGATGACTTGAAGAAGCACATTGGACCAATCACCTATGAAAGTTGTATGAGAAGTCATGAATAAGAGTTATAAAGACAGAAAAGCATAAATGGGGGAAAATAGGATGGGGGGAAATACAGTCAGTAATCATGACTTTGAATGTGAATGGGATGAGCTCTTCCATAAAATAGAAGCAGATAACAAAGTGGATTGAAAACCAGAACGATACATGAAACCCTACATTGTTTTCATGAAACACACTTGAAGCAGACACATAAGAATAAAGGCAAAAGGGTAGAGCAGAACATGGCATGCTTCAGCTGAAGTACACACACACACACACACACACACACACACACAAAAAGCAGAGGTAGCAATCCTGATCTCTGACAAAAAAAAAGCAGAAATAGACCTAATTAAAAGAGATAAGGGAGAGAATTAAAAGGTACCATAGACAATGAAGTAATATCAATACTAAACATATATGCACTAAGTGGCATAGCATCCAAATTCTTAGAGAGAGTTACAGGAAGAAATAGATAGCAAAACTATACCAGAGGGGGACCTCAAACTGTCCCTTTCAAAACTATATAAATCTAACCACCAAATAAATAAGAAAGAAGGTAAGCATGAAAATGGAAATTTAGAGAAGTTAGATATGATAAACTTCTGGAGAAAACTGAATGGGGATAGAAAGGAATATACCTTTTTTCTTTTTTCCTCAGGTATGCATATGACCTACAAAAAAATTGGCCATGTTTTAGGGCATTAAAACCTCACAATCCAATGCAGAAAATCAGAAATATTAAATGCATCCTTTTCTGAACATGATGCAATAAAAATTACATGTAATAAAGGACCATGGAGAGATAGACAAAAAAATTACTTAGAAACTAAATAATCTAATCCTAAAGAATGAATGAATTAAAAAACACACCATAGAAACCATCAATAATTTCATCCAAGAGAATGATCATAATGAGAAAACATACCAAAACTTATGGAATGCAGTGAACGCAGTTCTTAGGGGAAGTTTTATATCTCTAAATGCTTACATGAATAAAATAGAGAAAGAGATGAACAAATTGGGCAGGCAATTAAAAAATCTAGAAAAGGAAAAAATTAGCAATCTTCAACTAAATATCAAATTAGAAATTCTGAAAACCAAAGGGGAGAATAACAAAATTGAAAGTAGGAAAACCATTGAAATAATAAATAAAATTAAGAGCTGGTTTATGAAAAAACAATAAAAAGACACACAAAATAGGCAGATGTGGCTGAGTTGTGACATGACTGTCAGAAGGAGAACTCACATCAATGAAAAACAGCTAAAGAGTCATTGAAGCATTGATATAAAACACTAGATTATATAATATCTGATTTGGAGGTTGAGGAGGGGTAAATAACTGAGGAGTTTCTCTTCTAAGTCGAGCTTTGCAATGAGTATGCCAAATGAAAGAGAAAGTTTCTGGATCAGTACAGAAGTTCTTAGAGAAAACTTCTTGAATTACATAAAGAAGTTTATGGACCTAGCAAAGAAATTCCCTTGATGTTCCTTGACTTTTGGGTTGCTTTGGTATGAGAAGGTAAATGGGTGTGAACTTGGTGCAATCAATATAATGTAGGAAATGAGCAAAGTGTTGAGCCTAATATCCAGCTTTGCTACTTTCCACTGAGGTAATGGAGGAGTGTTTTTAGAGTTTTGGGGAAAATGTTTGTATTTTGTTCTTTGTACTTGTATCAATTTGGCATAAAAGTCAAGAAACATTGAGGGAAAGAGTTGCAAGTTAGAGGGACATCTCTGACTTTGCCTTTCACTGATACTATGAGTTATGTGGAATGTAGAGCTTTGAAAGTAGGGCTCAAAATACATGATTCGCTGGAGCATAGGTATATGTCTATACTTATTTCCTCTCTGAGAATTTAGTCCATGTGGATAGAACTGTCTCTTCTCAATTCAACCTCCAAATTATGGATTTGTTTTTACATAACCTTTCTTCCTTATTTTGTAGGGCAAGATCAAAGATGTCTCTCAGGTGAATGAAATGGTGGTTCAAACAATCTCAGTTTGGTATCAGTAGGGTAATAACTATAATGGGGATCTGGTACATTTGCAAATTTTCTAAGTTTGCTAGGATGGGTTTTCCATTTTAAAAGTATTAGGAATTTGCTTCCAGGAGAATCATATGAGTGAAGCATATGCATAGACATTCTGTAATTGCTTCTGGTTGACTTGCTCCATAGTTGGGAAGATACATTTTTTTCATTGACTTTGTAATGGAAACTTTGAGTATGTTCAAAGAGGTGAGTTAGATAAAGCTGTCTTTGCTATATTTGCATATATATTTGCATATAGGGGAGTGAAGTGACTGCTTCTCTCATGATCATCAAGTGAGAAAGCTATGTTGTATAGGGAAAGTCTGCAATACTTTACCATATGGACCCTGAGAAATAGATACTCCTTGGCCTTTTTATACAGTCTTTTACATTTTAGGTGCAGGAAGTATAATCTTTGATCTTTGGAGTTTAAAAGCCACAGAAATGTAAGAGTTATGGAATTTAGTCTGAGTACTGCAGAAAGCCCTGAGGAGCACACAGTGATCATTCAGAGTGATCTTCTAGGCTCCTGTTCAGAGAATCTGGAAGCAATGCTACCTTTGGGTATGAAATTTGTACAATCAATACAATGTAGGAAAGAAACTAAGTTTTTATCCTAAATTCCACCTTTTACTTTCTCATTGAGCAATTGTATGTGGGATTATATCAACAAAATGTTCAGTAAAATGTTTCTACTATACTATTGCTTCATCTTTGAAATAAATAACCCCTTTATAAAAGCTGCCTGGTGTTAAGTGATGAAGTAGAACTATACTTGGTCCTCTAATAAAGAGTGGGAAACAGTTGATGGAGGATTGAGCTGATAGAAGAAAAAAAGAGATAAAAAACCTGGCCCTGAGAGAGTAGGGTAAGATCATACCAGTAAGGAGGAATCAGGACAGTAGAGGAATTCACATCACAATGATTTAAACTTGTTAAAGAGTTTCAAACTTTGTTAAGAAGACATTCGTGACAAAACAACATCTTGATCGTTGCAGTTAACGAGGAATTTTGTATCAGAATAACAGAATAACAACTTTATTATTGTTGAAGAAAATTAGAACCAAGGACAATAACTGGGCATACCCATTATAATGGAAATGACATATATGTTTGAAACTATACCCATAGACATAGATATGGAGATATACGTATATATGTATATATGTGTGTGTGTGTATTATATATATATATATATACATATGCCAGGATGCAGTACATAATCATTTGCTGTTGTGAAAAATATGAAGGTAATCCCAAATCCAATGAAAAGTGATTGAACAAGCAATGGTATATGAAATTAATAGGAAACAAAAGTAACTATTAATGATAAATAAATGTATGTATATATGTGTGTGTAAATATATACACATATATGTTTACATATATATGTATATATATGCATATATATTAAGACATGGAAAAACAATTTAAATAATATGAAGGGGTTTTTTTTAAGCAAAAAAAGATTATGTTGCAAATTTGTTGAAACCATGAAAATGGAAAATACATGTAACTACAGTGTAATGAGGCATGAAAGGAGAAGTTGCTGATAAGGTGTTATGAATATGCATGTTGAAAATATTTAAAAACTCACTTCTACACATCGAAAATTTGTCTGGAAGTGAACATGTTCTACACCAATTCAAATCACAACCCCATTCACTCCTAGGGTATCTGAAGTTCTGTTGCTGAAATTTTCCCTCCCTGTATTCAAGTTTTGATTATAATCCTACTGGAATTTATGTAGTCTATTCCTTGAACAGTGGAAAGAGTACATCAGGGAGGACTTTTCAGCTCTATGGGACCTGTCAGAAATTGAACCCCATGGCATGGCCTTGGAGGCCCAGGGCCACATTTAAAAATCTCAGTTTTTGCACCTGTTTTTCTTGCTGGCAATTTTCTGAAGCAAGTTAATGTAGCTTCTAAGAAGGAAAATATGACCCAAATTGAGCCGCAGGGAACTTTAAAAAGCAGCAACTAAAGTAATAGTGTTATTACTCATACTGAAGACCTTTAGCTTGGTAGAATTAGCTAGAGTTTGAATACCACTGGTACAGTCTTTTTTTTTTTTTTAGTTTTCAATATCCACTTTTTTTCTTTTTTCTTTTGTCAGTGTATTTTTGTAAGGCTTTATTTTTTCCTCTGAAATCTTTAACTGCAATATTGTTTCATTGTTATCATTTTATGTTATTTTTTTATGTAAAAGTATTTAAGTTTTCAACATTCATTTCCACAAAATTTTGGGTTCCAAATTTTCTCCCCATTTCTCCCCTTCCCCCACCCCAAAACGCCAAGAATTCTAATTACCCCAACACCAATCTGCCCTCCCTTCCCTTATCCTCATCTTCTCTTTTGTCCTGTAGGGCAAGATAACTTTCTATACCCCATTACCTACATTTCTTATTTCCTAGTTGCAAGAACAATGCTCAACAATTGTTCCTAAAACCTTGAGTTCCAACTTCTCTTCATCACTCCCTCCCCTCCCATTCCCTTTGGGAAGGCAAGCAATTCAATATAGGCCATATCCGTGTAGTTTTACAAATGACTTCCACAATAGTCATGTTGTGTAAGACTAACTATATTTCCCTGCATCCTATCCTGCCCCCCATTGCTTCTATTCTCTCTTTTGACCTTATCCCTACCCAAGAGTATTGACTTCTAATTGTTCCCTCCTTTCATTGCCCTCCCTTCCATCATCCGCCCACCCTGCTTATCCCCTTCTCCCCCACTTTCCTATATTGTAAGATAGGTTTTCATAGCAAAATGAGTGTGTATTTTATTTCTTCCTTTAGTCGAATGTAATGAGAGTAAGCTTCATGTTTTTTCTCTCACCTCTCCCCATTTTCCCTCTGCTGAAAAGTCTTTTACTTGCCTCTTTTATGAGAAATAATTTGTCCCATTCCATTTCTCCCTTTCTTTTCCCAATATATTCCTCTCTCACCACTTAATTTCATTTTTCTAAAGATATGATCCCATCCTATTCATTTCACCCTGTGCTCTCTGTCTCTCTGTGTGTGTATGTGTGTGTGTGTGTGTGTGTGTGTGTGTGTGTGTGTGATCCCACCAACTACCCAGATACTGAAAAAAGTTTCAAGAGTTACAAATATTGTCTTTCCATGTAGGAATGTAAATAGTTCAATTTTATTAAGTCCCTTATTATTTCTTTTTTGTGTTTACCTTTTCATGCTTCTCTTCATTCTTGTGTTTGAAAGTCAAATTTTCTTTTCAGCTCTGGTCTTTTCATCAAAAATGCTTGAAAGTCCTCTATTTCTTTGAAAGACCATTTCTTCACCTGAAGCATTATACTCAGTTTTGCTGGGTAGGTGATTCTTGGTTTTAGTCCTAGTTCCTTTGACTTCTGGAATATCATATTCCATGCCCCTCAGTCCCTTAATGTAGAAGCTGCTAGATCTTGTGTTATCCTGATTGTATTTCCACAATACTTGAATTGTTTTTTTCTAGCTGTTTGCAATGTTTTCTCCTTGACCAGGGAACTCTGGAATTTGGTCACAATGTTCCTACAAGTTTCTCTTTTTGGATCTCTTTCTGGAGGTGATTGGTGGATTATTTCAATATTTACTTTGCCCTCTGGTTCTAGAATCTCAGGGTAGTTTTCCTTGATAATTTCATGATAGATGATGTCTAGGCTCTTTTTTTGATCATGGCTTTCAGGTAGTCCCATAATTTTTAAATTGTCTCTCCTGGATCTATTTTCCAGGTCAGTTGTTTTTCCAATGAGATATTTCACATTATCTTCCATTTTTTCATCTTTTGGTTTTGTTTTGTGATTTCTTGGCTTCTCATAAAGTCATTAGCCTCCATCTGTTCCATTCTAATTTTTAAAAAAGTTTTTCTTCAGTGACCTTTTGAATCTCCTTTTCCATTTGGCTAATTCTGTTTTTGAAATCATTCTTCTCCTCATTGGCTTTTTGAACCTCTTTTGCCAATGGAGTTAGCCTATTTTTCAAGGTGTTTTTTCTTCAGCATTTTTTTGGATCTCTTTTAGCAAGGTGTTGAGCTGCTTTTCATGCTTTTCTTGCATCTCTCTCATTTCTCTTCCCAGTTTTTCCCACACCTCTCTTATTTGATTTTCAAAATCCTATTTGAGCTCTTCCATGGTCTGAGACCATTGAATATTTATTTTGAATGTTTGGGATACAGAAGCCTTGACTTTTTGTCTTTCCCTGATGGTAAGCATTGTTCTTCCTCATCTGAAAGGATGGGAGAAGATATCTGTCACCAAGAAAGTAACCTTCTATAGTCTTATTTTTTTCCCTTTTTTGGGCATTTTCCCAACCAGTTATTTGACTTTTGGGTCCTTTGTTAAGAGTAGGGTATACTCTGGAAATCTGTAAGATCTCAGTTCCTCCAAGATGGCACAATCAAGTGTGTAAGCTGGTCTGGGAGCAGATAGAGATTTTTGTGCCCAGAATCTTAGCAGTTTCCTCTCCACAGCCACTTAGCCTCCAGTTCTTCCAAGATAGCACTGGGGGCTGATTTTCAGAAAAGCTGCATGGGCAGGGCCTCCATTCAGTGTGAGATAAAGATCAACTCCCTCAGGGCCTCTACACAGGGCTGAGGTAAGAATGGGCTGCTCAGTGCCCCCAGGGGTTTTACAATCTAACAGTGGATGCAGGCTGCTGTAGGGGCTGGCATGGGAACTGCTGCAGCCTGCTTGATATGGCCTCTGTAGCCACTGCGTGAGGCTGGAGCTATGGGAAGGCCCTTCTCCCTTCTTGGCCAGCTGAAATAACCCTGTCACTGACCTTTGACGCCTGTGGGTTGAGGGATCCGCAAACCTGCTGCTGCTGTGACTGAATATTCTGCCTCAGAGGTGTCCTCCTCCTAGAGCCATGCTGTACTGCATGACCAAGGCTGGGCTGGGCTCAGCTCCGCATCTGGTGCAACCGACGTTTCCCGTGGGCCTCTCAGGTACCCTGGGCTGGAAATCTCCTCCATTCTGTTGTTCTCCACTTCTGCTGCTCCAAAATTTGTTGAGAGTCCCTCTCTACAGGCATTTTATCGGCTCTGTGGGGAGAAACTGCATATGCATGTCTTTCTACTCCGCCGTCTTGGCTCTGCCCCCAATATCCATTTTTTATAAGATTTTGAGTTCTATATTGTTCTCTCTTCTTCCATTATCTCTCTCTCCTCAAGAAAGCACACAATCTGATGTAGGTTATACATGTACAATAATGATAAACATATTTCCACATTAGTCATGTTGTGAAAAAAGAATCAGAAGAAAATGGAAAAACCATGAGAAAGGAAAAAACAAAAAAGTGAATACAGTATGCTTCAATCTTCATTCAGACTCCATGCTTCTTTCTCTGGATGTCAATTGCATTTTCCATCTTGAGTTTTATAGGATTTTCTTGGATCATTGTATTGCTGAGAATAGCTAACTCTATCAAAGTTGATTGTCATACAATGTTGTTACTCTGTACAATGTTCTCTTCCTCACTTAACTCAACATCAGTTCATGTAAGTCTTTCCAGGATTTTCTGACAGACACCTGCTAACCATTTCTTATAGCACAATAATATTCCATTAAATGTATATACCATGACTTTTTAAGCCATTCCCCAATTAATGGGCATACCCTCAGTTTCCAATTCTTTGCTACAACAAAAAAAGTTGTTATAAATATTTTTGTACATGTGGGTCTTTTTTCCTTTTTTTAAGATCTCTTTTGGATACAGACCCAGTAGTGGTATTGCTGAATAGAGGTAGTTTTATAGCCCTTTGGACATCATTCCAAATTGCCTTCTAGAATGGCTGAATCAGTTCACAACTCCATCAATAATGCATGAATGTTCCAATTTTCCCACATCTTCTCAAACATTTATTATTTTCTTTTTCTTTCATAGAAGCCAATCTGTTCATTGTGAATTGATACCTCAGAGTTGTTTAATTGTCATTTCTCTAATCAATAGTGATTTAAAGCATTTTTTAATATAATTATAAATACCTTTATTTGAAAACTTATCTAGAAACTACCTGCTCATAATCTTTACTCATTTACCAAATGGGGAATGACATGTTCTTATAAGTTTGACTCAGTTCTTTATGTTTTTGTGAATTGAGACTTTATCAGAAACATTGGCTGTAAAAATTAGTGCCCAGTTTTTTGCTTTCCTTCTAATCTTAGTTGCATTGGTTTTGTTTGGGCAAAACCTTTTTAATTTAATGTAATTAATATTAACCATGTTGCATTTCATAATGTTATCCATCACTTGTTTGGTCATAAATCCTTCCCCTCTCCATTAACCTGACAGGATCAATCCTAATTTGCTAATAGTATCACCCTTTATTACTAAATCATGTACCCATTTGGACCTTATATTAGTATACAGTGTGAGATGTTGTTCCATGTCTAGTTTCCACGATACTATTATTTTCCAGTTTTTCCAGTAGTTTTTGTCAAATAGTGGGTTTTCATTCCACAAAGTCTTTATGAATCCAGGGTCACTCTCTGAAGCACAAATGACTAGAACTTTAAGGGAGGTTTGAAACTTAACTAGATGTAAATGTAAAATTTAATTACTTTTATCATTGATTAAAATTAAGTTTGTAAACTACATTTACAAAGAGGAAAATGTCTGTTTATGGAATAGAGCTTTCCTGTTCCTGCAAAAATGGGCAGATCATATAAACATGGTAAATATTAATTACTTCTTTATGTACAGTAAGAATAAATTTCAGAAATTAAGAAGTCAGGAATGGAAGCAACTCCTTTGGGAAACTGATGAGCTCAGTTTTGGACATGGATTAGTGCTTCATCTTTTTAATACCAACATTCTTCTTGAGGTGACTATGTATGACTCAGGGTATTTCATAAGAATAAAAATTGTGGGTGACCTAAAAGGTAATGAAGAAATGAATGGTGGGTGTAGGTAAGCTGTAGCTTATTATCAAAAGGACTATTATGAAAGAAAGAAATGGAAAAAAGATCAGAAATTCACAGCCAGAAAGAGTCTTAAACACTTCCTATTCCAACACCTTTATTTTACAGATGAGGAAAGTGAGTTTTAGAGAGACTAAATGATTTGTTCATGATTATGAAACTAGTAAATATGAGAGAATTCCTTCTTCAGTCTTCCTGACTCAAAGCTCTGTACTCTATGTACCACATCAGCCTATCTCATCATTATGGCACACTGCCTTTCTAGATAATACCTCCCCTCCCCCCAAACAATAATGATCAGAAAAGAAGGATTGATCCTGCATTGAAATTGATTTTTAATAGATGGATAGACAAAGTGCTCAATTGATATCTACAGGTTGAAACAACATAATTACCTATTATCTCAGATAGATCCTTTGTAGGAGAGTTTATAGCAGACATATATAAAAACTACATGATTATGAGAAAGCATTAATATCCTCAACCTGCATTTTTGCAGACAGTACTTACATTAATGATATCACACATTGATTGAAATACTCAATTGATAATAGTATTGGGACATCCAAATCTCTAACTTTGGAGTTTGGATAGACTTATATGGGTACCACTCAATGAGCTGAGCTCCAAGAATGAGACATAACGGACATTAAAGTGTGATTAGTGAAATCATAAAATCTCCATCTATGTGCAATTTCAGTGGTTTAAAAAACCTCTGTCTTCCCCTAACAATATCACTAAGTAGTCACCTAACCTCCACAGAAAGACCTCCTAATGATGAGCAATTAACATTTCTGAAGATTAGGAAAATTTTCCTTGCTCCTAAATAATAAAATAGATCTGAGATTTCATAGATTTCAATATTCCCTTTAAAAGGGCAGATTGCAACCAATCCATGCTTAATCATTTTGTGTAACTCTTTTCAATGCCTTTTCATTAGTTCCCCATAATGGGTTTGCCCAAAATGTTGGGGGTTTGTTCACTTTTTCCCAATACTACAAGGGTACCTAAAAAGCAGTTAGGCTATCTCTTATCTCCTACCCTCAACATGAAATTACTTCACAATTTGTTTTCTAGTCATACTTTTGCTTTATAACTTCCTTTTCTCCTGTTTTTGAAGATCCTCATTGGTGTTATATGCTACAGTCTGTTCATACTCATTACCTAACTCTCCACTGCCTTCTATGTTATGCTAATTTTTAATTCATTAGTTAATGTTGGGTCTAAAAGCAATACAACATGTCACCTATGTGTATTTCTCTGTGACATCTATACATTGCTCCTAGTTTTGCTCAAAGCAGAATAAGTCTAATCCATCAACACACTGTTAAGAACAGTCTTTTGAAATCAGCAGTGCAAGTAGGACTCCACCCATTTTATATAAAAGGAAAGTGAGACTCAGAGATAGAGATTGACTCACCTCAGCTTACATAGTTGTTAGGTATGAGAGATATGACACACTATCAGGTGGCAGGATGCAAATGATGGTCACAGTAAATAGGAGTAGAAGCAGCCTCAGAAGTTTTATAAATTTCACACTCTCATTTAATAGATGATGACTGAGATTTGGAGAGTGATTTGGTCAATGCTGCATGCAAAGTAAATGGCAGAGGCTGGTTTTTAACACTGATTCTTTGACATTAACCTTACTCTGTGTTAAATACAATTTTTCTTCAAGAAAGGGGCAAGTTATACCCATGAACAATACAGTGAAAATCTTCAGAGTTGTGACAACTGAGTCTTTTAAAAATATTTAATTGTTATGTTTTCTTTAAATTAGGCAAAGCTGACAGTACAGTGACATTTGGAAGTCCATGCAGCATTTCAAATGTGCAACACTCCCTGAAACTCACTATTGTTAATTTTTTAAAATTTAGCAGAAGTCTATTTTCTCCTTTTCCCATTCTCATTCTACTGGAAAAAAAGGAAAATAAATTATTTATATAAAAAAAAACCATACTCAAGCAAAACAAAGTCCTTCATTGTTGCTAATATATGTATTTATGTGGATATACATATATATATATATACATATGCACATATATATACACATACATGTATATATAAATGCACCTATATCTTTGGATATGCATGTGTATGTGTACATGCATATGCTCATGCATGTGTATATATAACTTCTTTTCTACCTTCCTTTTTTGGGACAAAAATAGTATTTTTCATCATTGGTCTTTTATAATTACGTATAGTCATTATGTTGATCATACAATTTTATAATTTCTAAAGCTGTAATAGTAATTTTATTCTCTAATTTTTCTCTTTACTCTGTTTCATTCTTCATCAGTTTATAATAGTTTTCAAAATTAGTGTTGAAAGAATAATATTATTGGTACATAAATTAATCTTCAAGACTGCTTCCTTCATCATGCATCAGTTCAATTAGGTCTTTCCACATGTCTTTGAATTCATCTATTTTCTCATTTTTTACAGTGCAGTAGTATTCCATCACAATAATAAAACAAATTATTAGTCATTCCCCAACTGATGGAAATTCTTTTAGTTTCCAGTATTTTCCCACCACAAAAAAAGAAAAAAAATGCTGTAAACATTTTTGACCTAGGTTTATTTGGTCATACTGAAGTATGGGAAAAGCTGTCTTATACCTGGGTTAAAGGGCATGCACTGTTTGGAAAGTTTTTGTGTATGATTTCAAAATGCTTTCTGTAAAGATTGTGCCCTTTCAAAGGTCCACCAACAATGCATCAATTTGCTTGCTCTCCCATAGCCCCTTTCAACATTTATCATTTTTATTTCTTATCATCTTTGCCAGTCTGGAAGTTTCAGAATTCCTTTAATTTGTATTTCTACAGTAATAATTTGGAGCAATATACATATATGTATGTATACATATACATGAATATGTGACACGCGTCTTAGATTTGTTTCCTTCAGAATTGATTTTTTTCCTATCCTTTCACAATGTATTAATTGGAACATGGTTTTTATTTTTAAAAATTAGAATCAGTTCCGTATGCATTTTAGAAATGATGAGATAATGCATTTTTTAGAGCATATCTTGGTATGAAGCATAAGATGTCAATATAAATCTATTTTTTTCCCACAGCACAGTCCAACTTTCCCAGCATTTTCTGTCAAATAGCAAATCTTTATCCCAAGACCAAAGTTATGTTTACCAAGTACTAGGTAAGTAGGTATATTGCCTTCTGTATCCATCTCTATTTTTTTTTTAACAGTACCAAGTTGTTTTGGGAATTACTGCTTTATAAAATAGGTTGAGGTCTGGCACTGGGATGTTTCTTTTGTTCAACTTTCCTTTCCTTATTCTCTTTGAAAATCGTGATAATTTTTCCTCCATACAAATTTTGTGATTCAATTTTTTAGTTCTGTAAAATAACCCTTTGGCAGTTTGATTCTTATGGCATGGAATAAGGAAGGGAAAAACCTCAGGCAATATGATTATTTCTATTGTATTGATGCATCCTGTCCTTGAGCAATCTTTTATTCAATTATTTAGACTCTATTTTTATGAAGAGTGATTTGAAGTTATATTTATATATTTCTTTTATGAATCTTAGTGGATAGTGTCCCAAATATTTTATAAATTCAGAAGTAATCTATCTCTTCTTGTTATTTTATAATTTAAATACAAAATGATAGTGACTTTTATAGATTTATTTTATATCCTGAAAATTCAATTTTTTGCTGTGTTTTAGGGTTCTTGAAGTACACCATGATATCATTGAAAACATGATCATTTTTCTTCTTTGTAAACAAGCCTTGTTGGGAAGGTGCAGAGTCAAGATGGCAGGGACTCACCTGAGCTCTCCCAAATTCTCTTCCAAACAACTTTAAGTAATACCTCAAAATGAATTCTGATGAAACAAACCACAAAAGGACAGAGTGAAACAATTTTCCAGCACAGGACAACTTATGAGGTCAGTTACAAAAAGTCTGTTGCACCAGGGTGACAGGCTGCCCCAGCACTGGTTGCACTTCACAAAACTGTACCAAGCCTTAGAGACAGTTTCAGCATCTGTCAGAGTTCTCAGCCCACAGATGGTCATGGGTTCAAATAACAGATAAGAAGACTACAGAAGTCCATTTGCTGACACTGGGTGCAGGACTTTGTTGCATTGCTCCTATGTGGATCCTGGGTGGCAGATCTAGGTCATCATCCCAAGGAAAGGAAGAGCAGTAATACATTGGAGACTGTGACCACAGGGCAACAAGGACCCTGATCATAGTTCCAGGGTGGAAAAGAGTGCTTGTAGTAACTCACAGACAAGAGCACAGGCCATGAGAGGAGTGAACACACCTCTCCTTAAATAGCACCACCTTTCTGTAGCTTTTGTATTTCCTTTTATCCATTTGGCCAATTCTCCTTTTAAAGCAGTTTTCTTTTTCCAAGTTGTAGATTTCTTTTCTATAATTCTCTTGTATGGCTCTCATTTCTCTTACCAATTGTTTTTCTACCTCTTATATATGATTTTTAAGCTTTTATTGAAGTTCTTCTATGAATTCTTTCTGGGCTTGATGCCACTTCCTGTTTTTCTTTGGGACTTTGCCTGTAAGTCTTTGCACATTGCTATTCTCTTCTGAGTTTTTGTCTTGGTCTTCCCTGTCATCCTATTTACTTTTTATGATCAGGTATTTTTGGTTGTTTTTTCCTCATCTTTTTTGACCCTTTCCCTTTCTTCTAAATTTGTGCTCTGCTCCCAGGGTCAAAGAGTTACTGTCTCTGACTTCTTCTACCAGAGGCTGTAGGTCCTGGCTGTTTACCTGATGGTGCACTGATGTTGTCCTAAGTCTCATGGGGGATCCTTGTTTCTGGTGCTGTACTGTGCTGAGGAGGTGAGGTGGGCAACATGACTAGCACTACTAGGAGCAGTAGGGATCTGGCAGTTTATCGGATGCTGAGTTGATGTCCTAGTTCTGGTGTTTTGGCTGTGCTGAGGCCAGTGGCATATTACTGTGTTTCCCTGGGACAATACTGAAGCACATAGTGGGCTGGTGCTAGCCTTTTTGCTTAGATATCTGTATTATTGGAGTCTACCTGTTTGCCCATGGCTATGATGAAGCTTGTGGAGGTCTGGTTCTTAGAGGTCTGTTTGCCTGGGGTATGTTAAAGCACTTGGTAGTTCTTAGACTTGGCATCTGTTGCTTCCCCTGGCTATGCTGAGGCAAGTGGGGGAGGGAGTCCAGGTATTGGCATTTGCCTACTCCATTCCACTAGGATTCAGGATCTCCCATCATTTTGCTGAGGTGGAGTTTGCTATTGGCTTTCTGGGATGCTTCCTGTCCTGGACTGTGCTCTCCTTTTACCCAAGTGAGAGAGAACTTTCTTTCCAATCTTTTAGGGTCCTCAGGTTGAAAGATTGTTCCACCCTGTCTTTTTGCTATTTCTGCTTTTCCAAGATTTTTTGGTGTTGTTTTGTTTTTATTTGGAGATGGATATGGGAGCATTGTGGTGATTTACTGTTTACTCTGCCATCTTGGCTCCTGGAAGTCTCTTGCCAAATACTTCCTTCATCTTTTTCATTATTTTGATTCTGTTTTCTTCTTTCTTGATGTCTCATGGAATCATCAGCTTCCATTTGTTCAATTTTGTCTTTTAAGGAATATGACAGAAAAAATAATATAACAAGCAAAGAAGGGGTGTGGGAAAATTGAAACAATAATGCATTATTGGTGGAGTTGTGAGTGGCTTCAACAATTGTGGAGAACAACTTGGCACTTTGCCAATGACTATAAAACTGTGCATACTCTCTGATCCACCAATACCATTACTAAGTCTGTATCACAAAATGATAATAAAAAGAGAGAGAGGTCTCTCTCTATAAAAATATATATTTATAGCAGATCTTTAAAGGGTGGCAAAGAATTAGAAATAAAGAGGATACTCATCAATTGGGGGAATGGCTGAAAAAAGTTGTAGTATATGATTGTGATGCAATAGTATTGTATTATAAGAAACAATGAACAGGATGCTCTCAGAAAAAAACTGAATAGATTTACATGAACTGATACAAAGTGAAGTGAAGAGAATCAGAAAATTACTGTACATAATAACAATATTGTTTGATGATCAACTGTGAATGACTTAGCTGTTCTCAACAGTGCAATGATTCACAACAATTTTGAAGGATTGATGATGAAAGATGCTATCCATCTTCAGAGAAAAAAAAACTGAGGAGTCTGCATATAGATGAAAGCATTCTTTTTTTTTCTTTTTTTTGTTTGGGTCTGTTTTCTTTTGCAACATGACAAATATGGAAGAATGTTTTGCATGACTGCATATGTGTAGTCTATATCAAATTAGTTGCCTTCTGAATGAGCAGGGAAAGGGTGGAAGGGAGAGAACTGAGAACTCAAAATTTAAAATGGAAAATATGATATTAAATTGAAAAATACTTATTTCATGAAGTAAGCATTCCATTTTCAGTACTTCTGTTTCACATAGTACTAGAAATACTGGTTATAGCAATAAGATCAGAAAAAAAATTGAGAGAACAAGCATTGTCAAAGAAGAAAAATGACCATATTTTACAAATGATGTTTTGGTATACTTAAAGATCCCTAAAAATGAAACAATAAAATTGTTAGAAATAATTGAAAATTTTAACAAATTTGCCATATGTAAGTATAAAAATAAAAGTAAAAATCAAATTATAAACATTTCTATTAAAACAATAAAACATGGCAGGAAGACACAGAGAAATTCCACTTAAAATACTTCAAAATATATAAAATATTTGGACTTTACCCATCAATACACACATATCTTTTTTTTTCAAGGAAAGGCTCATGCATTCATATTTTTTAATCAGAAATTATTGTTATATTTTATCAATTTTCTCTATTAGTGCAGTCAATTGTTTTACTGATTTTTAAACTAATATTGTTAAAAGTATTTACAACTTTCTTAAAAATAAACTTACTTAATATTATTGATATAAATCCAATCTGGTTACCTTGATTAATCTTGGTGATATTTTGTTAGCCTTTTCCTATCTGAAATTTTTACATTTATGTTCACTAGTAATGTTGATCAATAGCTTTCTTTTTCTGTTTCAATTCTTCCTGGTTCATGTGGCAAAATTATATTGGTGTCACAGATGAAATTTGGTAGGATTCCTTATTTTGCTAATTTATCAAACAGTTTATATAACATATCAGATTACTATTAGAATGTTTAATAGAATACACTTGTGAAACCATATGGCACTGAAGCTTTTTTCCTTTGGAAATTAATGTATGATTTGATCAATTTCTTCCTATAAAATTGCATTGTTCAAATTATTCATTTCCTGTTCTTTTTATTTATATATTAGTAAAAAATCATTTAGATTGTCAATTTTATTGATTTATAGTTGGGTAAATATTTTCTAATAATATTCTTTGCTTTGTTTTTATTTGTTATGATTTCTTTTAATTTTTGTCATTTTTTATATTGATAGTTTTGTTTTCTTCTTTTTTCTTTTTAATCAAATTAGCTAATCATTTATCTATTTTATTGGAATTTTTAAAAGATACTCCTAAGTTTGTTTATTATTTCAATGAATATTTTCAGTTATTTTTAATTTTGTTAATCATATTTTTTTTCAGGATTTATACGTTAGGGTTTAACTGGGTTTAAAAAAAAGTTCTTGGCTTTCTTGCAGTCTAATTTCATTTCCAGTTCATCAAAGTGCTCTTTCCCCTTTCTGTTAATAAAAGTATTTAGAGAAACTAAACTTCCTTTAAGGATTTCTTTGGTAGTATTCTCAAAATTTTCCCATGATGTCCTCTTATTGTCCTCATCCATGAAATTTCTAGAGTTTCTATAATTTATTCTTTGACTCACCAACTCTTAAGGATTAAGTAGTTTAGTTTCCAATTGACTTTTAATATTTTAATGGTCCTTTACACAGGATGAATTTTTATTGCATTGTGCTCTGTAAAGGATTGCATAGCATGCCTCCTTTTGTGATTTTCTTGTGATGTTTTTGTGTCCTAATATATGACTAATTTTTGTTAAGTTGTCATGGACTTCAGAATAATATATACAATCCTTTAATTCCATTTAATCATCACCAAAAGTCTATGCCATCTCTTTATTGTACGATTCTATTACTTAACTTTTTTAAAATTTTGGTTAGATTGATCCAGGGCTAATAAACTGAGGTCGCCCACTATATAGTTTTACTGTCTCTCTTTTTTTTACTGCATTTTTCCCTTAAGTATTTAGATGATCTACTATTTAGCACAAAATATAATATTAGTATGAAATAAATTATTTATATGCTATGTTTCAGCAACATGTTTATCTCTTCAACACATTTTAATAAATCTATTTTTACTGTTCCATTTTATGAAATCACAATAACTAGCCCATTTTTTCATGTGTTCTCCTGGTTCTGCTCAATTTCCTCAGCATCAGTTCACGTAAGGTTTTCTAGGTTTTTCTAAAATCTTCCTGCACATAATTTCTCATAGCAAGTGTTCTAATATATCAATGTCCCACAACTTGTTCAGCCATTCCCCAATTGATGAGTATTCCCTCAATTTCCAATTTTTGACCACCACAAAAAGAGCTATTATAAATATTTTTGTACTTGTGGATTCTTTTCCATTTTTAATGATCTCTTTGTATTACAGATTTAATAATAGTATTGCTGGATCAAACAGTATATTCAGTTTTACAGCCCTTTGATCACAGTTCCAAATTGCTTTCCAGAATAATTGAAGCAGTTCACAACTCCACCAACAATTTAACTAGTGTTTCAATTTTCCCACATTTTCTGCAACATTTGTCATTTTCCTGTGTTTTTTTTTTTTTTGGTTAGCCTAATCTGATAGGTGTAATGAGGAATTTCAGAGGTTTTTTTATTTATATTTCTCTAATCAGTAGTGACTTAGAGCATTTCTTGGCCTTAAACCTTTACTTTTTAATTTAAAATATCTTATTCTATGTTCTCTTCTTCTTTAGGGTAATAGCTATTAAATCTTGTATTACCTTGATGGTAGTTCCTCAGTTTTTCTGGCTGCTTTCTGTAATAGACTTTAAAAGCTGTGGATTTGGGCAATAATAATATTGGGAGTTATCATTTTGGTTTTTTTTTTAAGGAGATAGAGTCTTCCTATTTTCACATTTGTTCTAATATATATAGAAAATTATCTTTAATGATTTCTCAAAGTATGATATCTAGATTTTTTGGTTTAATACTAAACTTTAGGTAATCTTAATTATTAAGTTATTACTTCTTTAACTGTTTTCAAGGTCAATTTTTTTCATATAACGTATTTTACAACTTAGCACAGTGCTGATACATAGCAAGCACTACATAAATAAGCTATTTTATCATTATTATTTTATTTTAAATATTATTTTGTCTTACAGTCATTAATTTCTATTTATTCTATTCTAATTTTAGAAAACTTGTTCATAGATGAAAGTTTTATTCCTCTTTTGTTAAACTATCAAAATTTTTCCAAGTTTCTGTTCTAAAGCTCACTTTTTATATTAAAAAATACATTTAGCATCATTTCTTCAAAAATATAATAGATTTTATGGACAAGCTGTTTTATTTTTTATTTGAAGTTTTGATTGTAGGTGTTTTAATTATTCTCTTCTTACAAATTTGTGTCATATTCATCCTCGAAACTATAAATGTACATTTTTATTAATTATTATTCTATCTTTTCTTTTATTTCTGAGACTTAAGGAGTTTATTTCTAAGTCTCTGCTTCTCCTGAGACCATATCAAATTGAGGAAGGTTTCTTTGTCCCAAGGCTCTTCTTTAGGCCAGAATATCCTATCCTCTATTTAGGCTTTCTACCTATGAATTTTCTTTTGCCATGGAAACCAAAGTTATCTCCTGGGATTTGGCTTAGTTGAAATCTTTTTTTTTTTTTTTCATTTTGGGGAGAAGAGAGAGGAAGTAGAGGGCTTTTTTTAAATCCCCAGTTAAATTAGAAGTTGTTGTCCTCAGTTGGGATAATTTTTGAGGCATTTCCTTGAGGAGAAATAAGAAGGGTTTCTTTTTATTTTATTCACCTCACTACAATAACTAGAAAAGGTACACCCTCTTCCTTATTTTTTTTATCTCTCTCAAGAGTAATGAGGAGCCTACAGAGAGGTTTGTTTTTTTTTTTTTTTCCATTTCATAAGGAATTTTCTTTTCACTTTAGGTCATAGTTTGTTTCTTTTCTTGTTTTTCCTTTTTTTAAAAAACCTTAGTGCTGAATTCTTTCACTTTTGTTTTAAACCTTCATGATAGTTCCTTCTCAATTATTTTTCCTCGGTCACTAAGGCATCAGGAAGTCTTTTAATTTTACCTTCAGTTTTTCAATCAAGTTTTTTTTAACTGCTGAAAAGTTTACCCCTTCCCTAAACTTTCACGATCATCCCTTAGGAAATACAGATCATATTTATTACATGTTTCTGGGATCATTTGTTTTGTAATTCAGTTGCTTAGTGAAGGGATAGACTTGAACTCTACTTCTAACTCATCATCTTGGTCCTTCTTAGCTGTATTTCTATCTGATAATTACCAAGGGTAAAGTAAATGCCACTATTGTCACTACATATTGTAATAAGTTTGTCTCCTGATATCCAAAACTTGAAAATTCTAACAACCCACTGATAGATTGCATGTTCTAAATTTTGTTCCAAAACATTCACTTCACGATCAGTCTACATCTCTTTGTTT
Organism: Notamacropus eugenii; assembly: GCF_028372415.1. NCBI lineage: Eukaryota > Metazoa > Chordata > Mammalia > Diprotodontia > Macropodidae > Notamacropus > Notamacropus eugenii. Next base: position 122,527,772 of record NC_092873.1, read on the forward strand.
TGTTTTGTTTTGTCATTGAAGGAGACACAAAAAGAAGAAGAATAAAACTTGCTACTCAGGAGTGAATAATCTCTTTGAGAAGACATTACATGTTGCTGAATTTGTATCCATAACTTAAAGGATACTTTAAACTCCTGGTGTAAATATAAAATCAAATCACAGGAATATGGCAGAAGAAAGAATCAAAGTGATCTATTTCACCACTATCCTGATTCAGATCTCCATTTCTCCAATCATAATTATGGAGATAGTTAAAGGAAGAAAATATGGAAAAATAGCTTAAAATTATTAATTATAATTTAATGAAACCTGAACTATTTGGGTATATTTAATTGACTTAAATCTGTCAAGGCAGATGAATAATCCATTCAAATGTAAATGAGTACACATTATGGAATATGGAAAAATTTTCTGACCAAAATACAAGTGAGTTTTCTGCAGTTAATTTACACTTGTACTACTGATAGAATTTAAAAATGACAAAAACTCCTTCAGTATAAATACTAACTAAGTATTGGCTATGCAAGCCACATCTAGAGTTCCAACAAACTGAAAAGCAGCCAGCACTATAACTTTCCTTACTCCCTGAAAATACCAGGTCTACATTGTATTGAGATTATTGACAATTCTTGTTTAGGGACTGAGCTTTATGGTGCATCCAACTTTATGTCAAAACTAGGAGATGGAGTAAATATAGTAGCAGGTTTTGTTTCTGATGCTCATTCATTTGAAAATTTCTAAGATCTACTGCTTGCTTTCAGATAGTGCAATGGATTTTGTAGAAAATCACTCATCTTATTGAAACAAGTTCAGGAAAGAGGAAATGACAACTTTGAACACAATTTTATGTTTTTGCACAAAATCAGTAATCTTAGTCTCATGGTTAAGTAAATAAAAACATGAATTTGAGCAGTTTGAACCTACCCTGGTATTCAGTATAGCTCATATGAAGGAAGAATGAGGCCAAATTTTAATTACTTTTAGGACAGGGGGACTGAAAAATGGGCACTGCCATAGAAAACTCCTTTCAAGTTCTCTGCTTGCTTTCTGGCAAGATGGCTGAGTGAGAAGTTGTATCCAAGCCAAACTCCCTTTCATCACCTTAAAACTGCAAGAAATCTGCCAAAAAACTAAAAGAACAATAACAGTAAAAGAGGGCAAAGGATGGAAATCTTCACAAGAAAATCATCCCAGAAAACCAGCTAAGTCTAAAGCAATGAGTAAGCAAAATAGAACTCGTAATACTAAGAAAAATTATTCCACAGTTACTACAAAGAAACTAAGGAAAGAAAGTAAATTTTCTATAAGACTCCTTCCCTTCATCTGAATAATTTAAGGTGGTAGTAAAATAGAGAAGTAGAAGAGAAACTGAAAAATTTTAACAAAGTAGTAGACACAAAAAATATATAGAATACAGAAATCAAACATACAGTAGTTAAATAATAAATATTAGAGCAAAGTCAAAAGACAGAGAAACTGAAAAGCAGCATGAGAACTCAGTAAGCTATGAGAATAGAACTAGATGACAATCAACCAATATTTATTAAAAATCTACTTTTTGATAGGTACTTATCTAAGCTTTGGGGATGCAACAGGAGAGAAAAAGTAGTCTCTGCCCTCAGGAAGCATACAATCTAATGTGGAAGATATTATTCAAATGAATATAAACAAAACAAGCTATAAACAGGACAAATAGAAAATAATTAGGGGAGGGAAGGCACTAGAATTAAGAGGGGTTGGGTTTCCTAGAAGATGAAATATTATTTGAGACTTAAGGAAGCCAGGGGGCTTCAGCAGTGTGAGTGGAAGAGGGTGAACATTCAGGAAATGGGAAACAATCAGAGAAAATGCCTAGAGCTAAGAAATAGAGTGTTTTCTTTGAAGAACAGCCAGGAGGCCAGTGTCACCAAATTAGAATCAATTCAAGAATACTGGTTTAAGAAGGCTAGAGGGGGGCAGAGCCAAGATGGCAGACTAGAAAGACACAATTACCCAGGGTCTCCCCCCACAGCCCGTAAAATACCTGTAGAGAGTGACTCTCAATAAATTTTGTAGCAGCAGAAGTGGAGAACAACAGAGTGGAGGAGATTTCCAGGCAACGGTGACCTGAAAGGCCCATGGAAACATTGGTTGTGCCAGAGGCAGAGCAGAGCACAGAGCCCAGCCCAGCCTTGGCTGAGCGACCTGGCTTGATGAGACTGGGAGGAGGACACCTCAGGGGTGCAATCTCCAGTCCCAGCAGCGGGTCCTCAGATCCCTCAACCCACAGGCACCAAAGGTCAGTGACAGAGTTTTATCAGCTGGCCAGGAAGGGAGAAGAGCCTTCCCATAGCTCCAGAAGCAGGCAACAGCCACAGAGGAAGCACAGCAGCCCACATGGAAGCTCCATTGTTGACGTGTAAAAACCCCTGGGGGCACTGAAGAACTGAGTCTTACCTCCGCCTTGGGTGGAGGCTCTGGCTGAGCTGGTCTTTGTCTCACACTGAATGGAGGCCCTGCCCATCTAGCTTATCTGAAAACCAGCCCCCAGTGCTGACTTAGCAGAGCTGGAGTCCAGGTAGCTATTGAGAGGAAAATGCTAAGATTCTGGGCATAAAAATCCCTCTCTGCATCCAGACAAGTATACAGTTGATCATGCCACCTTGGAGGAACTGTGATCTCACAGATTCCCAGCGTATTCCCTACCCTTGACAAAGGACCCAAAAGTCAAGTAACTTGTTGGGAAAATACCCAAAAAAGGGAAAAAATTAAGACCATAGAAGGTTACTTCTTGGTGAACAGATATCTTCTCCCATCTTTTCAGATGAGGAAGAACAATGCTTACCATCAGGGAAAGAAGTCAAGGCTTCTGTATCTCCAACATCCAAAATAAATATTCAATGGACTCAGGCCATGGAAGAGCTCAAAAAGGAATTTGAAAATCCAGTTAGAGAGGTGGAGGAAAAACTGGGAAGAGAAATGAGAGAGATGCAAGAAAAGCATGAAAAGCAGGTCAACACCTTGCTAAAGGAGACCCAAAAAAATGCTGAAGAAAATAATACCTTGAAAAATAGGCTAACTAAATTGGCAAAAGAGATTCAAAAAGCCAATGAGGAGAAAAATGCTTTCAAAAGCAGAATTAGCCAAATGGAAAAGGAGGTCCAAAAGGTCACCAAAGAAAAACTTTTTTAAAAATTAGAATGGAACAGATGGAGGCTAATGACTTTATGAGAAATCAAGAAATCACAAAACAAAACCAAAAGAATGAAAACATGGAAGATAATGTGAAATATCTCACTGGAAAAACAACTGACCTGGAAAATAGATCCAGGAGAGACAATCTAAAAAGTATGGGACTACCTGAAAGCCATGATCAAAAAAAGAGCCTAGACATCATCTTTCATGAAATTATCAAGGAAAACTGCCCCGAGATTCTAAAACCAGAAGGCAAAATAAATACTGAAAGAATCCACCAATCACCTCCTGAAAGAGATCCAAAAAGAGAAACTCCTAGGGACAATGTGGCCAAATTCCAGAATTCCCTGGTCAAGGAGAAAATATTGCAAGCAGCTAGAAAGAAACAATTCAAGTATTGTGGAAATACAATCAGGATAACACAAGACCTAGCAGCTTCTACATTAAGGGATGGAAGGGTGTGGAATATGATATTCCAGAAGTCAAAGGAACTAGGACTAAAACCAAGAATCACCTACCCAGCAAAACTGAGTATAATACTTCAGAAGAAAAAATGGTCTTTCAAAGAAATAGAGGACTTTCAAGCATTTTTGATGAAAAGACCAGAGCTGAAAAGAAAATTTGACCTTCAAACACAAGAATGAAGAGAAGCATGAAAAGGTAAACAGCAAAGAGAAGTCATAAGGGACTTACTAAAGAACTGTTTACATTCCTACATGGAAGGACAATATTGGTAACTCTTGAAACTTTTCAGTATCTGGGTAGTTGGTGGGATTACATACACACACACACACACACACACACACACGGAGCATAGGGTGAATTGAATAGGATGGGATCATATCTTAAAAAATGAAATTAGGGGGTGAGAGAGAAATATATTGGGAGCAGAAAGGGAGAAATGGAAGGGAGCAAATTATCTCTCAAAAAAAAGGCAAGCAAAAGACTTTTCAGTGGAGGGATAAAGAGGAGAGGTGGGATAAAAACATGAAGCTTGCTCTCATCACATTTGACTAAAGGAAGGAATAAAATGCACACTCATTTTGGTATGAAAACCTATCTTACAATACAGAAAAGTAAGGGAGAAGGGGATAAGCAGGGTGGGGGGGATGATGGAAAGGAAGGCAGTGGGAGGAGGGAGGAATTTGAAGTCAACAGTCTTGGAGAGGGACAGGATCCAAAGAAAGAATGGAAGCAGTGGTGGGCAGGATAGGATGGAGGGAAATATAGTTGGTCTTACACAACATGACTATTATGGAAGTCATTTGCAAAACTACACAGATATGGCCTATATTGAATTGCTTGCCTTCCCAAAGGGAATGGGTGGGGAGGGAGGGATGAAGATAAGTTGGAAGTCAAAGTTTTAGGAACAACTATCAAATATTTTTCTTGCTACTAGGAAATAAGAAATACAGGTAATGGGATATAGAAAGTTATCTGGCCCTACAGGACAAAAGAGAAGATGGGGACAAAGGAAGGGAGGGATGTTAGAAGAGAGGGCAGATTGGTGATAGGGGCGATTAGAATGCTTGGCATTTTGGGGTGGGAGGAAGGGAGAAATAGGGAGAAAATTTGGAACCCAAAATTTTGTGAAAATGAATGTTAAAAATTAAATAAATAAATTTAAAAAATAAATTTAAAAAATTAGAAGTTAACCAGATGAGATATGTTTCACAGCTATGGATAGGAGAAAAAAATTTTATCATCTTATTTGCATGGATATTGCTTTTATATACCTTCATGTTGGAATATATTTCTCATTCTCCTCCCTTTCCCAATGAAACATCTCTAATATAGCCCAGTGGCAATGCCTATTAATATGAAACTGTTTCTTCACTGGTGGAGATGAATGCCCTGCCCTGTATGGGTGCCAGGACAGAGTTGGTGAGATTGAGAGAGCTTCTGGGTCTTCAGTTTTCCTTGGGCTTTGGAATTTGCTTCAAGCTGTTTTCAGCAACTTTCTGGCTTCAAGTTTCAAGAGAGAAAATGGAAAAAAAAACAACCCTGTTTCAGGTTGCTGAAAGAAAAGATTCTTGAGAAGAAGCTGTTATGAGGGGATCTATCAGTCTCTATCATGTCCCTGTCCTGCACTGGAGACTTCAAGGAGATGACTGATTGAGTTATCTCATACCCAATGGGAGAGATCCTTCACTCTATATTACCTGGTGTATATTCTCCTATATATACCTTCTCTGATATCTGTTTTGCTACCAATTTGGATAAACATTTTTTTTTCACTAAAAAAAAAAAAAGAAGACTAGAAAGATGCTTGCTTCAGGAGCATATATACTAAAATTGGAATGATACAGAGAAGATTAGCACAGCCCCTGCACAAGGATGGCACATAAATTTGTAGGTATTCCATATATTTTTACTAGAAATGTTAGATTTAGCAATAAGAGAAAAAAAGGAAATAGAAAGAATTAGTTTAGGCAAAGAAACTAAGCTACCACTCTTTGCAGATGATATGATGATATACTTAGAGAATCCTAGAGAATCAAGTAAAAAACTACTTGAAATAATAAACAGCTTTAGCAAAGTTGCAGGGTATAAAATAAACCCACACAAATCATTTGCACTTCTATATATTACAAAAAAAGTTCAACAGCTAGAGATACAAAGAGAAATTCCATTTAAAGTTACTGTAGACACTATAAAATATTTGAGAGTCTACCTGCCAAAACAAACCCAAGGACTATAGAAAATAATTACAAAACATTTTTCACACAAATAAAGTCAGGTCTAAATAATTGGAAAAACATCAATTGCTCATGGGTAAACCTAGGTAATATAATAAAAATGATAATTCTAACTAAATTAATTTACTTGTTCAGTGCCATACCAATAAAACAACCAAAAATTATTTTATAGAGTTAGAAATAATGATGACAAAATTCATCTAGAAGAACAAAAGGTCTAGCTCTGCCTCTTCCTGTTCCACCCTTACAGCTCTGCCCCTTCCTGTTTCATGTGACTTAGCCTTCCATGTGACTCAGACCCACTTGCATGGGTCTATTAATGAATGGGCAAGATCTTCCCATTTAAATTACCATTACACCACATCTTCTCCAATATTCATCATATTCCTTTTTTTCATGTTAGCCAAAATGAGAGATTTGATTTGGTACCTAAGAACTGTATTGATTTTCATCTCTCTCATCAATAGTGATTTAGAGTATTTTTTCATATGACTATAGATAGCTTTAATTTCTTCCTCTGAAAACTGCCTGTTCATATACTTTAACCATTTATCAATTGGGGAATGATTTGTATTCTTGTAACTTTGGCTCAGTTCTCTATATATTTTAGAAATGAGGCCTTTATCAGAGATACTAGTTGTAAAAATTCTTTCCCGGTCTTCTGCTTCCCTCTTAATCTTGCTTGCATTGACTTTGTTTTTGCAAAATCTTTTCAATTTAATGTAATCAAAGTTATCTATTTTGCATTTTGTAATGTTCTCTATCTCTAGTTTGGTAATGAATTCCTTAGCCATCCATAAATCTGACAAATAGCCTATTCTTTGCTCCCCTAGTTTGTTTATAGTATCAACCTTTATACCTAGATTGTGTACCCATTTGAACTTTATTCAGGTATACAGTGTCAGACATTGATCTCTATGCCCACTTTCCATCATACTATTTTCCAATTTTCCCCGCAGGTTTTGTCAAACAGTGAGTTCTTAGCCCAGAACCTGGAGTACTTGGGTTTATCAAACAGTAGACTACTATAGTCGTTGACTACTGTGTCTTGTGTACCTAAACTATTCCACTGATCTCCCCCTCTTTTTCTTAGCCAGGACCAAGTGGTTTTGATGACTTCTGCCTTATGATACAGTTTAAGATCAGTATGGCTAGGCCTTTTTCTTCCTACACCTGGATAGCATTTTTCTTTGAATCCTTTGGATTTGATTTAGAACATTGTATTGGTGAGAATAATACTTAAATCTTTTATAATTGATCATCCTTACAATATTGTCCTTACTGTGTACATTATTTTCCTCAATCTGTTCACTTCACTTTGAATCAGTTCACAAACATCTTCCTAGGTTTTTCTGAGACAAAAAAATCTTTCTTGTCATTTCTTATACCACAGTAGTATTCCATCACAATCATTTAGCGGATATTGTTTAGCCATTCCCAAATTAATGAGTATTTCCTCAATGCACAATTCTTTGCCCCCACAAATAGAACTACTATAAATTTTTTTTGTACAAATAAACATTTTTTTTTCCTTTTTCTTTTATCTCTTTGGGATGCAGACTTAATAGTGATATTTCTGATTCAATGGTCAGGCATAGTTCTGTAGACCTTTGGTTATATTTTTAATCTGTTATCCAGAATGATTGGAGCAATTCACATCTTCATCAGCTGTGCATTAATGTGTGTTTTTTTCTCATATCACCTCTAGGATTTGCCATTTTCTTTTTCTGTCATGTTAGCCAACCTGAGAGGTTGGAGGTGATACTTAAGAGATATTTCTAGTCAATACTGATTTAGAACATTTTTTTGTGAGATTATTGATAGCTTTGATTTCTTCTCAAAATTCCTCTGTTCATAACATTTGACCATTTATAGATTGGGAAAATTTTTATATAAATTTAACTCAGTTCCTTATGTGTTTAAGAAATGAGGCCTTTATCAGAGAAACTTGCTATTTTTTACAATTTTCTGCTTTCCTTCTAACTTTGGTTGCATTGGTTTTATGTTAATATTTTTTTCACATTCTTAATATTTTATTTTCCCCTAATTACATGTAAAACCAATTTTAACTTTTATTTTTTAAAAGTTTGGGTTCCAAATTCATTGCCTTCCTCACTTCCATCCCCTCTCATTGATAATACAAGCCACCTGATATCGTTTTTACATATGCAGATTTGCAAAACATTTTCATATTAGTCGTAGTAGGAAAAAAAGACCAAAAAACTTAGAAAAAGAAAGTTTATGAAAATGTATGCTTTGATCTGCATTCAAATTCCATCAATTCTTTTTCTAGAGATGGATGCCATTTTTAATCATAAGTACTTTGAAATTATCTTGGATCAGGACCTTAAAAAGAATAGCTAAGTCATTCACACATGATCATCATGCAATATTGTTGTTACTCTGTACACTCTTCTCCTGGTTCTGCTCACTTTACTTTGTATCAGTTCATGGAAGACTCTAGGTTTTATTACATGCATCCTGCTCATCATTTATTATGCCAGTATTTTTTTAATTTCATGTAATCAAAATTTCACTTTATGTTATCAATTTCACTTCTGTTATCCTCTTATTCAATTATGTACTCTTAGATTTGACAGGTACTTTTTTCCATGCTACCCTAATTTGCTCATGATATCATCCTTAATGTCTAAATCAGGTACCCATTTTGACCTCATTACTGTGTATTGTGTGAGATACTGGTCAGTGCCTAGTTTTTGCTAAACTGTTTGTCAATTGTCCCAGTAGTTTTTGTAAAATAATGAGGAATTGTCCAAAATGTTTGGACCTTTGGGTTTATCAGACACTGGTTTACTATGTCAATTATTACTACATTTTGTGTAACTAATTTATTCCACTAATCTACCGCTCTACTTACTATCCAGTACCTGATTGTTTTGATGGTTACCACTCTGTAATGCAGTTGGAAATCTGGTACAGCTAGGCCACCTTCCTTATGTTTTTTTCAAAACTTTATTTAATATTCTTGACCTCTTGTTTTTCCAGATGAATTTTATTATATTTTTCCTAGTTCTACAAAATAATTTTGATAGTTTAATTGTTATGACACTCAACAAACAAACTTATTTTGATAGAATTGTCCTTTTTGTTATTTTGGCTTCTCCTACACAGGAGCAATGACTATTCTCCAACCATTTAGATTTGTGATTATTTGTAAGAAAAAACATTTTGGAATCATGTTCATATAATTCCTGGGTTTTTCTTGGCAGATAGACTCTCAAATATTTTGTATTATCTATAGTTTTTTTAAATGGAATTTATTTTTGCATTTTCCTGCTGGGTTTTGTTGGAAATATAAAGAAATGTTTGCCATTTATTATATTTTGTAATTTTATTTTGTAATCTGCAACTTTAGTAAAGGTAATTGTTTCAATCAATTTTTAGTTGATTCTCTAGGATTCTTTAAGTGTACCATCATGTCATATACAGAATTAAAGTTTTGCTTTCTTATTGTCAATTCTTTTTTTCTTCAGTATCTTTTTCTTGTATTTTTGCTATAGCTAACATTTCTAGTATAGTATTAAAAAGCAGTGGTGATAAAGAATATTTTTGTTGTTTTTGTTATTAAGGTTGTCAATTATGCTGATGGTTTTCTGAGTATTGAACTAACCTTCCATTCCTGATATAAATTTCACCTTGTCATAAATGTATGGATCTTTGTAATATATTACTGCAGTCTTCTTCCTAGTATTTTATTTGTTAGTCTATAGTTTTCTTTCTGTTTTTGCTCTCTCTTATTTAGATATCAAGATACTTTTATCATAGAAGGAATTTGGTAGAGCTGCTTCTTTACCTATTTTAGAAAAGAATTTATATGCTAGTGGAATTAATTATTCTTCAAATATTTCATAGAATTCTCTTGCACATTCATCTTGTCCTAGGAAATTTTTCTTTATGGAGCTCATTGGTGGCTTGTTCAACTTATGCTTTTATAAATATCCATTTCATTCAAACTGCTAGTAATATTGATATATAATTGGGCAAAATACCCTTTAATAATTGTTTCTTTTTCATATTCATTGGTGGTTCACTCACATTTTTCATCTGTGAAATTAGTAATCTTATTTTCTTCTTTCTTTTTAAAATCTAATTAGCCAATGGCTTATTTATTTTATTGCTTATTTCCTGAAACCAGCTCCTAATTTTACAAACTAATTTGATAGATTATATTACTTTCAATTTCATTAATCTTTTCTCCGATTTTTAGGATTTCCGTTTTTGCTGTTTAATTGGATATTTGTATCTTGTTCTGTTTCTAGTTTTCCAGTTGTTGTTGTATGCCCAATTCACTGATCTACTCTATATCTTTTTTTTTTACTGATGTACAATTTTAGAGGTAAAAATTGTCCCCTAAATACTTCTTTGACTGTATCTCACAATTTTTTGATACATATTATATAATATACATATATATTTTATATAGTATATAATCTAATAAAATTATTTGTTTCTAGGATTTATTCTTTGACACACATTATTTAAAATGCTATTGTTTAGTTTCCACTTTATTTTCATCTATGCTTCTGAGGCTCTTTATTGAATACATTTTATTGCATCATGGTCTGAAGAGGATGAAATTAATATTTATGCTTTCCTGCATTTGCTTGTAAGGTATTTAAACCATTATATATATGCAACTTTGTGAAGATGTCATTTGTGGCTGAGAAAAGTATGTTTCTTTCTTTTCCCATTCAATTTTCTCCAGAGATCTATAATATTCAACTTGTTTACAATTCTGTTAAACTCCTTAGCTGCTTTCTGATTTATGATTAGATTAATTTAGCTTTGATAGGGAAAAGGGGAGGTCCAAAACCAGTATAGTTTTGCTGGCTGTTTCCTTCTGTAGTTCATTAAACAGTCCCTTTAAGAATTTGGATGCTATGCAATTTGGTTCCCATATGTTTAGAACAGATAACTTCATGGGGGTTAAAACTGACTAATCTACAATAAAAGAGACTGAAGCAGAGGTCTGAGCCGATGACACTTTAGTGGGGTCCATGGTTCCCCCTAAAGAAGTTGATCTCAGCTCTTTTTCATGAGCTGAGATGCCTCCTTCTCCCAGGACTCCATTTTTATAGTGTTTGATACCCAAATATGCAAAAAAGGCATAGTAAAAAAAAATAAATCTCATTGGTTGACAAACTCTGCTCTTGCGGACCAAAAATGGCATATCAGCAGGGTGGTCACAGGATGGGCAAAGCGTGGGGCATCTCTACTAAGTGGTAATAAAATGGTCACTTGCTCAAGTTGGACAAGAGAGAGAGGTTCAGAAGCAAAAAATAAGTTGGAGGACTTTCCATATAATTGACTCATCTCTACCACACTGAACTTGATCACCTTGACAAGAAAAAACAAGAATGTATGGCCTCTAGTTAGATCCCTGTTATTAAACAAGTAAACTTACAATCTGCAGCTCACAGATCTGGGTCCTGATATACAAAACTTATAATCACTACCCCCATAGAATCATATCAAATTGATTAATACTGCTGGAATAGAGTAGGGATCCAAATGAATTGTCACAACTTCATTGTCTATGGTACCTTTCAGTTTCCTTGGTTACCTCTTTTAATTAGTCCTATTTTTTTTTTTTTTTTTTGCTATGGGTAAAATAGTGATTGCTACTCCTACTTTTCTGTTCCAGTCCACTTTGTGTGCATCTCTGTTTTTCGGGTATGCTTCTTGTAAACAGCATATTGTTGATTTCTAATCAAGTTTCTAATTGTCTAAATTCTAATCTACTTTAATATTTGCTTACTTTTTACAGATGAGTACATCCTATTAACAATCATAGTTATGGTTACTAACTTTGCATATCCTTCTATACTGTTTTCTTCTGTTCATCCTTCTCTTACTCTCTCTTTTGAACCTGTCTCTTCTTAAGTCTGTTTTGCTTCTGACCACTGCCTCCCTTAATTTTCTCTCCCTCTTATCACTGCCAACAACTTTGTCTTATCCTTTTACCTTCAAATATTTCTATGTATTTCCCAAGTACCCTACAAAATCTTGGGTAACATAGATTTCTATATACAACTGAGTTTGTGTGTGTGTGTGTATTATGCATCTGTATATGTCTATATTACATATGTGTTTATGTATATGTAATTACATATGAAAACACACACACAAGTATTTGAACCTGTTCGAATGAAAATAAAGTTCAAGTGTTGCCCTCTCCACTTTTCTCCTCCACTGTAAATATTTTTGCTTGTATACTTCTTTTATGTGAGATAATTTTTCTTATTCTTCCTCTCCTTTCTCCTTGTGTATCTCTCTTTTTCACCCCTCTATTTTTTATATCATTCCAAAATAATCTACTCACATCATTGACCTCTGTCTATGTAGACTACTTCTTGATGCCCTAATAATCATAGACTTATTAGGAGTTACATGTTCCACCTTCCCACATAAATATATAAATACTTTAATCCAGGGATGGGACACCTGTAGTTTCAAGGTCACATATAACATCTAAGAATTTGGGTGTGGCCTTTTGACTGAGTCCAAGTTTTATAGAACAAATAATTTTATAAGAAGATTTATTCTGTGAAGTTTGGATTCAGTCAAAGGGCTGCCCTCAAGAAGTGGGTCATGTGTGACCTCTAGGCTGCAGGTTCTCCACCCCTGATTTAATTTGTCAATTTTATGACATTTCTTTCATGTTATCTTTTTTATGTTTCTCTTGCGTTTTGTGTTTAAATGTTAAATTTTATTTTCAGCTCTGGTCTTCAGGAATGCTTGAAGTTCCTCTATTTCTTTAAATAGTAATTTTCTCTCCTGAAAGATTACACTCAGTTTTGCTTTATGAGTTAATCTTGATGTCTCATGGATTCCATTTGCTCAATTTTAATTTTTAAGGAATTATTTTCTTCAGCGAGTATTTGTACTTTGTTTTTAAAGCATTAAGCCAATTCTTTTTTTATTTTGTGTCTCCTTTATAAAACTATTACTTATCTTCATAGTTTTCTTTCATTGTTCTCATTTATTATCCCAAATTTTGCTCTACCACTCTCCTTTGATCTGTAAAATCTATTTTTGTTCTTTAATTACATATTTCAGAAATTCATTTGGAATTTGTATGCGATTCATAAACTTTTAAGGATTTTTTTTGTAGCTGTATTGAGATTGTCTCCTTCTGAGCTTGTTTCTTGATCTTTCCTTGCATCATAGTAAATCTTTATGGTCAAGTTCTTTTTTGCTCTTGTTGTTATTTTTTACTCATTTTCCCAACCTATTTTTTTGTTTACTTTGAATCTTATGTTAATGTTGAACTCTGCTCACTTATTTTGGGGTGAGAACTTTCAAACTCCCAACCTTCAGGCTTTTTGGTGCAGCTGTTTCCACAACTCACCTAAGGGTTTGGAAATTTTTGATGCTTTCAAGGAGGTATGGTCCATGGAAAGGTGTGATTTTCTGTCTGTCTTTGGTCTTTACACAAGAGAGAGTGGACATAAGCCAAATTGTAAGGGTTTAAGAAGAAAGTGAGAAGAGAAGGAGTTTGGCTATAAAGGGCAGAAGAGATGCAGGACAATTGTTAGCACTGGAGAGTCATATGAAGCTTTCTATTTCACAGTAAGGGAGACATAGGCATGTTTTTAGGTAGTAGGAAATTAACCAATAGAGTGGAAGCCTTAGAAAAGAAGTGAAATAATAGGAATTAAAGAGAGGGCAATCTGTTGGATGAAATGGAATAGATTGGGAACACTTGAACAAGTAGAGGTAGTAAGAAGTAAGGCCACTTCTATTGTAAGGGGAGGGTGAAGGAGGAGAGTATAGTAGAAAGTATCAGAGTGAAAAGAAATAAAGAATATGGAAGATAAAGGAGTTTTCAGTGAATGCCCTCATCTCTTTCTTTAAAATATAAGTTAAAATTCTAGACTGAGAGTGTGGATGGGACTAGGAGAGATGATGAAAAGGTTTCAAAGAACAATAGTGGAAAGTGGAATAGCAAATTCTAATGGAAGTAGAGTATGATTCCCTAGCAGTAGTGAGGGCCTAGCTGAAGTTATGTAACATTGCTTTGTAATGAGTCCAGTCAGAAGGGTACGTTTTTATTCACCTTCATTCAGCATCATATGTATAGGACTATAAGTGATAAATTGTGGAAATGATCTAAGGCTAAGGCTGAGCAGAAAATAACCAGGGATATATTAAGGGAGTGAGGGAGTTAACACAGGAAAAAATAGCTAGTGCAAATTAGATGGCCTAGGAGAGAATTGAGGGGTCAAGTGATAGAGCTTATGGCATGAATGCAGAGTAGAGTTACATAAGAGAAGGCAGAAGGAGAGATGAAATGCCAATAGATTATTGTCAGATAAGAGGATTTCAGAATTTTTGAACATAGAGGTCATATGTTTGTGCAAGATCAAGGCTATGATTGACTTTATCTGTGACTGAGGTGGGGGAGGAGAATAGCTCATTGAGAAGAGTAGGGTGAGGAGCTGAAAAGTTCCAGTGTTTAAACAAGGATCAATATGTGTGTTCAAGTCCTGTAATATGAATGCAAGAATTAGAGACAAAAAAAATTGCAAGGCAGGTATCAGACTCATAGAAGCAGGAAGAGGAATGACCTGGAGGGTTTTCTACAACAGCTACCAGGATTCTGATTGGACAGTTAGAAATAAATAGCATAAACCTCAAAGGAGGAGAGTTTAACTGAATAGAAGAAGGAGCAGAGCCTAGAGGTGACAACTGGTAATAAATAGTATTCCAACTCCTGTTCAGTGACTAATGTGTGGAAGAGAATGAGTGAAGGTGCAGTCAGTACTGGAAAGATATGCAAGGAGGCTATCAATAGGAGGAAGCCAGATTTTTGTAAGATCTAGCAGTTAGAAGAAATGAGAGAGGAATAGATATAGGGAGAAGGGAAGTTTGTTAGCTATGGAACATTCATTCCAGACTGCACAGTGGAAGGATCAGATGAAGTGCAACTTTGAGTTGCAAGATTTAAGTGGGAAGGGGAGGAGGAATTGGGTGGTATACAGTGAAGAATGGGGTTTGTATGATGACCTACAGGAATTTAGAAAAAGAACTCAATGAAATAATTTAAGAATTAGTGGCCTCTCAGCAAAGACCATTGGGGGGAAAAAGATAAAATATGTATTTCAGCAAAATGGATTGAAAAAAATAATGCGGAAATATTAGAAATAGAGAGCAAAAGTAAATTAATAGAATCCATGAAATACCAGGGATCTTTAGATTTAACTCAAAAAGACATTTTGAGATGGCTTAAAAGTAAGAAAATTATTAATACAGTCATTTATATGGATGACAAAAATAACTTTTTTAAAGATGTTGGTAGTAGAGATCAATCACTAAAAAGCTTTAATGAAGTACAATATTATTTTATGCTAACTATACAAAAAATCATAAGAATCTTCAATTCAACATTAAATATTTACTATTTACATGACTTATGTGGAGGTACTGGGAATAAGAAAGGATTAAAGAATCAGTACTTATCATCATGGAACTTAACATTATATTCTAATTTGATTAAAAAGCAGACTTGTACCTAAGCTAAGAAATAGTATTATATGCAACAAAGAAAATCTTTTTCCCAGTAAGAAGGTAAGAATACACATTGCCTTGACTTCCCTACTGTTTGGAACATTGCTAGAAATTATTTCTATTAGTAAGGCAAGAATAAAATAAAAAAAAGAAGAAAATAAAACAGGAAAACATAATTTAAGAATTATTGAACTACCTGAAGGCAAATTGAAACACACTTTTTGAAAATTTCCATCTTTCTTTTGTGTGTGTGTGTGTGTTTTGTAACATGATTAATATGGAACTATGTTTTCTCATGACTTTACGTGTATAATACCAAATTACTTGTCTTCTCAAGGTGTAGTAGAGTGCCATGGGGAGAAGAGAATTTAAGCTCAATTTTTAAAAATTTTATCCAGTTTTTCCAAATATCAATTTATCTATTTCAATAGTTAAACAGAAATCAGAGAAACTGTATGTAAGAGAATACATGCCAGACAATAGGGTGGAGGAGCTCTCAAACTTAGCTTAACTGAGAGAGTTCTAGATCACATCCTTGTGGAAATTTCTAGAAGGTTTTTGTATAGCATGCTGGGGATAAGGGACATAAGGGAGAATGCCCACTCCTCTCATGATGAGTTCTTCACAGTGGCTTTTCCTTTAGCAACTTGAGTTGGAGTTGGCAACATCCATCTTCTGTCTGGAAGATGGATACCAGTAGTGCCTGAAGTCCAAAGAGATTTGGCAACTTGAAGAAAACTCCAAGATGACTCAAGAGCTCATCTTTCTCTGGCTCTTGCAAACTGTGCCCTCCCTCTCACATAGGTGCCAATGAGGAAAGTGTCCCATACCAATAACTTTGGGATTAGGGTTTAAGACCTGACTTTAAGACCTGAAGGATTCTTTACTTAAATGATCACATCTGATCCTTACACAAACCATATGGAGTAAAGGTAATAGCTACTATTATCTCTATTTTGCAGATAAAGAAACTGAGGTTCAGAGAAGTTAACTCACATAGGATTATAGAAGTATTGAATGTCTAAGATGACATTCAAACCCAGGTTTTTTTTACTTCTATGACATTATTGCATCCTTCCAACAGCCTTGTGAAAGAGCCATGGCAGAGATTATTAGCCCCATATTACAGATGAGGAAAATGAGGCATAGAAGAGAGAAAACTACTTTCTGAAGGTCAAAATAAGGAGACAATGAGTTCATGACAGAGGCATAGCTAGAAATTCAGGTCTCCTGATTATAATTTGGGATTCAATTTACTGTATTGCTCTACCTTGTTACACAAACTGGAAAATGGAAACGGAGATATTGGGAACACTGTTTTCTAGTCATCACCTGGAAAGTGCACTTATGATTATGGAGTTGAGCTCAGTCCACTCTACAGGGGCTAATTATATTACTAGCAAATTGTCCAAGTCTCATTCTTCTTTTCTTTATTCTGCCTCTTCCTTTCCAGGGCTTGTCACCTTTGGTTAGCGTTATTACTGCCTAACACATTTCCATGGAGGAACCAGAATACTACATGCACCTGAGGCAAAGCCAGGGGAAATTAGTCAGGTGATAAAAGGAAATGAGACTTGGGTCGGGCCTCTTTGTGACTGTGGACCTGGATAGAATACTTGTGGGGGAAGAAAGTGAAAACATTTGGAAAAAAATTAGGTTCATATAATTTCTGTAAACTTCAATTATTCATGCTCTCTTTCTAAGTTGAGTATTCAATATAGACTACTTTCTCTGCCATTTATTTTGCTATAAACTTAGAGATTTCTAAGCCTGTTAGCTACAGGCTTGTCCTGTTTTTTAATTAATTTATTTATTGTTGATAATCAACATTCACTTCCATAAGACTTTTCCTTTCAAATTTACTCCCCATCTCTCCCCTCCCTCCACCACAACACAGAATGCATTCTGATTTTCCTTTACCCCAGTCATCTCTCCCTATATCACACACACTTCCCTTTCTCTTATCCCCTTCCCCTCTATTTTCTTGTGGGGCAAGATAGGTTTATATACCCCATTGCCTGTATTTCTTATTTCCCAGTTGCATGTAGAAACAATTTTTAACATTTGTTTTTAAAACTTTGGGTTCCAAATTCGCTGCCTTCCTCCCTCCCCACATACCCTCATTGAGATGGTAAGCAAGTTGCTATAGGTATTACATGTGTAGTAATGCAAAACACTTTCATAACAGTGATGTGAAAGACTAACTATATTTCCCTCCATCCTATTCTGCCCCTCATTTATTCTATTCTCTCTTTAGACCCTGTCCTTCCTTAAAAGTGTTTATTTCTTATTACCCACTCCTCCCATTTACCTTCCATTCTATCACTCCCCCTCTTATTCTTACCTCCTATTTTATTGTATGGTTACATAGATTTTAATACCCAATAGAGTGTGCATGTTATTCCCTCCTTAAGCCAAATCCAATGAGAATAAGGTTCACTCATTCATTTTCACCTTTCCCCTCTTCCCTTCCATTGTAAAAGCTTTTTCTTGCCTCTTTTATGCGAGAGATAATTTACCACATTCCATGTATGCCTTTCTCTTTCTCCCAATATCTTCCTTTTTACCCCTTAATTTTATTTTTTACATATCATCCCTTCATATTCAACTCGTGCTGTGCCCTGTCTATATCTATCTATCCATCCCTCTATTTATCTATCTATCTATCTATCCACACACATATGTATACATACACATATACAGACAAATGTATACATACATATAAACACATACATACACATATATAGATACATACATATATATGTGTAGATATATACATGTACATATGCATGTATATGTGTGTATATATATATATGTATATATATATATATATACATATACATATATATGTATGTATATATGTATTCCCTCCAACTACACTAATACTGAGAAAACTCTCAAGGGTTACAAGTATTATCTTTCCATGTAGGAATTTAAACAGTTCAACTTTAATAAGTCTCTTATGATTTCTCTTTGCTATTTACCCTCTCATGCTTCTTTTGATTCTTGTATTTGAAAGTCACCTTTTCTACTCAGCTCTGATCTTTTCATCAAGAATGTTTGAAAGTTCTCTATTTCATTGAATGCCCACTTTTTCCCCTGAAATAATATACTCAGTTTTGTTGAGTAGGTAATTCGTGGTTTTAACTCTAGCTCCTTTGTCCTCTGGAATATCATATGCCAAGCCCTTCAGTTCCTTAATATAGAAGCTGATAGATCTTGTGTTATCCTGATTGTGTTCCCACAATACTGAAATTGTTTCTTTCTAGCTGCTTACAATATTTTCTCCTTGACCTGGGAACTCTGGAATTTGGCTACAGTTTTCCTTTTAGGATCTATTTCAGGATCTCTTTCAGGAGGTGATTGGTCAATTCTTTCAATATTTATTTCACTCTCTGTTTCTAGAATATCAGGGAAGTTTTCCTCGATAATTTCTTGAAAGATGCTGTCTAAGCTCTGTGTTTTTATCATGGCTTTCAGATAGTCCAATAATTTTTAAATTACCTCTTTTGGATCGATTTCCCAGGGCAGTTGTTTTTCAGATGGAGTAGTTCATATTGTTTTCTATTTCTTTTTCATTCTTTTGGTTTTGTTTTATAATTTTTTGATTCTTCATACTCAATTTCCATCTTCTCCATTCTAAGTTTTAAGGAATTATTTTCATTGATGAGCTTTTGGACCTCCTTTTCCACTTGGCCAATTCTGATTTTTTTAAGGCATTTTTCTCCTCATTAGTTTTTTGAGACTCTTTTGTTATTTTGGCAAATCTATTTTTTAAGGTATTATTTTCTTCAGTATTTTTTGAGTCCACTTTAGCAAATAGTTGATTCATTTTTTTCATGATTTTCTTGCTTTACTCTCTTTTCTCTTCCCAATTTTTCCTCTACTTCTCTTGATTTTCAAAATCATTTTTGACCTCTTCTGTTGTCTAAGACCAATTCCTACTTTTCTTGGAGACTGTGGATGTAGAAGCTTTGATTTTCTTGTCTTCTTCTGGTTGTATGTTTCGATCTTCCTTGTCACCAAAATAAGATTCTGTAGTCTGATTTTTATTTAGGTGTCTGCTCATTTCCCCAGCCAATTAAATGACTTTTGAATTCTTTGTCAAGATCTGGTCTGTGCTGACTGGGCCCGTGCTGGACTGCACTCTGCTCCTAGCACAGCATGATAGTATTTCCTGTCTTCGTTTCAGGCTATTTTGGGCCAGAGATTTGCTTCACTACATCATTCTGTGGGTTCTGCAGCTCCAGAATTTGGTTAGAATCATTTTTACAGATATTTGGAAGGGTTTGGGAGAGAGCTCAAACAAGTCCCTCCTTTTACTCTGCCATCTTGGCTCTGCTCCCCACCCCCAAGCATTCATTTCTACCCTAGATATGCAACCTGGAACTGAGTAATGGCAAGAGTTGGTGTTCAATTGGTATTCAGTCCTTCATATACTGCTAGCACTTGGTTCCCCTGGAATCTTTTTCTGACCAGGTATTTAGTCCTCTTACTGTCCCTAGACACTAGATTCTCCAGGTGCTGCTGCTACCTCAGCTGTTTCTGCCACCACTGTCTAAAAGGCTTAGAGCTGATGCCAGTTTAGTTGCACTGTGTTCTAGTTCATGCCATACCTTAATGTCCATAAAACAGCAGCTTCCCTGCTCTGTAAAAAAAAAAAAATGACTCACTTTGACTTCTTTTTGGTTATCTGCTCAGAATTTGGCTTGATATACTTTTTAAACTTGTTTAGAGGGGTATATTTGGAGAGTTCAGCAGAAATGCTTATTTCACTCAACCTCCTTAGCTTTGTCCCTGTATTTGACCTTTCTAAGATGTGTTCTTTTACGATATCCTTTTTGTTATGGAATCATCTTTAACTGACCCCTCTTTCTTTTCATCACCCCTCCCAACATCCCATCTAATGATTGACAAATTCCTAATGATTTTTATGTTGCAATGGTCTATTTGTTTAGCTCATGATAGCCATCCCTTCCTATCTATTCCTAATACTATTGTCACAACAGGCCCTTACCATTTCATGACTAAATAATTGATCTTTTTTTCTCTAATGTTTCTTTATTCCAATCCATTCTACATACAAACACTTGATTAATACTCCAAAAGCACAAGTTTCACCATTTCAGTTGTCTGTTCAAAATCCTTCTAGACAATGACTAATGTC
The DNA here is from genome assembly GCF_028372415.1 of Notamacropus eugenii. NCBI lineage: Eukaryota > Metazoa > Chordata > Mammalia > Diprotodontia > Macropodidae > Notamacropus > Notamacropus eugenii. Next base: position 122,548,343 of record NC_092873.1, read on the forward strand.
TTTAGCTACATTTTAAAGTTCCTGCAAAATCTGGGTTCAATCTTTCTCTCAAACTGAGCACTCTACAATTCCCCTACATGAGTTCTGTGTTTCATCTTAATTTTTTTCTGGTTTTTACTTTTATTTCTACCTTTATTCTAGCTAGGTGGTGCAGAAGATAGAACTCAACATCTGGATTCAGGAAGACATAGTTTCAAACCTGTTCTCTTACACTTATTATTTGTGAGACCCTGGGCAAATTACTTACTCTCAGTTTCAGTTACCTTATCTACAAAATGAGGATAATATTAATACTTACTTCACAAAGCTGTTTTGAGGTTAAAATGAAGTAATATTTGTAAAGGTCTTTGCAAACCTCAGAATATTATGTAAATGCTATCTGTTGTTACAATAATAATAATAATAATAATAATAAATTTGCTCCACATATATGTGTGTATGTGTGTGTATCCTATAAACTTTAGCACAAGTTCAGAACTTTATTCCAGACAATCTAGTTAAGTAGGACTTCTGAGTACAGGCGCTCTGTTTTAGAATTCTTAATGTCCCTTAACATGAGAAATAAATCTATATATATGGTGGTTCTTATCCTTCATTCTTGAAGAGCATCAAAATGCCATCACTATGTTAGAGTGAAGTTTCAATGTGTCCAACTGTGGCTAATCATACCAATACGAACTCAGATTGTTCTACCATAGATCAAACATCAATAGTCCATGTGAACATTTGAGGTGGATTCTCTAAATCTGTGCATCTTGTGTTTCTTTAGAGCTGCTTCAATTCTGTTTTGCTCATAGAGCACAGCACTTTCTCCTATGTGGGCACGCTATGCTGAGCTGTCCTGTTCCAATATCTCCCATGTGACATAATCAATTACAAAGATCTTAAGAGAGATCTTGAGAGTGTCTTTGTATAGTTTCTTTTGACCACTATGAATGCTTTCTCTGTGTCAGTTCTACGTAAGATAGTCTTTTTGACAAGCATATGTTTTGTATTTAAACAATGTGCCCAGCCCATTGGAGTTGTGTTCTCTGAAGCAGAGTTTGAATGGTTGGCAGTTTAGTTAGAGAAAAAACTTTGGTGTCTGGCATTTTATCCTACCAGGTGAACTTCAGAATCTTCCTAAGACAATTCAAATGGAAGTGATTCAGTTTCCTGGCATGGTACTGGTATAACTATCCAGGTTTCACATGCATACAACAATGAAGTCATATGAAGGTATTCAATAAATGTCTGCTGATTATTTGTCTGACTAGTGACTAAAACTAAGTACACTCAGGAAATTTTCAGTAATTTCTTTGACATTGGCATTGAATGACTTCTTTGTTTTCATGGAGACAGGGAATCTGATTGCCTTTTATTCATTTCCAATATATAAAAATGGAATTACACTACTTCTTTCATGCTCCTTTATAGTATAATTCATTATGAAATAGTGCAACTTATTTCAGAAAATAAATCAAGTTTGTTTTCCCTTTATTGACAAAACAAAAATAAGATGAGAGTCTAAAACTGCTGCATGTTCAAAAGGGGATAAATTGAGTCAGAAGATAATCATTTCCAAATTTTTGTGGAAAAGGAAACTTGTCCTTGATGGTGCTGATGTCTATAAAGGATGAAATTGATCAATTAGGAATATTTATAGTGAGTTGATTGACTTTAAAAAATCATTTTATGTTAAATGTCAGATTTACTATTATACTAGCAAAGATAATGATACAAGGAGCACTAATAATTCAGAAATATTTATGTTAGAATATTTCTAGTAGGCAGCAGCTGGGGATTCATATTCTACCCTGATTATTATTTTCTTTCTGTAAAATATTGGTTGTTTTTTTTTTGTCTTAGTATCCTTGTTGGCATGCCAAATATAGACCCACATCAAAGATATGGTATTTTAGATTCTTTCTCTTTCTTTCTTTTTCTTCTCCTTCCCTTTTATCCTCTTTCTTCTCTCTCTTTCTCCTCTTCTTCCTCAAAATTTTGCAAAATTGCTTACATTCATAATGGTTATGACAGATTACATGCACAAACACAAATATACCTTTATGGTTTTGTTATAATAAGTATAGTAATGGTATTCATGTTCTCAGATTCCAAAGGAATTATCTACATTCCTGTAAAGTATGAAAATCTTCTTTTCAAAATCATTTGAGATATCAGTATGTTTTAATCAATTTCAAAACTAATTATGATTTCTAGATTATTTGTTAAGTAATGATTTTCAAGAACTTCAAGTTTTTCAACTTTTTCATCTTCAGATGAAATAACTCCTCAAATCTTTGTCACAAGTCTAGTATCAGGTAGGATACAGTAACATAGGAGGAACATCTAACTCATTCAGACTAGGTTAGTTTTGCCTCCCGAGGTGTTTACATCATAAATGGGAATTTTAGTCTTAGTGCTGAAAATAAAATTTAAACCATTGATGTAATTTTTCTTATGTCAAAGTCAAAAAGCTAGCAGATGATGTCTCAGGAATTACTCCTTCAGAATTAGTGAATGCTTCTCACCAGTACACCAGAATGGTCTTTGCAGAAGCAGAGAAAGTACACCCAAGTGACTCAATGATGTATCCTTAAGGAATATCTTCTCTAGACTGTGGCTAAATAAGCTTTCATTTGTTAGGTGCCAGATGGTCTACAAGTGTTTGATTTTCATCCAGTTCTCTATCTAAACCACTCTACCAAACTTAACCTAACTTAGAATATTTGACATTAATTATCAGAATTGGATCAGAATATTCTTGGAGCTCATGTTGGAGAAGGGAAATATGAAGGAACCAAAAGAGTTCTTGGTGATCAGAAGCCTTGATTTTAATGTCTTGCACTCCTAAGGTCAAGTTAATCTGATGGTGAATTTATCTATATATAAAATGACTCCCTTCACTGACCCTATGGGATTAGAAAGTAAATAACCCCTGGTCATTGGGCAACTAAAAACAAATATGAATGCTCTCTGAATCTTTAAGAACTATGCCCTAGAGATAATAAATAATGGATACTGTCATTTCTTGAATTTCTATCACTTTTTTATTTAGGGGTGGTAATGATTTCTTGCTCTACCAGCTAAGTTGAACCTGGACTCTTCCCAAAGACCATAATTTTGGTCTAGGAAATATGCTGAATGGAATACTTGGGACATTTTTTTTTTTTGGCATTTGGGAGGCCACTGGGAGCTGTGCCATATGAGCTTTGTTTGGATTCTTTCATTCAAGGTATGTGAAAGTCAAACATGTGATTGTCCATGATCCATAACAGCTTTTCAGAATTGAGATAGGAACAAATTTGCTAAACAGGACACCAATTCAAAAAAATTATTAACTAACAACAAATTTTTGACAGAAAGAAAATGACCACCCAGGTAGAATATGAATCCCCATTTATTACCTACTATAAATATTTTTGGCATAAATATTTCTGTATTATCAATGCTCTTTGGCCATTATCTTTGCTGGTATAACAGTAAATCTGACAGTCTCATTTAAAACAGTTGATTTGCTGAGGACAAGGAGCATTATATCACTTTAGCAGAAGAAAATAGCTTCTGTTTTTATTATAGAATTATAAATTGTTAGAATCTTTCTCTCTCTGGGACTTCAAGTGTGTTAAAAGGTCCTGGGAGTATGTACTGATAAAGGTTCTGAAAACCTTCTCCCACCCTGGACAGAATGCATACCATTCAGACATGATACTTACTGGCCTAGACAAATCTCTGGCTATTTTTTTCCTTTGTGACTATTCCTCTCAGCATGTGATTGAAAAGAGATCTTCAGGTGAATATTTCTCTGTGTTTGACAGCTTGGCCAGTCAGAGAAGATCAGGGCAGTGGCAAACCCTGCCGTTGCACTCTGGCTTTAGGACAGAGGGACAGTGGTTAGCTCTTCCATGGGGCAATTTCTCAGGATCTAACACAGATAGGCATAGAATTATATTGGCACAGTATCAGAAGACAGAGGAGGAGAAAGCAGTACAGGCCTCAAAAGTAGCAGGAGACAATCGTAGAGTCTCAGTGACATGGGCAGTGACATAAGCAATAAATGAATGGATCTGAGCATAGGCAACAGTAGAAGTAGAATCATTATAATAATTTTTAAACTCTCCTATAGATGTAATAAGACCTCTCTGTATTTCTGCTAGAATAGTACCTAGTGGTTATCGACAACTTCTCAGACAAGAATTGGAAACACAAAGATTAGAGGTGCTGAGAGGTCTCTTACATTTTGCTAATGTATGAGGTGAAATTGTCTACACAGACTCTGGAGTGTGGAGGCCAGTAAAGTGACAAAGAATTGGTATCATGTCACCTTCCCAATGGTAAGGCTACTGGGGAGGTATAGATCCAGATTGGTGGGTACTGAGTGAGTACAGGAATAGTCTTGATATTTACTCTGGAACAAGGACAGATGGTGTGAAAAAGGAAAATACCTATTAATTACCTTACTCTCTACAAAAACACAATCTCATTATGGAGACCAGTGTTCATATTGGAGGGATTGTTATCTTCTCCAAAATGAATTCATGCTTTAACACTGCTGAATATGCTTTCCATGCTATGGCTAAATATTGCTGACTGCTTGATAGTCTATAAAATTCTTATTTTAACCTAATCTCAAATGTAAGAAACTACACTGGTCTGAGTTGGGCCTCATCTAGAACAAAGATGACATGCACTGTTTCATTTGTACATGGCTTGAATTTCTTCTACTAAGACTCTACATTTTTATTGCATAATCTGCAGATTGTGACTATTTAGAGTGAATTTAGAATCTTAAGAATTTTAAAAACTATTAAACTTTTACAAATCAGCTTCTTCTCCAGGAGGACAGCAGTTATTGTCTGTTATAATGTTCCAGTTCAAGTACAGTTTATTCATTGAATTCTCAAGTGTGTTTTGCAGTCTATATTTTTGGTACACATGTTTATTTTCTGTTAGCTTATAAATAATTAGTGAGTTTATGGAGTCTGTTTCCAGCCTCTTGACCATGCTTTTGTTCAGCTGTCCACAAGATGCCATTTTTTTACAAGCCTGTAGTGATATGTTGAAGTTATTATTACTTTTATCAATGTTAATATTAATGTGAGTCTTGCCAATGACATTAGTTGTTTTCAGGAGGTGATGTTAAGATCTTTGGTTTGATTGAGAGAAACTCCACTGATGTAGATTATCTTCTCATTTGTAATACATAGCTTTATAGAATTGCTGGGGGTACTGAGGGATTGTGGCATTTTCTTTTAACTTTTACTTTATTTCCAATTAGAAAACATTTATTTTCTCTACAATTGATATCCTTCTAATTATTTTTTTTAAATTTGTTTATTTATTTTAAGTTTTCAACATTCATTTCCACAAAATTTTGAGTTCCAAATTTTCTCCCCATCTCTCTCCTTCCCCCACCCCAAAATGCCAAGCATTCTAATTACCCCTACCACTAATCTCTCTTCCCTTCTAACATTCCTCCCTTCCCTTATCCCCATGTTCTTTTTGTCCTGTAGGGCAAGAGAAATTTCTATGCCCCGTTACCTGTATTTCTTATTTCCCAGTTGTATGCAATAATACTCAACAGTTTTCCTAAAACTTTGAGTTCCAACTTCTCTTCCTTCCTCCCTTTCCACCAATCCCCATTAGGAAAGCAAGCAATTCAATATAGGCTATATATGTGTGCTTTTGCAAATGATTTCCATAATGGTCATGATGGATAAGACTAACTATATTTCCCTCCATCCTATCCTACCCCCCATTTCTTCTGTTCTCTCTTTTGACATTATCCCTCCCCAAGAGTGTTGACTTCTAATTGCTCCCTCCTTCCACTACACTCCCTCCCATCATCCCCCCCATCCTCCTTATCTCCTTCTCCCCCACTTTCCTGTATTGTAAGGTAGGCTTTCATACCAAAATGAGTGTGCATGCTACTCCTTCCTTGACTCAAATGTGATGAGAGTAAGCTTTGCATTTTCCCTCTCACTTTCCCCCTTTCCCCCCTCCATTGAAAAGTCTTTTTCTTGACTCTTTTATTAGAGATAATTTGTACCATTCCATTTCTCCCTTTCTCCTCCCAATATATTCATCTCTCTGCCCTTAATTTTATTTTTTCGATATGATCCTATCCTATTCCATTCATCCTGTGCTCTCTATCTCTATCTCTGTCTCTGTCTCTCTCTGTGTGTGTGTGTGTGTGTGTGTGTGTGTGTGTGTGTGTGTGTGTAATCCCACCAACTACCCAGATACTGAAAAAAGTTTCAAGAGTTACAAATATTGTCTTTCCATGTAGGAATGTAAACAGTTCAACTTTAGTAAGTCCCTTATGGTTTTTCTTTCCTGTTTACCTTTTCATGCTTTGCTTGATTCTAGTGTTTGAAAGTCAAATTTTCTTTTCAGCCCTGGTCTTTTCATCAAGAATGCTTGAAAGTCTTCTATTTTATTGAAAAATCATTTTCCCCTGAAGTATTATACTCAGTTTTTCTGGGTAGGTGATTCTTGGTTTTAGTCCTAGTTCCTTTGACTTCTGGAATATCATATTCCCTGATATTTCCCCTTGATCCCTTAATGTAGAAGCTGCTAGATCTTGTGTTATCCTGACTGTATTTCCACAATATTCAAATTGTTTCTTTCTAGCTGCTTGCATTATTTTCTCCTTGACCTGGTAACTCTGGAATTTCACTACAACGTTCCTAGAAGTTTCTCTTTTTGGATCTCTTTCAGGAGGTGATCAGTGGATTCCTTCACTACTTATTTCGCACTCTGGTTCTAGAATATCAGAGCAGTTTTCCTTGATAATTTCTTGACAGATGATGTGTAGGCTCCTTTTTTCATTATGGATTTCAGGTAGCCCCATAATTTTTAAATTGTCTCTCCTGGATCTATTTTCCAGGTCAGTTGTTTTTCCAATGAGATATTTCACATTATCTTCCATTTTTTCATTCTTTTGGTTTTGTTTTGTGATTTCTTGGTTTTTCATAAAGTCATTAGCCTCTGTCTGTTCCATTCTAATTTTTAAAGAATTATTTTCTTCAGTGAGCTTTTGAACTTCCTTTTCTATTTGGCTAATTCCACTTTTTAAAGCATTCTCCTCATTGGCTTTTTGGACTTCTTTTGCCAATTGAGGTAGTCTATTTTTAAAGTGTCATTTTATTCAGTATTTCTTGGGTCTCCTTTAGCAAACTGTTGACTCACTTTTCATGATTTTCTTGAATCTCTCTCATTTCTCTTCCCAATTTTTCCTCCACATCTCTTACTTGATTTTCAGAACCCTTTTTGAGCTTTTCCATGATCTGAGATCATTGCATATTTATTTTGGAGGTTTTGGATGCAAAAGCCTTGACTTTTAGATCTTCCTCTGATGGTATGCATTGTTCTTCCTCATCTGAAAAGATGGAAGAAAATGCCTGTTCACCAAGAAAGTAGCCTTCTATAGTCTTATTTTTTACCTTTTTTTGGCATTTTCCTAGCCATTTACTTGACTTTTGAGTATTTTTTCAGGGGACAGGACTCTGGGGACCTGTAAATTCTCAGTTCCTCCATCATTGCCCAATTAAGGGAGAGAAGTTTACTCCTCTCCTAGCCTGCACTCTGGTCTGGAAGCAAACAAGCACTCTTTTCTGCCCAGAATCTGTGAGAAGAATTCCCTCTCTAGAGCTTTCACCAGCTCCCCTAGGCCAGCCAGAGCTTCTCCTCACCCCAGCCTTAACTTTTATGTCTTTCCCTGATGGTAAGCATTGTTCTTCCTCATCTAAAAGGATGGGAGAAAATATCTATTTCCCAAGAAAGTAACCTTCTATAGTCTTATTTTTTTCCCTTCTTTAGGCATTTTTCCAACCAGTTACTTGGTTTTGGTGTCTTTTGTCAAGAGTAGGCTATACTCTGAGGATCTGTAAGATGTCACTTCCTCTAAGGTGACACAATCAATTGTGTACACTGGTTTGGGAGCAACAAGAGACTTTTGTGCTCAGAATCTGTGAGTAGGGGAGTTTCCTCTCCACAGCCACCTGGCCTGCAGTTCCACTAAGTCAACACTGGGAGCTGAGAATCAGATCAGCTGCTCAGTTCCCCCAAGGGGCTTTACAACCCAACGATGGATGTAGGCTGTTGTGGGAGCCATTGCCACCCAGTGTGGACTCTGCAGCCACCGCTTGAGGCCAGAGCTATGGGGAGACCCTGCTCCCTTCTTGGCCAGCTGAAAAAACCCTGTCACTGAGCTTTGGCATCTGTGGGTTGAGGAATCTGCAAACCTCAGCTACTGCCACTGGGGAGTCTGCCCCTGAGGCTTGCTCAGGTCCTCCTCCCAGCGCTGTGTGGCATGGACAAGGCTAGGTGGGGCTCTGCTCCACGTCCTTTCCTGTTGGCCTTTCAGGTCATACTGGGCTGAAAATCTCCACCCCATTGTTCTGTGGCTTCTGCTGCTCTAGAATTTGTTGAGAGCCTTTTTGTACAGATATTTTATGGGCTGTGGGGGAAGAGCTGGTGTATGTGTGTCTTTCAATTCTGCCATCTTTGCTCTGCCCCCCATCCAACCATTTTCTTAATCCCCCTCTAATTATTAAAAAAGGAAAAAAAGAACAAAATTATACCAAACAACATAAAACTTGAGTTGACCATATCCAAAAATGCGTCTCTTGTTATCTATCTTGAATCTACCATCTCTTTGTCAAGAAATGAGGAGCACACTTCATCTTGAATGACTTTTCTATGGTCGGACAACTAGTTTGTTTCAGAGGCAAGAAGTGAGCACAAGTTTTTCTAACTCCAAGACTATCATTATTTTATTCTGCCTCTAAACATAATAATAGATTTATATAACTATTAAATATAAGGCCTGGCATCCAAGTCTGTCTGGTTCCAAAGTTAGTTGTGCTCTATAATATATCATAGTACCTTTATTTCCATATAAAAAACAGTTTTCTCTCTCACCTACACAGTATGAGAAGACAAGAGGGATAAGAAAATTGAATGGCAATGAAATTAATCACATTGATGCTTTTAAAGGAAACCCCAATGTGATAAATTAATTAGAAAGCAAATTTAAGACATAGCAAATACTCAAGCAGAACAATTACTCTTTCTTAATTAGTGAGACAAATCTTCACCAAACAGGATTTAAAATGTTTATTTAAAAAAAGTTTTAGAAAAATGTTAGTATCACATTTTAATATTCAAGATTATTTCATGAATTTTAATAATTTTAGAAAATCAATATTTAAAAATAATACAAATTTAGGGTGAAATGTTTTATTTTTATGACAACTAAATCTCATTTAGATCTACTTCACTTTCTTTTTGAGACTAGATCTCCCTCTCTCTCCAAAGTTGGAATTTCAGTGGCCATATAGTGGCATACTGATAACTATTTTGCACAGATGCTTTTGCCCATTCCATTTTGCTGGTTTAGACTTGCTTAGGTAGCCTAGAGCTCAAACAATATTCTTGACTCAGCTTGCCTCATTAACAGGCATGTATTACCAAGATCCATCTCCATTTGTTTGGTTTTTTTTCTTTGAGTCATGATATTTGAGTAAGCAGTAGATCACTAACCTTCTCCCACTGTCATCTCCAAACACCCATAAAAGAATGACCCAGAAGAGATCCTGAAATAGCAGAGCCAACAGAAAGATGGGGCGTACAGTCCAGGATGGGAGCCATCTCATCAAGTCAGTGGCAGGCTCCACATCAGCAAACCAGCAGGAGATCCTGAGCCCCAGGGCAGTGGAGCAAATGCCAATAACAGGACTCCCCATGTGCTGTAGTAGCAAACACCCTGGCTTACATAGGAGGGCCTGCTGCACAGGTTCTTAGATCTCCTTTGCTAAAAGAAAAGCAACTTTTGAGGGCCAATAATCTTCTTTAATTATATTCACTAAGAGAGAAAAACAGAAGCAGAGAAATAAATATACAACAGACAGGGCATCTAATTGTCTGACAGATCAAGCAGTCTGACCATTACATACATATATAGTTACCAGAGAGAGAAGTACCAGCTCCTCAGTATTTGGGGGTGGGGAGGCATAACTACCCAGAGTCTCATCTGGCACATAAACCTTCTTCCAAAGAAGCTCCCAAAGCAAAACTCCACCTCAGAGTATATATACACTTTTTCTGAGCTGGAGGACAAGATCCTCCTGACCCAGTGCCTCATGAACAATTAACAAAAGGTGTAGGCCTTCCTGCAAAACAAGCCTCCTTTAATCTGAGGTTCATTAATGGATAGGGGAGATCTTTCATTAACATAAATCTCACTAACATTACACATGCCTTAGCAAAGCCAGGGGAACTTGCAGACTCCAGCTCAGAGAACCACCACGTGCTTCAGTGCAGCCAAACTTGGACAGGCAAGTGTCTCCAGCAGTTAGACCTCGTCATGTTTCAGCACAGTCCCTTGTTGGCAGGTGTCCCCCAGCTGTAGCACCTCCATGAGCTTTTATACAACCCCAGGTGGGGAGATGTCCTCCAGTGGCCAGACCGCTACTTACTTCAATGTAGTTCAGGGCAAATAGATTGTGTCACCGTATGCTTCAATGTAGCCTGAAGGAAATGTAGAAAAACTCTACCTGACCTCAGCACGTGCCAGACACCACCACTAGGACTCCAGCTAAGCACCAGATAAGCCGCCAGACCCCTTGAGTTTAGAGATGTCAGAACCTGAATCTTCCAGACTTTAGGCTTGGCATCCTGGACCCAGATGACTCAGAAGAAGAAAGTGAGATTGGTGACCTTACACAGCCCTCCCTCACTCAAATCAAAGTCAACTGCCAGTCATGTCATCATCTTAATGTCAAGGTCCTTTTCCAGAAGGAAGGACAGGCACAACAACAACACAAGCCAGCATAAGAGATCTCAGGTCACAAAACTAGTGACCAAGCCCCTGCCCCTCAGGACAAGAAATTTGGGACAGTTTCCCCTCTGCTTCAACAGGAGAGCTCAACTCTAAAAGTCAGGAAATAGGCAAACAAGATGAGCAAAAAGCAAAACAGAACCTTGACCACAGAGAGTTTTTATGGTGACAGGGAAGATCAAAATACAAATACAGAAGAGAACAATAATATCAATATTTCTATATCTGAAACCCCAAAGGGAAATATGAATTGGTCTCAAACCCCAAAAGCCTTATTGGAAGAGCTCAAGAAGGATTATAAAAGTTGAATAAGAGAGGTAGAAGCAAAATTGGGTAAAGAAATTAGATATATCCAAGAGAAAGTCAAGAGCTTACAAAAGGAAGGAAAGAAATGACTAAACAACTCCTTAAAAAGTAGAATGGGTCACAAGGAAAAGGAGGTACAAAAGCTAACTGAGGGAAATAATTTCTTAAAAATTATAATTGGGCAAGTGGAAGCTAATGACTCTATATAAGACCTCAGCAATTAGTCAAATAAAATTAAAAGAATGAAAAAATAGAAGAAAATATGAATTATCTCATTGGAAACAAAACCAAAAACAACTGACCTGGAAAATAGATCTATGAGACATAGTTTAAGAATTGTTGGACTACCTGAAAACCATGCAAGGATCTTTGAAGAAATTATCAAAGAACACTACCCTGATATCCTATAAACAGAAGGTAAAATAGTCATTGAAAGAATCCACTGATCACATTCTAAAAGAGATCTCAAAATGAAAACTCCAAAGAACAGTTTAACCAAATTCCTTAATTACCAGATCAAGAAGTAAATACTGCAAGCAGCCAGAAAGAAACAATTTAAATAGTGTCGAACTGCAGTCAAGATTAGACAGAATTTAGCAGTTTCTACATTAAAGAATCAGATGGCCTGGAATATGATATTCTGGAAAGCAAAAAAAGTTGAATTATAACCAAAAGTCAGCTCTCCAGTCAAATTCAGACATAATCTTTCAAAAGAAAAGATGGACATTCAGTGAAATAGGGAACTTTCAATCACTGCTAATGAAAAAACCAGAGCTGAACAGAAAATTTGATTTTCAAATATGATACTCAAGAGAAGCATAAAAAAGTAAACAAGAAAGAAAAAAGTGATGTTATTCAATAAGGTTAAACTGACTACATTCCTACACAGGAAAATGAAACTTGTAACTCTTCAGAATTGTATTGTTATTATGGCATTAAAAGGGGTTTACATGTCAGAGCATGTAGGTAAAGAATGAATTTAATGTGATGATAAAATTAATTAATAGATTAAGAGGTGTGAAAAGGATTCTACTGGGAGAAGAGGAAAGGGGGAGACAGAATAGGGTAAAATACATCACAAGAAGTGGCACAAAGGCATATTACAGTAGACTGAAAGAAAAGTGGGAGGGGAGTATTATTTGAACCTTACTGTCATCAGATTTGGCTCAAAGAGGGAGTAACATACACATTTAGTCAGTTTTAGAAATCAACCTTACTCCTTAGGGAAGTAAGTGGAGAAGGGGGCAGAAAGAAGGGAGATTGATAGAAGCAAGTGCAGATTGAGGGAAGTGGTGCTCAGAAAAAGGAAAAACCAGTAAGGAGGTATAGAGAGAAAAGTATAAAAGATTGGGAGGAACAGATCAAGAGAAAGACAGTAATCAAAATTGTGAATGAGAGTAAAGGCAAAAGGCTGGAGCAGAGTATATTGTGCTTTAGCTCAAGTAACAATCTCACACAAAGTAAAAACAAAAATAGATCTAAGTAAAAAAGATAAAGAATAAAACTTTATCTTGCTAAAAGGTACCATAGACCAGCACTTCTTAAACTGTGAACTGTGGTGTCATGACCCACAGTTTAAAAGAGCTGAAGAGGTTGCTAGTGGAAAAAGATTAAAAAGCCCTGCCATAGAAATAAAGTAATACCATTACTAGATATCTAGGAACCAAGTGGTGTAGCATCCAAATTCTTAGATGAGGGTTAACTGAGTTATAGGAATAAATAGACAGCAAAATTATACTAGTGGGGAACCTCAACTTCCCCCTCTCACAACTAGGTAAATTTAACCATAAAATAAACAAAAAAGAAATTAAGGAGGTGAATAGAATTTTAGAAAAGTTAGATATAGTAGATCTCTGGAGAAAATTGAATGGGGATAGAAAGGAAAATATTTTTTTTTTCTCAGTGTTACATAACATCTACACAAAAACTGACCATGTATTAGGACATAAAAATCACACAATCCAAAGCAGCAAGGTAGAAATATTAAATGATTGCCTTTCAGATCATGATGCAATAAAAATATAATAAAGGGCAGTGGAAAGACAGACTAAAAATTAATTGAAAAATAAATAATCAAATCCTAAAGAATGAGTGGGTCAACAACAAAAAATTGACACAATCAATAATTTCATTCAAGAGAATAAGAATTATGAGACAATATACCAAAACTTATGGGATGCAGTGAAAGCAGTTGTTAGGGGAAGTTTTATATCTCTGAATGCTTACATGAATAAAATAGAGAAATAGGAGATCAAAGAATTGGACATGCAACTGAAAAAGCTAGAGAAAGAACAAATTGAAATCCCCAATTAAATACCAAATTAGAAATACTGAAAACCACAGGAGAAATTAATAAAATTGAAATTTAGAAAACTATTGAATTAATAAATAAAACTAACAGCTGGTTTTATTAAAAAAAAAACAATAAAATTGATAAACCTTTGGTCAATTTGATTGAAAAAAAGAAAGAGGAAAACCAAATTACCAATATAAAAAATCAAAAGAGTGAATTCACCTCCAACGAAGAGGAAATTGAAACAATAACTAGAAATTATTTTGCCCAATTATATGCTCACAAATTTGACAATCTTAGTGCAATGAATGTTTACAAAAATGTAAATTTCCCAGATTAACAGAAGAGGAAATAAAATACTTAAATAACCCTATCTCAGAAAAAGAAACTGAACAATCCATTAATGAACTTCCTTGGAAAAAATCTCTAGGGCTGGATGGATTTACAAGTGAATTCTATCAAACATTTAGAGAACAGTTAATTTCAATATTATGTAGACTATTTGGGAAAATTGGTGAAGGAGTCCTACAAAATTCTTTTTATAATACAAATATGTTGCTCATACTGAAACCAGGATGAGTCAAAACAGAGAAAGAAAATTATAGATCAATTCCTTAATGAATGTAGTTGCAAAAATTTTAAGTAAAATTAGCAAAAAGATGACAGCAATTTATCACAATAATAATACACTTTGATCATGTAAGATTTATATCAGAAATGCAGAGATGGTTCAATATTAGGAAAACTATAAGCATAATTGATCATATCAACAATAAAACTAACATAAACCATATGTGAATCTAAAGAGATGCAGAAAAATCTTCTGACAAAAATACAATACCAATTCCTATTGAAAATCATGGAGAACCTTCCTTAAAATAATAAGCAGTATCTACCTAAAACCATTAGCAAACATTGCATGAAATGGGGATAAGCTAGATGTATTTCCAATAAGACTGGGGGTGAAACAAGGATGTTCATTATTGCCACTGTTATTCAGTATAGTGCTAGAAATAACAACTTTAGAAATAAGAGAAGAAAAAGAAATAGAAGGAATTAGAATAGGCAAAGAAGAAACTAAGTTATCACTCTTTGCAAGACAGTATGATGATATACTCAGAGAATCCAAGAGATTCAAGTAAAAACTCTTTGAAATAATAAACTATTTTAGCAAAGTTGCAGGATATAAAATAAACCCACAAAAATTATCTGCATTTGCATATATTGCTAACAAAGCCCAACAGCAAGAGATAGAAAGAGAAATCCCATTTAAAGTTACCACAAACTCTTTGAAGTATTTGGTAGTCTACCTGCCAAAACAAACCCAGGGACTATATAAACACAATTATGAAACACTTTTTGCACAAATAAAGTCAGATCTAAATAATTGGAAAATATCAGTTGCTCCTGAGTAGGCCAAGCTGATATGATAAAAACAACAATTCTACCTAAATTAAATTACTTATTCATTGCTATACCAATCAAACTACTAAAACTAGAAAAAAAATCAAAATTTATCTGGAAGAACAAAAGGTCCAGAATATCAAGAAAATTAATGAAAAGAAGTGTTAGGCAAGGTGGACTAGCTATACCAGATCTCATACTGTATTATAAAACAGCAATCATCAATACCCTTGGTACTGGCTAAGAAATAGAGGGATAGCTCAGTGGAATAGGTTAAGTACACAAGATGCAGTGGTCAATGAGTATGGTGATCTACTGTTTGATAAACTCAAAGATTCCAGCTTCTGGGATAAGAATTCACTGTTTGGCAAAAACTGCTGGGAAAGCTCAAAAATAGTGTAGTAGAAACTGGGCATAGACCAATACCTGACACCTTATACCAGAGTAAAGTTCAAAAAGGCACACAATCTAGGTATAAAGGCAGATACTATAAACAAATTATGGGATCAAGGAATTTATGTGTCAGATTTATGGAGAATGGAGGAATTTATGACCAAACAGGAGATAGAGTATTCCAAAGGGATCATACAAATGGGAAAAGGACCCACATTTACAAAAACTATTTATAACAGCTCTTTTTGTGGTGTCCAAGAATTGTAAATCAAGGGGCTGCCCATGTGAGGCCAAGCAAAATAAGATCTTTTACTCGTTTTATTTTGTGTTGTGTTTTTGGTCTTCATTTTCTAAGAAGACCATGACATCAGAGAAATGATGACATGACTTGCACTTGACTTTGTTTTGAGTGAGGGAGGGCTGTGCAGGTCACCAGCCTCACTTTCTCCTCCTGAGCCATCTGGATCCAGTGACCAGATATTCATTAGGATGACTGGAGATAGCCCAAGATGCAGTGGGAGACCTTGGTCATCTTATTGTTTTTGTTTTTATTTATTTGTTTTGTCCCTAGAAATATCTCTGAAAATAGCCACAGAAAACCTCTAAAACTTGAGATAAGAAAAAAAGAATTGGTCACAGGTCATGGGGGGAGCTGAAAAAGAATTTTGAAAATCATGTGAGAGAAGTAGAAAAAAATTGGCTAGAGAAATGAAAATGATACAAGAAAATCATTAAAAATGAGTCAACAGCTTGCTAAAGGAGATGTGAAAAATGCTGAAAAAAATAATAATGGAAGTGAAAATTACTGATAATACATTTATCAACTTATGAATACAGTACCAGACCATGTAATCCTGAGTCATTTGTACTATTTATATATAGAGTAAAACCAATGATTTAACCATACTCAGTGCATAAACAACTGCATATATACATGAAAAGATTGTCTAATTGAATTATATCTAAACTTCTTCACTGGACCTCACCCTCTAGTCTGTGCCTACTTCCTGTACTTAATCTAGAAATGAATAAATTATGTGACTGTACATGCACCAAAGTAAGTTCTTCCCTCACTACCCCAGAGTAATAACCCCCAAAATGAAAAAGAGAAGTGAAGGAACTGGTGGCAAAGTAATGATTATTTCATGATGGGAAAGGACATAAAGACTATGCCCTTAGTCCTCCCCAGAACTCTGGCCCTAACACCTGCCTGAAGTGAGACTTCTTTGACTCGTGTGGCTTTAGCTGCCCCACTGACATCTACCAAGTCGTACTTGAAAAGCCATGAATGAGACCATTGTCAAAACTCGAGAAGAATGAAAAGAGGAACTATGGAAGAGTCTAAGAAACAAAAAATAGAAGAGGAAATGGATAGAAAATGAAGCATGGATTACAATTAATTAACATACGGTAGGAGAAAATAGAGTACCAGTTAAAAGTCCACTCAAGAAATAAGTAATTTAAAGTATTAAGAACAATTCCAGTTTTCTTTAATTTAAAAAAATATAAAATAAATTGAATTAAAATCCTTTGAAGAGGATGACCATACCACAAAAATTGTGACGAGACTCCTGAAAAAATAATGGGGAAAGTCTATGAACCTCCAAAATTTTTGAGCTGACCAATCAAATAACTACTGTATTTCACCACATAGTCATCATAGATTTTATGCCAAATTTTTTGTAAAAAAATAATAAAGTGTGGTATGACCATTATGTGAAGCTTTAAAACATGCTGGTATTGCTTGTCTTTTAGCTTCTGCCAGTCTCACACCACTTTTTCAACTCACTGAAAACTGTCTTTCTGCAGCTTTGTTTCCATACTATTTAGCTAACACAATCACTTTCAGCTTGAAGCCCTCAAAATTGTTTTTATATTTATCGATAATCAGAAAAAAATGCTTCTCATGTTAATATATCCCTGGAAGATGAATTCTACAATTTAGCTAGCTTGGGAAGATTCAAGTCTTACTATATCACATTACTTTACTCATGGCACCTTCACCTGCCTGCCTGCTTCACTTGCAGATATGGCTCTTCATTGGGTTGAATGATAATACCTTTAGTACTGTAGCATTCTAAACAAGCCACACAAATTAGCTTTTGGAAATATACTAACAATGCTTGTGTGCTGAGAATTCTAGACTTGTGGCTAAATCCATGAGGAATAAGTGTGTATCCACATGCCACTGGTGAACACATTGCTGCTTTGTTTGCCTTTTCAGTAGAATGATGAACAAAATTATACCATGCAATGATTACATGATGCAAAGTTATAAACCAATTTTTGGACAGAAAAAAAACAAGGTGTGATGATTATGTTGTGGTGAAAATTATATGGTGAAACAGAATAAATTAAAATACTATGGAAATAAGGCAGATATTAGAAAAAGAAATCAGCAAGTTTAACCAGAGAGAATTAGTGAGTTAGAAAAAAGAAAGTAGACACTCTCCATAGCTATATATTCTTGAAAAAAGAAAATAGCAGAATTAGAATGCAAAATAGCAAAGGTAGAAGGAAAAATAATGGAAGATTTAAAAATATGATACGAATATTACTACAGGTCTACTGAAGAAGAACACTGAAATTTAGGATAGAATGTAAAGGGGTAGTCTAGGGATTGTAACTTTTCCAGGAAAAAAATATGACATAGAAAGTTGACCAGAAATGTTAGTAAGGTAGATAGTTTAGGTTGAGATGACCCACAGAACAACAGAAAGACCCATCAAACTTAGCTCATTCAGAAAAAAAAATAAGTTAAACTTTAGAAACATAACATCAAAAAACAGTTTTTAGAATGCCAGAGTTAAAATTAGAAAGAATACTAAAGTATTTTATGTTCACAAGAAATTAAAGGAAAAATTAGAATATGCTATTATTAAGAAATAATATCAGAAGCAGCCACTCAAAGACAATGTCTATTATAAAACTGAGCCTAAAAGACTAGGACAATAATTGAGTATTCATTCAAAGGAAAAAAAAGCAGAAACACTTGTTTAAAGAAACAGGAAATGAATACAGCATCCAACACGTAGATTGCTTCAATAGCAGAAAGTTAAATACAGATAGAGAGCAATGAAAGACAAGTTTTTTTTTCCTTTCATATGACTAGAACCAGACAACAAATAAAGATGAGACAATATCTCTGTTCATTGCTTGAATTTATTTTTTAAAATGCACTTTACATAATAATGAGAATGTGAAAAGCACATCAATGGGCTAAAAATCATTTTTTAAAAAGAGAAACAAGGTATGAAAAAGTGAATTTATTGAAAGAACAAAATTTCATCCATTCATTAATAAGTCAATATCATCAATGGTAGCACAATGAAGAGTAAAGCTGTTGTTGGAAGGAAATATGAAGGTGGGATTGGGAGGAAGAAATGACTGGTCAATGCTAAAGAGAAGAGGTAGAATTCTTTTTAAAGTGGTGGGAGCAAATAGAACATCGAAGGGTAGATCTCAAGAGGGGGGGGTTTGTTGCATTATTGTTATCTACAAAGGGTATTATCTAGTATTTGACACCAATATGAAGCAAATCCACAGAGGTAGGAGGAATGAGGCAGAAGTATTATTATTATTAATTCTTTGGAGAAGAGAGGCAGGGTGAATACTTCAATATATTAGCTTCTACAAGATGAAGTCAGACATCTAGGTATCAATTTTCCATTGGGAATTGAATATCATTTATAGCTCAGAAAAAAATGATCAGGAAGGACATACATTCAAAGGAAGAGTGGTACAACATCCAAAAGATCAAGCTATGAGGGAAAAGAAAATAAACAAAACACTGCCTCTCAGAGTAGTATTCTTTGTAGCAAAGAACTGGAAACAAAGGCAAGCCCATTGATTGGGGGGAAATTGAAAATATTACAACACATTAATACAACAGAATAATGTTAGTAAGCAATACTGTACATGGGAAATTTATGGAAAAAGGGAAGATTCATAATAACAAAATAATCAAAATAAAAGGAACCAAAGACAAATAAATGGAAAATGAATTTTGAAAATTAAAAATAAATTTTCAAAAAAAGATAAACCATGCCTCTTGTCTTATGGAAAAGAGGTTGAATAATAATAAGGTAGATTATTTTATATATATATATATATATATTGTCAGGTAAGGTTTCTCTGTCGGGTGATTTTAGTGAATTGATTTTCTTTGTCAGAAATTGCAGTTCAGTGGCAAGAAGTGACATTACTATAGATGCATATACACAACATGTGTGCCTGTTTATGTATTAAATTCCTGTCATTATACATATACAAATATATGTATATTGTATGTATATATATATATATATAACCACCAGTTTAGATATATAATGAGATATGTACACATATATACAACCTATGTCTATAACATACAATTTTTGGTTTCATCATATATAGTATATATTATATAATATTTGTGTGTATGCATATATATACACACATATATATACATGCATCCACATCTATATATACATATACATATATATATATACATACACAAACATATGCATAAACACAATACACATACATATATGCTATACTTGTACATACACACACGCACACACACATATATATATATATATATATATATATATATATATATATATATATATATACACATACAAATACATACACACATATAAGCCTATGCCAACTCTTTCTACTTATTCACCCATTTTCTCTCCCAAAGTCCTGTCCTTTATCAGGGGAATTCAATGTACAAAGTTGATTCCCCATCAATTACTTAAACTGCTTAATTCCTGAATCTACTCACTACCCTTCAACCTACTACAGTCACACAGAAAAATGGCCATACTCTTGAGCTTACTATCACCCTAAAATATTCCATCTCCACATTCAAGAATTCTGAAATCCCCATATGCAACCAGAATTTATGGGATTTTCACCTCTCCCTTGTAACAGCAAGGATCCTGGCATACATAGGAGGGTCTACTGTATAAGTTCTTAGATCTGCTTTTCTAAAAGCAAAGCAACTTTTGAAGGGTCAGCAATCTACTTTAATTAAGCACATATATCATTCAATTTGTTCAGGGGAAAAAGTTAGCACCCTGAACTTCAGAGAAAATATAAACAGAAATTACAAGTAGAAATTACAAACAGAAAAACCAACAGACAGGGCTTCAACTGTCCGACCATAGACAATACATACATCATTACCAGAGAGAGAAGCACCAACATATGGGTTTTCAAAGCTGAGGGGCTACTTAAAATGGCTGCCCAGAGTCTCACCTGGCACCTGAATGATCTTCCAAAAAAGTAAGCCCCAAAGCAAAACCTCACCTCAGAGTGTATATACTCTTTTCAGGGAAGGATGGCATGACCTTTGAGATCCTGTGCCTCACTGGAAATTTAAAAAAAAAGGTATCTGAGGTCCATTAATGGACAAAAAAAGTCTTTAAGCCTTACATTAACCTTACATCCCTCCATCTTCCCTTATGTAATCCTACAATTGATCTGCATCATGACCTTCAATTCCTTGACCCCTTAATTTTCTCTCAGGTCATCTTTCTTGTGCTATGTACTCTCCCCTCTTCTCCCCATTTTGACTCCTCAATGATCCAATTCAACTCTACCCATCTTCCTTTCTTGAATCCCATGCCATATCATAATATTATTAATTACGTCCTACTAAGCCTTGAATCACTCTCACCATTTATCAACTTTCACTCCTACACACATGCTGCTGAATGAAGGTGGGAAAAATTATACAAACATTCTGACTGGTCCATTATAAAGACATAACCTCAACTGGGCCCTCACTATTGCTAGGCAATTCTACTATACCTCCCTTATCAACTTTGTCACACTCTCCACAGTTTCTCTTCCAAACCTTTTCATCATCCCTCTACAAACCTCTGATGGCACTCGTCTCCACTCATTTTTTTAATGGAGGCCATTCACTATGAATTTTCTCTTCTCCCTTCTTCCTCACCTCACCACTCTGATGTCTTCTACAACTCTTTCTTCCTTCATGCCTGTCTCACATGGTGAAGTAGCCTTATCAAAGCTAACTCTTTCACTTGTTCAAACAATCCTGTTCCATTCTGTTTCTTTGTAATGGCAATTTAAAATGGGGAGATCTTTCTGTTTTATTAATAGGCCCATGCGACCTTCCTGGGTGTAATGAGTCTGAGTCACATGAAGCCTGTGGTGGAAGAAGTTTGGTCATTGGGTGGAACAGGAAGGGATGGAGCTGAAACGGAACTGAAAGGAAGTTACTCAAGAGAGCAGTCAGAGCGAGGAAGGATTCAGACTTCTGGCTAGTGTGAGTGAAAGAACTTGTTTGTGATTTTGTTTAAGAGGGCCTGATTGTGATTTGTTTAATGGATCTGGTGTGTGGGAAGTTTAGCAGAGGGAAGACTTGGGGATGGTGTTGTCTGCACTGCTATTGTGTATAGTTTTTTGTTGCTGTAATGGATTTGTCCTGATGTCTGAATAAATGTTTTGGTTCTGCCTTCCATGTAGAGAGTCTCTGGTGTTTCGTGATTCATAATTGCATCAGGATATTCATGGCCATGGTAGGTGCTGTAAACATCACATAGGTACTATATTCCTCCAACAGAGTGTCCTCTCTGTCACCTCCATTCTTTCGCTGATTTTCAGTCTCTCCCTCTATATTGGCTCATTCCCTGATGCATACAATATATACCCATGTCTCTTCTATCCTGAAAAAAAAATCTCATGAGATCCTTCTATCCCTGCTAACTATTGTCCAATATCTCTTCTGTCCTCTGTAGCTAAACTTCCTGAAAAGATTATCCTACAAAATGTACATATCCTGTCTCTCTTCTCTCTCTCTTCTTCCAATCTTATTATTCTCCAGAAATCACTCTCTCCAAAGTTACTAATGATCTCTTAAATCTGACTTTATTTATGCAAAAAGTGTCTTGTAATTGTGTTCATATAATCCCTGGGTTTGTTTTGGCAGGTAGACTCCTAAGTATTTTATACTGTCTACCCTAACTTTAAATGGGATTTCTCTTTCTATCTCTTGCTGTTGGACTTTGTTGCTAATATATAGGAATGCAGAAGATTTGTGTGGGTTTATTTTGTACCCTGCAACTTTGCCAAAGTTGTTTATTAATTCTAGTAATTTTTTACTTGAATCTCTGGGATTCTCTAGGTAAATCATCATATCATCTGCAAAGAGTGATAACTTAGTTTCTTCTTTGGCTATTTTAATTCCTTGGATATCTTTATCTTGTCTAATTGCTACAGCTAACATTTCTAGTACCATATTAAATAATAGTGGTGATAATGGACAACCTTGTTTCACCCCTGATCTTATTGGGAATGCATCTAGCTTATCCCCATTGCATATAATGCTTGCTGAAGGTTTTAGATAGATACTGCTTATTATTTTATGGAAAGTTCCCTTTATTCCTACATTCTCCAATGTTTTTAGTAGGAATGGATGTTGTATTTTGTCAAAAGCTTTTTCTGCATCTATTGAGATAATCATGTGGTTTTTGTTAGCTTTGTTGTTGATGTGATCGATAATGCTAATAGTTTTCCTAATATTGAACCAGCCCTGTAGTCCTGGTATGAATCCTACCTGATCATAATGTATTAGTCTCGTGATAAGATGCTGTATTCGTTTTGCTAGAATCTTATTTAAAATTTTTGCATCTATATTCATCAGGGAAATTGGTCTATAATTTTCTTTCTCTGTTTTGTCTCTTCCTGGTTTGGGTATCAAAACCATATTTGTATCATAGAAAGAATTTGGGAGGACTTCTTCTTCCCCAATTTTCAAGAATAGTGTATGTAGTATTGGAATTAACTGTTCTTTAAATGTTTGATAGAATTCACTTGTGAATCCATCTGGCCCTGGAGATTTTTTCCTAGGGAGTTCATTGATGGCTTGTTCAATTTCTTTTTCTGAGATGGGGTTGTTTAAGTATTCAACTTCCTCTTCTGTTAATCTGGGCAATTTGTATTTTTTAAAATATTCATCCATCTCGTTTAGATTATGGAATTTGTGGGCATAAAGTTGGGCAAAGTAGTTTCTAATTATTGTTTTAATTTCCTCCTCATTGGAGGTGAGTTCACCCCTTTCATTTTTAATATTAGTAATTTGGTTTTCTTCTTTCTTTTTTTTAATCAGATTGACCAAAGGTTTATCAATTTTATTAGTTTTTTCATAAAACCAACTATTGGTTTTATTTATTAATTAAATAGTTTTCTTAATTTCAGTTTTATTAATCTCTCCTTTGGTTTTCAGTATTTCTAATTTGGTATTTACTTGGGGATTTTCAATTTGTTCTTTTTCTAGCTTTTTCAACTGCAAGCCTAAGTCATTGATCTCCTCTTTCTCTATTTTATTTATTTAAGCATTCAGAGATATAAAACTTCCCCTAATAAGTGCTTTTGCAGTATCCCATAAGTTTTGGTATGTTGTCTCACTATTGTCATTCTCTCGAATGAAATTGTTGATTGTTTCTATGATTTCTTCTTTAACCCAACCCTTCTTTAGAATTAGATTATTTAGTTTCCAATTGATTTTTGGTTTCTCTTTCCATGGCCTTTTATTACATGTAATTTTTAATGCATTATGATCTGAAAAGGATGCATTGATTATCTCTACCTTTCTGCACTGGATTGTGAGATTTTTATGTCCTAGTACATGGTCAATTTTTGTAAATGTTCCATGTACCGCTGAGAAAAAAGTATATTCCTTTCTATTCCCATTTGATTTTCTCCAAAGATCTATCATATCTACCTTATCCAGAGTTTTATTTACCTCCTTAACCTCTTTCTTGTTTATTTTAAGGTTGGATTTATCGAGTTCAGAGAGGGGGAGGTTGAGGTCCCCCACTAGTATAGTTTTGCTATCAATTTCTTCCTTCAACTCCCCCAACCTCTCCTCTAAGAATCTGGATGCTATACCACTTGGAGCATACATGTTTAGTAATGATATTGCTTCATTGTCTATGGTGCCTTTTAGCAGGATATAGTTTCCATCCCTATCCCTTTTGATTAGATCTATTTCTGCTTTTGCTTTGTCTGAGATTAGGATTGCTACTCCTGCCTTTCTTACATGAGCTGAAGCACAATATATTCTGCTCCATCCTTTGACCTTTATCCTATGTGTATCCCCCCGTTTCAAATGTGTTTCTTGTAAGCAGCATATTGTTGGATTATGGCTTTTAATCCATTCTGCTATCCGTCTCCATTTTACGGCAGAGTTCATTCCATTCACATTCACAGTTATGATTACAATCTGTGTATTTCCCTCCAACCTCTTTCCCACCATTTGTGCTTTTAGCTCTCCCGTCTCCCTTCCCCTCCTCAAAAGTATTCACTTTTCTCCCCCTCCTCCTGCAGCCTTCCCCTCCTTCTTTTGACCCCCCTCCCTTTTAGTCCCCTTTACTCTTATTGCTTCTTTCCTCCCTTTTAGCCACCCTCCCCTTTCTTCCCCCTTCCCCTCCTACTACCTATAGAGCTAGTTAGGATTATCTGCTTAAGGTTATTGTTCCCTCCTTTGAACAAATCAGATGAGAGTACCTCTCAAACAATGCTCATCTCCCTCCCCTCCTTCCCTCTACTATAGTTTTGTACTTATTCCTGTGATATAATTTGCCATTTTCTGCTTCCCCCTTTCCACACCTCCTATTACATTCCCTTCTCATACTTAAATCATATTTTTGACATGACATCATTTACTTTATGCCCGTTCCCTCTACATATATCCCTTTTATCATAATAGCTGCACAGTTCTCAAGATTAACAGGTATCATCTTCCCTTATAGGGAGGTAAAGAGTTTGCCCTAATTGAGTAGCAAGTTTTTGTTTTTGTTTTTTCCCCTCTGTTTACCTTTTTATGATTCTCTGGAGACCTGCATTTGAAGATCAAATTGTCTATTGAGTTCTGGTGTTTTGGTCAGGAAGCTCTGGAAATCCCTTATTTCGTTGAATGACTTTCTCCTTGCCTGAAATGTTATGCTGAACTTTGCTGGGTAGTTGATCCTTGGTTGAAGTCCCAACTCCTTTGCCTTACGGAATATTGGGTTCCAATTCTTTCGATCTTTTAATGTAGAAGCTGCAAGGTCCTGTGTGATCCTGACTGTGTGTCCTTGATATTTGAATTGTTTCTTTCTGGCTGCTTGTAGTATTTTCTCCTTCACTTGATAGCTCTGGAATTTGGCAACAATATTTCTTGGGGTTTTGAGTTTGGGATCCCTTTCGGGAGGGGAACGGTGGATTCTTTTGATGACTATTTTGCCCTCTGAGTCTAGTACTTCTGGACAGTTTTCCTTGATGATTTCCTGGAAGATATTGTCCAGACTCTTTTCTTCATCATGGGTTTCTGGTAGGCCAATAATTCTTATATTTTCTCTCCTGGATCTATTTTCCAGGTCAGTTGTTTTTCCAATTAAATATTTTACATTTTCTTCTATCTTTTCATTCTTTAGATTTTGTTTGACTGATTCTTGTTGCCTCATTGAGTCATTAGTTTCTACTTGCCCAATTCTAATCTTCATCGTAGTGTTTTCTTCAGTTCGCTTTTCCATCTCCTTTTCCATCTGACCAATTTTTCCCTTTAAGGAGCTATTTTCTCCATTTAATTTTTTTACTTCTTTTTCCATTCGACCAATTTTCCCAGTTAGGTTTTGGGTTTCCTTTTCCATCTGATCAATTTTCCCAATTAGGTTTTGGGTTTCCTTTTCTGTTTGATTAGCTCTTCCTTTTAGGGAATTATTCTCTCCAGTTAATTTTTGAACTTCCTTTTCCATTTCTTCAATTTTCTTTTTCAGGGTGATGTTCTCATCAGTGAATTCTTTTTTTTATAGTTTTAAAATCATTGGCCAGTTTTTCTTTTATATCCTTCTTCAAACGTTCCAGGTAATCTAGTTGTGCTTGCGAGAAATTCATAGTCCCATCTGAGGTTTCAGATGGAAGTACAGTCTCAGCTCTAAGCTCTTTGGTGTTTGTGTTTTGGTCTTTATCCCCATAGAAAGATTCTATGGTTTTTTCACTTTTCGTCTGCTTTTTCCGATTCATGATGTTGGCTGAGTGTTGTAGCTTTTGGTTCTTTCAGTCAGAAGGTACAGATCTTTAAGTTGAGCTGATGTGTGTCTAGGCTAAAAGCAGGCTTTTTTTTTTTGTTTCCCAGATCAACCCTGGAGTTAGCTTGTTAGGTATGTAGGAGGGGTGGTCTGTCCTCAGGATATCTCCTCAGCTGACTTGAGGCAAAGGCAAGGTCAGGGGGTGATCCCAGCTTCCCTATTGTCTTCCCTTTTCCCCTGGAGGGCTGGGGCACGCCTAGAAGCTAACGCGTGTTCCCGCCCCTCCTTGGGCTCGTCTCCTGGCTCTGAGGCTTGCCTGGGTCTCAGTGCGAATTTTCTCTGCCCTGGGTCGTCTGTCCCTCCAGATCACCTCCACCACAGTAGGAAGAATCCCCCTTTGCCACTTTTCCAGCCTCTGGTGTTATGAGACCACCCGCCCCCTTCTGCTGTTCCCGCTGATCCAGGATTAATCTGGGGAAGAATTTTATGGTTCCCTCACGGTCATCAGGGGGGAGGAGAGAGCACTTACTGGTCACTCCGCCATCCCAGTTCCTGGAAGTTCAAGTAGTGACCCACCGAAGTCCGTCTTCAGGCTGAAGATTTCAGGGGTGCTGCGCTGATGTCTGGCACTCAGCGGCTCTCACCGGCTTGGCCTGGCTTATCTCCTGCTCCGCTGGTCTCGCCCGCCACTCTCGGGCTCCTCTGGTCCCCTCCGCCCTGCCGCGCCGACCGCGCTGCGCTGTGCGCCGGGGTCTTACCCCCGCCGAACAGATCCCTCCCGTGGACGCTCCGGTCCAGCCTGGGCTCCGAATCCGTCAAAGTCTGTCACCCTCTGGATTCTACACCTCCAAAGTCTGGTCAGACTCTCCCCCCGGAGATATCCAGAGGAGTTTTTCCAGGAGCTTAGGTGAGTCGTTGCTTTCACTCCGCCATCTTGGCTCCGCCCCCCACTTCTAATGATCTCTTAATTGCCAAATTCACCAATCTTTTCATAACTATCACCTAGACCTCTTTATACCTTTCAGACTTGATCATTCTTTCCTCCATGGTATTGTCTCCTTTAAGTTTTCAGGAAATCATTTTCTCTTAGTTTTTCTCTTAGGTATCTGACCTTTCCTTCTCTCTCTCCTTTGCTGGATTCTCCTCCAGATCACATCCTCTACACTTAGGTATCCCTCATGATACTGAACCTTCTTTTCTCCTCCCAATATATTACTTCACTTAGTGAGCTCATCTCCTCCCTTGAATTTAATGACCATTTCTATGCTGATGATTCTCAAATCTACCTTTCCTAGCTCAATCTCTTTGCTTAACTCCAATCTTGCATATGCAGCTTCCTCTCAGACGTCTTAAATTGCATATCCAGTAGACTTCTTATACTCAATGTTTCCAAAGTAGAACTCAGTATCTTTTCTTCCTAGATCCCCCTCTCTTTGCCCATCCACTTTCTCAGATACTTTAGAGGGCAACACCATTTCCCCAGTCCCTCAGGCTTCCAGTTTCAGAGTCATCTTAGATTCCTTGTTATCTCTCCCTCCCCTCGTATCCAAGCAGTTACAAAGGTCTGCAAATTTTACTTTTGCAGTCTCATTTGAGTGCATCCCCTTTGCTCCTACTGTCTTCATTCTAGTACAGGCCTTCATCAATTCATCACTTGATTTTTGCAATAGTTTCCTTTTGCAATAGTTTTGCCCTTCCCAAGTCTCTCCTCGCTAATCCATCTTCCATTTAGCCACTGAGGTGATTTTCCTAAAATTCAAATCTGACCATGTCAGATTCTGGTGGTTTCCTATTGCTTCCAGAAGCAAATACAAAAAGGTCTGTTTGACATTCAAGGCCCTTTATAACTTATCTCCCCCACTCCCCGCCAACTTTCTTGTCTTTTTACATCTTACTGTCCAACATGTACTCTTCAATCCAGTGACCCAGGTCTCCTGGCTGTTCCATGCAGAAGAATCTCCATTTCTTAGCTCCAAACATTCTCTATAGCTGTTTTCCATGCCTGCAATGTTCTCTCTTATCTTCTCAGACTGCTGACCTCCCTGGCTTTCTTTAAGTGCCAGATAAAATCCTACCACCTACAAGAAGCTTTCTAATACCTTTCCTCTGATAATTATTACTTATTTATCCTGTATATAGCTTGTTTTGTTTATATTCCTTTACATATTGTCTTCTTCACTAGATTGTAAACTCCTTGCAGATAGGGATTGCCTTTTACTTCTTTTTTCTGTCCCCAGTGATTAGCAGAGTGCTTAGCATATAATAGGCATTCAATAAATGTTTATTGATTGAATGACGGAAGGAGGAAGAGCAGAAGAACTGAATGCTTGAGGAAAAAGGAAAAGTTTGGCATGCCTGATGCAACAATTTGAAAGGTATAAATAAATGATGATTTAAAAGACCACTATGTAGCAACACAGATGGAGTTAATGCAAATTTGCAGGAAACTCAATCAATAAAAGTTTAACCTTTCCTCCAATAACATTTGGCAGTTCAGGAATGAGGGTAAAATGAGAATAGTGGTAAGAGTATACTACAAATGAAAGTGATTAGAACAGGACAGCAGAAGGTCAAGGCAAATCTATTGTTCAGAATAAGGTAGGAGGAATAGTCAGGTCAGAAGAGCATTTTGAATCTTAGAGTAAAAGGAGGACATTAGAGATGGAGAGTGGCTGGGAAGCTCAAGAATACCTAGGAAATGAGTAATAAAGAAATGTAAAAGAACAAAAAGTTGTGGTCATAGGAGGAATATGAGTTTTATTGATATGTGTTGTGTCAAGCTTGCTGAATAGTTAAGTTAGAATAGAGCTGGAGGTCATAAGGATTGAGGCGCACAAGTAAATGTGAAGACAATTTCATTGACATGAATTTTGTTGTCTTTAAAAACGATTACTGGGGAAGTGGAGGAAGGAAGATTATGAATCAGGTCCAAATACTTTAAAGAAGGGTAGAAGATTGTGTTGGACAACATATGATCATTAAATTTAGGACTGAAAGAATCTTAGAAGTCATCAAGTATAACCCATTTATTTTTACTAATGAGAAAATTGAAGATGTAGTAGAAGGAGAGATGGAGGTGGGGAAAGGACTAAATGTGGATAGAGATTATATAAACTGGGATATAAAGATGATTTTGACCTATAGAATTGCAAAGGAACTTAAAAGGTTATAGTGTCCAATTCCTACCATGATGTTTGAAATCTCAAATATAGCATCAGGATAAGTTGTTATCCAAACTACTTAAGCTCACTATTTCTCAAGATAATCCATTCCATTTGGAGGTAACCCTATTAGAAATTTCTTCCTTACATGTAGTCAAACTTGGCTTCCCTAGAATTTTCATTAGAATGAAAGTATAGTATAGACTAGGTTAGAGAGTAGTTTTTGAAATCAAGAAAACCTGCTTACATCCCATTTCTGATAAGTATATTTTGGCTGTCAAACTGTTCAAGGCACTTAAACTCTCACTGTCTCCAGAAAAGTCTCTAAAGGTATGAATTACAGTTGAGTGTTTTATCATAATAATTGGAAAAAAGAAGGGAGTTTCCCTACTAGGATTTCCACTACCATGATGAAATGTACAGTTAAAAAAAACAACACAAATGTTCTATATTCTGGTTCTAGTTTTTCCTTCTGGTCCCAAAAGGAATTAGGTTAATCCTATTCCCACATGACAATATATCAAATGTTTGGAGACAGTTATTTATGCTCTCAAAATCTTCCCTTATCTTATCTTCTCCAGGCCAAATTCATCCAATTCCCTCAACCATCATTGCTAAAATATGGTTTTCCAGTTCTGTCACAACTTTCTTATTCAACTCAGACTGGAATAGTTCATAAATTCCTTCCTAAAATTGCATGCCTGAAAAATGAACACAGTGCAACTTATACACTTGCAATGTTAAGGGAATTTGAAGATCTTCCCTGCCCCAATAGACCAATGTGATTTGCTTTGAGCTTTGACCCCACCTATAGCTTGAGTAACATGGAGCCAATGGTAGGAGAAGCTTGCTGAATGGATGGAGCAGGAAGGGTGCAGCAGGAAGAGAGTAAGGTGGAACTGAGAGGGAGAAGCAGAGCTGAGAGAGAGCAGGCAGAGCAGTCCAGTTAGTGTGAGTGAGAGAGTGAATGATTTTGCCAAATGGAGTTTGTTTTGTGGGGAGGCCTGACAGAGGGAAGACTTGGGGATGCCATACTCCCTGCATTGATAATATGTATAGATGTTTTTGTTACTGTAATGTTAATTATGTTAATGAGAGTTAAAGATCTTCCCCATCCATTAATAGACCTGCCCATTAAGGGAAGTTTGATTAGGGGAGATTTGTTTTATAAGAAGGCCCATTTTTTTTCTTAATTTCCAACGAGGCACTGGTATTCAAGGGTTGTGATACCCTCTGGCTCTGAAAAGGGTATATATACTCTGAGGTGAGGTTTTATTTGAGGGCTTACTCATTGGTTGTGTCTGTACTGCCAGATGAGACTCTGTGGAGCCGCTAAGGAGCCACTGGCTTTGAAAACCTAGATGTTATTGCTTCTTTCTGGTAACTATGTATGTAATGGTCAGACAGTTGGATCTATCTATTCATCAGTGATGTACAAATTGCTTATTGTCAGACAACTGGAAGAACTCCCTATTGGTCTTTATTTCTCTGTTTGTATTTTTTCTGAAGTTCAGGGTGCTGACTTTTCTCCCTGACCTAAGTGAATGATATATGTGCTTGATTAAGGTGATTGTCAACCCTTCAAAAGTTGCGTTCCTTTTAGAAAAGCAGATCTAAGAACTTGTACAGTGGGCCCTCTTGTGTATGTGGAGGTCCTTGCTGTTACAGTTACTATGATGGATTTGACTTTCTGGTGTTTGAACTTTCTGGTGGTTTCATCTTTGAGGAACAGAGTTTATATTTTGCCAATTTACCCTGGAAACATGCATGCATATCCATAGTGGCTGCGATGAATATCACATTGGTACTACAATATTCTGACCAATGAAATTGCAATGAGACTGCTGAATCTCATTTTCAAATAGAAAAATTAAGGTTCCAAGAAAGCAAATGTTGTTGTTCATTCTTTCTTTTTGAAGGGGACCAATATCATCATGGATAATGTCTTGACTTGCATGTGAATATGATTTAAGTGAAGCAGAGTTGCCTCATCCTCTTTTTCCTGAGTCACTGAAGTGTAGTATCAAGATAAAATTCAAGATGACTGGTGATGTCCTGGGAGGCAGTGGATGGCCTTGGCAACTTTGATATCTGACCAAGCTCTAAACCTTCCTTAGTGCCTGCCTCAGTCACTGTCATAGCCATTAGAATAAATTTTTCTCATCCACCATTCTGCCAGAAAAAAAGTCTTCACATCCTTAGGGTAGACATCCCCCTTTACTCATCACTGGGGTTAAGATCTGTCAGTTACCCCCAATCTGGTTTAGCCCATCTGCTGAGAGAGTTTACCAGGGTGTGGCCTCTGTGCATGCTAAAGCTTCTTGGAGCAATAGGTGAGAACTGGGTGAAAGTGGTCATCAAAGGTGGACAACTAGCCCTGAAAAGAGCTCAGCAAGCCTTTATATCAGAGGTTCTAATCCTCCCTGAATACCTCGCACACACTAGCCCAAAGTATTAGAGGAAAGTAGGAAAAAAATTAAAGCTGCACAATGAAATGTGGTCTTTTAAAAAATTAAAGGAAAGATTAAGGTAAATTTTATGAGATTTAGAGAACAAGAGACCTATGCCTATATGATCTTGTTAAACTTAAACACATGACCTAAAAATAATGCATTTTTCAAAGCAGTCAAGTGACATTGACACTTTCTCCTTCTGTTTATGCTTTAATACATTTTTCAGAAATGAACATTTACAGCTGACAAATAGATATTTGCAGTTAGCCAAGTGTTGTTATGGCTTACATGAAGTGGTACCTGCTCTGAAAACAAATATATGGCCACAAGAAACATGTTTGCTGCAAGGATTATGGTAGGTAATCTTTATGACTTTCCATAGAATCTGTATGTATGGGCTTTCCTCTGCTTACTGATCACTCTTGTCCTATTTCTGGGGAAATCAGTCTTTAAATTGCTCCAGGATAATAGCAATCTTAGATTTGGAAGACTTGCATTTAAGGTCACAAAGCTTCTGTATTGTGGACAGACTGATAAATATTGAAAAACAGATCTAAATATTAATAAAAACATTAAAAAGAATTGGTAAGAACATTCTATTTCAAAATGATGTGGAAAACTACCTTTAATAGAAGTCATTCTCTACCCCACCCCAATAAGAAACACAAAATTGTTTTAAAAGTAAATATTGACCAAGTGAATAAGAGGATATATCTTGCTAAGAATAAGAACCAATTTTAACCTTGTGGTTTCAGAACATTTAACTAAATGAAAACCTAAGCATAACAACAAATCTTCTTAATATCATTATATAAATACCTCCAATTTCTGCTGCACCTGTCTTTCAAAGAGCTCAGTACCTCCTACATTATCTCAGCAGCTATGTATCTGTACTATTGGGGCAGCCAGGTGGTGCAGTGGATAGAATATAAGTGCAGGAGTCAGGAGGACCTGAGTTCAAATCTCACCTCAGACACTTGACACTCACTGGCTGTGTGACCTTGGACAAGTCACTTAACCCCAATTGCCTCATCCTGGGTCATCTCCAGTCATCCTGATGAATATCGGGTTACTGGATTCAGATGGCTCTGGAGGAGAAGTGAGGTGATGTACACAGCCCTCCCTCACTCAAAACAAAGACAAGTGCAAGCCATGTCATTATTTCTCTGATGGTATGGTCTTCTTCGACAATGAAGGACGAACACACTTGATCTGTACTATTAACTGTTTGATAAAGAAATTACAATGGTGGGCATTAATTAAGTAGCTCCAATATCAAATGACAGACTAGAATAAATTTTCCAGATGTAGTTGGTCAGAGAAAGAATATAGAACAGTTGCTGAAGAAATCTACCGGTAGGATTGAATATGAGTTCAATTCTCAAACTCTGAAATCAAAACTCCTAGCTGTTTGTTTGTTTGTTTGTTTTTAATGGCAAATCATGACCTGTTCATGAAGTTTTGTTTTATTCTAATTGGGTGTAATATCTCAGAATTTCTAGTCAGTTGTTTTTCCACAGGGCATTGAACTTCTATGCATGGAAATATTTTATTTATGAGAGACCCTAGTGATTTCTTCAAGTAGCCTGGTTAATCATGGGTGGCTTAGTGGATAGAGCACTGAAATTGGGGTCAGGAGAACTGTTCAAATATTATTTCAGATACTTCCTATCCATGTGACTTGAACAAGTCTCTTAACTTCTTTCAGTTTCAGTTTCCTCACCTACGAAATGGAGATAATAATAGCACTCTCCTCACAGAATTGTTACAACAAGCAAATGAAATAGCATGTGTACAGTGCTAAGCAAAATATCAACTGCTATCTTCATATTAGCTATTACTATGCAAATAGGAAAATCAAGGCACAAAATGGTTCAGGACTGTTCAAAGTAGTTTTGGTGTCATCCAAGACACTAGCTTAACAACTGATTCTTACGTATTTCAAAGTTTACAAAGAGCTTTCCACACATTTCTTACGTAAACTTTACATGAACAGCTTTGTAGTATAGATACATTGGACATCATGATCATCATTCAATTTTCTCAAACGAGGCTCAGTGAAGTTATATGACTTGGGCAGGGCCACTAAAGAAGTAAGTCAAAAGGAGGATCTAATCTTGGAACTTTCTGGTGCTTATCCCACATGCCAGATTGAATCTCAGACATCATAATGCTTGCCTGAACTGTTGAAGGCTTCGGGCAATTATCTGCTTGATTGCTCTAGTGTGAATATAGCCAACAGACATATGAAAACAGATCCTTTCTTGCCAGGGAAACCGTGATTTTTTTTTCTCTTCTTCCATTTCTAGTGTTTAGAATTTTCCAGAGTTTTGGGTTTATTTTCACTAAGCCAGATACAACTTTAATTCTCTATGAAAGAAAACCATTCAATGGTAAGATTCTAAAATTGTCTTGCTTTTTCACACATTAGAGAGTCACTGGAGTATTCAAAACTAATGTGCGCATGCAATATATTTTAATATCAAACAGCAAAAACCTTTTTGATCTAATTAAAATATTCTTTCTATTTTAAAAAGCTATTTATTTAAAAA
The DNA here is from genome assembly GCF_028372415.1 of Notamacropus eugenii. NCBI lineage: Eukaryota > Metazoa > Chordata > Mammalia > Diprotodontia > Macropodidae > Notamacropus > Notamacropus eugenii. The sequence goes on from NC_092873.1 coordinate 122,582,757, forward strand.
AGTTTTACTGATGCTTTTTGTTATTATATTAATTATTTTCCTTAAATCTCTCCCCCACCCCTTTGAATCTTCCCTTGTAAAGCACTTAAGGAAAAACAATAAACATAGAAACTTCACCTTTCAAGGTATGCCAAGTCCACATCCATACTCACCCACTACTATTTCCCTACTGAGGAGAAGTGTCTTAAACATCAGTTCTCTAGGACCAAAATTACTGATCAATATGAATAAAGATTGGACTTCCTTTTGTGTTATTTCAGTTTATGTTATTGTAGTCATCGTGTATATTATTTCCCTTGTACTGATTACTGCTCTCTATGTTAGTCAGTACAAGACTTCCATGTTTCTCAGAGTCTTCCATATTTGTTGTGGTAAAATAATGTTGGCTCCTTTTTAAAAAAGATCTAGTGAAAACAGATAGTCCTTCCAGTTACGAGTGGAGGAAAACACTATTAAGATTTACTCTAATTATGCATTTTCTCTTGAAAGAAAGGACAAAAGGAGGACATATCCAAAATTCCTGAGAAAGCCAAATATTTGACGAGTCATGCATAATTGAATAATAAATTTAGAAATTAAATATAGTTATACGAACACTAATTTTTAAAAGGAGACAAAAGTGTTAGGTCTGAAGTCTTTAAGTTTTGAGACTCAAATATTTTAAAGTGTTTACAAAATTGTCCCCAAATGAACTATAGGGTTGATTATCCATAAATAATCAAAAAGCACATGAAATGGTTCCTAAGAGTATTTTGTTCTATTTTTAAATACCATGCTGCACCATGCTGCCTTACGTCTATGAGGGCAATATGGTATAATGTATAGAGATCTGCCCTTGGAACCTGGAAGACCTAGATGCAAACCCTCCCTCTGGCACATCCTGCCTATGGGACTTTGGCTAAGTCACTTAACCTCACTTAACCTCTTGAGATTATTTTTACTTATTCTCTAAGATCATAAATTTTGAGGTTAAGACCTGCACTAGGAGTTCCTTTTGATGAATTAATTGCCTATACCAATGCAACAATAGGTCCAGTTCCTATCTCATACACACAGAGTAATATACAGACCCTATCTGATACCAATATCAACATTTATAGCTACATCTAATTCTATATATATGTGTGTGTGTATGTGTGTGTGTGTGTGTGTGTGTGTGTGTGTGTGTGTGTGTGGATATCTATATACTGACAGATAGATAGATAGACAGATAGATAAATGGATATAGGATAGCTACTGTATCAGTGATTATAAAAGCATATGTATATAAATGTATACATATATGTTACGTACACACCAACACATACATATACACAATATACATGCATGTATATGTTTGGGAATATATGTGGAAGTATATATCTAGATATAGATTGTTATACAAGCGCATTTAGCTTACAGACTATATCAACAAAATGAAAGAAATGAATACAATCTTTGAATGTATTTGATTAGGTTTGATAATGCTGCTGTTTCATTTTTCTAACCTTCAAAGTTCTTGTTATTAAGTATGTTTCTCCTTATGAAATATGAAACCAAGAGTGATGCTAGAGGGGAGCACTGGGCCATCTTGCTGTTCTTCCTTAGATCAACTTTGCAAAATTAAAGTTACATCCCAGCTTCCTTAATAGCCCACCATGAGCCTCTCTTCCTTCAATTTATGAAGACCTTTTACAGATGTACCTACATTTACACCTTGTAACACTTCAAAATTTTCCCTTAGCTGCTTACAATTGTGCTCCCTTGTTTTATCTTTTTCAAACTTCCAAAGGTGCCTCCTACCTCTGGCTGGAAGTGCAATGTCAAGCACGTCTTACCAAGTTCATTTGTTTTTTTTTAATGAGAAGAAATATTTTCTTCGTTTTATGGTAGCAACATCCCAGTTGATGGGTGAATTTTTATGAACAAGCTTGCCTAATGGAAATCAGAGATTGGAGATGCTTAAATATAGACAGAAAGATATTGAATATACCAAAATTTTCACGGTATCACTTGATGTGTTTGCACAAAAACTGTAAGCTGTATGTATCCATAGATTTACAGATGGCTAAACAAATTAGGGTATATAGATATAACAGGGCTCGAATAATGGGGAGATAAGAAGAATTTAAATAAGTATACAGTGATTCATTTCAATTATTGTGAACCAAAATAATGAGAACCAGGAGAATTATATAGGTAGAGATTACAATAACGTAAGCAAAACAAACACTAAAGTAGAATTGAATGCTGAAAATGTAATGACCAGTCTTGGCCCCAAAGAAGAGATGAAGAAATTAATCTTTCTCTTTTTGATAGAGGAATAAAAATTAAGCTTGTGGTGTACTAATCACTGTTGGGTATGGTCACTGTGTTTACTCATTTTGCTTAACTGTTTTATTTTTGTAAATTATGGCTCACTGGGATGGAGATAATATAGCTAGAGATATTTAAATTATAAAAATACAATGCCATAATGAAACTTAATTTTTAAAAAATGAAATAATGACATGAAATATTTTGTAAATACTAGGACTGTGAAAAGATTTCCCAACAAAACCTATAGTAAAATCACTTTTATGACTGGTATAATGTCACTTGGGCTAACCAAGGAAATCTATATAGTGGAAATTATGCCTTCTGGTACAGATGGAAATTGCCCATCAGTCTCTTAGACTCCTGGAAAATTTACCACAACCATAGAATGTTGTAATTTTTCCCCAAAATGGAGAATGATAGCAGGTCATGGTACTCAAAATAAAGTAATCCAATACCAAGGCAGAACATGTTGCAAAAGGGGTGCACAGGAAGATCTACCATTATGCTGTCAAAACAGCTGATCCCTTGAGGAAACAGGGAGAGATAGTGATGACCATTAGATCTTCAGTACTGAAGTTTAGGACAGGGTTTTTTTGAGTAAATCATGCATAAAATATCTAGATCACACATTAGATTACTTGAACTGTTCAAATTAGTGAGACCAGGACTTGTGAATGCTTTCCTTTGTACTCTTTTCTTCCCCTCCCTCTCTCTTTGGATATGGTCCTATTCCTTTAATCTTAACAGTGAGGTTGTCTTTCTGTTCATCTCTGTCTTTTTAAGTGTGATAAATGTGTTTAATCATTGCCTTTTGATATGAATGTGTCCTTGAACAATTTTGGCACAGAGGGACAATGGAGACACGAGCATCCAGGAAAAGAAAGAAATAGATTTTATAATGTAGCACATATTTTACAAAATAATTTTTATGGTCTCAAGCTGTAGAAATAGAATTATTGATCTTTTTTTACAACTTTCTAGGACATACAGAGAAACATAGACTTAGACTGTGCTAGAAAGATGAGCCAGTAGTTTTTTGCTTGGGGAAGCTGTGATGAGTTGATCGGCATAAATGAATCAGGCTTTGGTCTCATCTCCTTTCTTTTGGCATTGTTTCTCTGAGTCAAATTTGAAAATAAAACAATACTTTCATGGAGTAGGATCTGTGTGAGTAATTGACAAAAAAGTAACTAAACTCATACATGAGTACAGGTGAGTAAGAGGAAGTGACATCCACTTGACTATCCTGCTCAACAGCCCCACACGTCAACCCTTCCCCATATCACTGCTAGATTGAGGGTGCAAACATTGATCTAGTAAATTAAAAGTTTTCTGTGCATTTGTGATATTTAACATAAAAACCACATACATGTATAATCCTAGTCTAAAAGCAGTTTTGTAGATATATATGGGAGTGATTGTTAGATTCCACACCATAAACATTTTATGAAACGTCTTTTCTGAAGAGATTGTAAAACAAACAAGAATATAAACCCAAAACCAAATAAAGTGAATTTAAGGGAACTGTGTTCATAATTATTTATGAGACAGGGAGGGGATTGTTTATCTAAAAAGATAGATATCTGAGGGGGAAAATGTATTTTTACGTTGGCTTTGTTTACCCAAAGTGCAATTAAGTAATGATGTCTGTGAGGTGCTGCGTCAAAGTACAGAGACATAGAGATGAGAAACAAAAAACTTCCTGATTTCAAGGAATTTATATTGTATTGAGAATGGAGGTAGGGGAGGGAAAATATGACTTCCAGGCTGGATCTGTGATTTCATGGTTATAAGAAACTCCTAGACAAAGAAACTCCTTCTGTCAATGCAGATGGACACCTCTGGAATTTATAGAATTACAGTTTCCTAGGAGACTAAGATATCCAATGACTCTCCCAGAGTCGCACAGTCGGTATGTTTCAATTCAATTGCTTAATTGAAGCCATGGTCTTGGAACAACACTCCAATCATTTTATCACACTTTCTCTTGTCATATACATAGAAAAACATATCGGATGAATATCAGGCCACTGGACCCAGGTGCCTAAGGACCTCACTAAAATCAAAGTCAACTGCAAGTCATGTCATCATCTTCATATCATAATCCTCTTTGAGAATGAAGGACAAACACAACCTGTGAGTGAGTAGCAGTTTCTCTCTTGTCCTGTCCTGTCCTGTCCTGTCCTGTCCTCTCTTCACCTCTCCTCTCCTCTGGTATTCCGCCCAGGGGAAGGTAAACTCCATGACCAAAAGCTGCCTTTTTTTCCTTTGGGTTTACTGGCTACATTTCTTGCTCAAAGATCAAGCCTTAAACCCAATTAACTATGGAGTTCATAGACAGGACAACAAGTCCCCACCGACCTAGCACAGAGTGGATGTAATAACTAAATAGTAATTGTTTCTATTTTACCCAGGAATCCTGAAGGTCTTCCCCTCCCAGTTTGATTTTATTTTTGATTAAATGGGTCACCCCTTGAGTAAGTTAAAGAAGCCTGTTCATTGAATGGGTGTATCTCACTCAAAGTGAGAATGTGATATATAACCTTAGCCTGAAAGGGCCAGGGTCTCACATTGCATCCTGGGCCACCTCCAGTCCTCCTGATGAATGTCAGGACGCTGAATTCAAATGGCTCGGGAGAATAAAGTGAGGTTGATGACCTTGCACAGCCCTCCCTCACTCAAATCAAAGTCACCTGCATGTTATGTCATCATCTTGATGTTATAGTCCTCTTTGAGAAGGAAGTACAAACACAACAACAACAACAGGAAAAATATAACACATAATAGAGCATAACTGGGCAAAGAATAGATACGGATAAAATACTTCAGGAAAAAGTGAGGAGGGAAAGAATGGTGGTGGTGATGGTTGTCCGTTGTTCTTGAAGAGGACCAAAATGACCTCATTTAGAGTCAAATTTCTGACTGTTCAGACCAATACAAGTTTGGAGTGCTCTACCACAGGTCTGGCATGAATAATCTGTGTGAACTTTAGGGTGGATACTCCAAATTTGCATATCCTGCATTTCCTTTGAGCTGTTTTAATTCTGCTTTGCTTATAAGGCATAGCACTTTCTCTGATGTAGGCATGGCATGATGAGTGGTCCTGTGTCAGTGTCTCCCATATCACACAATTAATACTAAAGTTCTTAAGCAAGACTTTGTCCTTGCATCACTTTTCTGCCCACCATGTGAATACGTGCCCTGTGTGAGTTCTCCATAGAACAGCGTTTTTGGCAAGTGTACATTTTGCATTCCAACAACATGGCCAGGCCATTGGAGTTGTGTTATTTGAAGCAGAGTGTGAATGCTTGGCATTTTAGTTGGTGTAAAAACCTCAGTGTCTGATACCTTTTCCCACCAAGTGATCTTCAGAATCCTCCTAAGATAATTCCAATGGAAGTGATTCAGTTTCTTGGCATAATGCTGGTATACTGTCCAAGTTTCTTAGGCATTCTACAGTGAGCAACACAACAACTGATGTAAGTTCACTTACCTTGGTAGCGTACTTTCCAGGGATGCACACACTCACAATGAGGTTTTCACATACACTGTCAGAGCTAGCTCAGTGTTTGGGAAGCTCTAAATGAAAGTACATGAAAGAAGAGGTATTAGACTGACTACCAAACTGAAGGTCTACAGAGCTGTTGTGCTGACCTTGATGAAGAAAAAGAATACTTGCAACTGAAGTGAATGGGGAAGATTTCACAAATACGGTAACATAAACTACACTTTGACAGAAGAAAATAATTCAACTTCCTGGATTAGCAAAGAAATTAATCAAATATTCAGTAATTTATCTGATGGTTATCACTTGGTCATAGAACTGGAAGGGACCTCAGTGATTGTGTAGTCAAACATAATCATTGAAACATTATACTGAAAAAACACATTCAGAGAAAGGAAGTGGCATTCATAGAAACACACCTAGTATAATGACAGATTTGATACTAGGAACTCTCAGTATAATAAACTTCTTTATATGATATACTGTCATATGGTCATTTCATTTTATTTATGTAATGGTTGCTGAAGTTCCCCATGCCCCACAAAATAATGTTTTCCATATTTGTGAGGAATGACCATAAATCACCAACTTTTACAAGGTGTGATACTTAGTAGAGAGTGTTTTCCATCTTTGATGATTTGAATTATCTCAATCATAGGTTGGGAAAAGATAATTGTAGAGCAACTGGGGATTTGCTAACAGCAATGTCATATAGATTAGGAGTCAAGAGGACTTAGTTTCAAATCCTGATTCAGACTCTTATAAATTTTGTGATCCTGGGCAAATTTCATTTTCTATAGGCCTAAGTTTCCTCGCCTATAAAATGAGGAAAAGTGAGGTGACTTGATTCTGTGTCTTCTAAGGCAAATTTCAGCTTTCTATCAATAATTCTGGGATCCTGTTGTCCTAAATAAGTGGAAGTGGTCTTTGAGAGAAGATACACCATCCAAATGTTGAAGGAAGAGAATAACAAGATTTATAGTCAGCCTAAAGATGATGAATTGATTCTCCCAAAAACAGATAATAAAGGGAGACCCTTCCCATGGGAAAATGTTATTGATTCAGAGGCTTAAAGTAGAAATGATAAAATGGAATAGACAATAAAAAATCCCTGGTCTGCTTTTGCATAACACATGTATTTTGCAGGCAGAGCTATATTTCTCCTAGCAAAGTAAACTCCTGAGATTTATTCCCTTAGCGGCATATATCATACCCAATGCTGAAAAAGCTTTTTTTCTTCTTTAATTTACTCTATTTTCCCCCTGAACAGAGAGGTTTTATTGGCTGTAGCTGGCCAAAAGCTGTTGTGAGATGAATGGGTGGGTTGCACCTAAGACCACATATAGAGAAAAGCAAAGCACTGAAGAAGGAACTAAAATTGAATGAGAGAGAGAGCTTATCCCCTGGGAATAAGGAAGTCCTGCAGAAGCAGCAAAACAATACAATACCCAGAGATGAAATGCAGAACTGAAGAGGGGTCTATGAAACTGGAGATATTCCATGGGCAGAGGGTCAGAGATAAGGATCAGGGAACAACATTCAGAAACATCTGAAATTAACTACAATGGGAGAAAAGCCTACATAGTCAGAACTTAAAATGATTTGGAGTTCATAGAAACTTTTTATAAAGGATTGCTTTGGTGGATTGTCTTATTTTGCAACTAGATTTTATGTGTAGAGGCTGATATCCAGAGAAATGATGGATCCTTATGGATATATCAGCTGTTAGAGGAATGGGCTTTGTATGATAATCCAGCAAATAAGCTGAGGAATATTCAGACAAATGGTAGGAGTATCAAGAAAAAGTTAGATCATCGAAACCTAATGAGGAGGGACTATCCAGAAGAAGAGATTGGCTAGCAATGTCAAAAGCTGTAGAGGTCAGGAAGAATTAGAATCTTGAAAAGATCTTTGGATTTGGTAATAAAGTTAAGAATAGGGAAGATCTGGGCATTTTATAGGCAGCAGAATATAAAGAAACATGGAAGGTCATGATGAGAATGGGGATACTCTAAGGGGCAAACTTTGGAAGGACATAGGATTAAATAGGAACAAGGGTCCAGACAGAGTGGCAAATGATACATCATTTTTAGTAGTAAGTTTCAAAAAATGGATATCTTGAAGTAATTAATTGTGTGTGTGTGCGTGTGTGTGTGCACACGCACACAGGAGAGAGAGAGAGAGAGAGAGAGAGAGAGAGAGAGAGAGAGAGAGAGAGAGAGAGAGAGAGAGAGAAGAGAGAGAGAGCGCCAATACATACATAGCCTTTGGTTACTTGACAGGTGTTGAATTGAATTGGTTAGTTGTAATGAAAATGGCTATTCATTTTATATGAACCATTTAAGCAAAGCTTCATAATATTAACCCACTAACTTTCCACTTATCTCCATTTGTTCATCTGTAAAATGAGGAGTCAGGTCCTTTACAGTCTTAGTATTTAATTAGTTCAAGTATTTATTGGAAGAGTCTTCATTTTCACCATTTAAACTTGTTATTTTCTATTGGTCAATACTGATAAAGACATTAAGGTGAATTCGGGGGAGTGCTGGGTATAATAACACAGTATAATAAGAAAAGATGATTACACTTGAAACTGCAAATCTATTATGTACAAATTGCTATTCTTTTAAAACATATAATAAAGTTATCAAGTAAATTTCTTTATTCCTCTTTTTTTACTGACACAAAAACACTGAAATAATCAATTAATTTTATCACTTCAGAAAAACTCAGACAACCTATTTTTATAGTTTGTATAGATGGAAAAAGTATTACTGCAAAATAAAGAAGTAAATACAGTACTGTCCACAAGGGACACAATAGTATAGTATTTTTATCAAAGACTTGGATTAGGATGGGAGACCTATACCTAGCAAATTTGTATATAACACTAGTGTACAGTAGCAGTTAATATATAGAAAAGCAGAATCAGAATTTACAAAATTGGACTAATTTCAAGACAGGCAGAACCAAATCTAATGACATTCAATTTGATAGTGGTAAATAAAAAAATCATATATGTAGATTCAAAAATCAAATACAGAAATACAGAATGGGAGAGATAGCATGGCTCACTGGAAAGAAAACTGTGACCTGAGTTAGAATGCCAGTCATACTTGTGTAGCCTTTGTCATGTCACCTGAAGTCAGGAGTGTGCTGGAGCCACCTGGTTAGAGAAAATTAATGCTAAACTTTCACCCTGAGCATTTATACCTCAGAAATCAACAAATGCTACAAGTCAGGGATGAATTTATTATTTTGTTGGTTGTCTAGACTCAATGAAGATTAAATTTTAAAATGTGTCATGCACAAATTCAGAAAGACAATTGTTGAACATTTATCAGCAAACCTTTGAAATTTATTACCTCAACCAGAAGCTTGACTAGACATGATTTTTAAGCTTCCTTCTAGCTCTACCTATTATTGTTGATCCGATGGCATTATTAGACACTTCTTATGAAAAAGGCCACAACCCTATATACAGTTATTTATAGACTGCATGAATAGAAGTACAGTGTTCAAAATGTTATCTATGACAGTTTCACTGTACTCTGACTAATAAGAATACTGTTTGTTTCTCTGTACATTTCAAGAGTAAAATTGATCAACTGGACTATATCTAAAGGAAGTTAATGAGGATGTTCAAATGAACTAAATATAATTAATAAAGATAAAAATTGTGGGGAGGGGAAAGGGAGAAATCATAGTTTTCTTCAAATATTTAAAAGACTATATTGTTGAAAAGGAAATAGACTTTCTCTGTGCAGCCATAGAGGATCATAAACTAACTCATTCATTTCCTATGAGAGGAAACTCATGCCCAGAGATGTTAAATGATTACCCACTGTTGCTGAGGTATTAAGTGACAGCACTGGGATTTGAACTCAGATCTTCAGGAACTCCAAGTTCAAAGTTCTTTAGACTACACTATACTGCTGAAAGCAATATTCTTGGATGGAACTTCCAGGGAGTCAAATTTCATCTCACTATAAGAAAGGGCTTTTTAATGTGAGTTTTCAAAAAATGGAATGGGTTGACTTACTATAATAATAATGAGCTCCCACTGGAAACACTAGAATGTTTGTGAAATTGAATTGTCAGATTTTGAAGTTCTGTCTCTAAGATACATTGAGTCAGAAAGCAGACTAGATTATATTAAGGTCCCTTGAAAATCCAAGATTCTGATATTCTAAATCACTGTCCTCTTTCATTATGAAGTCATGATCATACACTTTGCAATAATAAATATGAAAAGCTCATGTAAGTACATTATAGCAAATCTGAAAACACTTAACCTGTGAAAGGAAATACTGTCTGGAGCAGAAAATTCTTCCATTGCCTGCAAATGAATGACGGTTGCATCTGTCATGCTATCAATATTTCAATGAGGGGATAAATCAGTTTAGTATTTGGATTCACCATTGAGAATTCTTCACTCATTCTAATATATCATTTTAAGGAACTCCTTTGGGTTGAATGCAATAGAGATGGTCTCTTCAGAGAGCAAAGCAGGACTGTGATTATTTTTATGACCCTTTAATGTCCTTAAAAGGTCATTTGACCCTCGCTTTTGCCAAACATAAATTCCTCTTTAAATCAGTTCTTTGGCATGGAAATAGTTTCACCTACCAGAGAGAAGAAAAGCAGAAAAGAAACAAACAAGCAAAAGCGACAATACCAAAAACAAAAACAAAAACAAAAATTACTCAGGGCTTTAGCTAAGTGCTAAGTTGGGAAAGTCAAGCATGCCTGTTTTTCAAATGTTGGCCTTAAGTGGCTCTCAAGTCATTGGGTTTGAGGAAGCTTGTGTTGGAATATTTGTGTTGTACCCGGTGAAACTGAAAGTCATGAAACTGACCTAAAGAATGAGCTAATCTTGCATGTATATGCTGTCATGCTCACCTGAGTGTGAGTGCAGAAACTATATTTGAGAGTATGGAGGAGAGGAAGGTAGGTGTTAAAATTCGGAAAGAAAACTGGGCTGGCATCACTACAATTGCTTCTCGTTTCTGTTCTGTTTCCCTAGCTCCTTTCCTACCCCTCCCCTATCCACAAGTGAGAATGCTGGAGGTTGGGGGCTCTGAAGGCTCGGTGCAGGAATGGTCTCTTTTCAGACTGGGCTGTGCTTGCGTTCTGCTCCTCCTAGTGTCACTGCTGCAGCCTTGAATGCTGGCTCCCTGTTCCCTCTGCTGCCTCCGTGCTCCGGCGCAAACCCGTCTGGAAAACCCAACACAGCAGAGGCAGAGGAGGGTGGCGGGAGGAGAAGTTCCCCAGGCAAAGTCTCGGAGTGGCATTGGCTCGGGAAGTTTTCACGTCATTTGCTTCCTTTCGCCTCCCTCTCCCTTCCCCTCCCTCAGCCTCTCCCCCACCAACCCCCCGCGCGAACCCGGAGCGCCCATGGAGCAGGTAGAGAAGAGGAAACCGAGCTTGCAGCATTGAGAACCCCTGGACCCAGAGCCCGTGATGTCTGGCCCCAAACTGGAGGCTTCCCCGCCTTGTCGGAACTGGTCATCTTGTCCGGAGCTCAACAGGACTCGGGAGCCTTTGGGGAATCTCTCGCTCTATGACGATGAGGAATTGCTGCGCTACGTGTGGAGAGAATACTTACACCCCAAAGAATATGAATGGGTTTTGATCGCTGGCTATATCATCGTATTCATCGTGGCGCTCATTGGCAATGTCCTGGGTGAGTGTCCCCCTCGGGCAGCTCTCCAAAGGACTGTCACCTTCCCTCTGCCAGCGGTTGGAAAAGGTCCCTTTACCCCAAATGTGCTCCGTAGGGCAATAGACACAAAGGGGTCTGAGCCTTTGGTCAGTACGAGCTTTCTCCAGTTTAGTGAAAAAAAGTTTCCTGTTTGACTAACCAGGGGGCATTGCACTGAAATCTTGTTTTTACTTAGCTGTGCACGCGGAAATCAACACACACCCCAAACACACCCCATCCCTCCTTCATCCCTCACCCTTTCCTACCTCATTGCCCTCAACCCAATATGAAACCTTCCGTGGGTGGAAGAAGCAGTGACTCAGTGGCTAAAGATTTGGACCCCGTTAGTGAAGAAAATTAGGCTTCCTATTATTATAGAAGCTGGGGACTTCTCCAGTTAGGTTGAGTACCAAAGCTGTGTGCATACTTGCAGCCCAGACCTGCCCTCTTAAGGAAAGGGGTTCATTTGGGCTGCTAAAGTCATAACGCGATCCCAGAGTCAGATTGTCTTTTTCTAGCTCTTAACAGGAGCTGCCCAGACGGATTAATGGGGGGGAGGGAGGGGGGAGGGAAGAGGGAGGTGGGAGATAAGGACACATTAGAGAGTGTCTCCTTCAAGGACTAAACCACAGGAGAATAGGACAGTACAGGGTTAGGAAAGAAGAGGGGGGAAAGCAGCAGCATCTGAGAAAAAGTCTAAATCCTCTCTCTTAGAAAGATATATCAGATATCTAGATTTTATACTGTTCTGGCTTTGTGTTAGTTACTGTTCAAGACACAGGAGTCAGAAAGGACAGACCCTGGTGCTTGGAAAGCAGGCAACCAGCAAAACGTTCATTTCCTTTCCTTTCTCTTATTCTGGTGCAGGGGGAGTGAGGGGTAACAGAGAGTGTGTTTGTGATCTGTGGGAACCCACATTGCTCTTCTATTCAAAGAGGAAAACCTTTGAACTGTAGGTGAGATTGGGGTGGGGACAAGAATAAGAAAATATGAAATTGAAGATAAATTTGGAGGGAGGGATCTCAATGGGATGCTGTTTCAAATGTCCAGAATAGGGGTGGAGGGAGAGAGGCTTAAGTAGAATGGAATCAAGAGAAAGACTGATTTAGATTCAGGTTCCCCTGAATCGATATAAGGAAATGGAGGGAATACACAGGGGCAGGCAGGTTAGAGGGAATTGAACTGTTGGACGTGTTGGAAGTCAAAAGCCAGGGATGACCTGAGACTGAGAACAATAAACTAACAGCAAGTTTTCAATATTTATCTGATGTTGCCCTCTGTGCCCAAATGGACAACCTTGAGTTGTGAAGCATTCATGGGCAAGAGTAGGTGATAAAACAGTACTCTAGAAAGAATGGGCAGGCTTGTTATTTATAAGACATAGCAAAACACCTTTGGGTACATGGGTATGACATTAGTATATCTCCAAGTTAATTTCCATTTTTAATGCATGCATGCATGTACAAACACATGAACGTATGTGTATATATATGAATTTTTAGGACATACATATATTTATAAGACCTATTCACCCAGGATAGAATCACTTACAGTGCTGATGGAGATGGGCATTGTCATAGTTCTGACTATATAATTGAACTGATATTTGTCCTGCTCCCCATCTTGCTTTCATTCATTTTCAAAATTGCATTTTGGATATAATGCCAGTGGATCTTTGCATAGTGATAACACATCATAAAAGTAAAGAATTTATGGAGGTCCCCACTCTCTCTCTCTCAAACTCTACAATCTCACTGATGCAGTAATGAGTTCCCAGGATTCCCCTTTATCCGTGTGCAGCTACTGTCAATGAATTGCTTTCACTGAATATCTGGGCTATCTCCTCACTAATACAACTTGACCATTGAGGAATGTGAATGATATTTACTGAAAATTTACTGTTTTGAGAATACAAGTAAAGATGAAAAGGTATTTTGATATTACTTAGCCAACTCCTTTTATCTTTATGGTTTTAATACTTATGTAGAGACTGATTTTTCTATCTCAGTTCTACCCTTCACCACTCTCCCTCTTTAACTCCCCTCAAAACCTTATGGGGGGAGGGAAGTGAAATCTTTATTTCCTACCTTTCTGTGCTATGCTTCTGTGCCTGGAAAGTTTTGGTTTTGAGGCTTAGGAAATGCGTACTACAGTAATGCTGCCTGTTTCAAATATCAGGGGGAATAGAGAGCACTGTCCACAAACCAGGTGCTGAAAAGATAAGGTCAACTGTGCACAGAGAAAGAAAGAATGACAGGAAGAAAAAAGAAGGGAGGGAGGAAGAAAGAAAAAAGGGATAAAAAGAAGAGGGAAGGGAGGTAGAAAACAAGGAAAAAACAAAAAATACCTCGAGTGACTTCACCCTCAAGATTTTTGCAGTTATTTTCCTTTTGACTGGAAAGTATAGAAATCCTCTCTAGCTGAGCAGAAACCTCTTCTTTACTCAGCTATTCCCTGAAAGTTGGTGGGGTTTAGGTTTGACATTTAAACAAATGAGCAGTGTCATTACTCACCAGCAACTTCCCGCTCTTTGATGTCACTGTCAAATTTGCAAAATGGATTAGATAGCGAATTGTCTCTTTTTTTGCCTCTGGTGTAAGTTATTTTATGAAGAGAGTGACAGGACAAGAAAGCACATCACTCACACAATATAAAGAGACAACATTAGATATGAAGGTGAAAAATCACAGTATAGTAGGAAGATTTAATCAACCTCTTTTCAAGTTCCACTCACTGTTTCTTTTTCAAATGACTGGCTACTCTGAAAATTTTAGCCTTGTTGAACTCATGAATTTAATGCTTTCTTCCAGAAAACATTTTCTTCATAACATTCTACTAGGAAAGCAGTGTATCAGGACCCAGCCTTTGCATATTAGTGAAGCAGATGAATTCTGTCATTTCGCAGAGACTCCCAATTACTGCTTCTCAGAAGCTCAGTTCCTTTATTATATCTCTTTTTTCTTCACTAGCTGCTATATCCAACTTTGTCAGGAGATGGAGGATCAAATTAATCCATTCTCATGAAGGTGTAAATGACTAATAAGGCGAAATGTGATACCTTTCTCAGGCAGAGGGAAAGAATGCAATTCTAATTGTGGAGTTTCAGTCACTTAGGTAGATAGGTAGGTTGGTCTTTTTTTCAATGAAGAACTTTCTCAGTACCTTAAAATTTCACAAAACATATTAACACCTCCTCTGCCAGCTCAGAAGGCAAGCTTTAAGTGCAACCATAGAAGCACAATCATTCACTTTTTAATTCTACAAACATTTATTTAGCAATCACCACATGCACAAATATAGTGTTAGGCAACATGGAGGGCACAAAATTCCAGTTATAGTCTTTGTCAAGGTGACAGAGTGGAAAGAGTGCTGGACTGAAGTTCAAGAAGGGTTGCATCTGAATATCCCTCTCTGATACTTATCCCTCTCTGATAAGCATCAGAGTTAATGACAAGAAGGTTAACTGACCTCCCTGAGTCTTAGTTTACTCTTCTGTAAAATGCGGATAATAATGATGTTCAACTGAGATAATACATGTAAACCACTCTGAAAACCTTAAGGCACTAAATGTCAGATCTTTGTCCTTATACTCAGAATGAGTAGAATCAGAAGACCTTAGTTCTAATGTGTGACCTTGACCAATAATGCCAATGCTACTGAAGATTTAAAATTTCATCAGTATAGATTACCCCCGATTTAGATTATAGATTCCATATGCCTTAGTAGATAATTTTCATGAGTAAATCAAGAAATCAATTGTTAAATAAGCATTTATAAAGCACCTAATATACACTTGGCAGTGGGAATCCAAAAGCACAAATGAAACAATCACTGTCCTGAAGAGTGTGCATCTGAATGAGGAAGGCAACCCATTCTTATATAATTACACATACACACAAAGAAAAAATATACACACATAGATGTGTACACACACACACACACACACGAAATAAATGCAATTAAAATTTTATGGCAGAGGGTACTAGCAACTGGAATATATCAGAAAAAGATTTCATATAAAAGATATTTGAGCTAAGTTGTCAAGGAAACAATGGATTCTAAGAGGTAGGTATGAGCTATTCGTTCATTCTAAACAAAGAGAACATCAGTAGAAAGGTATAAAAGTAGAGATGAATTGACATGTATGATAGGAGATATAGCAGCAAAAAATGAGAGGCTAGCTGGACTGTACAGTGAGCTATCTGGTTCCAAATCTTTTTATGATGATGGATGATATCTTCTATTTATGTATTGCTTTACAATTTTTCAAATCACTTTCCTCAACACAACCCTATGTGGATAGTAGTGGAAATATTGTTAATGGTGATTGTTTTTTTTTTCCAGATTGGGAAACTGAGTTTAGAGAGGGTAAGTTGCTTCCCCAAGGTTAAACAACTAACCAATTACAGAACAAGAACATAAACAGATATTGTCTACCTCCAAGTACTGGGTTTCTCCATCAGTAATATCAGGACAATATTTTAGGATCCTTAGATTGTGAGCTGTCATGAAACTTAGGGACCATCTAGCTTTGACCCTTCCCTACTTTATAAGAAAGCATAAAAAAGAAATAGAAATGTGAAATTAGCTTAAGTTATTCATAGAGTTAATGCATAATGCAGACCTCTGTGAATCTTGTATTATAGCAAGAGTGAAAAAAGTTGTATGGCTTTAAAACTGTTGATTCTAATATCACATATACAGTCTTTTCATTTATAAATTATAATATGGTTTGATATCTGAGGATTTAATTAAGCAGAGTGGTGATGGTGTTTTCAGACATTTCTTTCAACATATTTTTCTGGGTATGTTTTGATAATTATCATTATGCAATGTCTTTGACTTGGTATATTGCCTAGAATGTTTTCACAACGTGATACAAGTGCATGCATTTTAGTATATGTAAGTTTCTTTCCATGCATATCTTTTTATCTCAGTCTATTCAGTTAGAATCAGTCCTAAAATGAAAACACTGGTTGTTTTTCCCAGAAGCCAATGACAACATGGACCATTCATTCATGAATTCTCATTCATTCACTGATTCATTCATCTGATATCAGAGTCTCCTATGATTTAGAGAAAGAAATATTTGATTCAAGTCTCTCATTTTATAGATGAGGGAACTGAATTCCGTAGATGCAAATTAACTTGTGCAAGGTCATTTAGGTAGCAATTAGCATTCATCCATTCAGCAAATAATATGGAAAAGATATTAGGAAGATTAAATTGTAAAAGTGTTGTTGGGAAAAGCATTATACTGTGGTTCCTATCCAAAATGCTGGTAAGTCAGTAATGTACAGAAATATTAAATTATCATACAAGGACAAATATATATATAATTTTAAAAATGCAATTGTAAATAACCAAGTACCATGAAAAGCAAACAGATTATAAATGCTTTGAGTTAAAAGAAAAGAAGATCCACTGTGAAAGGGAGAGATCAGAGATTCTTTAATGGAAGAGGGGCAATTTGATGCTAATATACATATGTATGTATATAAATATATATGTATGTATATATATAACATATGTAAATACACACACATACATATATGTATATATAGCATATACATATATAATATGATCTGTACATATTATATGCACATATACTACATATACATATGAATATATTTATTGTTCTTTTGTCATTTTAGTCATGTCCAACTCTTTGTGACCCCATTTGGGGTTTTCTTGGCAAAGATACTAGAGTAGTTTGCCATTTTCTTCTTCAGCTCATTTTGTAGATGAGGAACTGAGGCAAACAAGGTTAAGGGACTTGTGCAGGGTCACACAGCTAGTAATTGTCTGAGGTCAGATTTGAACTCAGAAAGAAGAGTCTTCTGATTTAGACCCAAGCACTCTATGCACCATGCCACCTACCTACCATATGTGTGTGCATGTGTGTGTGTGTGTGTGTGTGTGTGTGTGTGTGTGTGTGTGTGTGTGTGTGTGTAAGAATGTGGTTAGGCAAATAGGAAAAGAGACAGAATGAACACTCCATTTGGGGTATCATGTGAGCAAGGATTATGTGTTTTGGGAATATGCATGGCATTTTCCTGGAAGTAAAACAGTCTGGGTGCAGCAAAAGGCTAGTAGTTGAGACTGGAACTATAGACTAGTATGATATGTAAGGCCTTGAATGCCAAATTAAATACTAGTTTGAATTTTGAATTTTACTTTTGTAGCCAATAGAAAGTCATTTCATCTTTCTTAGTATGGGAGTAATATGATAAATGATGAATTTTAGGCAAATTAGTCTGGCAATTGCATTCATAATTTATTAGGATGGAAAGAGGGAGGAGTTTTGAAGCAGAGAGATCTTCAAACCAGACAGTCTTGGAAGTAATCTTAAAGGTCATGAAGTTCCTTCCCAATCTAAAGTTTGTATTGCCCAATACATGCAAAAATAGTCATGTACCTTTTTCTTTAAAATCTAACATAACACGACCTCTCTTCCTCTCCACATAAAGAGTTTTGGGGAATTCTAATTATTAGCAATCGCTTCCTTAGACTATCTCCCTACAATTTCTACACTATTCCTTGTTACTTCCTGTGGAGTTACAGAAAATAAACATAGTCTTAGTCCTACACAACAATTCTTCCACTACTTCATGAAACAGTTTGCTTCAACCATCTTGTTTATATACGTGTATATATGTGTGTGTGTATATATATATATATATATATATATATATACACACACACACATATATGTGTGTGTATGCATGTAATTGTGTGTACATATATATATATATATATATATCAGTACTTTCAATCAATTCATGCTACAGAAGAATAAATTTAGAGCTAACCTTTTTAGGTCATTTATCCCAACCCCTTCTTTATTTTACAGATAAGAAAACTGAGCGTCTAGAGAAGTTAAATAGTCCATCTGAATCCATATCAATAGGAAATGGAAAAGGGGGCATTCAACCCCAGGTCTTCTCATGCGAAATACAATGTTTTTTCCACTGCTTCACAGATCAATTTTATTTGTGATCGTTGTTGCCTAATTCAGTAGGTATAGGCTCCAGTTTGTCAATGTTCCTTCTAAAACTTGTGCTCAGATCTGAATGTCTAATCCCAATATCATTTGAACAAGGCAGGTTATACATACCTATTACCTTCCTCAATCTGGATATAATATGTTTATTAAGGCAGTCTTAAGACTATTGCCACTAAATCAAAGAGCTTAATCAACAAATTGTCCATGGGGCGATGACTTTTTATTTCATAGCAACTGTTAAAGCCTTCTACTAGGTGACCAAGTGGTTGCAATCTGTGTCAGTGGAAGGGATACATACATCCAAATATTTGAGTTATTGAAATAAATGTTATGTTAGCATTTATGTTGTCACATTACATTGTTGACTTGTCTCAAACTAGTTCTCTCATCACCCATCCTCATCACCCAGACCTGAGCCCAGTTGTGGTTATCTATCTAGCTTGCTATTTGTAAAATTAAATTTTGAACCTAAATGTATGGTTTTATATTAACTCCTGTTTTTTACTATGTTGAAACATCTTCATGATTTGATAATCTGATATTTTTCTTAGCTATGTCACTGTAAATTTTGATGAACATTCAATTATGTTTTCTTCTAAATCATCAATGAAAATGTTGAAGTATTAGGTTAAAGTCAGAGCCCTAAGACTCCACTAGAGACCTTTTCCCAAACTGAAATCTTTAGATCCAATGATTTAATTACTGTTGAATTCATCTAATTCTATTATGAACCAATGCACATTAAATGTGTTAAAAATAAAAATGTAGCACATGTATGTCATTTCTCTGATGTACCTGTTTGGAAAAAAACTATATTAAAAATCTAGACTGCGATACGTTAACAAATCCATACAAGCTTTTCTGAACCTAAATGTAAGACTTTATCCCTGTTGAATTTAATTTAATTAGATCCAATCTTATGCTCTAATATATCATAATCTTTTTGAATCTTGCTTCTTTCCTCAGTCATCAAAGCTGTTAGCTGTTTCACAAGATTCTGTGGTTGCAAGTTTGATAAGCATGCCACTTCTGCTTTTATTCAAGCCATTGATCAACATTTTAAATAGCTCAACACCAAAAACAGTCCCTAGGACACTCCATTAGACACATGTCAGAACAATATTGAACCATTAATGAATATGTGTTGAATAAATATGGTCCTTCAACCAGTACTAACATAGATTACCATCTAAGGCATTACTCTATCTTGTCCATAAGAGTGGAATGATATAATTTATGAAAATTTTAAATCATCTATAATTTTACTGGTTTTCTCAATTTATCTATGCTGACTCTTTGTAATAATGACTTCTTTTTCTAAATGTTCAATAAATTGTTCTTGAACAATCCAGTCTAGAATTTTGCCAGGAATTGGAGTCGAGATCAGTGGCCAACTGTTTATAGACTCTTCTCTATTTTTGAAAATCAAGAAATTTTCCCTCTGCCAGTCCTGCATAAGTTTTAAAATATGATTGATAGTCACTCAACAATAACATAGGCCAGTTCTTTCAACCCAAAGTTATATATATGTATACATATACATATATATATACATATTTGTTTTCTGGACCAGGTTACTTTAATAAAAACAAATAGCCTTAGCACAGTACCTAGCTCATAGTAGGTGCTTAATAAATGTATATTCTTACCATTTACTTACTTATCTTGGGCAGCCACTATTTTTCCCCTGTGATTTCAGGGGCAAAAATTATTCTTCATTTGGGAGAAAATAGAATCAAAAGAAAATGGAATAGTTCTGCCTTTTTTTTTGTTGTCACTTATTTCCTCATCCACACTAAGCAATGGAATTATTCCTTCTTTAATACTCTTTTTCCCCAATAGAACTCAAAAGGGGTAGAAAAACAGCAACTTTATTTTAACACTATTAGTTTTCTTGGCAACTTCAGCTCATTCTGTGCTTAGGAACTACTGGCATTACTTTCAGAAGGATAGCAACATCATTTTGTATTTATCCTCTTATGTTCCTTCCTTCCATCTTCTGCTCATTTTTTTAAATCTACATGAGTTGATGAGTTTCCTATACTGGGTGTCTTTAGATCACTTCTAATTTTCCACCTCATTAGTATGGTTTACTTTTGTGGCTTCAGATTTTCATTCTTGAGAGTTCTCTCTATTGGGATGATTTCCCCTTTAGGATTATAGACTTTAGGGGTTCTTCCTGCCCTTGTTATGAACCTTTTGAATCTGATTTTCAGAATTCCAGGATATATTTTAGACTGTACCTAGCCTTTCAGTCCCTCTTCTACTACAAGTTGCAGAAAGGGATGGTTAGTTTTCCCCAATATTTCCCCAGTCTATTAACCACTTCTTCTATACTAGTGATAATTGTATCCAGGATAATATTTCTATTCGTTGGTTCCTCTATCTTTAGAAGGATGAATTTTTGATAGGACAATTCAGAAAGATATTAGATGTTTTCCTTTGTGTAGAAAGCATCCTCCACTGACTTTCTGGACAATTGAATTTTTCCATCATTGCAACATCATCCCTCTGTGTCAGGTATATGAACTGTTTCCCCAAACTTTTATCTGTTTTCTCCATTTGTCCATATGGTCTGTAATATCTTCTAATGAAAAATCACTTTTATTTTCCACCCATTTAGTTTTACTGAAAAGTTCTTTGTCATGATTCCCCTCTGTGGTTCTTGGATTTCATGATGGAGATTCTTAATATAGCATATAATTCACCACAGACTTCTATGTATCATGCTCTGGGTGAATAAGGTATACACAACTAGAGCTACATTTTAAGTTTGTTTGTTTTTTTATTCATCCCACCAAGTCACAGTGAGAACTATGATGGCAGTTTCTGAGTTTTATTTCTGTGAGTTTCTAGACATTTGAACTGACGTTCTTTCACTATAGATACTTTTTTCTTTCTCCCTGTTTTCAATTTAAAACACATTGATAGGAGTTAAATACAATGAACAGATATACATTCTTATCAATTTTTAATGTGTGTACTCTGTCTCTGGCCAGAAGTCTACCTGTCCGATATTTTAACCTTGACTTAAAAAAATCCAGATCTTATTTTTGGCCACAAACGTCTTATGCAGATGGTTTACTTGCCAAGTATTTTTTTCACTTCTACAATCCTTCCTTTTAAGAGGCAGCATTGAGGAAACAATCTGTGACCCTATGGTCTTTGGTTTCTTGCCTCAAACTACATAATCTTTGCCAATACTTTCTAGGTACCTTCTGGCAGTAGTGCCCATGTGAATCACCAGAAATGGGAATTAGACATCTGTTAAATCTATGAGGTTTTCCATCATATCTTGGATATGAATTCCAGGAAGATAAAAGTCTTGTTTTTCTACAGATGTTATTAGAGTGACCAAAAGCTTCCTTGGTATCACTTCAAGGATTCATCAACAATTATTCTCTTTTTCTGGTGAGAAAGATCTCTTCACCTACATCCTTCTTGAGTCCTTCCCTTAAGCTTAATACTGTTCCTTCTGAAAGCATTTTTTAAATGAACCTAGAAGGAAAATGCAGAGCTAGAGAACTTTTTGATTCTTCCCCACCCTCAATTTTTCTTCCTCAAGTTTAATGTCTGACTTTCTTCACAAGTCCAATTCCCTATATGCACTTTCTTTTCTTTCTGATTGATTTCACATCCTTTTCTCTTGTCAAGCTTCTTTTCCTATAATATTCTGTCAGAGAAGCTGAAGGTTCAAGACCTCAGCAAGGCTTAACTCCTCTCATTTCTTAAAGGAGAAGTAGATACTTCTTCCTCAGAGCATCAGATTCCTGTAAAAGAAGTCTCAAATTGATTTTAGGTCCAAGATATCAGTTGTTTTTTCCTCCTCTTCTTCCTTTGTGTACTATTCTTCCACCCTCCAAACTCTGACAACAGCCAAGCTTTACTTGCACTTCAAATCTTGTAAAAATTTTTTCAATGAACCACTCTTTATTTTTTTTAATGGAATATTCCATTGTCCCTGACAACTGTAGTGCAAACTTTCACTCCTCCACTCCCATTACCCTCTTTTCAGAGGCATAGTAATCTGCAGGTGGAACATAGATAGTAAATAATTAGCTGTAGGATAAATGCAACCATGAAATACTCAGAGGAAAAGTGGAAAGAACATGGCACTGGGAGTGTTGATCTCAGACTCAAAAGATCTGTATCTGAAACCTGGTTTTATTCTTTACTGCCTTGTGAAGTTTGGCAAATAATATAATCTCACTGAGTCTCATTTTCTTACCAGTAATATGAAGAGATTTGGTTTGATTGCTACTAAGTACCCTTCAGGCTTTTAATCTATTATTCTATGAAGTCACTATAAGTTCTCAGGCTTGTTCATTTTGTGAATGTAAGAATTTTTATTTTATTTTGTTATTTTTATTATTTTAAAATTTATTATTAGTTTTCAACATTCACTTTTATAAGGTATTGAGATCTAATTCCCCACTCCTCAGTCCCCACCCCTTTTCAAAGAGGGGCATACAGTTTGATACTGGCTATACTTGTGCAATCATTTTAAACTTAGTCATTAGTCATGTTGTGAAAGAAAAACCAGAACAAAAGGGAAACACCATGAGAAAGAAAAAAAGAGAAAACAGTATGTTTCTGAAAACAGATTCCATAGTTCTTTCACTGGATTTGGATAGCATTTTCCATCATGAGTCTTTTGGAATTGACTTAGATCACTGTATTTCTGAGAAGAGATAAGTCTATCAAAGTGGGTCGTCACATGATGGTGCTGTTACTGTGTACAATGTTCTCCCTTGTTCTGCTCAATTCACCTAGCATCAGTTCATTCAAGTCTTTCCAGGTTCTTCTGAAACCCACCTGCTCATTATTTCTTATAGTACAATAGTATTCCATTACATTCATATACCACAATTTGTTCAGTCATTCCCCAATTGATAGACATCCCCTCAAATTCCAATTCTTTGCTACCACAAAAAAGAGTGACTATAAATATTTTTGTACATGTGAGTCCTTTTCCTATTTTTATGATCTCTTTGGGATACAGACCTAGAGGTTGTATGGTTGGATCAAAGGGTATGCACAGCTTTATAGTCCATTGGTAGAGTTCCAAATTGTTTTCCAGAATGGTTGAATCAATTCACAAGCCCACCAGCAATGTATTAGTGTTCCAATTTTCCCATATCTTCTGCAGTGTAGGTTATTTTCATTTTCTTTCATATTAGCCAATCTGATAGGTGTACATTGGTATCTCAGAAGTTCTTTAATCAACATTTCTCTAACCAATAGTGATTTAGACCATGAGTACAGATAGCTTTAACTTTTTCATCTGAAAACTGCCATTTGTTAATCAGAGGATGACTTGCATTCTTACAAATTTGACTAAATGCTCTATATATTTGAGAAATGAGGCTGTCATCAGAAACACTGGCTATAAAAATTATTTCTGAGCTTTCTTTTTTTTTTCTATTCTTGGTTGAATTGATTTTATTTTTGCAAAAACATCTTAATTTATTGGAATCAAAATTACCTATTTTGTCCTTCATAATGTTCTCTAACTCTTGTTTGGTCATAAATTCTTCCCTTTTCCTTAAATCTGACAGGTAAACCGTTCCTTGGTCTCCAAATTTGCTTGTGGTGTCACCTTTTCTTTCTAAACCATGTACCTATTTTGATATTATATTGGTATAGAGTATGAGATATTGATTTATATATGCTATGTACATTATCATATATATGTATGTATGTATGCATATTACTACAGGATATGAGATATTGGTCTATGCCTAGTTTCTGCCATACTAATTTCCAGTTGTCCCAGACGATTTTGTCAAATGGTGAGTTCTTTCCCAGAAGTTAGGGTCTTTGGGCTTATCAAACAGTAGATTATTATAGTCATTGACAACTGTGTCTCGTATACCTAACCTATTCCACTGCTCCACCACTCTATTTCTTAGCCAGTGCCAAGTAGTTTTGATGTTTGGTCCTGTACAATATAGTATTAAATGTGGTATGGCTAGGGACCTTCTGCTGCATTTCTTTTCATTAATTCACTTGATGATATTCTGGAACTTTTGTTTTTCCAGATGAATTTTGGTAGTTTAATTTGTATGGTACTGAATAAATAAATCAATTTAGATAGAATTACCATTTTTCTTATATCAGCTAATTCTATCCATGAGCAACTGATATATTTTCCGTTGTCTGGATCTTACTTTATTTGTGTGAAGAGTATTTTGTAATTGTGTTCATATAGTTGCTGGGTTTGTATTGGCAGGTAGAATTCCAAATATTTCATATTGTCTGCAGTTTTTAAATTAAATTTCTCTATCTCTTGCTGTTGGTTTTGTTTATAATAAATATGAATGTGAAAATTTATGTGGGTTTATTTTATATCCAACAATTTTGCTCAAGTTGCTAATTATTTCAAGTAATTTTTTAGTTGATTCTCTATGATTCTCTAAGTATCACAGCATATGCAAAGAGTAATAGCTTTGTTTCTTCTTTGCTGTTCTAATTCCTTCAATTTCTTTTTGCTAAAGTTAACATTTCTACTATAATACTGAATAACAGTGTTTATAATGGACATCCTTATTTCATTTCTGATTTTATTTGAAATGTTCCTAGCTCATCCCCATTATATATAATGCTTCCTAATGGACTTAGACACTACTTATCATTTTAAGGAAGACTCCACTGATTCCTGTGTTCTCTACTGTTTTTAAATACGAATGGGTGCTGTATCTTGTCAAAAAGTTTTTTCTGCAATTATTGAGATAATAATATGATTTCTGTTAATTTTGTTATTGATACGGTCAATTATGATGACAATTTTTCCTAATATTGAACCAGTTCCACATTCCTGGTATAAATTCTACCTGGCCATAGTTTATTGTCCTCATGATAAATTGCTGTAATCTGTGAATATTTTATTTTTAAAATTGCATCTATATTCATTAGGGAAATTTGTCTATAATTTTCTTCCTCTATTTTGACTTCCCAATTTAGGTATCAGCACCATATTTGTTTTATAAAAATAATTTTGGAGGACTACTTCTTTTTCTATTTTCCCAAATAATCTATATGGTATTGGGATTAAGTATTCTTTAAATGTTTGGTAGAATTTACTTGTAAATCCATCTGGCCTGGAAATGTTTTCTTAGGGAATTCATTGATGGCTCGTTCAATTTCCTTGGTCTGAAATGGGGTTATTTAAGTATTTTCTTTCCTTTTCTGTTAATCTGGGTAATTTATATTTTATATTTTAATCCATTTCATTTAAATTATCAGATTTAATGGCGTATAGTTGGGCAAAATAGCACCTAATTATTGTTTTAATCTCTTCATTGGTGCTGATTTCACCCCTATCATTTTTGACACTGGTAGTTTAGTTTTCTTTCTTTTTCTAAAGGAAATTAACTAAATGTTTATCTATTTTATTGTGTTTTTTCATAAAGTCAGTTCTCAGTGTTATTCATTAATCAATGAAATAGTTTTCTTAATTTCAATTTTATTTATCCTTTGATTTTCAAAATTTCTAATTTGATATTTAATTGAGAATCTTTAATTTGTTCCTTTTCTATTTTTTTTAGTGGCATGCCCAATTCATTGATCTCCTCTTTCTCTATTTTATTCATGTAAGCATTTAGAGATATAAAATTTCACCTAAGAACTGCTTTGGCTGCATCCCATAATTTTTGGTGTATTGTCTCATTATCATCATCCTCTTTGATGAAATTATTGCTTCTATGGTTTGTTGTCTGACCCACTTATTCTTGAGGATTAGATTACTGAGTTTCCAATTAATTTTATTCTGTCTTTCCATGACCCTTTATTTCATGTAATTTTTTTTGTATCATAATCTAAAAAGGATATATTTAAAATTTCTACCTTATTTCTCTGGAGTGTGAAGTTTTTAATGCCTGAATACAATGTCAATTTTTGTGCATGTGCCATGTACCACTTAGAAAAAGATTTATTTCTTTCTGTCCTCATTGAATTTTCTCCAGAGGTCTATCATATCTAAGTTTTCTAAAATTATATTCACCTCCTTAAATTCTTTCTTCTTTATTTTGTGGATAGATTTTTCTAATTTTGAAAGGGGAAGTTTGAGATACCCCACAAGTATAGTTTACTGTCTATTTCTTCCTGTAATTCACTTAACTTCTTCTCCAAGAATATGGATGCTGCAGCACTTGGTTCATATATTTTTGGTTTTGGCATTGTTTCATTGTCTATGGTACCCTTTAGAAAGAGCTAGTTTCCTTTCTTATCTCTTTTAATTAGCTCTGCTTTTGCTTTTGTTTTTCTGAGATCAGGATTTCTACTCCTGCTTTTTTTTTTTATTTCAGTTGAAGCATAATGGATTCTGCTCTAGCCTTTCACCTTTAGTCTGTGTATATGTCTCTGCTTTAGTGTGTTTATTGTAAACAATACATTGTAGGATTGTTGTTTTTATTTTATTCTGCTATCCATTTCTGTTTTACGGGAGACGTCATGCCATTCATATTCATAGTCATAATTACTGTGTCTTTCTCTCCATCCTATTCCTTCCCCTTTTTAGTTTACTATTTCCTTTCACTCTTTCTGTCTTTATCAGAGTTTTGCTTCTGACCACAGCTTCCCTCAATATGCCCTCCCTTCTATTAGCCCTCCCACCCTTTCTCCTTCAACTTCTCTAGAAAGTAAGATAGATTTGTATAACCAGCTGAATATTTTGTTATCCCCTCTTTGAGCCAAATCAGATGAGAGTAAGGTTTAATCAATGATTATTTATCACTCTTCTTTCTTTCTACTGTAATATGTTTTTGCACCTCTTCATGTGATGTAATTTGCTATTTTCTGCCTTCTCTTTTACTCTTCTCCCAATACAATTTTTTTTATCACTTAATTATTTTTCACATAAAAGGCAATTTATGCCCACATCCTCTATGCATATACCTTCTACATGCCATAATAGAGACAAAATTCTCAAGAGTTGTAAGTGTCATCTTCCCATGTAGGGATGTAAGCAGTTTAACCTTATCGAATAACATGTTTTTTCTTTCCTTTTTACCTTTTTATGCCTCTCTTGAGTCTTGTCTTTGAGGACTGAATTTTCCATGGAACTCTGGTCTTTTCATCAAAAATGATTGAAAGTCCTCTATTTCATTAAATATCCACCTTTCCCCCTAAAAGATTATGCTCAGTTTTGATGGGTAGCTGATTCTTGGTTGTAATCCAATCTTCTCTCCCTTCCAGAACATTATATTTTAAGCCCTCCAATCTTTTAATGTAGAAGCTACAAAGTCTTGTGTAATCTCGAATGTGCTTCCATGATATTTAAATTGTTTCATTCTGGATGCTTGCAGCATTTTCTCCTTCACTTGACAATTCTGGACTTTGACTCCAATATTTCTTGTAGTTTTCATTTTGTTGCCTTTTTCAGGAAGTGGTCAGTGGATTATTTCAATGACTATTTTGCCCTCAGGTTCTTGTACATCAGTGCAGTGTTTCTTGATAATTTCTTCAAAGATGCTGTCCAGGGTCTTGTTTTGATCATGGCTTTCAGGTAGTCCAATAATTCTTAAATGATCTCTTCTGGATCTACTTTCTAGATCAATTGTTTTTCCAGTGAAGTATTTTACATTTTCTTCTACTTTTTCATTCTTTTCATTTTGTGTAACTGATTCTCATATATCACAGAGTTAGTAACTTCTACTTGCCCAATTCTAATTTTTAAGGAAGTATTTTCTTCAGTTAGCTTTTGTACCTCCTTTTTCATTTGACCAGTTTAAAGAGTTCTTCTCTTCAGTGGCTTCTCACCTTGCCCCCCTCAACTCCCACCCCCACTCCTCCCCAGACTTGGCCAATTGTATTTTTTAAGGAATTGTTTTCTTCAGTCAATTTTCATCCTTCCTTTTCCAAGCTGTTAATTCTCTCTTGCCTACTTCTCATTTCTTTTCCAGATTTTTCTTCTATCGTTCTTATCTGACTTTAAAAGCTTTCTTGAGCTCTTTCAAGAAGTTGACTTCTTCTGAGTTTGTGTTTTGATCTTCCCTATCCCCATATGAATTGTCAGTGTTCTTTTTTATGTCTTGTTCATTTTGTTTGCCTGTTTCCTAGCTTTTAATATTGATCACTCCTGCTGGAGTACAGGGGCTAGTGTTCCAAGTTCCTTGTCCTGAAAGCCAACAGCCTAGTCACTGGTCTTGTGCACTAGGACCTCAAGTGCTGGTAGCTAGAGGCTGTAGGGGCCTGGTAGCTTGCCTGGTGCTCAGTTGGGGTTCTAGTGGTGGTATCTGCTCTATGCTGAGCCCAGGTAAGGTTTTGTTTGAGTTTCCCCATGGCTGCATTGAAGCACATGGGCATCTGGTCACTGTAGGATTCCTGACATCCCTGGGCTACAATGAAATATTTGGAGGTCCAGCTGTTGGAAGATGTCTGCTCACCAGGGGCTGAGCTGAAGCATTGGGAAATCTGGTAGCCAGAGGATTCCTATCTACCCTGAGCTGCACTAAAGCACATGGTGTTTCTCAGTGCTGGAATCTGCCAGTTTTCTTCTCTATGCTAAGGTACATGGGAGCTCCTAGTGTGACCATTTGCTGGCTCCACCACACTGGGGCTCAGGATCTTCTGCTGGTTTACTGAGGTGTTGCTTGTTACTGGCTTCCTGGAATCCTTCTTGTCTTGGAATTAACCCACTTTTTACCAAAGAGATGAACGTTTCCTGATGATCCTCCAAGTTTCCTGGGTTAAAAGATTACTCCACTCCATCTTTCTGCTGGCTCTGCTATTCCAGGATTTGTTCTAGGGTGCTATTTTATAGTTGGTTGAAAGTGAATATTGGAGAGCAATAGAGATTTAGTGCTTACTCTGCCATCTTTGCTCCTGGAAGTCCTCAGGTTTGTTTTGTAAAGTACTCTAAGTGTTTATATCTAACTTCCTAAGCACTTTCTTAAGACCTTTACATCTTATCAGCTCTTTCTAACTTGACAGCCACACTCAATGTATTTTTTTTCCTTTCAGTAAGATC
Organism: Notamacropus eugenii; assembly: GCF_028372415.1. Taxonomy (NCBI): domain Eukaryota; kingdom Metazoa; phylum Chordata; class Mammalia; order Diprotodontia; family Macropodidae; genus Notamacropus; species Notamacropus eugenii. Next base: position 122,612,239 of record NC_092873.1, read on the forward strand.
AGTGCTTTATAGGTATGAGGAATGTACTAAGCCCTGTGGATATAACAACAAAAGTAAAATAGTAACTTCCCTTCAGGAGATTATATTCTAAATAGAGACTAAATGCCTCAACAACTTTATAGTCATACTTTATTGTTGCTGCTGTTTTATTTCTTAAACTTAAAAATCCTCATTTTTTAAACTTACCTTTTCTGGCCTTCTTTGTCCTGCCAACTACATTCTTCTTGAGCCTTCTCTTAAGTCCTCAGATCTTAATTCTATTCCTTGTGCAAGTTCTTTTCAAAACATAAAATGTAAACTGTAGACTTGGAGTTGTTTGATTTTTTCTGTTTTGTTTTGTTTTTTACCTTCATATCTTACTAATGTTTTCCGCAAAATTTTCCTTCTTAAATTTTACATCTGATTTTCTTCATGAGTCCTAGCTTTTCATTATAAAATCATGATTCCTTTTGTTTCTTATTCAGTTCAATTCATTCTCTCTTCTCACACTTCTTTTCCTACAATATTCTGTCAGAGAAGCTGGAATTATGAGGTCTCAGAGTTTAGCCAGTCTAATCCCCTCATTGTATAGATGTCCAGAAATTGTATTTGCCCAAGGCCATAAGTGGTACTTTATAAGTCTACCACCACCACCAGTGAATAGTGATTATACATTGTCCTCACATATTATTGAAATTTTTAATTTTCCTCCTCCTATACTCACCGTAGTGGGTAATATTACACTGGACCTTTCCTTGGTTCTTCATTATTAAGATTTGTTTACCATAAAAAACAAGGTTACTATAAAATGTTTACATTGTACTTTCAGAAATTGGCTTAAATAATGAAAATGAAGAAGGTATTACTCATCATTCCTATTGAAAATGATATATGGGTTTTCCATAGTTTTTGCATTCAATATGAGTCTAAAATGCAAAGAGGATCACAAGCTACATGAATAGAAGTATTGAGAATGAAGAAAGCAATCATCTTAATGTATTCAGCCTTGGATAGACCATATGTAGTGGCTTTCATTCAATTCATGGCACGACAATTGAAAAGAGGATATTGAGAAGAGGGAAAACAACTAGAAGAGTTTGTTCAAGATGATGAAGAGTCGTTAGATAATTTCATATGAATGAATATTCACTGAAGGAATTGTTAAAGTTAAAGTATGAGAAAAGATGTGGTGATAGTCTTCAAGAATGTCAAGGGCTGTTATGTTTTACCAGATATAATGTACATATTTCTAGAATGACATTGGGAGTTGAAACTATTGTGGAAATTTAAGAGAAGGTGATAGGCAAGATATTCTGAAGAATATGTATCTCCTGTAGATTTTCTCCTTTTTCTTAAATGAACTATAAGGATCATTTTTCTAAAACTGAGAGCTGGAAAATTCCCTTAGAGATAGTCCAATCCAATCCCTTCAATATTCAGAGAAAAGAGTCAGATCTTAGGTGATTATATTAGTCATCACCCATCAAGAGCTGATTAGATGGTAGTGCTTCTAAAAGGTAATATGAGCATGTCTGAGACAGTATAATTATGTGGTAGCTACTGAGTGTAAAAGCATTAAATTATTTGTTTGTATGTGAGTGAAACTGAAAATTCCTTTATATTTGACAAAAACTCATTCTCTATTTCTGGCACTAAAGCTCTAATTCAATGCTTCGTCCTGGAAAGATGGCCCTGAATTCATAGGCTGTGTTATGCGCACTTGCTCAGACAGGTCCTATGTTAAGTGGGAAAGATTTACAATAGGCTTCCAGTGACACATTGTTTATTACACAAGGACCAGTTTTGTTAATTTTCAGAAAGACTCATCAGTATAATGTTTGCCTCCTGGGTAAAGCCATTTCTTGGTCATAGTAACTAATGAAGATACATCAATTTATGTACTTTGACTTTGGTTAGGCAATGTGATACGTAAATGTAAAGGAATATTACTTAATTGAAAGAAACAATGAATTAGATGAATTTAATGGATCATGGGAACACATATGAACAGATATAGAATGAAGTAAACAGAATGAGGAAGATAATATATTCACTGATTGCACAATTTAAATGGAAAGAACAAAAGTGTCATATAATTACAATAACCAAGCTTGTTCCCAAAGAAAAGAACAGAAAATTTAAATCCTCCTTGTCATGAAAGAGATGGGGACTGTGGGCATAGAATATTAAATATTCTACCAGCCTTATTATTATTATTATTATTATTATTATTATCAAGTTGATGCATGCATTTGTTGTGTTGAGGTATTTTTTCATTTTTCTTTTTTCTTATTTGTTATCCTCTCCCCTCAAAAGTGACTCTCTTGGTAGAGGAGGGGGAAAGATATATTAATAAATAAAGGCTGTATTTTAAAAATACCAATAGAAGGGAAGATAATAGAATGAAAAAAATTTAAAAACGATATCAAAATTATAAGTGTTAGCATTTTTTGTTAGCGTAGGAATATTGAAATCACAGATCCTTAAAATACTAAATGAAATAAAATTGTGTCTAATTTGCCATATAGTTAGCATTAACAGGATTCCATAAATACGTTTTTAAATGCAGTTTGACCTTTAGTTCTAAATTCTCTCCCCTCCCTCACCTATTGAGAAGGAAAGGAAAACAAACCCAATTACAAATATGCATTTTCTTGAAAAACAAATTCCCACATTAGGCAAGTCCAAAAAAGAGATAAAAAGGAATAAAATGTATATTTTTTAAATTTTTATTCCAAATGTATCAATTCTGTACAAGGAGGTGGATAATATGTTTCATTATGTGTTCTTTGAAGTTATGATTGATCATTATGTTGATCAGAGTTGCTAAGTTTTTAGAGGTTCATTATCTTTACAATGCAGTTGTTATGCTATGTATTGCTCCGAATTCTGCTTATTTCATTTTCTATACAAATATTCCCAGGTTTTTGTGGAACTATTCCCTTTGTTAATTCTTACAGAACAATAGTGTTTCAGCATATTCATAATTTGTTGAGTCATCCCCCAATTGATGAGCATTCTCTTAGTTTATAATCCTTTGCTACCAAAAAAAGCAGCTCAAAATATTTTTTTTCATCATTTTGAATCTTTTTCCTCTTTCTTTGCTCTCTTTGGGTGTATAAACCTAGTATCAGTATTGTGGGATCAGAAAGTATGTATTGCTTAACAGTTTTTTGGCCATATTTCCAAATTGCTCACCAGAATAGTTGAACTAGTTCACAGCTCCACCAGCAGGGCATTAACATGCCAGTTTTCCCACAGCTTCTCCAGCATTTGTGATTGTCATTTTTGTCACCTTAACCAATGTAATTGGTGTCAAGTGATAATTTAAGAGTTGCTTTAATTTGCATTTCTCTAATTATTATCAATTTAGAGCATTCTTCATATGGTTGCTGGTAACAGAGATTATTATCTGAAAACTGCCTGTTCACATTTTGAGTATTATTCAATTGGGCAACACAAATAATGGTTTTTAAAAAAATCTATCAATCAGAAATAGCATTTCTTAGTGAGAAATACTTTTTATTAATAATTATTATTCATATCATGCTCTATAAATACTCTAAATATAAGTGACATTATTTTTATTTTTTTATTTAACTTTTAACATTCATTTTCACAAAATTTTGAGTTCCAAATTTTCTCCCCATTTGTCCCCTCCCCCCACCTCAAAACACCGAGCCTTCTAATTGCCCCTGTCTGCCAATCTGCCCTCTCTTCTATCATCCCTCTCTGCCCTTGTCTCCGTCCTATACCCCTTTACCTGTATTTCTTATTTCCTAGTGGCAAGAACAGTACTCGACAGTTGTTCCTAAAACTTTGAGTTCCAACTTCTCTTCCTCCCTCCCTCCACCCCCACCCCTTCCCTTTGGAAGGCAAGCAATTCAATATAGGCCAAATCTGTGTAGTTTTGCAAATGACTTCCATAATAGTAGTGTTGTGTAAGAACTAATTATATTTCCCTCCATCCTATCCTTTCCCCCATTACTTCTGTTCTCTCTTTTGATCCTGACCCTCCCCATGAGTATTGACCTCAAATTGCTCCCTCCTCCCCATGCTCTCCCTGCCATCATCCCCCCCACCCTGCTTATCCCCTTATCCCCCACTTTCCTGTATTGTAAGATAGGTTTTCATACCAAAATGAGTGTGCATTTTATTGCTTCCTTTAGTGGAATGTGATGAGAGTAAACTTCATGTTTTTCTCTCACTTCCCCTCTTTCTCCCTCCACTAATAAGTCTTTTGCTTGCCTCTTTTATGAGAGATAATTTGCCCCATTCAATTTCTCCCTTTCTCCTCCCAATATATTTCTCTCTCACTGCTTGATTTCATTTTGTTAAGATATGATCCCATCCTCTTCAATTCACTCTGTCTCTATGTGTGTGAGCGTGTGCATGTGCATGTGTGTGTGTGTGTGTAATCCCACCCAGTACCCAGATACTGAATAGTTTCAAGAGTTACAAATATTGTCTTTCCATGTAGGAATGTAAACAGTTCAACTTTAGTAAAGAACCTTATGACTTCTCTTTGCTATTTACTTTTTCATGCTTCTCTCCATTCTTGTGTTTGAAAGTCAAATTTTCTTTTCAGCTCTGGTCTTTTCATCAAGAATGCTTGAAAGTCCTCTATTTCATTGAAATACCAATTTTTCCCTTGAAATATTATACTCAGTTTTGCTGGGTAGGTGATTCTTGGTTTTAGTCCTAGTTCCTTTGACTTCTGGAATATCCTATTCCACACCCTTCGATCCCTTAATGTAGAAGCTGCTAGATCTTGTGTTATCCTGATTGTATTTCCACAATACTTGAATTGTTTCTTTCTAGCTGCTTGCAATATTTTCTCCTTGACCTGGGAACTCTGGAATTTGGCCACAATGTTCCTAGAAGTTTCTCTTTTTGGATCTCTTTCAGGTGGTGTTCTGTGGATTCCTTGAATATTTATTTTTCCCTCTAGTTCTAGAATCTCAGGGCAGTTTTCCTTGATAATTTCATGAAAGATGATGTCTAGGCTCTTTTTTGATCCTGGCTTTCAGGTAGTCCCATAATTTTTAAAGTGTCTCTCTTGGATCTATTTTCCAGGTCAGTTGTTTTTCCAATGAGATATTTCACATTATCTTCCATTTTTTCATTCTTTTGGTTTTGTTTTGTGATTTCTTGGTTTCTCATAGTCATTGGCCTCCATCTGTTCCATTCTAATTTTGAAAGAACTATTTTCTTCAGTGAGCTTTTGAATCTCCTTTTCCATTTGGCTCATTCTGCTTTTGAAAGCATTCTTCTCCTCATTGGCTTTTTGAACCTCTTTTGCCAATTGAGTTAGGCTAGTTTTCAAGGTGTTATTTTCTTCAGCATTTTTTTGGGTCTCCTTTAGCAGGGTGTTTGCTTGTTTTTCATGCTTTGCTTGCATGTCACTCAATTCTCTTCCCAGTTTTTCCTTCACCTCTCTAACTTGATTTTCAAAATCGTTTTTGAGCTCTTCCATGGCCGGAGCCCATTGAGTGGGCTGGGATACAGAAGCCTTGACTTCTGCGTTTTTCCCTGATGGTAAGCATTGTTATTCCTCATCAGAAAGGAAGGGAGGAAATGTCTATTCACCAAGAAAGTAACCTTCTATAGTCTTATTTCTTTTACCTTTTCTGGGCATTTTCCCAGCCAGTGACTTGACTTCTGAATATTCTCTTCACACCCACCTCACCTCTGGATCCTCCCAGCCAGCACTTGGGGTCTGAGATTCAAATGCTGCTTCCCAGCCTCAGGGCTTTGGGCGGGGGCAGGGCTGCTGTTCAGTGTGAGATTAAGTTCAGGTGCTCAGGTGAGGGCAGGGCCGCCTCACGGGCTCAGTTCCCTCAGGAGGTTTATGCAGAGACCTTCAACAATGGATCCAGGCTCTTGCCTGCTTGGGGAGCCCAGGTCTGCTCCCGCCTCCGCTGCTGCCTCCTGAGAGGGCCTGAGCCGTGGGGGCACCCCACTCCCCTCTCGACCCACCACAGAGACCCTCTCACCAACCCTTGTCACCTGTGGGTGGAGGGACCCCCACAGCTGCTGGAGATTCCATCCCTGAAGCCTGCTTGGATCTGCTCCTTTCGGCGCTGCGCCGCCGAGGCAGGGTTGGGCTCTGCTCTGGGTCCAGGGTGTGAGGGACCTTTTTCGAGAGGTTTTCAGGCTCTCTGGAGCAGAAATCTCGTCCACTCCATTCTGTGGCTTCTGCTGCTCCGGAATTCGCCAGTGGTTCTTTTTTTTTACAGGTATTTTATGGGCAGTGGGTTTGGAGGTAGCGTATGTGCGTCTTTCTACTCTGCCATCTTGGCTCTGCCCTATGAGTGACATTTTTAAAAAGACAAACTATTTTAATTTTATCTGTAAAGCTGTTAATTAATAATAAATACCAACATGTTCTGCTTTCTAATCTTGATTGCATTTGTTTTGTTTGTGTCAAAAGCATTTTAATTTATTGTAATCAAAACTATCCATTTTGCATTTTAAAATGTACTCTCTCTTGTTTAGTCATAAATTCTTCCCTTTTCCATGGATCTGGCAGGTAAACTATTCCTCGCTCTCCTAATTTTCATGAGTTATCACCCTTTATGTATAAATCATGTATCCACTTTGATGTTATCTTGATATAGGGTGTGAGGTATTGGTCTATGTTTGGTTTCTGCTGTACTATTTTCCAGTTGTCCCCGTAGTTTTTGTCAAATAGCAGTTTCTCATCTCATAAGTTGGAGTCTTTGGGTTTATCAAACAGTAGATTACTATTGTCAATGACTTGTGTATCTTGTGAACCTAGTCTATTCCATTGGTCTACCACTCCATTTCTTAGCCAGTACCAAGTCGTTTCGATGATTGTTGCCTTTTAATATAGTTTTAAATTTGATGCAGGTAGGTTATCTTCCCTTACTTTAGTTTTCATTAATTCCCTTTATATTCTGGATCTTTTGCCATTTCAAATGAGTTTTACTATTATTTTTTCTTGCTCTGCAAAATAAAATTTTGTTACTTTGATTTGTATAGTACAGGGTAAGTAAATTAATTTAGGTAGAATTGTCATTTTTCTTATATTAGCTTGGCCTACTCATGAGCAACTGATGCTTTTTCAATTATTTATATCTGACTTCATTTGTGTGAAAAGTGGTTTTTAATTGTGTTCATATAGTTGCTGGGTTTGTATAGGTTTGTATGCTCCCAATTATTTTATGTTGTCTACAGTTACTTTAAATGGAATTTCTGTCTTGCTGTTGGACCTTGTTAGTAATATAGAGAGATGTTTATTGGTGGGTTTATTTTACATCCTCCAACTTTGCAGTTGTTAATTGGTTCAAGTAGTTTTTTAGTCTATTCACTAGGATTCTCTAAGTATACCATCATATCATCTTCAGAGTGATAGCTTTGTTTTTTATTGCTTAGTTTCTTCTCTTGTTGCTAAAGCTAACATTTTTTGTATAATATTGAATCAGAGTGGTGATAGCAGACATCCTTCTTTCACCCCTCGAATTTACTGGAAATGTTCTAGCTTATCCTCATTACATATAATGCTGGATGATGGATTTAGAGAGATGTTACTTATCATTTTAAGGAAGACTCCACTGATTCCCATGTTCTCTCTTTTTTGAAAATTGGAATGAGTGTTGTATTTTGTGAAAAGCTATTTTTTGCATCTATTGAGATAATCACATGATTTCTGTTAATTTTTGTTACTGATATGTCAGTTATGTTGATAGTTTTCCTAATAGTGGACTAGACCTGCATTCTTGGTATAAATTCCAATTGGTTGCAATGTGCTATCCTCAGGATAAGTTGCTATAATTTGTTTGAGAATATTTTATTTATAAAATTGGCAACTATATTCATTAGGGAAATTGATCTTTAATATTTTTTTTTGTTTTGGCTCTTCTTGTTTTAGTTATTATCACCATATTTGTATTACAAAAAATAATTTGGCAGTACTCTTTCTTTGCCTATTTTTCCAAATAGTTTATATAGTATTGGGATGAATTGTTCTTTAAAAGTTTGTAAGAATCTCCATCTAGCTCTGCATATTTTTTCTGAGGGAGTTCATTGATGGCTTGTTAAATTTCTTTTTCTGAAACTGGGTAATTTAAGTATTTTATTTCCTCTTCTGTTAATCTGGGCAATTGTTTTTTATATATATAATGTACATATGTGCATATGTTATACATGCATATACATATGTTATATATAATATACTTATATAATATTCATCAATTTCACTTAAATTGACAGATTTACTGGCATACAGTTCAGGAAATAGCTCCTAATCATTGCTTTAATTTCTTCTTCATAGATACTGAATCCACACTTTTCATTCTTGATACTGGTATTTTGTGATTTTTTCTTTCTTTTTCTTAAATTAGCCAAAGGTTTTTATACTTTTTTCATAAAACTAGGTCATAATTTTTTTAATTAGTTCAATAGCTTTCCAAATTTCAATTTTATTATTCTCTCCTTTGATTTTCAGAATGACTAATTTGTTATTTAAGTGGAAATTTTTAATTTGTTCTTTTTGTAGCTTTTTTAGTTGTACACCCAATTCATTGATCTCATCTTTCTCTCTTTTATTCATGTAAGCATTCAGAGATATTAAACTTCTCTTAAGAAATACTTTGGATGCATTCAGTAACTTTTAGTATATTACATCATTATTTTCATTCCCTTGAATGAAGTTATTGATTGTTTCAATGATTTGTTATTTGACCCACTTATTATTTAGGACTAGAATATTATTTCCAATGATTTTTAGTCTGTCTTTCCGTCCTTTATTACCTGTAATTTTTACTGTATCATGATCTGAAAAAGATGTATTTAATATCTCTGCCTTATTTCTTTGGACTATGAGGATTTTATTCCCTAATACATGGTCAGATTTCTTTGTCAGTGCCATGTATCATTGAGAAAAAGATATTTTCATTTCTACCCCCATTCAATTTTCTCCAAAGGTCTATCGTATCAAACAAACATGACAGAATAGGAAGATGATAAATTTTGGAGAGGATGTGGGAGAGTTGGAACACTAATTCATTGTTTGTGGAGCTGTGAGCTCATCCAACCATTCTGGAGAGCAGTTTGGAACTATGCCCAAAGGGCTATAAAAATGTGCATGCCCTTTGATTCAGCAATATCACTCCTAGGACTGTATCTTAAAGAGATCATAAAAAATGGGAAAGGGTCCCACATGTACAGAAATATTTATAACTGCACTCTTTGTAGTGGCCAAAAACTGGAAATCAAGGGGATGCCCATCAATTAGGGAATGACTGAATAAATTATGGTATATGAATGTAATGAAATACTATTGTGCTATAAGAAATGATGAAGAGGAAGACTACAGAGAGGCCTGGAAAGTCTTATATGATCTGATGCTGAGTGAAAGGAGCAGAATGAGGACAACTTTGTGCACAGCAATGACCACAGTGTACGAGAGTTTTTTCTGGTAGACTTGAAACTTCATGGCAATGCAAGGATTTTTTAAAAAATTCCCAATGCTCTTCTAAAGCAAAATGCCCTCCACATCCAGAGAAAGAACTATGGAAGTCAATCACAGAATGTAGCAGCTCATTTCTTTTGTGTGTATTATGTTTTGGTTTGTTATATGATTTCTCTCATTCATTTTAGTTCTTCTACACAGCATGACTAGAGTGAAAATATATTTAATAGGAATATATGTGTAGATCCTATATAGAATTGTATGCCATCTTGGGGAAGAGGGGGGAGGTGTGGGGAGGTAGGGTAAGAAAGAAATCTAAGTTGTATGGTAGTGATTGTAGAACACTAAAAATAAATAAAATTAATAAAATAAAAAAGAAAGATGCTTTCCTCTCTCTCTCTCTCTGTCTCTGTCTCTGTCTCTGTCTCTGTCTCTGTCTCTGTCTCTCTCTCTCTCTCTCTCTCTCTCCCTCTGACTCTCTCTCCCTCTGACTCTCTCTTTCTCTCTCTGTTTCTCTTGTCATGGCTTTCACATAGACCACTAATTCTTAAATCATCTCTCCTGGATCTATTTTTTAGATCTGTTTTTTTTGTCCAGTAAAGTATTTTACATTTTATTCTATTTTTTTTTTGATTCAGTTGATTTTGTTGGACTGATTCCTGATATCTCATGGAGTCATTAACTTCCACTTGCCCAATTATAATTTTTAAGGAATTATGTTTTCCAATTAGTTTTTTTATCCCTTTGCATTTCGGTAATTATTAGCATAATTCTACTTTTGAAAAAGTTCTTCTCTTCAGTGGATTTTTGTATCTCCTTTTCTATTTGGCCAATTCAGCTTTTTAAGGAGTTGTTTTCTTCACTCAATTTTTGTCGTTCCTTTTCCAACCCTTTGACTCTCTCTAGCATGCCTCTCCTTTCTTTTCCAAATTTTTCTTCTACTTCTCTTATTTGACTTTAAAATCCTTCTTTAGCTCTTTCAAGAAGGTATTTTGGGCTTGAGATCAATTCATATTCCCCTTTGAGATTTCAGATGGAGGTATAGTGACAACATTGTCCTCTTCTGAGGTTTTATATTCCCTATCCCCATATAAACAATCAGTAGGCAGTGTGCATTTTTGCTTCTTACTCATCTTGTTTTCCTTTTATCTGGCTTTCAAAAGTTGAGTTCTGATTCTTGGGCACAGAGGGCACTGTCTCAAGCTTTTTGGGTTGGGGGGGTAGGGCCTGGTCACTGGTGTTGTGTTCTGGGGCTTCAGGTACTGGCAATTGGAGGTTGTCGAAATCTGGCAGCTTATCTGGTGCTGAGCTGGGGTTCTAGTGGTGGTATCTGGTGTGTGCCTAGCCCAGGTGGGATTTTTTTGAGTTTCATCATAGCTACACTGAAGCATGTGGGGGTCTGGCCACTGGAGGACAGCCATCAGCCTTGAGTTGGGCTGAAACATGGGGAGGTCTGCTGCTGGGGGAAATTTGCTTGCCTGGAACTGTGCCCACATATGTTGGTTGTCATTACTGGAGTCTGCTGGGTTTTGTGGCTACTCTAAGACACACAGTGCAGGTGGGAGAGGGGAGAGGGATGGTCTTGATATGGATGTTTGTCTGCTGCTTCATTCTGGGGCTCAGGATCCCGGTTTGCTAAGGTGGAGCTTTGCTGCTGGCATTCTGGGACACTTTTGTCCTAGAATGTGCTCCTTTTAACTTAAGTGAGATGGACCTTTTTTTTGTAAATATTTTATTTGTTTTCAGTTTTCTACAATCACTTCCATGTATCTCAGATATTTTCCTTCCCTCCCCCTTCTTTCCCACACCCTCTCTATTTCCTCCTTGAGATGGCATGCAATCTTATATAGGTTATACACATACATTCCTATTAAATATATTTTCACCTTAGTCATGTTGCATTGAAGAATCAAAATAAATGGGAGAAACCATAAAAAAAACATAAAACAAGAGAAAATGGTCTGCTTCATTCTGCAATCCAATTTCATAGTTCTTTCTCTGCATGTGGAAGGCATTTTGTCTCAAGAGTCCGTTGGGAATTTTTAGGTCCTTGCATTGCTGTGAAGGACTAAGACTACCAGAAAAATTCCTTGCACACTGTGGTTGTTGCTGTGTACAGAGTTCTCCTGGCTCTGCTCCTTTCACTCAGCATCAGTTCATATAAGTATTTCCCGGACTGTCTGAAGTTTTCCCATTCTTCATTTCTTATAACATAATAGCATTCCATTACATTCATATGCCACAGCTTCTTCAGCTGTTCCCCAATAGATGGGCATCCCATTGATTTGCAGTTTTTGGCCATTCCAAAGAGAGAGCAGCTATAAATAGTTTTGTACATGTGGTACTGTTTCCCATTTTTATGATCTCTTTAAGATACAGACTTAGAAGCAATACTGTTTCTAGGGTATGCACATTTCTGTAGCCCTTTGGGCATAGTTCCAAACTGCTCTTTAGAATGGCTGGATCAGCTCACACCTCCACCAACAATGGATTAGTGTTCCAACTCTCCCACATCTTCTTCAACATTTATCATCTTCCTGTTTTGTCATGTTAGCCAATCTGATAGGTGTGATGTGATACCTCAGAGTTGTTTTGATTTGCATCCCTCTAATCAAGAGTGATTCAGAGCATTTTTTCATATCACTATAGATAGCTTTAATTTCTTCCTCTGAAAACTGCCTGTTCATGACCTTTGACCATATATCAATTGGGGAATGACTTGTATTCTTATACATTTGACACAGTTCTCTATATATTTTGGAAATGAGACCTTTGTCACAGATATCAGTTGCAAAAATTCTTTCCTAGCTTTCTGCTTCCCTCCTAATCTTGGTTGTATTGGGTTTGTTTGTGTAAAAAGATTTCAATTTCATGTAGTCAAAATTATCCATTTGGTACTTTATAATGTTCTCTATCTCTTGTTTGGTCAAAAATTTCTCCATTCTCCATAAATCTGACAAATGCGTTATTCTTTGCTCCCCTAATTTGTTTATAGTATCAGTCTTTATACCTAGATCATGTATCCATTTGGACTTCATTCTTGTGTATTGTATCAGGCATTGGTCTATGCTCAGATTCTGCCACACTGTTATCTAGTTCTCCCAGAAATTTTTGTCAAACTGTGAGTTCTTATTACAGAAGCTGGAGTCCTTGGGATTTTCAAACAGTAGATTGCTATATTCATTGACTACTGTGCCTTAAGTAACTAACCTATTCCACTGATCTACCCCTTTGTTTCTTAGCCAGTGCCAAGTAGTTTTGAAGATTGCTGTTTTATAATACAATCTGAGATCTGGTAAGGCCAGGCCACCTTCCCTATCATTTTTATTTGTTCCCTTAATATTCTGGATCTTTTGTTCTTCCAGATGAATTTTGATAATATTTTTTCTAGTTCTAGAAAATAATTATCTGGCACTTTAATTGGTACAGCCCTGAATAAGTAAATAAATTTAGGTAGAATTGTCATTTTTATTATATTGCCTCAGCCTACCCATGAGCAACTGATGTTTTTCTACTTACTTAGATCTGACCTTATTTGAGTGAAAAGTGTTTTCTGGTTGTATTCTTATAGTCCCTGGATTTGTTTTATCAAGTAGACTCCCAGATATTTTATAGTGTCTACCATAGCTTTAAATGGAATTCCTCTTTCTATCTCTTGCTGCTGGGCTTTGTTAGTAATGTATATAAATGCAGAAGATTTGTGTGGGTTTATTTTGTAACCTGACATTTTGCCAAACTTGTTTATTATTTCAAGTAGTTTGTTACTTGATTCTCTTGGGATTCTCTAAGTATATCATCATATTATCTGCAAAGAGTGATAATTTAGTTTCTTCTTTGCTTATTCTAAATCCTTTAATTTCTTTTTCTTCTCTTATTACTAAAGCTAACATTTCTAGTACCATACTGAATAACAGTGGTGGTAATGGACATTTTTGTTTCACCAGTGATCTTATTGGAAATACATCTCGCTTATCTCCATTCCATATAATTCTTGCTGATGGTTTTAGGTATTTATTATTTTATGGAAAGTTTCATTTATTCCTATGCTCCCCAGTATTTTCAGTAGGAATGGGTGTTGCATTATATCAAAAGTTTTTTCTGCATCTATTAAGATCATCATGTGGTTTCTGTTAATTTAGTTGTTGGTATTAACAGTAATGCTGATAGTTTTCCTAATATTGAACCAACTCTGCATTCCTGGTATAAATCCTTCCAGATCGTAATGTATCATTCTCACGATAAGTTGTTCTATTCTTTTTGCTGATATCTTATTTAAAATTTTTGCATCTATGTTCATTAGAGAAACTCATCTATGATTTTCTTTCTCTGTTTTGGTTCTTCCTGGTTTAGGTATCAGAAACATTTGTATCATAGAAAGAGTTTGGTAGGAGTCTTTCTTCCCCAATTTTCCCAAATAGTCTATTTAGTATTGGAATTAATTATTCTTTAAATGTTTGATAGAATTCACTTGTAAATCCATCAGGCCTTAGAGACTTTTTCCTAGGGGGTTCATTGATGGCTTGTTCAATTTCTTTTTCTGAGATGAGGTTATTTCAGTATTCAACTTCCTCTTCTGGTAATCTGGGCAATTAATGTTTTTAAAAATCTTCATCCATATCATTTAGATTGTTGAATTTATGGGCATACATTTTGGCAAAGTAATTTCTAATTATTGTTTTAATTTCCTCCTCATTGGAGGTGAGTTCACCCTTTTCATTTTTGATATTGGTAATTTGGTTTTCTTCTTTTTTTAATCAAATTGACCAAAGGTTTATCAATTTTATTGGTTTTTTCACAAAACCAACTCTTAGTTTCATTTATTAATTCAGCAGTTTTCTTAATTTCAATTTTATTCATTTTCTCAGTTAAGTTTTTTACTTTGTTTTCCATTAGTCCAATTTTCCTTTTAAATTCTTCTGTGATTACTTTTTTCATATTTTTAAAACCATTGGTCAGTAAATCCTGATAATTTCTTTATTATAAAGGCCAACTTGAGTGCCACTTTTTCCAGAATATCTTTCAAGAAAACCTTATTTAATAACACTTTGTGTTGTGACTCTATTGTCATCAGTTGTAGGTTGTATAACAACCAGAGCACTGAATGTGAAGTCAAGAAGACTTCAAGTTCAAATTATTTGTTACTTACCTACTATACAACCCTTACCAAATCACTTAGTGTCTGCCTCAGTTTCCTCATTTGTATAATGGGGATAAATATCATCTAACTCCAAAGACTGTTATGATGATAAGATGAGATAAAATTTATAAAACAAAGTACCATGAGAATCCTGGATATTATTAATATCATTTCTCACCATTGTCAGGTCCTGTGATTTTTAGCACTGGAATATTTCATTTACTCTATGTACTAATGTCTTCTCCGTTCATTTGATTCTAAGTTCTGTGAATGCAATAGCTAAATAATGTCTAAATGAGTAGATTCATCTTTGCCAGGACTTTGCTCTGAACACAGTGATGCTCAAATGCTAAATGCATACTTTTTTCATTGTATCTTTCAGGCAAGAATTGGGAAGTGCAGACAAGTTATGGGAAAATATACAATTGTGCATTTTTTTTATAAAAAGATTTGTTTATTTATTTTTAGTTTTCAACATTCATTTCCACCAGAGTTTGAGTTCCAAATTTTCTCCCCATCTTTCTCCATCCCCACCCCAAGATGACATGCATTACAATTTCCCCTTCCCCCAGTCTGCCCTCCCTTTTATAACCCCCTCCATGTTATCTCCTTCCCCTTTTCTTGAAGGGTAAGATAGATTTCTATACCCTATTGCCTGTATATTTCATTTCCCACTTGCATGTATAAACAATTCTGTAACTTCTTTTTTTAGAACTTTAAGTTCCAAATTCTCTCCCTTCTTTCATCCCCACCAACCCACACTGAGAAGGCAAGCAATTCAATATAGGTTATACATGTGAAGTTATGCAAAACACCTCCATAATAGTCATGTTTTAAAAGACTATATTTCCCTCTATCCTATCCCACTCCCCTCCAATTGGTCAATTTTCTTCTTTGAACCTATCCCTTTTCTAAAATGTTTGCTTTTACTACCCCCTCCTGCAATGTGTCATCCTGCCTTATACCCTTCCCCCCTACTTTCCTGTAGTGTAAGATACCCAATTGAGTGTATATGTTATTCTCTCCTTAATTCAAATCCGATAAGAGTAAGGTTCACTTATTCCTTCTCACTTTCCCCCCATTTCCCTCCATTGTGAAACCTTTTCTTGCCTCTTTTATGTGATATACCCCATTCTCTCTCTCCCTTTCTCCTTCTCCCAAAATATTCCTCTCTCATCCTTTAATTTTATTTTTAGATATCATCCCTTCATATTCAACTCACCCTGTGCTCTCTATCTGTCTATCTATCTAACCTTCTTCCTCCAACCACCCTAATAGTGAGGAAGCTCTTATGATTTACAAATATCATCTTTCAATATGGAAATGTAAACAGTTCAAATTTAATAAGTATTGTATGATTTATCTTACCTGTTTTTTCATGTTTCTCTTTATTCCTGTGTTTGAAAGTCAAATTTTCTATTCAGCAATTGTCTTTTCATCAAGAATACTTGAAAGTCCTCTATTTCATTGAATGACCATTTTTCCCCCTGATGTATTAAACTCAGTTTTGTTGATTCTTGTTTTTAATCCTATCTCCTCTGAATTCTGGAATATCATATTCTAAGCACTTTGATCCCTTAATGTAGAAGCTGATAGATTTTGTGTGATCCTGACTGCATTTCCACAATTCTCAAATTGTTTCTTTCTGGTTGTTTGCAATATTTTCTCCTTGATCTGAGAACTTTGGAATTTGGCTACAATATTTCTATGAGTTTTCCTCTTGGAATCACTTTTAGGAGGTAATTGGTGGATTCTTTTAATATCTATTTTACCCTCAGGTTCTAGAATCATTTTTCTTGATAATTTCTTGAAAGATGATGTCTAGGCTCTTTGTTTTTGATCATGGCTTTCAGGTAGTCCAATAATTTTTTAAATTATCTCTACTGGATCTATTTACCAAGTCAGTTGTTTTTCCAATGAAATATTTCACATTGTTTTCTATTTTTTCATTCTTTTGATTCTGTTTTATAATTTCTTGATTTCTCATAAAGTTATTAGCTTCCATTTTCTCCATTCTAATTTTGAAGTAATTATTTTCTTCTGTGAGCTTTTGGACCTCCTTTTCCATTTGGCTACTTCTGTTTTTTAAGTTACTCTTCTTCTCATTGACTTTTTGGACTTCCTTTGCCATTTGGGTTAGTCTATTTTTTAAGGTGTTTTTTCTTCAGTATTTTTTTGTTTCTCCTTCAGCAAGCTATTGACTCATTTTTTATGATTTTCTTGCATCTCTTATTTCTCTTCCCAATTTTTTCTTCTACTTCTCTTACTTGATTTTCAAAATCCTTTTTGAGCTCCTCCATGGCCCAAGACAAATACATATTCCCCTTGGAGGCTTTTAATGTAGGAGCTTTGACTCTGCTGTCCTCCTATGGTTGTATGCCCTGATCTTCCTTGTCACCAAAGTAAGATTCTATAGTCTGAGTTCTTTTACAATGTTTACTCATTTTCCAAACCAAACACTTAACTTTCTAAACCTTTGTCAAGGTAGAACTCTGCTTTCAGTGGGGGTGGGGTCTAGGGTGCTGTTGCTTCTGCTGCTGCAGCTGGTATCACTACCACTGCCACCAGCACCCCAAGGCTGATGCTGGACTCAGTTAGACCACATGCTCCTCTTTCACCCACGTCCTACAGAGTGGACTGACCTTTATGGCATGTGTGGGTTGAGAAGTATGGAAACTATCACAGCTGCCAATGATTCAGTTCCCCAAGTTCTGGTCTGGCCAGTTTGTGCCAATGATGCCAATGCCAGACTGTACTCCCCTCCCTATCTGGTGTGAAAGACCTTTCCTATCAACTTCCCAAGTTTTCTTGTACTGGGGATTTGTTTCACTCTGTCATTTTGTGGTTTCTGTAGCTCTAGAATTTGTGTAAAGTCATATTTTACAGATATTTGGAAGGCTTTGGGGAGAACTCAAGGAAATCCACGCTTTTATTCCTCCATCTTGACTACACTCACAGCTGTGCATTCCTGATAACTTGCATGGTCACTGTCATATAATTCCATTCTATTTCTCTGAGAGACTAAGTTCATAAGACCAAACAATGAATTCATCTGCTAAGATAATCAAAATGTGATCCAGGTTAGGATTAAAAAAAAAGCATTTGCAAGGTGAGGTAAGTGCTTTCAAACATACTTTGGTCTCTTCAAGGAATAAGTCACTCCTGTACTAAATAGTGCTAGATAACTCTAATAGCAGTAGGGATTATGCTATTGGAAATATCATCTTTATATACAGTTTATAGCTAAGCATGTGGTTTAGGTATGGCTCCAAGAGTAGCACTTTCTTAATTCAGATTCAAAGTTAGAATGAAATATGGTACTTATATATCACTGTACCTTTAAGACAGGAAATTTACTTTGCCCTAACACAGCAAGGATATGCAACAAAAATATAATGACACTTGACTTCTCTGAATATGGTCTCCCCTCATCTCTGTCTGGAAATCTGTCTTCTCAGTCATTTATCAGTTATGGAACCTTGCATAATATTGGGCACCAGCCAGATCTGAGAGGCACAGAACATACATGGCTTGGCCTAACATGGGCCTACATGGATCTAAGCCAGGATGCTCTGAGAACCTAGGAGCCATTAGTTTTAATGGGTGGGGATTAGGCTGGGAAGCTTTTCTAGGGAAGCCACTAGGCAAAATTGGGCCAAAGGAAGTTGTATGGACACTGTGTATAGGGGGGAAAAGCAACGTCAGGGTAAGGAAAGACGTGTCAGGAAACTGTTGTCCTAGCATATGATGACAAGGTCCCAATGATCCTCTAGAGAACCTTCCACCATTTAAATAACTAGATAGTCCTCTTGTCATAGTAATAAGTTAGGGAAAAGAAGGAAAGAGCAAAAAAAGTGGAGAAATATGAAAGCCAGAAATTATTTCTTTCCTCCTTTTGAAAGATTAAATCTCAAAGTCCATGTGATGCTAGATATCATATCTTTGACCTTGATAGTGAGTCTGTTATTGCAAAGTGGTGATGATCAACCAGATCAGCACCAAGAACATCAGAGCCACAGAAGAGATACTGATTTCCCACTGTAGTCACAGATTTCTTCTCCTGATGTGAGAAGCATCTCCAAGAACATCAAGGCCTCTACATAGATTCTTCTGATAGAGTCAACAATTCTTTATCCTTCATTAGGATCATCTGTAATCAATTGGTTAAGATGTTGTAAGCTTCTTACATACAAACTGTTTCAGAATTTAAGTTGATACTGTGGTTCTTTCCATACCATACTACCCACTCAGTGTTCTGTGGTTCACCTGTCAAAATATCCCTCTTCCTGAGAGCTTGAAAATCACACAATTTCGATGTCTCTGTGGAAAGGCTACCCTTCTTCCAGAGTAGCTAAATAAGAAATCTCCTTCAGCCTCTTGCAATGACTCAGAATTACCACCAAGACACCTAATTAATCTTTCTTCCTGGTAAATGCACACTAATAATAGTTATATAGCAACAATTTCACCTTTTCATGAAATAAGAAAACAATATACTCTCAGTAATACCATCAGTCCCCCAAACAGTTTCTGTGAAGGAGTTCCCTGAATTAGTCCAAAGAAAAAGAAATATGTCAATTGAGGGGAACCTAATCTGCTTCTCCAAGGTTTAGTGTGTGAGAGAGAATAAGAACCTTGTGTCTGAGGAAGGACTGAAGAGAATCAGCCAGAACCAGATACAAAAAAGAGTCCATTCTAGTCTGGAAATTCTTCCTGGAAACTGGATCCAAGAAACCATTGGACATATTTCTCCTTTTCCAGAGTAATATTAATTGAAATTGTGAAGTGAAATATTAGTGCAAATTTAGATGGAAAAATAATAAACCTTGTTTGAAAAAAAGTTCAAAGTACTAGTGAGATATCCAGAGATATGTTTCTTTGAGATCACTCAATCAAAAATGAAAATATATTTTCCAGGACTTCAAATGTATATTTTATTTTACTTACCTTTTCCATGGGTGGGGAAGAGTAGGAAGGAGGGATATAATTTAGAATTCAAATTAAAAAAAAAATTCATTTAATTGGGAAATAGTCAATGAAATAAATCAAAATATATTTTTATAAAGATCACTCAGCCAGGAAGCATCAAAATGGGATTTTCAACTCAGGTCTTCTAACTACAGAGTCTTTGTTATTTTTCACTGTACCTCATTCCCCCTTAGTTAACTGGCCATGTGCTTAATTCTACAGATTTCTGTGGAAGACCCGATCTGCTCTAGGATGAAAAACACTCCATTTATAATAACAGATTAGAATATTTCCTGAATAGCTTGCTTGGAAAAACCCAATTCATTTCACTTTCACTTCTGACAGCAAAAATTTGAATCGCTGACTCTAAATATTGCTTAGACTTTGTAAGGGAATTATATCAATACAGTTCAGGATTTCAGGAAGAAAGACACAACCTCAGAGTTTGTTATAATATTATATGCTCTAGTTAGCAAACACATACACACACACAAATTAATGTATATACACACAGTTCCCAATATCCTTATGATACTGTGAAATGAGGCAAATGATACATTTGCAAAAAGCTCCAGCGCCTTTTGTCTTCTAGAGTAATGTAATTGTTAACACAGTAGTCTCCCTAACCACCAGAAGCCATTTGGAACCAGCATGCAATTCTGGTCTGGTTGGTTTCCTGTGTTGCCCAAGAATTGTAGTTTAATTCTAAGTGGCCAAAGGTGGTGGTTAGAAAAAGCACTCTTCTTACACTTGGAAGGATAAAAGAAGCTGAAATCTTTAACAAATGTAGCAATTAAGGGTAAAGCTAACCCTAGGCACTCTTGAATAAACCTGATAAGGATAAACAGAAGGGCTATTAGAGTTGCTTTATTGCCTAGGGTCTGTATTTATGGATTCATCTGTGACTCTGGCTCTTCCTCTCTATGGGTTCCTCCTCCTCCCACTTTTCTCTAGGGAAAGGAGGTTATTCTAACCTGTCAGTCTTATAGGCCTAAAGAATCTTCCATTGAATACCTTTTTCAGGATGGGAAGCAATCCATCTTAAAATTAATATGTCTATTGCACTTCCTAAAAATCTTTAGGAAAGAGTTTTCCCAGGTTTCTCAGTAACCTGCTATAGTATTTAATAAAGGTAAACAACAATTGCTCTGTAATTGAAGACATTTTTTCTTTGCTTTTTTTTTTTTCTAGATTGTAGTTCAAAAAACGATTAGGCAGCATCATTTGTCTACCAGACTTTCAGGTTCTTGGATGGATCAAAGTTCATAAATTGGGGCTTGAATGAACTCTAGAGAGTATGGAGATTATCTGCTCCTTCATTTTACAAATGAAGAAATGAGGTCCTGGGAAGTAGGGATTTACTTAGGGTCTCACAGATCTTATCAGAAGAGAGATTTGAACTTCCGTCTTCTCATCCTAGCATTCTTTCCACTGAACTATGCATTCACCAATTCCATTAGACTCTTCTCCCAGGTGCTTTTTCTTTCATGTGTCCACAGATTTAGAAATGAAAAAGAACTTAGATGAACCTCATACAACATCCTCCTTTTAGAGATGTAAAAGCTGAGGTGATGTGAAGTCAATTAACTTGCCCAGGCTCATGTAGGTAGTAAAAAGAACTAGAAATTAATCCATGGTCCTCTAATTCCTAATTCATTAACCTTTCCACTATTTCCATGTGTATTACTATTTCTATGAAATCTTTCGACCCATTTCAATTCTTCCATATCCCAATTATAATATGGACAACCTCATAACTATTTTCACATCTCCATGCTCTCATCCTATGTATACAAAGTATTGTGATATCTTTTAAATTCCATCTAATCAATATGTATCATGCCCTATCCTTTCCCTCTTTTTTTTTTAATTTTTAGCATCTACTTTATAATCTCTCCTCTCAAGTATTGAAATATTTTTATCTTTCTGTTCTCTGTATCCAGATTCTCTGAATCCAGCCACTGTTTTCTCCTTTCCATTTTCACAAGCAGCTTTAGTGATTTTTTTTAAATATTTATTTTTAGTTTTCAACAGACACTTCCACAAGATTTTGAGTTCCAAATTTTCTTCCCATCTCTCCCCTCTGCCCACCTAAAGACATTGTGCATTCTGATTACCATTTCCCCAATCTGCTCTCCCTTCTATCACACTCCTTCCCTTATGTCCATCCCTTCTATTTTCTTGTAGGGCAAGATAGATTTCTATACCCTATTGTCTATATATCTTATTTTCCAGTTGCATGTAAAAACAACTTTTAACATTCATTTTTAAAATTTGAGTTCCAACTACTCTCCCTTCCTCCCTCCCCACCCATCCCCACTGAGAAGACAAGCAATTCAGTATAGGTTATACATGTGAAGTTATGCAAAACACTTCCAAAACAGTCATACTGTGAAAGACTAACTATATTTCCTTTCATCTGTTCCTGCCTCCCATTTCTTCTATTCTCTCTTTTGACCCTATTCCTTCTCAAAAGTGTTTGCTTCTAATTACACCCTCCTTGAGAGGTCAAGTCACTGGCTGGGGAGAATGCCCAGAAAAGGGAAAAGAAATAAAACTATTGAAGGCTACTTTCTTGGAGAACAGACAATTCCTCCCTTCCTTTCTGATGAGGAAGAACAATGCTTACCATCAGGCAAAGACACAGAAATCAAGGATTCTGTGTCCCAGCCCACCCAATGGGCTCAGGCCATGGAAGAGCTCAAAAAGAATTTTGAAAATCAAGTCAGAGAGGTGGAGGAAAAACTGGGAAGAGAAATGAGAGGGATGAAAGAGAAGCATGAAAAGCAGATCAGCTCCCTGCTAAAGGAGAACCAAAAAAATGTTGAAGAAATTAACACCTTGAAAACTAGCCTAACTCAATTGGCAAAAGAGGTTCAAAAAGCCAATGAGGAGAAGAATGCTTTCAAAAGCAGAATTAGCCAAATGGAAAAGGAGATTCAAAAGCTCACTGAAGAAAATAGTTCTTTCAAAACTAGAATGGCACAGATGGACGCTAAGGACTTTGTGAGAAAGACAGATATCACAGAACATAGCGAGAAGATTGGGAAAATGGAAGATAATGTGAAATATCTTATTGGAAAAACAACTGACCTGGAATATAGATTCAGGAGAGACAATGTAAAAATTCTGGGACTACCGGAAAACCATGATCAAAAGAAGAGCCTAGACATCATCTTCCATGAAATTATCAAGGAAAACTGCCCTGAGATTCTAGAACCAGAGGGCAAAATAAATATTGAAGGAATCCACAGAACACCGCATGAAAGAGATCCAAAAAGAGAAACTCCTAGGAACATTGTGGCCAAATTCCAGAATTCCCAGGTGAAAGAGAAAATATTGCAAGCAGCTAGAAAGAAACAATTCAAATATTGTGGAAATACAATCAGGATAGCACAAGATGTAGCACCCTCTACATTAAGGGATCAAAGGGAATGGAATAGGATATTCCAGAAGTCAAAGGAACTAGGACTAAAACCAAGAATCACCTACCCAGCAAAACTGAGTATAATACTTCAGGAGAAAAAATGGTCTTTCAATGAAATAGAGGATTTTCAAATTTTCTTGATGAAAAGACCAGAGCTGAAAAGAAAATTTGACTTTCAAACACAAGAATGAAGAGAACCATGAAAAGGTGAACAGCAAAGAGAAGTCATAAGGGACTTACTAAAGTTGAACTGTTTACATTCCTACATGGAAAGACAATATTTGTAACTCTTGAAACATTTCAGTATCTGGGTACTGGGTGGGAGTACACACACACACATGCACACACGCACACATACATAGAGACAGAGTGCACAGAGTGAATTGAAGAGGATGGGATCATATCTTAAAAAAAAAAATGAAATCAAGCAGTGAGAGAGAACTATATTGGGAGGAGAAAGGGAGAAATTGAATGGGGCAAATTATCTCTCATAAAAGAGGCAAGCAAAAGACTTATTAGTGGAGGGATAAAGAGGGGAGGCGAGAGAAAAACATGAGGTCTACTCTCATCACATTCCACTAAAGGAAAGAATAAAACGCATACTCATTTTGATAGGAAGACCTATCTCACAATACAGGAGAGTGGGGGACAAGGGCACAAGCAGGGTGGGGGGGAGGATAGGGGGCAGGGCACGGGGAGGAGAATGCAATCCGAGGTCGACACTCATGGAGAGGGAAAGGATCATAAGAGAATAGAAGCAATGGGGGACAGGATAGGATGGAGAGAAATATAATTAGTCCTATACAACACAACTAGTATGGAAATCATTTGCAAAACTACACAGATTTGGCCTATATTGAATTGCCTTTCTTCCAAAGGGAAGGGGTGGGGAGGGAGGGAGCTAAAGAAGTTGGAACTCAAAGTGTTAGGATCAACTGTAATGTTCTTACCACTAGGAAATAAGAAATACAGGTTAAGGGGTAAAGAAAGCTATCTGGCCCTACAGGACAAAAGAGAAGACGGAGATAAGGGCAGAGAGGGAGGATAGAAGAGAGAGCAGATTGGTCACAGGGGCAATTAGAATGCTTGGTGTTTGGGGGGGGAGGGGATAAAAGGGGAGAAAATTTGTAACCCAAAATTTTGTGAAAATAAATGTTAAAAGTTAAATAAAAAAAAAAAATTAAAAAAATAAATAAATAAATAAATTAAAAAAAAATAAAACATCCTAGACAACGGGAGAAAGGTTGTCATATGAACAAGGTCACATTTGCACAAAATGAGCAGTCATATTTTTCTGCGGCCAAAGAAAAAGCAGATGTTCCCAGGCTAAAAAAAAAAATAATAATAATAATTACACCCTCCTCCCATTTTCCCTCCCTTCTATCATCCCTCCTATCTTAAAAACATATCCTTCCCCCCTCCTTTCCTCAAGTGTGAGATAGATTGTCATACCATATTGAGTGTGCATGTTATTCCCTCTACAAACTACTCAGTTTGTCATTTAAGTCTTTTCTCAAGTGAAAATCATTATATATTGCTTCCTTAATGAATTCTTCCTTTCATTATTCAGTTCTTTCAGCTGTGTCTAACTCCATAATTTGGTATTTTCTTGGCAGTGGTTTGTCATTTCCTTTTCCAGTTGATTTTAAAATGGGGAACTGTAGCAAGCAGGAGCAAGTGACTTGCCCAGGGTCACACAGTTAGTGTCTGAGGCCAGATTTTAGCTCAGGTCCTTCCTAACTCCAGCCTTGCTCTCTATCCACTGCACTACTGAACTACCCAGAAGAATTCCTTGCTAAGAAACAGACTGTTCTACTTTCTGCTCCCCCTATATGACACTAAATTTCTTGTGTCTTTGCACAGGCAGTCCAACAATGGGGAAAGATTTAGAATTTCTGCCTCATTTCCATCTTTTAAAAACTCTCATTCCTTTCAAGATTTGGCTAAAGTGCCTTTGCTCATTCAAGATGTCTTTCCTAATCCCCAGTCATTACTGCCATTCTTTCCCTATCACTATGAACTTTTTAATGTATCTTGTATGTACTTTTCTTTTTTTCCCAATAAATAGTATATTATTTTTTCCAATTACATATGAATATAGATTTCGACATTCATTTTTATAAGATTTTGAGTTCCAAAATTTTCTCCCTAGTTTACTAATCTGACACCCTCCCCAAGACAGCCAGCAATATTATATAGCTTATCCATGTACAATAATGATGAACATATTTCCACATCAGTCATGTTGTAAAAGAAGAATCAGAATAAAAGGGAAAAATTATGAGAAAGAAAAAAAAAGGAAAAATAGTATGTTTTGATCTGCATTCAGACTCCACAATTCTTTCTCTGGATAAGGATAGTGTTTTCCATAATGAGACTTTTGGAACTGTATTGCTGAGAATAGCTAACTCTGTCATACTTGATTGTCACACAACATTGCTGACACCCTGTACAATGTTCTTCTGGTTCTGCTCACTTCACTCAGCATTGGTTCATATAAATCCTTCCAAGGTTTTTTGTTCCTCAAATCTACCTACTCTTCATCTCTTTTAGAACAATAGTATTCCATTACATTCATATACTACAACTTGTTCCACGCTTATTCAAGTAATGGGCATTTCCTCAATTTCCAGTTCTTTGCTACCACAAAAAGAGTGACTATAAATATTTTTTCACAAGTGATCCTTTTCCCATTTTTATGATCTCTTTGGAATACAGATCTAGAACATGCACAGCCCTTTTAGGTATAGTTTCAAATTGCTCTCCAGAATGGTTGAATCAGTTCACAACTCCAACAACAATGTATTAGTGTTCCAGTTTTCCCACATCTTCTCACACATTGATCATATTCCTGTTTTGTCATGTCAGTCAGTCTGTGGTACCTCACAGTTGTTTTAATTTGCATTTCTCTAATCAATAGTGAGGTAGACCATTTTTTCATATGATTACAGAAAACTTTAATTTAATGTCTTCATCTGAAACCTGCCTATTCATATCTTTTCATCATTTAACAATTGGGGAATAACTAGTATTCTCAGTAATTTGCAATTATCTATATATTTCAGAAATGAGACCTTTATCAGAAACACTGACTGTAAAAATTGTTTTCCAGCTTTCTGCTTTTCTTCTAATATTGGTTGCATTGGTTTTATTTCTGAAAAAAAATTAATTTAATTTTTAATTTAAAATTATCCATTTTGTATTTCATAATGACCTCTATCTCATTTGTCCATAAATTCTTCCCTTCTCCTTAGAGCTAACTGGCAAACTACTCTTTGCTCTCCTAATTTGCTTGTGGTATCACTCTTTATATCTAAATCATGTACCCACTTTGGTATTATCTTGGTATAAGGAGTAAGATATTGGTCTATGCTTAGTTTCTGCCATGCTATTTTCCACTTTTTCCAGCAGTTTTTGTCAAATAGTGAGTTCTTTTACCAGAAGCTGGAGTCTTTGCATTTATCAAAGAACAGATTATTATGGTCATTGACTCCTGTGTCTTATGTACCTGACGTATTCCACCGATCCACTGCTCTATTTCTTAGCCAATAACAAGTAATTTTGATGATTGCTGCTTTATAATACATTTTTCAATCTGTTGCAGCTAGGACACCTTCCCTTACATTAGTTTTCATTACTTTCCTCTATATTCTGGGCCTTTTGTTCCTCCAGGTGAATTTCATTATTGCTTTTTCTAGCTCTCACAAATAATTTTTGGTAGGTTGATTGGTGTGGCACTGAACAAACAAATTAATTTAAGTTGAACTGTCATTTTCACTATATTATTAATCTCTCCTTTGATTTTCAGAATTTTAATTTGACATTTAATTGGGGATTTTTAATTTGTTTTTTTCTAGCTTTTTTTTTAGTTGAATGCCCAATTAATTGATCTCCTTTTTCTTTATTTTTATTCATGTAAGCCTTTAGTGATATAAAATTTCTGTTAAGAACTGCTTTGAGTACATCCAATAAGTTTTGGTATGTCATGTTGCTACTATCATTCTTTTGGATGAAATTATTGTTTCTATGATTTGTTCTTTGACCTAATTCTTTAGAATTAGATTATTTAGTTTCCAGTTAATTTTTAGCCTACCTTTCCATTGCCCTTTATAATGTAATTTTTTTTTGCCTCATGATCTGAAAAAAGGAAGCATTTAAGATTTCTGCCTTTCTGCATTTGAATACAAGATTTTATGCCCTAGTACATAGTCAATTTTTGTATAGATGCCAGGTACTGCTTAGAAAAAGGTATATTCCTTTCTATCCCCATCCAGCTTTCTCCAGATATCTACCATATCTAACTTTTCTAAAACTCTAATTGCCTCCTTAATTTCTGTCTTGTTTATTTTGTGGTTAGATGTATATAGTTCTGATAGGGGAGGTTGAGGGCCCCCCCTAGTATAACTTTTCTGTCCATTTCTTCTTCTAAGTATTGAACTTCTCCTCTAATAATTTGGGTGCTGTACCATTTGTACATATATGTTTAGTATTGGTATTACTTCACTGTCTGTGGCACATTTTAGCAAGATGTAGTTTCCTTCTTTATCTCTTTTAATTAGACCTATTTTTGCTTTTTCGTTTCCCATGTTTTTTTTCCTTTTTTTTTTTTTTTTTTTTTTTTTTTACTTCTTTTGAAACATAATAGATTCTGCTCCAGCTTTTTACTGTCTTTGAAACAATGTGTTAGCAGGATTCTGGTTTTTAATTCACTCTGCTGTTTCCATTTTATGAGAGAGTTCATTCATTCACAGTCATAATTACTAACTCTGTCTCTGCCTCCATTCTATTTTCTTCCCTATTTATACATTTCTCTCTCCTCTCTCTCTGTCCTTCTTCACCAGTGTTTTTTTTTCTGACCACTGCCTCCCTCATTCTGCCCTCCATTCCATCAGCCCTCCTTCTCCCCCTTTTTTCTTCCTATTTCTCCCCTTTCTTCTGACCTCCCTTTTATCAGACTTCCCTTTCCCTTTTCTTTTCTCTTTCCCCTCCTCCTTCATTATAGTGTAAGATAAATTTGTATACCTAATTGAGTGCATATGTTATTCCATCTTTGAGCCAAATCCTGTGAGAGTAAGTTTCAAACACACCCCTTCCCTTCTTTCCCTCTATTGTAATAAGTCTCTTATGCCTATTCATGTGATGTAATTTACCCTATTCTGCTTCTTCCTTTCCTCTTCTCCCAGTACCATGTTTTTCTTTAGATTTTAGTTTTTTTAATATCATCAAGTCAAAGTTAACCTATACCATACCCTGTGTCTATGTATATTCCTTCTAACTGCTTTAATAGAGAAACAGTTCTCGAGAGTTACAAGTATCATCTTCCCATGTAGGAAAACAATTTAAATCTTCTTGAATAATATGTTTTTATTTTCTTTCTCTTGAGCCTTTTTTTGCAGGTTGGATTTTCTATTTACCTCTGTTCTTTTTCTCAGGAAAATTTGAAAGTCCCCTATTTCATTTAATATCCACTCCCTCCTTTGAAAGATTACACTCAGTTTTGCTGGGTAGTTGATTCTTCGTTGTAATCTAAGCTCCTTTGCCTTCTGGAATTTCATATTCCAAGACCTCTGATCATTTCATTTAGAAACTGCTAAGCCTGTATAATCTTAACTGTGACTCCTTGATATTTCAATTGCTTCTTTCTGTGCTTAAAGTTATTTTCTCCTTGGCCTGATAATTCTGGAATTTGGCTACAATATTCCTTAGGATTTTCAGTTTGGGATATCTTTCATGAGGTGATTGGTGGATTCTTACAATGACTAATTTACTCTCTGGTTCTAGGATACCAGAGCAGATTTCCGTGGTAATTTCTTGAAAGATTCCATCCAGGCTTTTTTTATCATGGTTTTCAGGTAGTCGAATAATTCTTAAATGTTCTCTTCAGGACCTATTTCCAGGTCAGTTGTTTTTCCAAAGAGGTACTTTATATTCTCTTTTTTTTTATTTTTAAAAATTTTCTGGGACTGATTCTTGATGCCTCATAGATTCATTTGCTTCCACTTGCCCAATTCAATTTTTTAAGGAATTACTTGCTTCAATTAGCTTTTGTGCCTCCTTTTACATTTGGCCAACTCTATTTTTAAAGGAGCTATTTTCTTCCTTGGATTTTCCCCCGTTTGACCAATTCTACTTTTTTTGTTCTTCATTCAGTTTTTGTGTTTCCTTTTTTAAACTGTTGGCTCTCTTTTCATAGTTATCCTATATAACTATCATTTCTTATCCCAATTTTTATTCTCCCTCTTTTCCTTGATTTTTAAGATTGTTTTGAGCTCTTCCAAGAGGACTTTTAGGGCTTGAGGCCAATTCATATTCCCCTTTGAGGCTTCACATGGAGGCATTTTGACATTTTCCTCTTCTGAATTTGTATTTTGTCTTCTCTGTCACCATAGTTGCTTTCTATATTCAGTGCTCTTTTCTGTTTCTTACTCATTTTTTTCAGCCTATTTCATGACTTTTAAAGTTATGCTCTGCTCCTGGATCGCAGGGGGCACTATCCCAAGCTTCTTAAGCTGAGAGCCAGAGGTCGGATCACTGTTTTTCTATGCTGGGGTCTTAGGTGCTTGTGACTTGCCTACTGCACTGGGTTAACCTGACCAAGTCCCATCTGTTCTGCCCAGGTTCTGGGGCTTGAAATTTCCCTACTATGCTGAGGCAAGAGGCCTGACTGCTGGCCTGTTGAGTCAGGATTGAGGGGCCTATATTGCCAATCTTCACTTTAGCTAAAATCCTCCTGCTGGCTTGTCCAGACTCTATCTACACTCAACTGTGCTCCCCTTTTACCCAAGTGACACAGACTTTCTTTAAGTCTTTCTAAGCTATTTTCAGTTAGAAAATTGTTTCACTCCCACTTTTTGTGGATTCTGTCCATCCAGAATCTGTTTACAGGCTTGATTTAATGTTGTTTCTGAAGGAAACAGGGGAGAACTCAAGCAACTTCCTGGATTCTCTCTGCCATCTTTGAAACCAGGTCTTCTTGACTCCAGGCCCTGTGCTCTATCCCCTGGCCCATCAATCAGCCTGAAACTAGATAATTCTCAAATTGCTCAAAGCACTTTATGCATGAGAACTATTATGATGATAATTATAACATTTATTGTTGTTTTATTATAAGTTTAAATATATTCTGTAGTTGTTTCTAATTATACCTTTTCCATGGAGCCTTCCCAGACTCTCTCAGCCATAATCATCTTTTTTTCTTCGAGTATCTGGGTAATTTAGAAATTCAGTCACAAATCTACTATAATTCTTGTTTATCATAGGATAGAGCCTTGGATTATTATGCAGTTCTTTCATGAATTTGTATCTTATCCCTCTATAACTAGATAATAAGCTCTACAAAGGCAGATACTATGTTTTCAATGTCTTTTTATTATCCATAGTGCCTAGAAAAGTACTAGGCACTTATTATACATCTAATAAATGTTTGTGAATTGAACCTTTGTTATTTTCTGGCCAATGTTGCATACAAGTGGAAACTCTGTCCCTGGGTAATATTTGAGGCAGTTGTTGGCATTCCCTAAGATTTTTTAAATCTACTTCCTCTTCCCAGTTTATGTCTCACCCCTCCCCTTGTTTGTCTTTCCTCTTGACTCATTAATTTTCTACTAGTTCATCCCTTTGACCTCCTTATCCCCTTGAATTTGCTCTTCCTGCCACTGACACCTCTCAGGCACTTTGGGCCTTGCCAACAGCCACTCAGCAATAATGATCTTCCCATAATCTGACACACACTGTAGACCTAGAAGCATAGATTTAGAGTTGAAAGAGTCACTGAGTCCAACAACTTTATTTTACCAGTAGTAACTGAGGCCTTAAGAAGTTATATGATTTGCCCAACTTCATACTGTTAGTAAATAATGGAGCCTGAGAGTTGAAACCTAGTCATGCTTTGGGGGAATGTGTATGTGTGTGTATGTATGTGTGGGTGTGTGTCCTTAAGGGGGGGGGATAAATCTGCACCTGCAAAGAGTTTACAAAAATAAAAGTTTTAATTCCTTTCTTAAAACTTATTTAATCAAATCTGAGTTAATCAAGTAGAAATGTTACACAAGGAGTGTTTCGTCAACACTCACAACTTACCATTTCTTAGTTTGGGAGATATAATTGGGAGTTGACTGTCCTTGGTGATTCAGCTAAAAGGAAATCACCTTCTACTTGTTTTGTGTTTTTTTTTACCCTGTTTTATATTTGTATATGCTTGGTTGTGTGTGATACACAGTTTGAGAAACTGTTTGGCATAAATATATTTGTGCTTCATTGTTCCTTTCCTAGAACAGGCTTATTTTTAGCTCTGTTGTACCATGTTCCCCCTAATATAATAATGCATCAGCTTCTTTCATGGAAGCAATGTCAACAACTACAGCAAAATATTTATAAAGCATCTTTTTTGTGCAAGGCAGAAGAGGGAACCTAGTATTTGCATAAATAACTTTTGAGTTAGGAAACTGTGGGTTCAAGTCCTGACTCTAATGTATACTGCCTCTGTGACCCTGCATACATCATTTGATACTTCAGTGACCTAGGCCAACTTCTGAGTAGTTGCTGATCTCCATTTAGTCAAGGTACCTTCCAAGGTAGGAATTTCCCCAAACTAATGAAATCACAGATCTAGACATCCGCTAACACATACACAGACATTGTCATGACCATAATCTTCAAGTAATGATGATGATGATACAATGCATAAGACAAAGGCATTTAAAATTTATCACTTCTTTGGTATTTCAATATGATTCTCAGGTCCCATGTGAACTGTACTTTTAATCATCTCCCATCTTGTTTCTTGGTCCTTCTTTTTACCAACTACCATAACAATGAGAAGACAGTTAGGTGGTGCAGTGGATATAGTGTTGCGTTTGGAGTCAGAAAGACTCATCTTCCTGAGTTCAAATCTGGCCTCAGACACTTACTAGCTATGTGATCCTGGTCAAATCACTTAACCCTGTTTGCATCAATTTCCTCATCTGTAAAATGAACTGGAGGATGAAATGGCAAACCACACCAGTATCTTTGCCATGAAATAGGATCATGAAGAGTCAGACACAACTGAAATAACCAAACAACACACAAAAAGTTAAAAAGGAGAAATGTTTGAAATTTCGAGCCCTTGACCTAAGTATTCATTATGAGTTTGAGTCTTATTTTCTAACATAGTTCTAAGTGGTTTTCAGGGAATAATATTTGAAAATCATCAATCACAGATAGGATGTATAATCATAGAGAGGCATCTAGGTGGTACAGTGGATAGTCCTCTGGCTCCAGAGTAAAGAGGACCTTAATTCAATTCCTGCCTATACTAACTTTGTAACCCAGAGCAAGCCACATAATCACTGCCTACCTCAATGTCCTGAGGACACAGGGGATAAAAAAGGGATAATGATAGCACCTACCTCCCAGATCTGTTGCCATAATCAAGTGTGATGACAATTGTAAAGTGGTTTTGCAAACCTTAAAGCATCATATAAAGCTAGCTATAATGTTTGCTGCTATTATTATTAGTAATAATAATTAGTATCATCTAAAATGATATTGAAAGTTTAAAATATTGGGCCCAGGGCCAATCTTCATCAAAACCCATTGAAATGTATCCTCCAAAGTTGAAGTGCCAACTGAAATTTTTAAATGATTATAGCTCAGAGGGGGCAGTATCTTATAGTTAAATCTACACTAGATTAAGAGTGAAAGGATCTGAGTTTAAATACTGGATGTGCTACTTCCTAATCTTGTGAATTTGAACAAATAACAACTTCTCTGGGCTTCAGTGTTCTCACTTGTATAATGAAATGGTTGGATTTTTAGATGAACTTTCATGTCCCTTTCAGCTCTAATCTTAGAACATTTACCTATATTCTTTTAAAGCTTTTGCCTAGCCATAATTTACATGAAAATATAAAATGTGGGTCTTTCCCCTAGAAAATATCCATTACGAAAAGCCAACAATTGGGAAATATCATAATATTCTTAATGGAGTGAAGGGAACTTATTGGATTCAAATATGTATATATATTTGTATCTATCCATCTATCTAAATTTAAATTTCCTTTTCTTTGATGATATCAACCATTATTTATATTAACAAAATATTTTAATCATAATACATAAAGTTTGGATATTATTGTTTTTAATTTCATTTTCAACTTTATACTTAAAAGAGCAATAAAGTATGTTTTCTTCCTACACAGATGGAATCTGAATCACAGATTGTCTATAAACCAAGCTTTCAAAATGTCTGTAATGCTAGATAGTTTCCATGGGTGGCAGATCTTTCATTCTACCTTTACTTAAAGATGTCAAGTAATGAACAATATTCTGCTTCCTGGAGCAACATGTTCTGTTTTTGCTTAGTTAGTAGAAAGAACCCTAAATTTGGCATCAGAAAACTTAGGTCAAAGCTCTGATACTTACTAAATATATAATTTGGGTAAGTAAATTTATTTCTTCTGGGCCTCAGTTTCCTCAAAAACAAAATCAAGGCATTGAATGGTTTGTGTGAGCTTGGGCAAGTCACTTAACCCCCCTGAGTTTCAGTTTTGATGGCCCTTGAAGTCTCTTCCAACTCTAGATTTATAGTCCTATGATCTTATGTAACTATATGATTTTAAGGTCACATAGATAATCTTGTTATCTCATAATTAGATAATTTCTAATGCCCTATTATCTAATGATCTTAAGTTGAGACTCTAGGACTAAAACCAAGAATCACCTACCCAGCAAAACTGAGTATAATACTTCAGGGGAAAAATTGGTCTTTCAATGAAATAGAGGATTTTCAAGAATTCTTGATGAAAAGACCAGAGCTGAAAAGAAAATTTGACTTTCAAACACAAGAATGAAGAGAACCATGAAAAGGTGAACAGCAAAGAGAAATCATAAGGGACTTACTAAAGTTGAACTGTTTACATTCCTACATGGAAAGACAATATTTGTAACTCTTGAAACTTTTCAGTATCTGGGTACTGGGTGGGATTACACACACACACATGCACACATGCATGCACACATAGAGACAGAGTGGACAGAGTGAATTGAAGAGGATGGGATCATATCTTATAAAAATGAAATCAAGCAGTGAGAGAGAACTATATTGGGAGGAGAAAGGGAGAAATTGAATGGGGCAAATTATCTCTCATAAAAGAGGCAAGCAAAAGACTCATTAGTGGAGGGATAAAGAGGGGAGGTGAGAGAAAAACATGAAGTCTACTCTCATCACATTCCACTAAAGGAAAGAATGAAATGCACACTCATTTTGGTATGAAAACCTATCTTACAATACAGGAAAGTGGGGGATAAGGGGATAAGCAGGGTGGGGGGGATGATAGAAGGGAGGGCATGGGGAAGAGGGTGCAATTTGAGGTCGACACTCATGGGGAGGGATAGGATCAAAAGAGAATAGAGGTAATGGGGGACAGGATAGGATGGAGGGAAATATAATTAGTCTTATACAACACAACTATTATGGAAGTCATTTGCAAAACTACACAGATTTGGCCTATATTGAATAGCTTGCCTTCCAAATGGAAGGGGTGGGGAGGGAGAGAGGTAAAGAAGTTGGAACTCAAAGTGTTAGGATCAACCGTCGAGTACTGTTCTTGCCACTAGGAAATAAGAAATACAGGTAAAGGGGTATAGAAAGCTATCTGGCCTTACAGGACAAAAGAGAAGACGGAGATAAGGGCAGAGAGGGATGATAGAAGAGAGAGCAGATTGGTCATAGGGGTAATTAGAATGCTTGGTGTTTGGGGGGGGAGGGGATAAAAGGGGAGAAAATTTGTAACCCAAAATTTTGTGAAAATGAGTGTTAAAAGTTAAATAAATAAATTTAAATAGAAAAAAAAAAAGTTGAGACTCAATCTACTTTTATACTTTCACCCATTGCTTCTAGTTTGGACTTCTGGCGTCAGAGACTGAGTTCTCCTTTTGAACATCCCTCATTCCTTTAAACAATTCTCATAAGATATGACCCTCAGAATCCTGTTTACCCTGGTTGCTTTCCTATGCACTCTCTCATTCATCAAGTTTGTAGCTGGCCCTCCTCAACCTTTAAAAGACTGACCCTAGAGATCGCTGTTTAAATGCCCACTTTCTTAGAGCATAGTGATTCTAAACACATTCTTCCTGTATTCCCTAGAAGGCTGTCACTAATGGAGGCCAGCAGTTTATTTTGATGTAAATTCTGGCATTCATTCATAGAGAGAGCTTTGTTGTTAGCTACATTATTAGCAACACCTACCCCACAGACTCAAAGAATTCATTTTCTAAATGGGCCCCTCAGGAAATAAAACCTCAGCAGCTAAACATATCAAGATTGTCAAAGGTCACATTGTTGACAAAATTGAATGTTACCCAGAGATACTGAGCTGAATCTTGAGTAGTAAATTCCACTTCAAAGCAGTTTCAATCCCTTGGTAAAAGGGCTTTGGTACTGAAACCTTCTTTGTTAGGATATGGGATAGATCTATCTTGTATAGAATACTCCTCTATTTCAAGATGTGTTATAGGAAAGACTCCAGTGTCTTGGATATTGGAAGGAGTGTAAATCATCATTTCACTTTCAAGTTCCAAATGTGTTTGGTTTTTCTTTCTTCATGATGCCACTTCAAGGTTATTTTTTGTTTCCCTGAAGTTTGTCTGTAGGAAAAACCTTGGGTGTGATTCTTAATGTTACTCTTTCTTAAGGGAAAGAACCCCTTCTCTTGTGTACATTTATTATTCCATATCTCAATTTCAAAATCATTGTATAAACTCATTCCATTTTAAAAATATTCTTGAAAATATATTGAAATGAATTTCATTAGTTGTTATGCCTTTAACGTCATGTTAATGTCCTGGCTTAACTTTTCAGATTGGTGCCAATCTAATTTATTCTTTCTTTGTGACAAAATTATGTTGGATAGAGTGCAACATCAGGAAGCTTTGTGTTTGTAACCTCACTTTGGTGAATTAGATGTATGATTCTGGACAAATTACTTAACATCTCAGAACCTGAGGCAACTTTCCAAGACTAAAATTTGTATGGATATAGATAGAGATAGAGATATATAGTTATATACATATATATTAGAAATTTGAACACTAAGAATTCTCTCAAACTGATTAAATCAGTCCATGTCTCCTTCCCCACCCAAAAAAAGAACAAAATTTTAAAGCTGAAAGGCAATAGATGATCTTCTTTCTCCTCATTGTAGACGTGAGC
Organism: Notamacropus eugenii; assembly: GCF_028372415.1. NCBI lineage: Eukaryota > Metazoa > Chordata > Mammalia > Diprotodontia > Macropodidae > Notamacropus > Notamacropus eugenii. The sequence continues at coordinate 122,648,378 of NC_092873.1, forward strand.
AAACTGGGGCACAGAAGACTGTCCAATGTGATACAGTGGAGCTGAAATTCAACTCTACAGCTTCAAACTTTAAGTTTATCATTCTTTCTATAAAACCATGTTGAATCTTTCTTAATTTAACCCTTTGCCCATGGTCTCCCCAAATTTTGGGCTCATTGAGAATTAAGTCCAATTTTGTCGACTTTCTAAAAAGTTTGAATCTATTTCAGTTGATTATGTCCTTACCCAAAGCATATATTGGTAAATCTGTAAATACAGATGCTATATCATTCATGTTAAGATTTCCACAAATTTGGTTAACAGGGTCCCTAGCCCTTACACAGTAAATGAAGGTAATAAATTCATACCAGGTAAAGGATGACCTTTATTTCAATCTTACAACAAATGTAGAACATACCGAATGATTTTAGCAGATCCATATAGAAGTGTGGACTACACATAAAATATTCACTTTAGCCCATAAAGAACCAAAAGAATTCTTTTCTTTCTCTATTAGTAACCATTCTACCTCCAAGACTCCATAACTCTTTCAACTGCATTGCCCTTTGATCACCCTTTGTAAGGCAATTGAACGTGAGGTTGCCAACAAGGCAGTACTATCATATTTTGGTGAATACCACTTTTTTCTATAGATTTATACCTGGTTTCCACACAACATTTGTCTATCTTTTGGTTTGTACTCCTAAAGGCAAACACACTTTAAAGATGATAATCAAGCAACTTCCTTCCCATTAGACCTATAATGCCTGAATAACTTATTTTAAGGGGAGCCACAGCAAGATCCAGATTAGTTGCTCCCCCATGTTAGGATATTATTCCCTCTAGTTTTCCATCTGAAAGAATATTGTGTATGAGTCTTCTCTCTCTAAAAATCATACTGCACAGGAAATACCCTTCTCTAGTTATAATTCTTCTCCTAAATTTGAATTTCCTCTTAAGGCAAATCTCAATGGTGGCCTCCCTAACAAATTTCTTTTTTCTACTCAGAAGCATATATTATGAAATCACGAAGTATGATGAATCAAAATCATCCCCTTTTCCACAGGAGGTTGTAATCCCTGAACATTGTTCAGATGAATTTCCTTTTCAGGCTGCATTGGTAAGCATATAAGCATCCTATGTGCTTGTCCAGAAAACTCCACCATGGTGTCATCTTCTTCTATAACTTAGGGTGATAGAGTTCATTGTAAGGTCATTGGTCTTTGATATGCTCAGAAAATGGAAGAAGAAAGGCAAATAGCAAGTGAAAATTTCCCTTTTGGCCTGTGATTATGAACATATGCAGCTTCCATGTGTTTCTGTAATTATTGATTTGGCAGATAGTTTTCCCTAACTGTAGAACTGGTTCTGATTTCAAGATCTCTTCAGAAGGTGAAAAAGAAGCCAATAATATTGAGTTTGTCTAGAAGGTTACTCTTTAGGCTAGCAGAGAGGAATGACTCCTTCTACTAGGATCCATCCTGCCGGTATTTTTAACTAAATTAATGTAGGGAGATTCCAGTCATTGGCTATTGTTACTCATTGCTTCAGGATCCCCAAGGCATAAATTGAAGCCACTTCATCATGGGATAGCCTTATTCATTAAGACTTAATCAGAAATTGTCTTTTGCCTTCTAAAAAGCCTGCAAAAGGCATGATCATAGGTAATTAATTCAAATAATGCATGGCATCAGGTTTATCTGGGAATTGATCAATTATTCAAGAGTATTAAGCATCTAATATGTTCTCTGTATGTGTTTAAGTGTAGGAGGAAGAAAGTTAGGGGAAGAAACAAAGAAAGGTTAAAATAAGCCCTGATCATTGCTATTTTTTGTCAATTTAAATTCTTTTGCTAGACAAGAAGCATAGAAGGAATGAGAAAAGGGTAATATTCTCTAAATATTCAACATTCATTTCTTCTTTTTAATGTCTCATAAGACTATATGGCACAACTTAAAACTATGTGGTCACCTAGATGTTATTTCACCATTACAAAAAATGGAATTGAAACCCCCACTTTTAATGATTTGTTGCTTTAACGCAGAATGAATTTTCTAGAGAACCATTTTTTTTCTTATAGATAAAACCTTGAAGATACTCTGTTTTGTTTTGTTTTTTTAAATCTGCATCAGTTCTGCTAATCTTAGATGGGATTGAATATTTTCTGAAAACTACTTTGTCATTGTGAAGTGCTATGATAAACACTTGACTCTGAAGAAATAGATGAAAATTCTCTCTCTCTCTCTCTCTCTCTCTCTCTCTCTCTCTCTCTCTCTCGCTCTCGCTCTCGCTCTCTCTCTCTCACTTTCCCCCCTCCCTCTCTTTTGCTCTCTCCCCCTCTCCTTATCTCTCTGAATTGTTAGTATGATATGGTAAACATTTCTTAAGTTGTGGTATGTGAAACAGAATGAAAATAAATACATTAGCAAACTTTACTAGCCAGGGATGAAAGAGGGATTGAAGTAATAAAAACAACTCGTTTACGTGGGTCTTTTTGATTGACTGCATCCTTCTCTAAAAACAAGTCTGTAAAATAGCTACTGGTTGTTTATTATTGCCTCAACTTTGCAGATGGAAAAAATAAACAAATGAGGATTTGAGAGACTAAATGTCTTGTGGGTTACGTGTAGTTACTAAGCTTCAAAACTGCTGCTCAAACTCAAATTGCTAAACCCGATAATCTTTGTTCCACACCAAGCTACTGTTTGTCCTTGTATAATCAATTTACATATTCCTGATTTATAGAGAAAGCCTAGAAGGCCATTGTATTTTTTCAGTTTCATTTAAAAGGGTTCCGGTGACTCACAGATTCCTAAAAAGTCATTAAAGATGAGCCTAGTTTACAAATTTATACTATGCAGATTTTTTTTTCTAGCTACAGTGAATTTTATGAACCAGCCCTTGGCAGAGGATCAAAACCATCTGAAGGAAAAAAAGGAAAAAATAGTGAAACAAAGTATTTCAAAAGGAGAGAAACAATTCACTAATGCACTTTGAGGACCCTTACAATTATCTAACTGATATTTTGGTTGGCATTAAATATATTTAGAAGTCATTCTTCAACATTAAATTCAATATTAAATACAATGTAGGCTTCCAAACACCTTTGAAAGTCCCGTACCAAGGAATCGTGTGGATCATATCCACTCAAAAATCATAGCTCTTGAGCCTCTAGATATGTATTTATTTTTACTAGTCAAATATATATATACATATACATGCATATATAGACACATAAATATACTATATACATATATGTGGGGTGTATATATACACATACGTGCACACACATGTGTGTATACATACAAATACACATGTGTGTATGTGTGTGTATGTATATATGAGTGTGTGTATATATATAGATATAGATATAGATATCAAGAGTACAAGATTTTTAATCAAACATTATGACAACATAAATGACCAGAAAGACTTTCTTCAAATTCAGAGAAATATGCTGTGCTATGAGTAATAACATCAGCAATGAAGAAGATATATTCAACTTTGGTTGTATTTTCAAAATTGACTCTTCTCTATTATGTTTCCTCCACAAAGAGAACAAAATAATGCCCTCAAAGCAAAGGCCAAAACATTGTACTCCCTTACTCAAGAAATTTTAGTGTTTTTCTGTTGCTTGTAGGATAAAATGAGCTCTTCAGCCTGGCCTTTCAGAGAGTGATTGCTATCTTGTTTGCCAGACATTTCATATTTCTCCCCTTAATGGACATTATGTTGTGCCCAACTGGCTTAAATGCTGTTCCCTAAGTGGGAACAGAACTGGTTTCATCTGCTACCTTTGTGCCTTGTCACAAGCTAACTCACATGCCGGGAATGTAATCTTTTTTCACTTTGTCCCTTGGAATCCTTAGCTTTTTTCTAGGCTTATCTCATGTACTATTTCCTGTGGCATACCTTTCCTGGTCTCCCCAATCTTCCTTTACAAATATTCCTTTATTTGCTGTACTGGCATCCCTACTATCTCTCCCTACTCCAGTAGAATATAATTTTCTTGTGGCAGGGTCTCTTGATTTTTGTCGTTGGAGCTCCTGTATCTAACATAGGGCATGGACTTTAAAATGAAGCAGTTAAGTGGCATGATATATAGAGTGTTGGAACCAGAGTCAGGAAAACCTGAGATCAAATATGACCTGACACTTTCTAGCTGTATGAGCCTCGGTAAGTCACTTGACCACTATCTGACTTACTTTCCTCAATTAATGTTGTGAGGTTGAAATGAGATAATATCTGTAACGTTCTTAGCATAGTGTCTGGCACATAATACATGCCTAGTAACATTCCCTTCCCTCTTAAACTAGATCTATGGTTTTACAGGTGTAAGCAACTCTCAGGTAATCTACAGCTTTTAGTCTTAAGAGAGAAGTCTTCAAGCACTAAATGGTTATTGTTTTATATCCAAAATACTTCAGTCAGGGTTTGAATCCAGGACTTCCTTTTTTCAAAAGGATGGCATATTTTTCTACTATGTCCCTTATGTGTTACCCATAGCAGGCACATAGTAAATGCTTGTTGAATTTATTTGAAAGTTTTGAATGTCAAGGTTAAAAACATTGGACTTCAAAAGCAGGAAGTAGGAAACCACTAGGGATTTCTGAGTATATCAGTGGCATGGCCACATCTATGTGTAATGACGATTCATTGGGCAGCAACAGGAAGGATAGATTGATGTGGAGATAGACTGGGGATGGAGATGCCAATTAGGAGGTTTTGACAGTAGTCTTGGCAGCCAGTTATAGGAGAAAAGCAATAATAACAGAAAGGAGGAAATGCATTTAAGAGAAGTTGCAGAGATCAAATTGAACAGACTTTGGTAATTGACCAGATGAATCATTTTCTACCCTCTCAGAATAGTAGCAATTGTCTCCATCATGTATAGATTGAAGTTACTGAAGTAGATATAAAATAAAGAGTCAATTACCCCTTTTTTTGCAGGGTTATTTTATTCTTTCACAGTCAGAGATTTTTCTTCCATAGGAAGTCACTGCAGCAGCAGCTCCTTACATCTAGAATGTGAGATCCCTTATAGTAAAAGTGTTTGGTGTGAGAGAGACAAGCCTCATGGGTAGTTCCTTTCAACTCTTGGCTGATGGTCAACACTCTAATTACCTCCTGCTGTAACTATTTCCTGCCAGACTCTTGGCCTCATGGTCCTCACTGTTTTACCTTTCATTCTAGGTTATGGCCTTTTCCCCCTATGCCTTAACCTCCTCCAGACAAAATCATTTAATAGACCAGCTCAGTAACTATGACATCTCAACAGACAGAGGAGAAAAAAAAAGTGGAGTGGGAGGGATGATTTAAGCTCTTACCTTTTTAGAGTTATTCAGCATTTGGATAAGATTACTTATTTTTATGAGTGTTTTTTAAAGTGTTTCTTCTTACTAGATTGTAAACACTTGACTGGAAAGGACTCTGTGTATGTTCATACGTATCTATATATAAAGTGGCAGAATTCCTTAAGGATGATAAAGCATTATTTTTCATTCTGATGCAAGATATGAAAAATATTTCTCCCTCCCCCCACTGACCACTCTAGTTAGAAATGATACCTCTCCTAATCTTTACTATACTTGATTTGATCATTAATTTTCATTCCAACCTCAAATGTTATGGGCATTGATTGATTTGGTATATTAGAGAGTCATATTGGAGCATTAGAGTCTTACCTTCTTTATAGATTATAAGCTATAAGATGTGCTGTTTTCATCTATTTATCCAGCAGAATGACTTGCTTGTAGTATTTCCATAGCAAATGTTCATGTTTATTGAATAAATGAATTTATGGATTTGTGCTTAACTGACCCTCAAACTTAAGGAAACTGTCAAAAGTTCTAGTTTCTTCATTTCTTGTGGTAGGTTCCTGAACACACACACACACACACTCATTTAATAGGTGAAAAATGCGCAAGATGCTTGCACTCATTGCAATGAAACTTTTGTGGCTTTACTTTTAAAGTTATAACTTCTGTTGACATCTGGCTTGCTCTCTTCTTTCCATGGAATTCTGTAGATAAACTCAATAATAAGATGCCAATAATATAGAGGAAGATAAGGCAAAGAAATTTTTTAAGAATTATTTATGGGATTTGGATAATATACCCTTTTAAAATGATGTGTTTGTGTTTTTGTTGTTGTACATATTAGATTATAAATACTTAATCAAGTTGGGACAGTATGTGAATATCTATTAGCACTGTTTCTTCTGGGTTTTGGCATGTATAAAAGTGATGCTACCTAAGAAGTCAGTAGCTTCTCCAATCCAGCAATAAAATTCAAGACATATCTATTTATTTTATTGTTTCCAGTGCTTGGGAAGATAGAAAAATTTGCAAAGACACATGCGTTCACTTCATGAACTTATGACTTAGTTGAGTAGGTTAAATTGAAAAGAAGTGGCACATGAGATACACAAAAAAAAGCTAATATAAAATAATGTTACTTCTACAATAACTGTATGCTTCAACTGCTTTCCTTTTTTACTCTGCATCAGATCATACAATTAAGTTTTCTGTTTTATTTATCAGAAGAAGAGGCTATGCATATTCAGAAGAAATACATTCATGATAAGTCAATTAGAAGTATACAAAAAGTTTCTCCAGTCCCAGACTGGATGGTATCATTTTCAGTTTAATCTTAAAAGTTTCTTTGCCCAGCTCAGCCTAAATGACTGTTCTTGGACTTCTTCTTGTTCCATCATTTTTCAGTTGTGTCTGACTCTTTGTAACCTTATTGAGAAGTCAAGAAATTTGATGTAGGGTACACATGTGTAATCATACAAAATACACTTCCATGTAAGTCATTCTCTGAATGGAAACACAAACAAAATAAAACAAACAAGAAAATAAAGAAAAAGTATCTTTGATCTGCATTCAGGTTCCACCACTTCTTTCTCTGGAGATGGACAGCACCTTTCATCACAAGCCCTACAGAACTGTCTTAGACCATGGCATTGCTAAGAATAGTAGATCATCATACAATATTGCTGTTGCTGTGCACTGTGTTCTCCTGGTTCTGGTCATTTCACTTTGCATCAGTTCATGTAAGTCCTTTCATGCTTTTCTGACAGCATTCTGTGCCTCATTTCTTAAAGCTCAATAGCATTCCATCACAATCATATACAGCAACTTACTCAGTCATTCCCCAATTGATTGACATCCCCTCAATTTCCAATTCTTTGCTACCACTAAAAGGGCTACTATAAATATTTTTAAAATACATAAGAAGTCCTTTTTCTTTTTTTTAATTCTTTGGGATACATACTTACTAGTGGTATTGCTTGGGCAAAGGGTATCCATAGTTTCATAGCACTTGGTCATATTAATATTCTTTCAATGGCTTAGATGAAGGCCTTGATGGAACATTTAATAAGTTTCCTGTTTATATGAAGATGAGAAATTATCTAATACATACATTTTATGATAAAATCATACCCAGAAAGATATTGATAGGCCTTAAACAAAGAATAAAATCTAAATAAATGAACTTTATAGCAATTAGTGAAAATAAATCTTCTGCTAAGTTTATTTTTTTTGCAACTGTAAGTATACAAGTTGGAGACACATAGTCAATTGTCTTTGTCATAATAATAATAATGTGTTTAAATGGACTGACGGCTTGCTATGATTCAACCTCGTGAAAAGGAAGCCAAAATGTTAATTTCAGCTTAGAGAGATATAAGGTTTAGAATGAGGAAAGCGGTTAGTTTGATGAAACTAACCCTGGTTCAGATGATATCTGAAGAATTGAGTTCTGTTCCTTTTTGTAAAAATTCGAGCTGTTCAGAAATATCTCAAACTGAAGGCTGAGTTATTATAATAACCAAGATGAGTTATAATGACCTGAAGAAGAGTTATGAAAATGCAACTGCCTCTCTTCCTTTTAGAAGTTGGTGAGGGTGGTTTATTGATGTGGACCATTGCCATATTGGCAAATTGAGCTGATATGTTGTTTAGTTTTGTTGAATTTTCTTTTTTGTCTTTCCAGAATGTCTCACCTACTAGAGAAATGAAAAAAATCAATAAAATAAAGAAAAAATATAGATATATAAACAATAAGAACAACAAAAGAAAATATTAGACCTGTTCCAAGGTAGAATGGTCTGTGTCAGGAGATAAGTTCCCCATATAACAGGATTTATATTCAAGGCTGGATAGCCTATTTGGATGAAAGGGATAATGTATATCAGATTCCTTATGAGAATGAAGTGGTGCTAGGTGATCTATGAGGTCTCTTATAATTCTAGCATTTTATGATCTATGAACCATGATAATAGGGAGGCAATAGGTGCAAAAATTTAGGTTCAGGAAAAGTTCTCTGAGAAATATGTAGGAAAAGAAATTACTTTTCTTTTTCACTGGGGTTGGAAGTATTAGGGAAAGTCTCATGGAGAACTATTGCCTTTGTTCCAAACATTACATGTCTATAGTTGGACTTCAGAGGCTACCTAGTTCCCTTTCTCATTTTACAGATCAGGAAACTGAGACTCAATGATGTTTAATGACTTGCTCAATCACAGAAGTAGGAAAAGGCAGATGTGGGGTTAGAACTCAGTTCACTTAACTGCAAAGCCATTTCACTCTCCACTGAATCATGCTGCCATAACAACTTGTCATTAAAGCCAAACTTAAATAGGTGGAAATAAGGGGAAGAGGGTAATGTGACCGGTGTAATATTGATGAAAGATAATGTAATAAGATTAATTCAGTTTGCCTGCAAAATATAGTGTGACAGAAAAATTGTGTACTTGGTCTAGGAAGTTTGCTTGCATTCTGCTTTTCCTACCTAATTACTATTTTATCAGACCTCTCTCTGTCTCTGTCTCTGTCTCTCTCTGTCTCTCTCTTTCTCTGTCTCTAGCAAGATGATAAAATATGTATGCATGCACATATGTATGTGTATATGGATATACATACATTCACATGTGCACATTCATACATGCATACACATACACCTACCTACATGCAAACACATTTCTATCACCTTTAAAAGAAAATCCAATTCTACTCCAAAAGTACACAAAGACAAGTTTATATATGTCAAAGTGGTACAAGTTGGGAGAGGCCATTAAGACTTGATGGAGGTGGCTCTCCATTTGAGATGAGCTTTAAAGGCTAATTAGGAATTCTACAATTATGTTTCAGGAGAGAATAGTCAATGCAGGGAAGAAGATGTAATGAGAAAGGATGGTCAAAAGCACATAAATAGAAATATCTGTGCAAGTATGCAGCACATGGTATATACAGAACAGTTTGGAGGGAGTATAATGAATAGGTAGAGAAGAATAGGAAAAATTTATGTCGGAAATGGAGGACTAAGACAGATTGTGGAGACATTTGAATGTCATCCCAAGGAATCTCCATGTTTTGAGAAGGAAATAGAGAACCAATGATCTATAGTACAGCATAGTAGAAAGTACATTGGATATGGAGTACAAAGACCTTCCCTTCCACCCCATATGCTAGTGCTACCCCCTTTAATATTGCTTCTATCTACCCTAAATGCAGCTTATATGTGCAGACATATATGTGATTTCTTCTCTTTGAAGGTAAGCTTCTTAGGGTAGTGATTGTTGCTTTTCTATGTATATACAGTGCTTAGCACAATGTCTGGCACATGATAATAAACGTCTGTTGAGTGATTGAAATCTTATTTTTATCACTTACTATCTGTGTGATCTTAGAAAAGTCAATTAATCACTAGATTAGGTGACCTTGAACATCCTTTCTACCTCTAAATCTATGATCTTAAGTGTTCGGCATAAAAAACATAAGATGACATCTATGCAAAAGGTAGGTTAGTCTGGTGGTGAGATGAAAAATATATTGGAGAAGATTGAGAATAAAAATGGAAGACTTGTAAGGAGGCTGGTCTAATAGTATACACTGGTAACCTGTAATGCAGTGGTGGCAATGAAAATAAAGAGGAGGTGGCAAATGAAGGAGGTGTGCAAAGGAAGAAGTTATGCAACCTAGTAATTAACTGAATCCTGGAGGTGATCAAGAAAGAAGTTACATGTTTTCATAAGACTGGGTAAGTGATGGTGTCACTGACAGAAGTAGTGACTTCATAAGAAGGAACAGTGTTTTTTGGGGATGGGGGGAAAGATAATAATCCTGATTTGTGCCTACTGGCCGTGAAGTGTTGGCAGCAAATCCAGGTGGATATGTTTTACATGTGGTTAGAATGGTGGATATGGTGCTTAAGAGAAAAGTCAATCATCCTGTTTGTCGTGTCATATCACAATATATCCCATTATAACCATATATCACAACATGACTAACCAATTGTCCATTGACTGACATCCCATCAATTTCCAATTCTTTGCCACCACAAAAAAGAGCTACTATAAATATTTTTGTACAAATAGATCCTTATCCTTTTTTTAAATTTCCTAGAATATAGCCCTAATAGTGTCATTGCTGTATCAAAAGGTGTGCACAATTTGATTGCCCTTTGAGTATAGTTCCAAATTGCTCTAGAGCATGGTTAGATCAGCTCATAACTCCACCATCAGTGCATGAGTGTCCCAATTTCTTTCACTTCCCCTCCAAGATTTATCATTTTTCTTTCTCTTTCATATTAGCCAATCTGATAGGTATAAAGTGGTACCCAATATTTGTTTCTATTTGCATTTCTCTAATCAATGGTGATTTAGAACATTTTTATATGACTATGGCTAGCTTTGATTTCTTTGTCTGAAAACCACCTGTTCACATATTTTGACCAATTATCAATCGGGTACAGTCCAATAATTGTTAAATTATCTCTTCAATCTATTTTCCAGGTCAATTTTTCCTCTCTTTTTCATTTGATTTGATTTGATTTTTTGCCTAATGCCTCATGGAGTCCTTAGATTCCCTTGGTCTGATTCTAATTTTTAAGGAATTATATTCTTAATTGGGCTTTTGTACCTCCTTTTCCATTTGGCCAATTATGCTTTGTAAGGTGTTCTGTGCTAAGTGTGAGGTTTTTATGCTGCTGTTTTTAGACCTAGTTCTGTGTTATATTTTCAGTTCTTCCAAAGTAGTATGATGTAAGGAGAGGTCTGGTCACCACTCTCCTGGCCTGTTCTTTGGTCTACAAGATGCAAGTACTCTTCTCCACCTTAAAACTGTGACTATGGTCCCCACTCCTCTGCAACTACAAATCCCTGCCTTTATCGTCTTGGCTTTACTACTATGCTGTTTAAAGGACTTTACAATACCTAACATTTCTTTTTTTTTTTTTTTTTTTTTTGAGGGTGGAAAGTAAGGCAATTGTGGTTGTGACTTGCCTAAGGTTACACAGCTAGTAAGTGTGTCAAATGTCTGAGGCTGGATTTGAACTCAAGTCTTTCTGACTCCAGGGCCAGTATTCTACTCACTGTGCCATCGAGCTGCCCCAATAGCTCACATTTCATTAGCACCTTGGAGTCATGACGTCTTAAGTTCAAATCTTATCTTAGAGAGTTATTAGTTGTTTGCTTCTGAATAAGTTTTAGGCAAGTCGTTGAACCTCTGTCAGTTTCATTTTCTTCAAAAGTAGTGATAATTGCACCCACCCTGCTGGGATCAAATTAGATAATATATATTTTTAAAAACAGCCCTTTGCAGAACTTAAAGCAACATATATATGTGTATATATATGCACACACACACACACACACATATATATATATATACATGTTAGCTATTATTATGTCATCACATTTAATCTTTACACTACCCCTGTGAAGTAAATGTTATCAACCTTATTATCATTATCTCCCTTTTACAGATGAGGAAATTGAGGTTTAGTAACATTAAATTACTTACCTGGATAGTGGTTTCTCAGCTAGAACTATGTAACTAACCCAGTATTTCTGACTAAAAGTTCGGCACTGTCTACTAGAATATACTATCTCTCCCTTAAACTCAGCATTGATATTATATCTAAGAATATGAGTTCTCTTCCAATAACTTGTCTACAGAAACATTTTGGTGAAATAATTATATAGAAATTGCTTTAATCTTCTGTTTGAAAGCTAAAGAAGCAATGGGGCCTTAAACAGGCTTTTTCTAATCCATGGCTGACAGATGAGCACCTATTTTGGATTTTAAAATAGTGCCAATTTGTAAATATTTTAGCTCTGAAGGGAAGTTGTTACCATAAAATGTTGCATGAGATTCATAAACCTTGAGATATATCTGGCCACTATAGACTACATTGGAGATAATTACATTTTGGAACATATTTACTCAGCTTTTGAATATGGAAATTTTCAAACTTCTTCCAGGGAATTTTACTTTTATAAAACATTTTTTCCCCAGAGCTGGTCACTGGCATTTAATTATAGCTAAACTGATTGTACTTTGTAATTAAGTCCAAGCAATTAGGTTGCTCCATTTTATATCTTCAAGTTTTAAAGTTCAACAAAGAAGATTTGGGAACTATTTTGGCCTTAATTTCAAAAGCAATTATATTTTGTGTTTCAGATCATCCACCTACTGACTCTGGTTTCCTATATCCCATTTATTTTTCATGCTTTGGATCATTTCCTTATCAATACTAGTGAAATGTCCTTTTATTCTCATTATTCCATAAATCACCAATTCTTGCTTCACTATCTCTATCAATTTTGGGAATAGTTGCTACTTATTTATTAATATAAATATACCAAATAATAGTACAGTAACACATGTATGCTGAGCTTGTGGCTTCAGAAGGACTCCAAAGCACTTTATAAATGTAACAACCACTCTGAGCTAACATTTGCAACTATTACTGTCACTACCACTGGTGAAGGCTCAAACCCCCCCTTACAAAGAAAGGCTCACTATTGTGTTAATGAAAAATTGGAGCTACAAAGCACCAGAAGCAGCAAGGCAGTCACCAGAAGGTTGAGAGCCTTTCAGGTTATAGAAAGCAATATATTCTCAGTTAACACCAGCCTCCTGATTGCCTTTCTTGAATCCTTTTCTCTATTAACAGCCCCAAAGCAAGGGTCGGTAAAGGACAGGAAAAAGATAAAAACACAAATTACTTAAGTTCCCCAACCTATTAATAATTCTAATGAAAAGTAGTATGAAAGGAAAGGTTGAAGATTATTGAAAAGGTCTAAAAAGGGTTGATTTAAAGTGATTTGGGATAATTCTCATTTATCCAATCTCACCTTGCTCCCAATGAATATGTATAATTGAATTGAATGATCCATGGGTAAAGTTTTTGTAACTCAGATCTTGATACATCACCAAAAAATCTTGAGAATTCAGAAAGTTGGCTTAAGATATTAGGCTCCAATTCTTCTGAATATCTTTAACATACATACCATATTATTAAAGAGATACATTGTTTACAAGTTTATCTATTTTAAAATTTTAATAGGAGGAAATAGTACATGTTGCTAAGTAACCCAATATATGATTTCTTTTTAAAAGAGAGCTATGATTCATTTTGTTGTACAACAAATAATTTTTTGAAAGCCCCAAAGCTTTTAATGCATATTTTCGTTGATACTCTGTTTTTTAAGTTGTATATTTTCAACTTGTGACTGAATTTAGTATTGAATATTTTCTTATACTTATAAGCATAAATATGTGAAATGTTACTGAAATGCATTTCTTTGAGGTAAACTTTAAGTAATTATAAGAAACCATTTCATCACATACTTGGATTTGCATTCAGTGAGCGGGAGTTAAAGCTATTGTGCTTCCTCAGAATTGAGGCATAAAGGTACCGAATGACACTTGGAATCTGCTAGCATATATTGTACTTGTTATTAAAAGGATATTTCCACAGTTTTGTCTTTAATATTTGTTTCCCACATTAAAAAAACCCCCAGCATGTCTCTTATTGAAAACCACAGATATGAAAATACAAAATTAGATTTTTTTTTAGAGAAATAACCTTTAAATGATTCACATAAAAGATTGAAGGGAACAGTTTTGAGCAGAGTCATAGTAAGTTTCTTGCTACAAAGGAAGTCATCACTTTTCCTAGTTTTTTTTTTTTTTTATGCCTAAAAAGGACTTATGAAGGTGATAATTATCAAGACGCTCATTTTCAGGATAAGGGTAAAAAGAGAAAACAATGAATGAAATGACAAATCACAATGACAAAAGAGGGCAGGGAGAGTTAGCAGAGGCAAAATGAAAAAAACCTACCAGGACATTGATTAAAAGAAGTATCTACAGCATAGGTGCCCTTGAGTGGAGGGGAAAGGCAGAACAAGGAAAATAACAAAATAGTATCATTGAAGAAAAGAAAGGAGAAAAATATCAGAATGGCTTGAAGATTAATTTAATTATCTTAAAGTATGTGAAGAGTTGTTAAGAGGAGGATAGTCAACCAGCTGCTCTTAGTTTCCATTGAGGCTAATATGAATAAAATAACTTAATATTGTAGTAGGAGATATTTAGTTTACAATGAACCTGGAATGAATTTTTTTGAAGACAGTGCCTCTGAATACATTTCTGGGAGCTAATAAGGTCATAGGTTCAGGGATATAAGGAACAGAAAAGTTATCTTATCTTACCTCTTTATTTACAGATGAGGAATTTGAAGTCCTGAAAGGGAAGTAACTTCTCCAAGATTTCATAACTACTGGCTAGCAAAGCTGTGATTAAAATCGAACTCTTCTGTCTTAAAGGCACATTTTACTGAACCATACTGCCTTTAATGGTCATTAAAAAGTAAAGGAGTGAAATGTTTCACTGAAAGATAGAGGGAGAGTCAACATTTTTCTTGAAAACTTACTTTTATAAGGTTTCTCGGTGGCACAGTGGATATAGTTTTGGATTTGGAGTAAGGGAGACTTGGGTTTGAATCTTGCCTGAGGCACATACTAGCTGTGTGTCTCCAGGAAATGCACTTTACTCTTTTTCAGCCTCAGTTTCCAAATCTATAAGATGGGATTAATTACAGTATCACAGGGTTGTTGTGAAGATCAAAAGAGAAAATATATGTAAACTACATTACACACTTTAAAGGAATGTGAAAATATAGTTGTGTCTCAACATTTGTAGGAGTTAGAGGTGCAGGATCCCCACAAATGAAAAAAAAAAACACCAAATAACTCTAGGTTCCACTCCAAATCTTTATTTTTAATAATTCTGATCATATTTATTTAACACACAAAACAAGTAAAACAACACACAGTGCACCCATAAAAATGTTTCAGTTTCTACATGACAGAGATTAGTATCTCACACATTATGCAGAATATTTGGAGCAGCTCTATGGATATGAAAAGTAATACAACGATCACTGAAGGAGAAAATTATGACTGAATCTAGAGGGTAGAGAGACAGAGAGGAGGCATTCCCAAAGGGAGTGTTTAGCCCAGAGTTCTTTAATATGCTGAAACTTTTAATAAAATTTCATTTTTATAATAAATATATATGTTTACTTATGGTAATAAATATTAAAATAGATCAATGACATACAAGATTTATGAATTTATGATTTACAATTTTTTTCCATATGACTATCATCTGCCATTTTCTACATATGCTGCAGATCTCCAAAAATTCCCATATAATTATTGATAGTCAACTGTGAAAAGTCATAACTACAAATGTGAAACCTGGGAATGCTTAGGGGTGGCTCTATTAAGTACTCTTTGCTCAATGTTTTAGACCTACTAATTTAGGTACTACTTTTAAATGATTTCATGATACTGACACTGATTAACACCAAAAGATCATCTATTCTGCGTCATTAACAGGTGTGTTCAATTCTAGATTCTATCTACCAATGCATATCATTGATTCTGCATTTAATCATCTTAAAGACTTACTTGAGGAATAGAGAGCTTAAATAAAACTTGCTTAAGGTCATGCAGCCAGTGTGTGTCAGAGGTAAGACTTCAATTCAAGTATCCTCAATATTTTACTATTTTTCTGTCCACTAAACTATACTGCTTCTAGGAATAGGGGAAACAACGAATTTTCACTGAATTGGTGAATTGGTTTAAGCAATGGCATATGATTGACACACTGACCATCACAAAACTTTGTGTGTGAGTCATGGGTAAAGGTTATCAAGATAGACCATGTAATTTGTAAAGACTATTATAAGTTAATATATAATGTCTGAGACTGGTTCTTAATCATAGGATCAAAAGATTTATAGTTTAAAGAGACTTTGAACCTCATCTCAAAAGAATACTAACCCAACGGAAAGAAGATTGCATTTGGCGTTAAAAGTAACTGCTACTAACCTCTTGAGTCATATTGGGTAAGTCATTTAACCTCTTGGTTCCTCAGTTTCCTCATCTATAAAATGAAGAGGGATGGATTATATAGTCTCTGGGATCCCTTCCTGCTCTAAATCTATATCAAAGCTTTGACTCTACAGATGAATGAATGCTCTTGATTTCACTCATTTCATAGATGAATAAACAATTTCAAAGAGAGGAACAGACTTGCCTGGCAAGATCATGCTACTAATAAGTACCATTTCCATATCCGTTCTCTTCTAGAACTAACACATCCAAATTCAATTCAAAAAACATGCATTATGTTAAGCAAGCAATTTCATTAAACATATTTTTATACACTAAAATCACACTAATCCCCTTTAATATGGATTAGAGGTGAGAGGTATCCCTGGATCTTTTACACTTTCTCCATAGAGAAAAAGTATGAATGGTAAAAGGCTTAAGTACAAATCACAGATTCATAGACTTTGACCTGGAATGGAATTTGTGGTTCATCAAGCCTAACCACCTCACAATAAACTAGCTCTTTAATATAGTTTCCAAATGGTATGATTCTAAATCTCTGATTCAGTTATTTCATATTTCCTAAGTAATAAAGTCATTTTTTCAGATATATGTGTGTGTGCATGTGTATAACAGTAACAACACAGTAAAAAGCAAATTAAGAAACAACTATTTAGAAACATAGGAAAAACTTATGTGTCTTATTCACTTATCAAAATAATGACAGTTATATTTTTAAAAACAATCAATAAAACAAAGCAAAATTGGAACCCATTGTACTAAAATGTGGTTCTTGAAAGGTTTAAAGCAAGGGAAAAAAATATCAACTACAAGTGACAACATACAGAACATAGATGAAAATGTCAAAGGTTTTTCACTTGTTTGCATGAATGGAATGATAAATTCACATGGGAAGGACTTTTAATTAAATCAAAAGTCAAATTCATCAAAATATTAATTGACTTTCTACTGTTTTTCTATTTTTATTTCATTGAATAAATCACACACACACATGTCATGCACATACATGCACATTAGTATGGTGGTTGAATTCTTGGCCAAATTCACAGAAACAGAGACTCATAGCATTGAACAGGATGTGAGATGTCATGTTATCCACCCATCTACCCTGTTTTACAGATGAGGAACTAGGAGTCGAGGAGATTAATTGATTTTCTCAATGTAATCCAGGCAGTTCTTTGTAGGACAAGGATTTGAACCCTTGCCTTCTAACTAATAATCTAAGTGTTTTTCCACTGTGACATAGTGCTACCAACCTAGCTCATTAATCATCTCTCTTGATGAATTGAGTAAGTTTTTATCTTTTGAAAAATTCCTCCTATTTACATAATTTTGAATTTTGTTGGTTTTCTTGTTTGTCTCCTGAATTTCTGTTTTATTTTTTTCTTGCAATCGATTAGGAGGCATTCAAATAGTTATTTGTTCTACATTTGCCAAATGTCTACCTTTGTGCCAGATACTGGGTTCATGGCTGGGTACACAAAGGCACAGTAAAGATGTCATATAAACAATGATTAGAATTAGAGTCATGGTATTTGCACTGGAATTATCTAAGTATGGGTGGTAATTGAAAATAAGACTAGTGGCACTGAGTGAATAAAAGTAGAGATGAAAGAGCACAAAGAGAGTTGAACCTTACTCTCCTTCCACATGAGTACACAGTGGATAAAAGAAACTAAATAAAAGTATGACTTATGAATTCTCTTTGAAAAGTCAAATAAAGAAAATAGCACAGATTTATCATATATACAAAGGCAGCCAGAAACATGATATCATAGCACATTTGGTAATCTCATATTTACTCACAGAAAATATTTGCAAAATGACTACCAGGAAAATAATGACTAACGTATTGAAAAAGTTGAATGCGTAGAGAAATTCTGACAAAGAACTTAAGATACTCCAGATTAAATCCCCATATACTTTGATAGTCATCAATTTCCATCAAAAGGTAAGATTAGCAACAATAAAAGTTATTTTGGGAAAATACATCGGGTAAAAAGAATTAAAGATGACAAAAATTTGTAAATTGCGACAGAAGTCTGATACATATACATGATGAAAAAGTTATTCAAGAAAAAAATCAGACATGTCTGATGATGACAAACACTGAATCACGTTGCAAAAAAAGAATTGTTTGCATTTTCATAGACAGGAAAAGATTCTGTGATGAAAAATCATTTCTTAATCATACCACTGATAGACATTATAATAAATTTCAGAATTAGTACAAAACTAGAGGAAAGAATGAAAATGAAGGGTGGAGGAGATATAGCACCGAATTTAAATAACTTCAACCTGGCCTGTTTAAACTGATTATTGATGAACAATGAGATGTGGTTGGAGAAAAGCATGTAAACTATAATTTATACGTTTTATGCAATAATTCAGCTGATGTAATCAATTGACTACAGGGAAGTCAGAAGAACCTTAAAAGGACTTTGATCAGCAAGTAATGACTTATTTGCTCAATAACAAGTTAAGTTAAGCTCTTACTCTCCCCACAGGAGCTGTACTTTTTATGAACTTATACAATAAGAAAGTGCCTAAAATGACTTGCCCAATGTAACACAGCTCATATGTATCATAGGTGGGATTTGA
Organism: Notamacropus eugenii; assembly: GCF_028372415.1. Lineage (NCBI taxonomy): Eukaryota > Metazoa > Chordata > Mammalia > Diprotodontia > Macropodidae > Notamacropus > Notamacropus eugenii. Next base: position 122,667,177 of record NC_092873.1, read on the forward strand.
ATGCAGGTCTTAGAGAAACAAATTCTTTGTGAATTTTTATAGAGACATATAGAAAATTATGAATTTAAAGAAATAGAAAATTATAAAAATACAAATAATAGAATAATTTTAGTAATTGAAGTAATAATAGAAAATTATTACCTCATGAAATGGAAACATGAGAGAGTAAAATCATTTCTAAAAAGTTTAGTGAGATCCAACTAACCAAAATCATCCTTAGGATATTTATAGACAAAGATGACCAGAAGAGAAAAAAACAACAAAATATGGAAATATTCTGTGAAGGTTTGGAAATTTTTATTTTTTGAAACTGTATTGTTGCTGATACTTTTCATTTTTGCACTGTATACATATACCTTTGTGTTTATCCTTCTCCTTCAATAGACCTATCATTATAGAAGAATTATTTTTCAAAAATAAGATTTTTAAAAATCAGTTAAACACATTAACACCTAAAAATTCTGATGTCTGCTTTCTGGACCATCACCTTTCCAAAAGAGTAGGACTTGTCTTTACATATCTCTTCTTAGACAAAGAACTTGGTCTTTATAATTTCATAGCATTCTGTTTCATTTGTTTGGGCACAGTTCTTTTTGCTTACGTTGTTGTAGTCTTACATGTAGTTTTTCTGTCTCTACTCTGTTCAATTTGTGTTAGTTTATATAAGTATTGCATGATTATATCCATCATGTCTACCACTTTTTACAGCACAGTCATATTACAACATTTTCATATGACACAATTTGTTTCCTCAATCAGTGGGCATACAACTTCTTTGCTACAACAAAAAATTGATGCTACAGTATTTGATTATAGACATAATTTTTTTTGGTCAATGAACTTCTTGAGATATATGCCTAACTATGGAATCTCTGGGTCAAAGGGTCTTGATAATGAGATTTTTTTATTGTATTATTTCAAATTGATTTCCAGAAAGGTTGCACAAATATGCAGCTCACCAACAATTCATTAGGGTGTCTTTCCACAAACACTCCAAATTAATTATTCCTTTATTTTTTGTATGCCAATTAACTGGATACGAGGCAAGACCATAGGGTTGCTTTGATGTCCATTTCCCTTATCCAAATCACTAGTGATTTGGCATATTCTTGGATATAGTTGTTAATCATTTGCAATTCTTTAGAGACCTGTTTGTTCATGTTTGTTTAACCATTTCTCTATTAGTAAAAGGATTTGGGCTTATATATTCCTGTTATTTGTCAATATCCGTTGGATATCAAATCTTTATCATATATTTGATAGAAAGATTGTTGTCCTCTGTAATTATTGCTTTTTTACTTTTATTTAATGCATCAGACTAAGTTTTCATTGTTCTTTGTATTTACAATGTTGTTTTTATTGTTCTATTGGTTCTGCTTATTTCATTGCATTAGTTAATGCAAGTCTTCTGGTATTATCTGAAACTGTACCTTTCATCATGCATTATGTCATTATAATATTGCCTTATCTTCATTTTTTCCAGTCATTCCTCTCAACGGTCAATCTCTTTAGATTCCTGTTTGGGTTGGGTTTTTTGCCTCTACAAAGAGAGGAGCTATTAATAATTTGTACATATTGATCATTTTCATTTTTCTTTTATTTCTTTGAGATAAACTTCTAATATTGGTATTGCTGGGTCAAAAGGTATGTATGAGTTAATATGTGTGGGTTGGAAACAATTTCAAACTGCTCTCTAGAATGGATGGACCAGTTAACAGCTCCATCATAACTAAGTATAGTTTAAAAGGAGGGAAATGAATGGCTAATGTAATAGAGTATTTCTAAACTTCTCTTATGAAAAGACCAAAGCTAAGTCTAGATATTGTGAATTTAAATGCAAGAATTAAAAGAAATTAAGGAGGCTACATGCCTTTTACATGCAAGAAAATACTAGGTAAGGATGAGTTATTTACATTGTAATAATAGGAGAAGAAAGGAATGACCACTTAAAACTGTATTTTCTTCAAGGGCTGTAAAAAAGGTGAAATTGGGCCAATAGGGAATTTGTGGTGATTTAATTCCATCTTCATGGCCTCAGAAGAGGGAGAATGAGGGAGAAACAGAGAACTATATTGAGGCTACAATAAGGAGGAAAAAGAAGAAACTCATCTTACAAAGTAAGGTGACATGAGATAAATAGTATTGGGATTTAAAGGAAAGTTTGGGAGGAAGATTTTGTCACGAACATTATTTCCTTGTGGAGTAGAAAAGAACAAGGCAAATACTCTATTAATTGAGGAAGACAAAGATAAAGACAGAAAAGCAGAAATAGACAGAGACAAAGATATATGGAGATGCAGAGAAATGGAGAGAGATAAACAAAAAGACAGACAGAGATAGTGGTGTATAGAAATGCATCAAACTCGACATAGGAATAAGAAAGGAAGAGGTGGAACCAAGAAGGTAGAGTACAGGCAAACCCAGCTGTATTCTTCTAACATTTCCCTCCAAGCAATTTTAGAATAAAATCTCAAATCGAATCTTGCTGTCACCGGGTACAGCTGGTACTGATTAGAAACTCTATTGCCCTTATATGGTACAGGGTTTCAATTCCAAGGTGGTGAAGAACATTAGCATTTGTGACTATAGGGGAACACAGGACCTGGTCACACCTTCATAGCCATGCCAAAAGTGCTTAGAGTTGCAGAGAAATAGGGATGCTTCCTGGCTAAACACCAGAGTACTGTCCAGGAGATCAGTGACCACACATCTAACAAAATCACATCACCTTGGAAGCCCTGAAAACTTGAAGATCTCCAGATATACATCAGAAAAAAGCAGCACAAGAAAAAGGAAGAAAAGAAAAAACTTGAAGCTTGGAACAATATCACTCTACCATCAGGTAAGCAGAGTCCAATTTTAACCTGAAGTTCAAAGTCAAGAAATAGGCTGGGAAAATGAGCAAACAACAGCAACAAGAAAGAAGTTGGCTAAATAAAAAAAGGAGATACTCTTTAAAAAACAGAATTGGCCAGATGGAAAAATAGGCACAAAATTTCATTTAAGAAGTAATTACTTAAAAATTAGAATTGGGCAACTGGAGGCTAATGACTCCATTAAGCTAATGACTTCCATTAATGAAACATTAAAAAGCAATAAAATAGAGTAAAAGAATGAAAAATAGAAGAAAAAGTTAAATATTTCATTGGAAAAACAGCTGACCTGGAAAACAGACAAAGGAGAAATAATTTAAGAATTGCTGGAATACCCAAAAGTCATGATTTAAAAAGAGCCTCGGCATCATATTTCAAGAAATTATAAGGGAAAATGACCCAGTATCTCAGATCAAGAGAGTAAGATAGAAATAGATAGAGTAAGATAGAAATTAAAAGAATCGACCTATCAAAAGAGATCCCAGAATTAAAACTTGCAGGAATATTATAGAAAAAAATTATCACTGCCAGATCAAGGAAAAAATAGCAGACAGAAAAAAAAAAACATTCAAATAACATGCAACCATAGTCAGGACCATACAAGATTTAATGGTTTTTCACATTAAAGGATAAAGGTGCTTAGAATATGATATTCCAGAAAGTAAAAGAGGTAGGATTAAAACCAAGAATCACCTATTCAACAAAACTGAGTATAATACTTCAGGAGGAAAGTGGACATTCAATGAAATAGAGGACCTTCAAACATTCTTGATAAAAAGACCAGAGTTGAATAGAAAATTTGATATTCAAACACAAGACTCAAGAAAAGCATAAAGGTAAACATGAGTCATGATAAAATATTCAACAAAGTTAAATCACTTACATTCCTATTTGGTAAAATGATGCATATAAGTCCTAATAACAGTATGAGATAGTTAGAAGTGTGCGCAAAATGAGGTCATGGAAATGGATATATTGGGATTATCTCTAAAACAAATGAAGGGTTGGGAAAGAAAGATGCATTGGTAGAAAGGGGAAAGGAAAGATAGAAATTTTTCTCACATAAAAGAGGCATATAAGGAAGAACTTGTATAGAGAATGGGGAATATGAAGGAATTACAAGCAATGTGCCCACCTCACTCTCTTGAGAACTTGTTTAAAGAGGGGATAATGCATATACACATTCAGCTGGGTATGAAAATCTGTCTGATCCAATAAGGAAAAAGGTGGGCAAGGGGATAAATGATATGAGATGAGGAATAATAAAAGAGAGTATGAATTAAAGGAGGCAGTGATCAGAAGCAAAACAGTCTTTTGAGGAGGGACAAGATAAAAAGAGAGAGAAAGATAAACAGAAGACAAAAGGATAGAGGGAAATACATAATTAGCAATCATAAATATGAACTTTGGTGCTCTCACTCATAAAACAGAAGCAGATAGCAGGATGTATTAGAAATTAGAATTTAACAATACTTTGTTCATAAGGGAGATGCTTGAAACACAAAGACACACCAAATTAAAGTAAAGGGCTGAAATAGAATCTATTATGCTTCAGGTAAAGTAAAAAAGGCAAGGGTAGTAATCAGGATCTCAGACAAAGAAAAGGCAAAAGTCAGCGTTATTAAAAGAGAAAACCAGGGAAACTGCATTTTGTTAAACTTTATTAGAGTAAATGAAATAATACTTTAAAAATTACAGCAAGTTTCTCTGATGAAAATCTTCAGATATATAAGGAACTGACTCAAATGAATAAAACTAAGAGCCATTCCTCAATTGATTAATAAGGATGCGAGCAGGCAGTTTTCAAAAGAAGAAATCAAAACTGTCTATAGTCATTTGAAAAAATGCCCTGAATCATAACCAATTAGAAAAAGGTAAGTTAAAACAACAAGGTACCTCCTCACCCCCATCAGAAATGACAAATGCTAGAGTGAATAAGAAAAAATTGCTACACTAATAAATTGTTGATGGAGTTGTGGAATTGTCTAACCATTCTGGATAATTTGGAACTTTAACCAGTGCTGTCAAACTATGCATACCCTTTGACCTAATAATATCACTGCTAGGTCTGTACCCTAAAGAGATCAAAGAAAAAGGAAAAAGATCTATATGTTCAAAAATATTTATAGCAGCTCTTTCTGCATTGGTAAAGAATTGTAAATTGAGGAGATGCTCATCAATTGGTGAATGGTCAAGCAAGTTGGGGCATATGATGGTGATGGATTATTATTGTGCTACCAGAAATGATAAGAGACATAGAAGAAAAAAACATGTCAAGACCTGTATGAACTGATGCAAAGCAAAATGAGAAGAAATGGGAGACTGTTATGCACGGAAACAGCAATTATGTAATATCAACTATGAAAGACTTGGCTAGTTTGAGCAGTACAGTGATCCATGACAATTTTAAAGGATGAAAAAAATGCTATCTACATCCAGAGAGAAAAGTGAACTCTGTGTAGAAATTGGATTATACTTTTCTCACCTTCTTTGATTTTCTTTGTTTTTAAAATGACTGATATGGAAATATGTTTTGCAGAAATTCACATTTACAATTGATATCACTTTGCTTGACTTCTTAGTGGGTGGGGGAGTGGTAAAAGGGAGGGATAAAATTTGCATCTATTTTTTTTAAAAGAATAAAATTTAAAAACAAATAAAAATATTTTAAAATGAAATAAAAAAGGAATAGGAAAGAACAGGAGCAACAAAGTGGGTGATGTCAATTAAGAGGGGTAACAGGATATATAAGGAAGTAGCCATTAAGTAAAAAGAAACCAAGTTTTAGAGTTCTGAGTGTGAAAGGAGAATTGAAAAGAAAGAAATGAGTCAAAATTGGAAATGGGGGTGGAGAAAGACTAGGAGATGAATGACTGGAGCAGAAACAGATTGTTTCCCATACATACATCAAAATCATGCAAGATTCTTTGAAAAATGTAATAATCTGTTCATGTACCTTCTCATCATTAATAGTAGGTGAAGAAAAAATGAGATCATTTTTTAATTGTCAAGGTGTTTGCAATTGTCATGGAAAAAGGTTAGTTGAAGAGGGTTTTATTATAGGAAGAAAGACACCCCTTATACTTTAGTTTGATGATGACATTGTGCTAGCTACATTGAGCCCTGAACAATATTATACTTCCTCACTAAGATAGGTAACTACTCCAAAAGAGGCTGCACGACTATCAATACAAGAATAAAACAAGTGGATGAAGGATACCCATTTTTATTCTATTTGAAATCAATTATTTAAAAAAGCATTTGATTTTTTTCACTTCAGTTCAAAACTCTCTCCCTCCCTCCCTCCATTAAGAAGACAATCCATATAATATCCATTACATATGTGAAATAATGAAAAGCATTTCTATATTAACTATATTGCAAAGAAAAAAGCTAGAAAATAAACAAAATGAAAAAAAGTATGCTTCAATGTGCACTGAGAATTTATCAGTGCTTCTAGGAATGAATCATATTTTTCATCATGAGTCATTTGGAAATGTGATGGATTATTGTATTACTCAGAGTAGCTAAATGTTTAACTGTTGATTGTCATCACAATATTGCTATTACTGAGTTCAATATTCTCCTGGTTCTGATCACTTCACTTGTGTCAGCTTACATGTCTTCTGAGTTGTTTAAACCATTCCCTTTTTCACTTCTTAGAACACAATAGTATTCAATATATAATATAATAATATGCCACAACTTGTTTAGCCACTCCTGAACTGATGGGCACTCCCTCCATTTCTAATTTTTTACCACCACAAAAAAAAAGAGCTGCAATAAATATTTTTGTACATATGAGTTTTTTTTTTCCATTTTTCCTTTAATGTCCTTGGGATACAGACCTAGCAACAGCATTACTGGATCAAAGATTATGCACAATTCTATAGCCCTTTAGGCATATTCCAAATTGTCCTGCAGAATGTTTGAACCAGTTCACAATTCCGCTAATAGGCATTAGTGTATCTATTTTTCGAGATCCCTTCAAAGCATTTCTTATTTTTCTTTTCTGTCATGTTAGCCAATTTATTGGGTATCAGGTGATCCATCAGAATTGCTTTAATTTGCATTTCTATAACAAATAGTTAGTTAGAGTATTTTTCATATGACTATAAATAGCTTTGATTTCTTCTTCTGAAAACCACATATTCACATACTTTGATCTTTTATCGAGTGGAGAATGGATCTCATTTTTTTTTTTTACATTTGGCCCAGTTCCCTGTATATTTGAGAAAGGATGTGTTTATCAGAGAAATTTGTTGCAAAATTTCCCCAATTTTCTGCTTCCCTTCCAATTTTGGTTGCATTTGTTTTATTTGTGCAAAAACTCTAATGTAACCAAAATTATCCATTTTATCTCACATGATGCTCTTTATATCTTTTGGTCATAAATTCTTCCCTTTTCTATAGATACAACAAATCATTTTTCCATGCTCCCCTAATTTGTTTATAAGATTATCCTTTATCTCTAAATCATGTACCTATTTGACCTTATCTTGATATATCTTGTCAGATATTGGTTTATGTCTAGTTTCCACTAGACTGCTTTGGAAAAATTTCTATTGTCCAGACTACGACATGAATGTGGATGAGCAAACAACAGATAGCATTCTACAGGAAAATTACTTTTGAAAAATATTGCAAATGATGACAAATTTGCCCAATTAGCCAGAAGGATAAATGCAAGCTGGAATTAATTGCTTTGGGAAATTTCAGCTCTTTTGATGATCTCACACTGCTACCATTGAGTATATCATAGAGTACTATTTTCTTTGAAGAATTAAAAATTTGTTTCACTTAGAGGATAACAAAGAGGTACATGTTAGGTTCAAAGAAGGTGTAAAACAACAAATGAAGAATTATGAAGAAGAACTAAAGGAAAAGATAACAGTAATAAGTGAAAAAACCAAACTGATAATGTAAGAGGAGAAAAGAATATTGAATGACCACAATTATGTGGTTACATAAAAAAAATAGAGTAAGATCCTTAGAATGTTGAGTGGAACACTTTCATGAATTTATGGAAAAACCTGCATGTTTACAATAGGATTGACAGTCTTGAAAAGAGCTGCAACATGTATAATTGGAATAAATATTCTCATTGAAGAGATGAGATTCATTTCAATGATCTGAGTCTGAATTAAGTACAGCAATAAATAGATAACTTTTCTATTTCTATCCATCTTTAATATTCTATAATTTATAAGTACTATGTAATGTTATTCCACTAGAAATGTAATGATTTTATTTATACTTATTTCATTATATATTGTTTTGTTAAATCATGTGCAACCCCTGGATTGCTAGATTTTAAAGTAATAAATTTGAAGTATTTAAAGCTTTGAGTAAAATATATTGACATGCAGTAGTCACTTTAAACAGAAAACTATTTGTATTTTTAAAATATTATGCCTGGTCAAATATAGACAAAGAAGGGAGAAAATATTTATTTTGTTCTTTTTTGGTTGCTAAGATGCTTAGTGTTATTTTGGTTGGAAGAAAAGGAGCATCAAAAATTGTGTTTCATAAGAGTACATGAACTCCTAAGGGACATACATAATATTATTAAGGATTTATACAAAATCAAGATATTTAAATTTTATCTAGTAATATCTTATGGCTCAGGTTAGGTTCACATTGCTCAAGCTTTCCAGGGAATTCAAGCCCAAATAAATGCCTAAGTTTAGAGAAATTGGGGTTAGGGGTGGGAGCAGGGAATGGACTCAGGCTGATTCATCTATTGTTGAATGCCCATTTACCCTGGTCAGATTTGCTAGATGATATCCTGTCTCTGACTAAAGTTGCTACACTATCAAGGGCATAATAAGGAGACATTGGTTTTTATTTCACTACTCTAATATCAGGAAATACTGTTTGACAGTATAGTTTCTGTTTTCCTTCTAACTACATTTATTTCTGCTACATCTAGAGTTAAAATTAGGATCAGTAATGGTCACACGGTAACTGTCAGATGCTGCATTTGGGCTCAAGTTTTCCTGCATCTAGGTCTATCACTCAATCTCATATGCCAGTTTTCTATTTTGACAGTGGAAAAGAATATAGGTAACAATTCCATTCATATGTTTTTCCAGTTCTTTTAATAATTTATTTGTTTTCAACATTCTCTTTTTAAAATATTGAGTTCTGAATTCTTTTCCTCCCTTCCACTCCTTCACTCATTGAAAAGTCAAGAAATATTATATTATATTAATTACACTTGTGAAATCATGTAAGGCATTTTCATATTAGCCATATCATAAAAAGAAGAGAAATAAAGTGAAAAAAACATGTTTCAATTTGCATTTGAACTACATCAGTTCTCTTACTGGAGGCAAATAACATTTTTCACCATAAGTCCTTCAGAATTATCTTGGATCATTGTATTGACCAGAATAGCTAAATTATTCATAGTTTATCACTAACATTGTTATTTTGTATAATATTCTCCTGGTTCTGTTCACTTCACTTTCTATCAGTTCATGCAAGTCTTGCTAGACTTTTCTATGGCCATCCCTGTTGTCATTTCACATAACACAATAATATCTATCACAATCACATAATGCAGTTTGGTCAGCCATTCCCCTATTGATGGGCATCCCTCCAATTTCTAATTTTTTTGCCACCATGAAAAAGGGCTGCTATAAATATTTCTGTGCCTGCAGTTTTTTTTCCTTTTGTATATTTTGATCTCTTTAGGATCCAGATTTGGTATTGCTATTGCTGGGTCAAACAGTATACTCAGTTTTATAGCCTGCAGAGAATAATTCCAAATGACTATCCAGAATGGTAGGATCAGTTCAACAGTGCATTAGTGTCCCAATTTTCCCACATCCCTCCAACATTTCTCATTTTCTTTTTCTGTCATATTCACATTGAACAGAAAACTTTTTTTTAGCCTGATCAAATATAGAACAAAAATATGTTGTTCTTTTTGGTTCTAAGATATTTAGTATTATTTTAATTGGAAGGAAAGGAACATCAATACTTGTGTTTCATAAGAGCTCATGACCCTCAAAGCTGCAATTTGTATTTTTCTATTTGATATTTGATTTAGAATATTTTGATTTAGAATATTTTTTCATCACGTATTGTATTTGATATAGAATGTTTTTTCATCTGACTAAAGATAGCTTTGATTTCTTCTTTTGAAAACAGCCTGTTCATATCCTTTCACCATTTGTTAATTGGGGAGTGACATGGTTTTCTTATAAATCTAAGTTCTTCATCTATTTGAGAGATAATGTCATTAACAGAGAAAACTTGTTAAAAATTTTTTTATCAGTTTCTAGAAGTCCTTATAATCTTGGGTGCATTGGCTTTGTTTGTACAAATCCTTTTTAATTTAATGTAATCAAAATAATTCATTTTTCTTGCTGTGATCTCTTGTTAGGTCATAATTTCTTCCCTTATCTATATATCTGAAAGGAAAAATTTCCCCATCCTCCCTCAATTTGCTCATAATATCCACCTTAATGTATCTATTTTGACCTTACCATGGTATACAGTATGAGATGTTGGTCTGTACTACACTTAGATCCTGTCAAATTGTTTTCAGTTTTCTTGACAACTTTTGTCAAATAGTGAGTTCTTGTTCCAAAAATTTTGATCTCTGGATGTATTAAACACTAGATTACTATAATCATGTACTAATGTCTGCTTTGTGCCTAATCTATTCTAGTGTTACACCATCTTTTTTCTTAGCTGTTCCTAAATTGTTTTCGGGTTTACCACTTTGTATTAAAGTGTGAAATCTGGTACTTCCAAGCGGCAGTCCTTAACATATTTTTAAAATGCTCTTGAAATTCATAGTCTTTTTTCTTACACATGAATTTTATTTTTTTCTAGCTCTGTAAAATAATTTTTATTATGAAATTGGTATGGCGCTGAGCAAATAAATTAATATAGGTAGAATTATCATTTTTATTATATTGGCTCAGCCTACCTATCAGCAATTAATATTTCCATAGTTGTTTAGTTCTGTCTTTATTTGTGTGAAAAGTGTTTTGTAATAGTGTTCATACAGTTCCTGGGTTTTCCTTGGCAGGCAAACTACCATGGATTTTAAATGAAACTTCTATTTCTATCTCTTTCTGCTGGACTTTGGTGACAATGTATGGAAACGTTGGTGATTTATGTGAGTTTCTTTTGTATCTGAAACTTTGCTAATGTTATTAGTTGTTTTAACTGGTTTTTTAGTTGATTCTCTAAGTATGCCATTCTGTCATCTACTAAGAATTATAGTTTTTTTCTTCATTGCCTATTCTAATTCCTTCTATCTCTTTTTCTCATCTTATTGTTATATCTAGCATTTCTAGGATAACATTAAATATTAATGGTGATAGTGGATGTCTTTGATTCATTGCTGATCTCATTAGGAAGGTTTCTAGCTTATCCTCATTAGACAATATGCTTGTTGATGGTTTTAGACAGATAACACATTAGCTTAAGAAAAGCTGCAAATTCCTATGCTCTCTAGTGTTTTAAGAGATAGGAGGACTGTATTTTTGAAAGTTTTTTTGCATTTATTGGGATAAATCATATAATTTTTGTTTTGCTGTTGGCATGGTCAATTTTGCTGTTAGTTTTCCTAATATTGAATATAGCTTGCTTTCCTTGTATAAATCTCAGGTCATAATATATAATGCATTGATATAATCACCTTGCTAGTATTTTATTTAAACTTTTGCTTTAATATAGGGAAAATTGGTCTATAGTTTTCTCTTTCTTTTTGTTCTTCCTGATTTAAATATCACCACCATATTTGTATCATAAAAGGAATTTGGTAGGACTCCTTTGCCTAAGCTTCCAGATAATTTATATAGCAGTGAAATTGATTGTTCTTTAATCACCTGATAGAATTCCCTTCTAAATTCATCTAATCTGAGGGAGTTTTTCTTAGATATCACTTTTGTGGTTTGTTCACTTTTTAAAATACGAGGTTATTTAAGTATTCTATTTCTCCTGTTCATCTGGATAATGTATGTTTTTTTTTTGTAAATATTCATCCTTTCAACTTAGATTGTCATATTTAATGGCGTGTAATTGGGCAAAATACTCCTAATAATTGCTTCACTGGTAGTACATTCACCTTTTCATTTTTGATATTGGTAATTTGGTTTTCTTTTTGCTGTTGTTGCTTTTTCCATAAAGCTACTTCTTAGTTTTATTTATTAATTATTTTTTGTTTTACTTTTAATGTTACTAATCTCTCTTGATTTTCAGGATTTCCATTTTGATGTCTAATTAGTGATTTTCAATTTGTTCTTTTTTCATTTAAAACTACTTTATGCTTAATTCATCGATCTGTTCTTTCTCTTATTGATGTAAGCATTTAGGGATATAAATACTCCCTTAAGTGTTGCTTTTGTCACATCCCACAAATGTTGGTGTGTTGTCTCATTGTTGTCATTCTCTTTCATGAAATAATTTATTTCTGTGATTTATCCCTGACTTTCTCTTTTCTTAGAGACTAATTAGTTTCTAATTAATTTTATTCTATGTTTCCATAACAATTATTAAATGCAATTTCATCACGTTTGTTGCAGTATTGTCTGAAAAGGAAGCATTTAATATTTCTGCTTTTCTGCATGTGTTTGTAAGGTTTTCCTGTTTTAATATATGGTTAATTTTTGTGAAGCTGCTATGTACACCTGAGAACAATGGTGTACTTTTTATTCCCATTCAATTTATTTCAGAAGTCTATCATATCTAATTAATCTAAGATTCTACTCATCTCCTTAACTTATTTCTTATTTATTTTATAATTAGATTTATCAAATTCTGGGAGAAAAAAAATGTTGTGGTTCCCCCACCAATATAATTTTACTATTTCTATCTGTAACTCATTTCATTTTTTTTCTTTAAGTATTTGAATGCTACACAAGTTTGGTATGTACATGTTTAGTTTTGATATTTCTTCACTGTCTATGGCAGCTATTAGCAAAATATAATTCCCTTGTTTAAATCTTTTAAATAGTTTTCATTTTTACTTTTGCTTTATCTGAGATTGTGGTAATTAACCTTGCTTTTTTTTAAATCTCAGCTGAAACATAATGTATTATGCTTCAGCCCTTTAGTTTTACGCTGTTCATATCTTTTTGATTCATTCATATTTCTTGTAAACAATATATTCTTTGGATTCTGGTATATACTATGCATTTCCATTGTATGGGTAAGTTCATTCCATTCACATTTAGACATGATTATCAGCTGTGTATTTCTCTCCATCTTATTTTTTCATGTTAGTCCTCTGTCTATTTTACCCTGTCCCTCCCCCAGAGTCTCTTTTGCTTCATGCTTCTGCCTTTTTTAATCTGCACTCTGTCCTGTCGATTCACCCCTTTTTCTTTTCCCCCTTTCTTCTTACATCCCTGTAGGGTAAAATAAATTGAATATGTATATTATTCACTCTTTGAACAAATTCCTATGAGAGTGAAAATGAAGCATTGTTCAACCCTGGTCATTTTCCCTTCCATTATAAAAGCTCTTCCTTATGTGCCTCTTTTATGTAAGATAATTTTCCCCATTCTTCCTCTCCCTTCCCCCTTCTACCTTCTCCTTTCTTCCTTCTCTCAGTTCATCCTCCTTTTTCATCATTCATTCTTTTGAGATTATTCTATCATAGTCACCTCAAACCTGTGAATTATGTCTGTATATATTCATTCTAACTTTACTAATAATGATAAAGTTCTTAGGAGTTGCAAAAACAATCTTCCTATACAAGTATGTAAACAGTTTAACTTAAGGGACTAAATATGTTAAGTTCCTTGTGATTTCCTTTCTTTTTAACCTTTTTAAACTTCTTGTGAGTCTTGTTTTTGAACATCAAAATTTCTATTCAACTATGGTTGCTTTTTTTAGAAGTGCTTGAAAACCCTCTGATTGATTAGATTTTCATTGCTGCCCCTTGCCCCCAAAATTATACTCAATTTTGCTGGGCAGTTTATTCTTGCTTGCAATTCTTGCTCCTTTGCTTTCAGGAATACCATATTTCAAAGACTCTGCTGCTTTAATGTGTAAGCTGCTAAATTTTGTGTGATCCTGATTGTGCCTCCATGACATTTGAATTGTTTCTTTCTGACTGCTTTTTTCTCCTTGATGCAAGAACTCTGGAATTTGGCTATAATATTTGTGGGAGTTTCCATGTTAGGATTTTTTTTCAGGAAGTGATCAATAGATTCTTTCAATTTCTACTTTCCTTCCTGTTATAGGTTATCAGGGCAGTTTTCCTTTATAATATATTAAAATATGCTGTCTATGTCTTTTCTTTTCAACTTGGCTTTCAGGTTGTCCAACAATTTTAAATTGTCTATCCTCAATTTTTTATTTTCCAGGTCAGTTGTTTTGCCAATGAGATATTTAACATTTTCTTCTAATTTTTATACTTTTGAAATCATTTTATTTTTGCTTGATGTCTAATGGAGACACATGGAGCCTCCATTTGCTTTTAGGGAATTATTTTCTTCAGTGATATTTTGCAACTCCACCCCCCCCCCCCCATTTTTGCCAGTTCTACTTTTGAAGGACTTCCTTTCTTCAGAGAATTTTTATACCTTTTTTCCAGTTAACCATTCTTTTTTAAATATTTGTGCCTCTTTTAATTCTTGGCCAATTCTGTTTTTCAAGGTATTATTTTCTTCAGTATTTTTGGTGCTTCTTTTATTGAACTGTTGATACTCTTTTCATAGATGTATATATACATATATAATTTGCATCACTCATTTCCTCTACCTTTCTTATCTGATTTTTAAAATCCTTTTTTATCTCTTCTAAGAATTATGTTGGACTTGTGTGCAATTACATTTTTCCCTTTAAGACTTTGCTTGTAGCTGCTTTGACATTGATATTCTCCTTTGAATTTGTATCTTAATCTTCCCTGACATGATAGTAGCTTTTTCTGTGGTCTGGTTCTTTTTTTGATTTTATTCATTTTTCAGCCTTTTTCTTGATCATATGTCAAAATTTTACTCTACTCCTGGGTCTCAGGGGCACTATCCCAAACATCAGGATTTTTGTGCTGCTCTTATTAGGGCTAGTTTTGTGGGTCTGCAATTTTCCGGTTGTTTCTAAATTGATTGATTTTGTTATTATTGTTTTTGTTTGTCCTTTGATCTTGAAGAGGACCATGACATCAGGGAGGTGATGCCATGACATATAAATGAATTAGATTTAAGTGAGGGAGCGCTGTGCAACATCACCAATGCTGCTTTCTCCTCCAGAGCCATCTGGGTCCAGTGTCCTGATACAGATCAAGATGACTGGAGATGGCCCTGGATGCAGTGGGAGAACTTGGCCTTTTTAAGCTAAGGTCTTTAACAAGTCTCAATTTGACTGAGGCAATACCCATTCAGTGACTAAAGCTAGGTGACAAAGAATGAGTTCTTTTCCCTAGTCAAAAAAGAAATCAGTCTGGTCAGAAAAGATGCCCTGTTCCTGTGTTCTGTTCCTGGGTCACAGGAGCACTGTCCCAATCTTAAGGATTTTCGAGCTGCAGTTTTTATTGGAGGTCTGTAGTTTTCCAGTGTTTAAGAGTTGGTATAATCCAAGGAACACTGTGATCACTACTCTCCTGGACTGTGGTCTGGTCTATACCCAGGAAAGGATCTTGTCCCAGCAGCTGTAAGTGCTGGCAATCTTCCTGGCCCTGAAACTGTGATTAGCTCCCCTGCAATTGTAAACTTTAATGTTTCTTTCTGCCCTGGAGCTGGGACCAGGGTCCTACTCTCTTGTAAGAGATCACAAGCACTCTTCTCTGACCTGGAGCTCTGACCAAAACCCTTGCTCTCCTGTGGCTGTAAGCTCTAGTGCTCTTTTTCACCCTGAGAATATACCCTGGACAATACAACAAGGTCCTAAACCCAGCATCAACAAAGGATCCCCTGTAATCTCTTTCTGACCAATTGTGACTCTATTAGCATCTCTGGGCTGAGAGTTCCTGAAGCTGCTGTTGCTGTTGCAGCCACCTCTAAAGCCTGGTATTGATATATGTGCCATATGTTCTACTCCCTGGGTGAGCTCCTGCCCCAATATCACAAATCTCTCCTATCAACTTTCCGAGTTATCTTGGGCTGGAAAAATATCTCACTCTGACATTTGGCTTTTCCACTTCCGAATTCATTTTGAGACATTATTTTACAGTTGTTTGAAGGGGAATGTTAAAGGAGTTCAGCCGAATTTCTGCCTGTACTCTACCATCTTGTCTTCATCCCCCACTCTCATTTTTTTTCCATTTTAAAACATTAAAAATGTTGTTTCTTTTGATTTCCCAACCCAAGATCTACAAATTCATTTTCACAACACTATTAAAGTAATCTAAAAGCACAAGACTAAATTATCTCCTCAAGAATATTAAATGGCTACTTATTGACTCTCAGAGAAGTACAACCTCATCATTTTGCATTTAAAGCCTGGTAGATTTTGATTTCAGACTATTTTTCAGGTTTATTGTCTATTCTTTCTCTGCATAAATTCTATATTGTAGACAATTTGACTACTCAATGTTCTCCAGTTTTAGAATTCTATCTCCTGCTTCTTTACCTTTGCTTATGATATCTTCCATTATTGTAGTGAATTCTGTCTGCACCCATGCCCCTCAGAAACCTGAGCTTCTCTTAAGGCTTAGCTTAATTGCCAATTATTTCATGATTGCTTTTCTTGACCTCCTAGTTATTCATTTTCTCTGTCTCTTATTATTTTGTATTTACTTGCATGCTTACATGCTATATCTCACAATAAAACAGAAGTTTCCTGTGGTCAGGACTTGTCTTCTTTATCTTTGTGATTTGATTGAATTACTAGAATGATATTATTTACAAAGTAGCTTTAATAAATGTTGATAACAGTAATAAATGTCTGTTTAACTGGTAGAATAACCTTTTGAGGGAAGTAATGTAATTGTTGCATTCCCTACCCAACTAATAAGGAAACTGAGGCTTAAAGTGATTAAGTGAAATCTATGGGATAAATTCAATTTAGTAGTATAGTAAATTAGAGATCATTTTTTTTTCTGACTCCCATTACACTTCTCTTTATTTCTCTTAGGTAGAGAAAAATATAAAGCATTAGATATTTCTCATCCCTCTCCCAAACTATCATCATTTTTATGTTCTTATATTTTGCTAATATATGACCTTAACAGTAGAGATGATGCTACTTAGAGAAAGTTCTAACACAGGGAAAAATTATCTTATCACTCAACAAGATCAAAAAAGGTAGGCATATGTCAGCTTTAGCCAAGTTATATGTTTGAATTCATACAATTTGAAACAATTTTAAAGTAGTCTAAATACCTCTGACAGCAATTACAAAAATATATAATGACAAGATAACTATAAAGAGGAATGGCTATTTTGGCTTAGAGTCCCACCTGGAAATTCTCTTGATCTCTGTTGAAAGCAAAATATTTAATCTATTTATAATTACTTCATGAAATCATCCATGTGTTCCAAAGATGAACCAATATATAACAAGGGTAAAGATACAAGCTTTCAAAGAGAAAATTTGAGATAATATAAGTTAAACTAGAGTAATAAGTATTCAACATTCATTAGGAGTTAATTTAAACAGAAAATTCTTTCAAGACCTTGAGCAAAGGAAGAGAGAAGAATGGGTAATAGACACCAATGGAGAATGCGACTTTGGGATATTTCATTCTTACTAAATTCATTCAAGAATCTGTGGTATTCAGTGAGAATACTCACTCCACCTATGCAGATTGCAACCCATTCTGTCTTGGGAAATGACCTGGAGTCAATATGGCAACCTGCTGTCAATGAGCCTCTCTGAATTTAGCAAGAATAGTCTTTGGACAGCAAACATATAGGCAATCAACAGGCTATTAGCTGAAGCCTTTATAACTTGGTATCATCCTACCAAGTTAGATCTTAACTAGCATAGTCCTTGAGAACTCAGGGCCATGTTCCTGACAAATGTAAGAAAAAATTATATGAAATTAATTGTAGACATAGTAAGGTTTGTAGATAATGTGTGTGATTATGTAAACAAAGGAGTCTATATTTCGATCAGTTTTATCAACAACTTGCTACCAAGAATCCAGGTGTATTAAAAAAAAAAAAACTGTTGAAGTCAATATTGTTTCCTAGAAACATACGAATTTACTCAGAATTTCATAGTTAGGAATTTGTAAGGCAACAGACACAGCAATGGATTGTGGTTTGATAGACCTGGTTCTGAATCTCCTCATAACTCTCTGCTCCTATGATCAGTGAGACCTTTGACAAAATGTTTTGTTTTTGCATTGCACTTATTGGTCACCATCACTCTGTAATAATTTTCTTCTAACTAAATAAAATAACTAAGTAAAACTAAAAATCTAAGGTCCTCATTTAAAACTGCAAGAAATATTCAACACCTGTGGCATTTCCGTTCTCTATTTTTAAAGAGCTTGTAATGAATAGAAATATATTTTACCTTCCTCTAATTCCATTAAAAATAGAGAAAGATAAATTCCTTGTAATGAATAGCCATAGTCAAGCAAAACAAATCATCATAATGGCTGTGTACATATGGAAATATACATGCATACCATTCATAATATGCATATATATGTGAATATATGTGCATCACAACAGAACCTCCCCATCCTCCCAGATACCTTTCATAAATGATCTTCCAAATATTTTCCTATGGCCATTTATTTACCTTAGGATTACCAGTGTAGCACACAGGCTGTCCACCTGTTCTCATAACTGGCCCATATACTTTTCCAGTGGAAATTGGAGTGAAGTATGTCATCAGGAAAATAAATCATTGAAGGAGAAGATAGGATGGTCATGAAATGAGAGCAGCTGATACAATGACATTCAGAATGTTGGAGTAATTTTTTTCATGATATGAAAAATGTGAGGAAAGTACTGCTCATAAGATGGCAGGTAACATATCTATGTCATCTTCAAGATAGAGTCTACTTAATGAAGTCATGAGTACTTGAGTAACAGAGGGGCAACAATACATATTTGGAGAAAGTATGAGCTTATTCAGACTTGTACCAAACACTTTTTCACATATCCACCAAGAGATAAAGAAGATGATATGGTGTAGTTTGAAAAACTGGTGAACATTATTTACAGTTTTTAGAACACATGTCCATGTCTTTCCAAAAGTTTTCATAAATGACCATGAAAAATAGTCACACAAGATTGGGAAATATGGATTGATTATGATTTGCACCATGAAAGGAACAACAAAATTGAGATCACAGATGGATTTGAGTATACAGATGGATACATAGATTTCTTCCCCATTATATTGTCAGTTTTTTTATTTTTTTATTTTTTTAAATTAATTTATTTAACTTTTAACATTCATTTTCACAAAATTTTGGGTTCCAAATTTTCTCCCCATTTGTCCCCTCCCTCCACCCCAGAACACTGAGCATTCTAATTGCCCCTATCACCAATCTGCTCTCTCTTCTATCATCTCTCCCTTCCCTTGTCCCCATCTTCTCTTTTGTCGTGTAGGGCCAGGTAACTTTCTATACCCCACTGCCTGTATTTCTTATTTCCTAGTTGTATGCAAGAACAATACTCAACAGTTGTTCCTAAAACTTTGAGTTCCAACTTCTCTTCATCCCTCCCTCCCCACCCATTCCCTTTGGAAGGCAAGCAATTCAATATAGGCCATATGTGTGTAGTTTTGCAAATGACTTCCATACTAGTTGTGTTCTGTAAGACTAACTATATTTCCCTCCATCCTATCCTGCCCACCATTGCTTCTATTCTCTCTTTGGATCCTGTCCCTCCCCAAGTGTTGACTTCAAATTGCTCCCTCCTTGCCTTGCCCTCCCTTCCGTCATCCCCCCCACCCTGCTTATCCCCTTATCCCCCACTTTCCTGTACTGTAAGATAGGTTTTCATACCAAAATGAGTGTGCATTTTATTCCTTCCTTTAGTGGAATGTGATGAGAGTAAACTTCATGTTTTTCTCTCACCTTCCCTCTTTTTCCCTCCACTAAAAAGTCTTATGCTTGCCTCTTTTATGAGAGATAATTTGCCCCATTCCATTTCTCCCTTTCTCCTCCCAATATTTTTCTCTCTCACCGCTTAATTTCATTTTTTAAAGATATGCTCCCATCCTATTCAACTCACTCTGTGCTCTCTGTCTTGTGTGTGTGTGCGTGTGCATGCATGTGTGTGTGTGTGTGTGTGTGTGTGTGTAATCCCACCCAGTACCCAGATACTGAAAAGTTTCAAGAGTTACAAATATTGTCTTTCCATGGAGGAACGTAAAGAGTTCAACTTTAGTAAGTCCCTTATGACTTCTCCTTGCTGTTTACCTTTTCATGCTTCTCTTCATTCTTGTGTTTGAAAGTCAAATTTTCTTTTCAGCTCTGGTCTTTTCATCAAGAATGCTTGAAACTCCTCTATTTCATTGAAAGACCAATTTTTCCCCTGAAGTATTATACTCAGTTTTGCTGGGTAGGTGATTCTTGGTTTTAGTCCTAGTTCCTTTGACTTCTGGACTATCCTATTCCACGCCCTTTGATCCCTTAATGTAGAAGCTGCTAGATCTTGTGTTATCCTGATTGTATTCCCACAATACTTGAATTGTTTCTTTCTAGCTGCTTGCAATATTTTCTCCTTGACCAGGCAACTCTGGAATTTGGCCACAATGTTCCTAGGAGTTTCTCTTTTTGGATCTCTTTCAGGCAGTGATCAGTGGATTCCTTGAATACGAATCTTAGGGCAGTTTTCCTAGATAATTTCATGAAAGATGATGTCTAGGCTCTTTTTTTGATCATGGCTTTCAGGTAGGCCCATAATTTTTAAATTGTCTCTCCTGGATCTATTTTCCAGGTCAATTGTTTTTCCAATGAGATATTTCACATTATCTTCCATTTTTCCATTCTTTTGGTTTTGTTTTGTGATTTCTTGGTTTCTCATAAAGTCATTAGCCTCCATCTGTTCCATTCTACTTTTGAAAGAACTGTTTTCTTCAGTGAGCTTTTGAACCTCCTTTTCCATTTGGCTAATTCTGCTTTTGAAAGCATGCTCCTCATTGACTTTTTGGACCTCTTTTTCCAATTGAGTTAGCCTATTTTTCAAGGTGTTATTTTCTTCAGCATTTTTTTGGGTCTCCTTTAGCAAGCTGTTGACATGCTTTTCATGCTTTACTTGCGTGTCTCTCATTTCTCTTCCCAGTTTTTCCTCCACCTCTCTTACTTGATTTTCAAAATCCTTTTTGAGCTCTTCCATGGCCTGAGTCCATGGAATATTTCTTTTGGATGTTTGGGATACAGCAGCCTTGATTTCCATGTTGTTCCCTGATAGTAAGCATTGTTCTTCCTCATCAGAAAGGAAGGGAGGAGATATCTGTTCACCAAGAAAGTAACCTTCTATGGTCTTATTTTTTTTTTCCCTTTTCTGGGCATTTTCCCAGCCAGTGACTTGACTTCTGAGCTTCTTCTTCACACCCGCCTGGCCTCCAGATCCCCCCAGCCAGTGCTTGGGGTCTGAGATTCAAATGCTGCTTCCCAACCTCAGAGTTTTGGTCAGGGGCAGGGCTGCTAATCAGTGTGAGATTAAGTTCAGGTGCTCAGGTCAGGTCAGGGCCACCTCACGGGCTCAGTTCCCTCAGGGGGTTTATGTGAGACCTTCAACAAGGGATCTGAGCTCCTGCCTGCTTTGGGTGCCCCTGTCCACCACCACCCCCGCTGCTGCCTCCCGAGGGGACCCGAGCCGTGGGGACACCCCACTCCCCTCTCGGCCACCCAAAAAAGACTCTCTCACCAACCCTTGTCACCTGTGGGTTGAGGGACCTGCATGGCTGCTGGAGATTCTGTCCCTGAGTCCTGCTGGGATCCGCTCCTTTAGGTGCCCTGTGGCCAAGACAGGGCTGGGCTCTGCTCTGGGTCTGGTGCTTGACGGACCCTTTGGGTCAGTTTTTCAGGGTTCTCTGGAACAGAAATCTCCTCCACTCCATTGTTCTGTGGCTTCTGCTGCTCCAGAATTTGTTGGGAGTTCTTCTTTACAGGTAATTTATGGGCTGTGGGTTTGGAGTTAACATATGTGTGTCTTTCTACTCCACCATCTTGGTTCCTTCCCCCATATTGTCAGTTTTACAAAAAAAAAAAGTTTTGCAGTTAAATGTCTCCCAGCACCTGGTAGAGTTCTCTATATAGAAATTGCCTTAAAAATATTGCTTGAATGAATAGATGAGATTAGACAAGGATTTTCATCTTCCTAAAATTATGTGAGTATTATTTGTCTTGTTTAGAGATTTCCTTATAGGCTAGTAGCCATTAATAAATGCTTGCTTATTGATTGACTTTTGAAGCGAACATTAGAAATCAGAAAGAGTCCAGCCTCCTAACTTCAAAGATGAAGAAATTGAAAACCAGTACAGTGAATTATTCAAAGTCACAAGTAACACATCTGTGACTGAAATTTAAGCCCTTGATCTTTAAATGCAATACTCTTCCCATCAGGGCTCCCCAAATGTATAAAATGTATACAAAAAGTATAATGAGAAGATTTTTAAAAATTAAAGATAGAAGGCAAACCATAAAACAAATATGAAAAATTGTTCCCAATGAATTTACAATCAGAGTGAGGGAAGGAGGTGTTGAAGGAAAATGGCATAGACTATTGCTTGTACACAAATAGGTAGGATGCAAGGTTAAATGGAATAAGAACAAAGGATAAATCCAATTGGAAACATTGAGAGTAAATTTCAGAAAATCAAGGAAAGAGTCTTGAAGGAGATGGCTGATTTCATCTTTTATGGATGAGATGTATTTTATCAGTTGGAGATATTGAGGTAATTTAGTATATGTAATATAAATGCGTAGAGGGAAAAGAAAGCCCAGTGAGATCAGGCAACAACTGCATTACTACTTTGATTGGCTTATTGAAGCTATGAAGAGCAGCAGTAACAAATAAAGCTGGAGGAGTAAGGAGATAATTTTGGAGACAGACTGTGAATTGCTTTTAACAGTCAACTTAAGGTATTCCAAAGGGGACCACTGAGGTCTTTTGAACAGTGGATTGACATTTTGAAACCAATGTACTTGGAAAGCTAAATTTGAAACTGTGTGATGGATTAAATTGGGAAAATACTAGAGGCAAGGAAACATATTAAGAGGGTGCTACAACTACCTTGTGAGGAGTGAACAGATTCTGAATTGAAATAGTGGTTACTTGAGTGGAAAGGACAGGATTGATGTAGGATATATTCTAGAAGTAGAATAGGTAGGATTTGTCTGTAATTAGATTGGGAGAGTAGTGGAGAGAGAGGAACGGGGCCATCAATTTTTTAAATAGTGAATTTGGGAGAAAAGTCTGATTTGGGGCTAAAGATCATCAATTTTAGAAATACTGATTTTGATGTTTCATTGGAACATTCACCTGGTATAATATTTTTAAAGAAATAACCTTGGATTTTGAATCAAAGAACCTGCTTTCAAATAAATTCTGACTACTTATATAAGACTGTTGTGGGGCCGTGAGAAACTAAGTCAACAAATCAATCATTCCACCCCACTTATAGTGGTTAGTAATATACTGTAGTCCTGATATGATCATCTGCTGAAAAGTTCTCTATTGAATGAATTGATCAACCAATCAAAAGGATTAAACTAATATATGCCCTAGCCATCTTTTATAAAGTAGCAAATCAGTTAGGATTCACAAATTCCAGGGATGAGTCAGGAGCAATTACAGCCATGTCCCTGAGAGAAAATATTTAGGAGGGGAAAAGAAGAGTTTTGGTTTCCCCACCTGCTCCCTTAACCAGAGGAAGACCCAGTGAGCTTCAAATGATTAGGGGGTTTAGACTTCTTGTCTGCTTTCTACTAGTGCCTTCCAAAGAGCAATTACTGCTGAAGTGTCTCTCTTGGAGCAAAGGAAAAACAAAAACTCTACACCATGAGGACAGACATTTTCATGACTTTACAAGGTGATTGGTAGTAAACAAAAATATAACTAAAGGGAACTGTTCAAGGGCCCCTGAAAAAGGAGAAAAGAAATTCTATGAAAAAGATCTTCAGGTGCTGTGAGCTATCCATTTTGCCATATATAATCCAAGCTTCAGATCACTTTCCCCAGGACTTTGTGTGAAAGTATGCCCTCAGTTTGTGGTGATGTTTTATACCAACTCTTCTTACATGACTTAAGTAAATTCCCAATTCTGAAAGCTAATTAAGTCTGTCTTTCTAATTAACTTAAACTGATAATTATTGGATAGAAACATACTAGTAGGGGCTTTTGAACTATAATATTAGAAGATCATAACAAATTTTCAGGTCCTTATAATTTGGAAGGGATATATAATAACCATTCATTGAAGACCTGACTTGTCAGTGTAATGGTTGTGATCAAGATGATTGATGTCTATGAATCTTAGTTTCCATGGTTTTTAAAATGGGGAAGAAATACTAGATCATAATTTTAGGGCCCTTAGAAGTTAATGAGTCCATCTCCATTTTACACATGAAAAAGTTAAGAACTGGAAGTACTAAGTCACTTACCTTGAGTCAGATATCTAGTAAGCATCCAGGGCAAGATTCCAACACAGAATATCTTGATTGGGTCCAATATTCTTTTCCCTTCACCATACTGCTTTGCAAGGAGTTCTAACATTCCTAATAGCTCTAAATTCAAAGAGTGAAATGGGGTCAGTCAATCAATTGGATAGGCTTGAAGCTCAGTCTAGATATAAGACATTGAACTTCATTTTTCTGATCATTTAGCCTGGAAGAAATAAGCAATGGAGTAAATATAGTGAGAGAAAACGAAGAGGCCAAGAACAGATTCTTATTGGGGAGGTGAAGGAAGAAGATTAACTAAGAAAGAAAGGGTCAAACAAGGAGGAAATGAAATAGTATACCTATAATGAAAATTGAGGGGATAGCAGTGCTAAATGTCAGAAGAATATCAAAGGGGATGAAGATTTAAGAATGGTCCCAAGATTTAACAATTAGAAAGTCAGTGATGATATGACAGAAAGGTATTTCCCTGGAGAGGTGGGAATAAAAGTTATATTGCTTAGGGTTGGTGAGAATGTACAATTAAGGAAGCAGAGGCAGCATGCATAGACAATCTTTCCAGAAGTTTATAAGCGAAATGAGGAAAGGTATTGGACAATACCTTGAAAATGTCTCAGTTTCAAGGAAGGGATTCTCTTCTCCCTTCTGTTAATCTAGGAAGACCTAAACATTTATCAGCAGAGGGAAAAGATCCCTAAGAGAAAAGGATTTAAAAAAGGATTAAAGAATATCCATGATTCAAAGGGACAAGGGAGATGCAAGTGAGTCACTAGTGAAGGTTTGAACCTTGGCAAAAAAAGTGGGCCAACTTATTCTCTCAAACTGGAGGAAGGGAAGAGAATCAGTAAGAAATTAATCAACATTGGAGGTGTGGAGAAGCAGAAGTGAAGAGAAAATTCACTTCAAAGAGCCTGAGTATGAGTGAAGTAAGAGGCAAGATTATCCATACTAATCCTTATTTTATATATGCTAAAAGTTTTCATGTTCTATGCAGTGGCTTTGTAATTGTCCATTTCAGGAATGCTTTTTTCTTTCTATTTAGATTATAATCTTATTGGACACAATAATTAGATAATTAGACTTATTTGATCCATTTCCAGAAGGTAGACATGGAAAAAACAAGAAGTTACAGGGAAACAGATTCTGTATCTATGAAGGAAAGATCATTATAATGAAAACTATCCAAGCATGGAATCATACTTAGGAAATCACAGGTTGTGTGTCACTACAGCATTGGAGATATTTAGTCCTCAAGAGGACAACTTGTTAGGCGTGTTGTAGAAATGATTCCTTGATTGCCAGAGAGATTGAAATAAATAATTCCCTTCAACGCTAACATTCTATGCTTCTGCCAACACTATATTGTTTTAACAATTGGCACTCAGTTATTGTTTATTAAATGAAAGGATGGATTAATATCATTTTGCTTTCTAACTCTTTGCCACAACCAGATATATTGAAGCAGCAAGATGGTGCAGTGGATAAAGTACTAGATCTGGAGGCAGAAAGACTTGTCTTCCTAAGTTCAAATCTGGTCTCAGAAACTTACTAGCTGTATGACCCTGAGCAAGTTACTTAGCTCTGTTTGCCTCAGTTTCCTCAGTTATAAAATGAGCTACAGAAGGAAATGGCAAATCATTTCAGTATTCCTGACAAGAAAACCTCAAATGGAGTCACGAGGAGTTGGATAAGATTGAACAAAAACAATAGGTACTGATTTGGAATTTTATTTTATTTATTTGTCTACAATCCTAGAATCAATTTAGCTCTTAAAATCATTGAAATTAAATTTTCTTCATTACATATTCTTGGATATTATCTGAGCTTTAACAGTGCCATAATGGGTTGTAGTTTGGAATTTATAGTTTTAAAGTCTGTGAACAAATGTGGTGTGCTGTGATAATGATACAGCATTCTGTTTGCCTGAGATGATCCATGTCTTTGCCTAATTAGAAAATGGGAATGGACATCCACATTTAAACATATATCCTATAAAGCCCCTTCATTAATGGCTGAATCCTATGCCTGCATAGTCTGAAAGTTCTGGAAGAGTTGCCCACAGTATTATCCACACCATCTCTTGATTTTGGTATAAATCACGAGACTCAAATTCCTTTTAATACTTTAAGGTAATGGTGTTAGCAGTTCCTGGTTTCTGCTATGATATGTATTAAAATGCTCCTAGATTACATCTGTAATATAATAGAATCATATGAAAATTCATAATATATTAAATGACCTTAATGATCAATGATCCTTTATTAAACATCAGATTCCTTCATTTCTCCCTTCCCTTCCCCAGTACCTAGTAACTATTTTGTATATGGCCATTTCATAATAAATATTTGTTGAAAGAATGACTAGGATTGCTTTTATTAATAATTTTACACATTCATATATAACCGTATGGTTTGCCAAGTATTTTATTTGTCTGATCATCACAAAAAACATGTGTGTGTGATGGAGTCAAGGTAACAATGAAGGTAACAACCTTGTTTCAGTTTCCCCAAAACCTCTCCTACAATGACCATAGAAATTGTGCCAAATGGAATTCTGATCAAGAAAGGCAAGAAAAAGTCACAGTGAGTGATTTTTTTTTTCCAACTCAGAGTCACTTAGGAAGATAGATGAAGCAGACAGCAATGTGGGGTCTGACCAGAAGCACAGCAGTAGATGTGGCAGGATGGTGGTGGTTGTTGTCCTTTGTCTTTGAGGACTAAAATGACATCACCATTGTAAAGTGAAATTTCAGTGTGCCCGACTGTGGTTAATCAGACCAATACTAGCTTGGAATGCTCTACCACAGGTTGAGCACAGATAGTCCCTATGAATATTTGGGGTGGATATCCCATATTTGCACATCTTGCGTTTACTTTGTGCTGTTTCAATTCTGCTTTGCTCAAAGAGCTTAGTACCTTTTCTTATGTGGGCACACCATGCTGAGCAGTCCTGTGCCAGTGTTTCCCATGTTGCACAGTCAAATCCAAAGTTCTTGAGAGAGACCTTGAGAGTGTCCTTGTATCATTTTTTCTGGACACCATGTGATCACCTGCTCCATGCAAGTTCTCCATAAAATAGTCTTTTTGGCAAGTCTACATTTTGCATTCAAACAACGTGGCCAACCCATTGGAGTTGCACTGTCTGAAGCATAGTTTGAATACTTGGCGATTCAGGTTGAGCAACGACTTCAGTGTCTGGTACCTTATCCTGTCAGGTGATCCTCAGAATCTTCCTAAAACAGTTCAAATGGAAGTGATTCAGTTTTCTGGCATGGTGCTGGTAGACTGTCCATGCTTCACAAGCATATAACAATGAGGTCAGCACAATGGCTCTGTAGACCTTCAATTTGGTAGTCAGTCTAATACCTCTTCTCACCCAAACCTTTCTTCGGAGCCTCCCAAACACTGAGCTAGTTCTGGCAATGAGTGCATCAACCTCATTGTTAATGTGTACATCCCTGGAAAATATACTGCCAAGGCAGGAAGTGATGACAAGCAATAACAGTAGCTGAGAGGAACAGCCCAGCATCCAGGGATGGTAAGGGGACTGAACTCCTGGGCACAAAGAAATCACTGGAGATTCCTTTACAAGAATAGGGGTCATTTAGTAGCTCTGTCACTCTCAGACCAACAATGTATTGAACAGTTCTCTCTCTGGATCACATCTTATTGAAGCATTGAAAATTTACGGCACTTTAGACTAAGTTGCAAAAGCAGCAAGAGGACATAAAAGACAGAATCTCAGACTGTCACAGAAGTCACAGAAGTGACAGAATCAAACCCTATAAAAAATTGCAATGTCAAAAAGTAGGCTAGGAAAACTGAGTAAATGATGAAAATCATGCATGGCAGTTGCTTTTTTGCTCTCTTTTTAAAGTTGGGGAAACTGAGGCTCATAGAAGTTGTGACCTTAAGGTCATACAGCAAATATTTGAGAATAGATTCCTACCCAGGTCATGATTTCAGGTCCAATCCACTTTTCACTTTGACATGATGCTTCTTCATTATCAATCACCTAACTTAGACTAGTTCTCAGGAGTTTGGCATAGATTCATAGGATCATAGCTTTAGAGTTATAAGGAGCCCAAAGGCTATCTTGTTTACTCACATCAGTTTACTAATAAGGAAATTGGTATGAAGAGGTCACCTAGGTGGTAAAGGACTGATTTGGACTTAAGCCTTCATACTTGAAAACCCATGCTCAGTTAAGATCTAGATAAATTTTACAAGTACGAAAACAAAAAAAGTGAAATGCAAAGTTGAGTAATCAACATTTTAGTTAACATTTGTGTTCTGTTTTTCTTTACCTGGAATATATAATTTGGTTTCCTTGTCTAGTTCTTTTAGTTTTCAACTATTTTCCATTTCTTTATTTGAATTGATAGTAATTTCTACTTCTTTTGAACTTCCTTGCTGACAATCTTATAGAATTCATCTAAAGCTATTCTGTCCTGAAGCATGTCCTCAGGGCTGACAATATAATTAAAAGTGTCACTTAGTTAATCTAGCAAACCAGTACTGGCAAATGATCCAAAGGAATAATGTTAGAAAACACCTCAATTCAATTCAACACATATTGTCTAAGCGCCTACTTAAATGCTCTTCTAAGTACTTTGTGTACAAAGATAAAAATTAAATAGTCCATGCCCTCGACTAATTTATGTTCTACTGGGTCATAATATATATATGTATGTGTGTGTGTGTGGTTGTGTGTGTGTGTGTGTGTGTGTGTGTGTGTGTGTGTACTACTTTGCCTATATCTTACCTTCAGGGAGGAATAATTTAATGTAGCAATTGGATATTATTTATTGGACAAAATTTAATATCATCAAATGAGATGCAATAGCTTTCTTTGATGTTGCTTGAAATCTGATTGACTTTTAGACAGGTATTCTATCTCATCCTAAACTCTTTTTTTTTTCACTTCCTGTAAATCAGTGTTATCTCTTTTAAGATTTTTTTCTGTCTGGAGATCACTGGGACTCTGGGCCCCATGGCCCTCCCATCTGAGGCCAGCTACTTCCAAGACAAATGGGACTTGGTTTTTTCTGTGATACAAGAGATACAGTTTGTCATGGCTACTCTCAGCATTATAGGATTAAGTTCAATCATTGCGTATACTTTCTTCCAGAACATAATAAAGTCTCCAGAGGTGAGACCACTTTTATGCTTGAGTTTCTTGGACCTGCTTCTGGGGATGTGTTGGCTTCTAGGGGCTCTGCTGTATGGGACCCTGATGGCCAGTGAGGACGTGGTCTGTTATAACCTTCAAGCCACAGGTCAGATCTTCTACATCTCATCCTTTCTCTACACTGTCAACTTCACATGGCACCTTTACATGGACCTGAAGGTGAAATACAATCAGAATGTCTACTTGGTCCCCTCAATGAACTACACCTCCCGAGTTGGATGGA
Source organism: Notamacropus eugenii (assembly GCF_028372415.1). NCBI lineage: Eukaryota > Metazoa > Chordata > Mammalia > Diprotodontia > Macropodidae > Notamacropus > Notamacropus eugenii. The sequence continues at coordinate 122,696,968 of NC_092873.1, forward strand.
TAGCTGTTGTTTTGTCCAGCCTAATTCCTCTGCTGCTGATGGCCCCTATATTCTACCTGGGAAACAGCAGTGAATGTTTCCATAACTTCAGCCAGTCATAGGTGTCTCCTGATGCACTCACCGCCCCCAGCCATGGCTGAACTCCTGCCTTCTGCCAGCACTTTGGTCTGCAGAAACCTCTACTTTTAGGGGCTCATTGTCCTCCTGACTAGCTTCCTGCTCAGCCTCCTCGCCATTGTGGCATTACTCATTCAGGCCCAGATACTTTATAAGAGGTTTGTGAAGTCCCCTGGCTTCCTGGGTGATGAGCAGTGGGCTGCGATCCTTGTGGTGGAGCACCAAGTGTGTTTCTATCCAGCTGCCTTCTTTTGCTGTTGGGGTCCAGCTGCCATCTTGGTGATCATCAAGCTGACCAAGCCAGAGAACACCCAGCTACACATGGCTCTCTATGTTCTCCAGGCTCTCACAGCAGTATCCCAAGGTTTGCTCAACTGTGGGGCTACGGCTGGACGCAATGTAGATTCCACAGGCTCAGGCGGGAGGCGCGGAGGGATGCAGACACCCAGACTTCCCTTATGCTCCCAGAAGAGGTTTTACACTGGTTGTCTAGCTAGACCTACTCCAGCAGATGCTGCCTCTACCATCCTCTGTAATTTGAGAGGGACTGAAGCCACTAAGGTGGGGACACTCTGCAGTATTGTGCCAGGCAGTGATGGTGAGGAGGGCCATGGGATACTGCCACTAGGAGCTGCTTGGAACTCTGGTCATCCCTGTTCCTTCTCCCCTCCCAGTGCCCCAGCATTTCAGGCCTCAGAGGATTATCAATTTTGGAGCATGGAGAGTAGTGCCTGGGTTGGTTATCAGTTGCACTGGGTAGAGTCTCTTCTCAGCTATGTTTCTCTTTTGTCACCATTCATTTCTAGTTGTAAAGATCTCAGTTCAAGGAGATGGGCCCACCCCCACCTCCTGGGATGGCTAGCATTACCTCAAGAAGGCTCAGAATTGTGGAGCTCTCTTGTGGAAACAACAGAAACCCCAGATAATTATTTATAAATGTTATTGTTAGATGTGCATCTCTGTTCCCTTGGATGTGGGGAGGAATAAACTCTTCCTCCAACACCTTGTCTAAGATTAACCACAAAAAAAAAAAAAAAAGATTTTTTTTCTAATTACCTTTCTTTGTCAGTGTCAACCTTGATTTTCTAAACTGATTTCAAATTTATTGCTTATTTACATAATGCATATGGTTATATATGTAAATATGCATGTATATGTCTACATGTGTATATATACATATAAGTTGAGGGTAATAGAAGAAATGGATATATGTATTTGACACAAAAAATCTATTCATAAACATTAGAGCAATTAGTTCTACAGTGGATACAAACCTGGAATGCATTGCAAACACCACGAAATATAAAAAAACAGTACAATGAAACTCAGAAATTTAAATATGTATATTTGTTTGTGTGTATATGTGTATATATATACACACACATCTATATACACATATACATATATATAGTATATTATTAGAAGTGGAACTGTTATTTCATTGACATGGGGAACTCCTGAACAAGCAAAATCCCTTGACCAGTGTAAATTGACATATTCTCTACAACTCTTATAGAGTTGCCTAGAGTGTGGAAAGTTTTAGTGACTTGACCTCAGACATCAGTATGTCAGAAACCAGACTTGAAGACAGGTCTTCTGGTTCCCAGATGTACTATAGCACATGAGCTAACCTTAAAGCTAGAATTGCAGAGTTTCTTTCTGCTGTTTTGTCAGTACTCTGTAATGGTTACAATCTTTTTTATTGAATGTTAAATGTTGATTTAATTAATACCCTTTTTATTCCATCCTTTGGGTCATGAATAAACATGTAGAAACCTTACTGACAAGTTAGTTGGCATAAATACTAAATAAGCACTTCTCACTATTTACTTCAGCTAATAGTTGATTTTAAAATGTTTTTCATTCATTATCATGAAAGAGGAAAATTTCTCATATGTAGGCCAGTAAGTAGCAATAAGCTGCTAGCAAAATATCTACTGAAGATGAATAACAAGTAAACCAGCGTAAGGTTTGAAATAGACATGTTTTGGACTCAGCATCTTTGACTCCTGTTACATTCTTTACAAATTCATTTAGAATCAATCATTTCCACTAAGGATGTCATTCTCCCACAACCCTGAGAAGGCGTTTCCAGCATGGAAGCTATTAGACTGGGAATCTTTATTCTTAAGCATAACCATTTTCATCCCATAAATATCAATGCAAAGTATGAAAAGGAAATAACCTGCAAAGGAAGATAAAGCAAGAGAAGTGATGCTCTCTTTCTTATAAAGGTTTACCTCAGATGACAGTATGTGAGGAAAAATCAATAAACAAGTAGAAGTAAGAACTTGTAAATGTTCTATAACTCTTTTCCCATCCTTATTATTCTCTGAGTTTCTTCTGCTGCTGCCCTCCCTTTTTTCTTTTATATTATTTTCATTCTCCTTCACTTGCCTTTTCTTTCCTACATTCATTATACTAAAATTCAAAGACAGGTTTAAGAGGTCCTTGGAGTACTCTCTTTCAGGTTTCTGGAACAGTAGAGTAGTATTCCTGGCCTTGCATAGGAGGTGAGATGGGAAAGAATTTCCCCCACAGGTGACTAATTCAGTAACCTCAGTTACTGAACAACTGTTTTTAGCAGTAGGTATTGTAAATGGGAAAGGGCATAGTGAGTTTAATAGTTTTGTCACTCTCTGCTTTTTCCTTTTCGATGACCTCTTTGATCCCTTACCTTTTCACATATTTGTCTTGAAAGAACTTCACTAAATCTATTTTGCAATGTAAGGTGAACTACTCAGCCCGAAAATAACCTTTGGAAAAAAAAATAAAAGCTGCATTATTTTGAAGGGTCAAAGGGTAGCAAAATGTCATCGATGCTCACTGTGTTCTTACTCTATGAGCTATATTTATTCCTGGACCAACATAAAATTCCAAGAGATCTTTCACTGCACTGAAGAAAAATAAGACAAAAATTTCAAGAGTACTTCATTAATAAAGAGATTAGAATTTACAGCAGAAAGAGGACTTAGCGTTTATCTATTCTAAACCCCTCATTTTGTAGATTAAAAAAAAAAACAAAACAAGTTGTTGAGAAGTTAAATGACTCATTCAAGATCATACAGATAGTAAATAACTGAGTCTGGATTTGAACACTGTTTCTCTGATACCCCATCCAGTGTTAATTGCATTATATTTTCTGTGTTTGTCTGGTATGAAGCAGAGTACTTTGCTTTAGGTAGAAATGGTCTTCCTATAGAAACCATCTTATTCTGTGCTAACCTACCAAAGACTTAGAGCTGAGTAGGACTTTCAATTACTTCCCTTTCATTTTAAAGATGAGAAAGCTGAGGTTTTGAGAGATTAAATGATTGGTTCAACCTTATGCAGGTGGTAGTAGCCCAGCCATGACTCAAACACAGGTTTGATGTTTCTAAATCTTTTCACCAAAATGTCTCTTCTTATCTATCGGCCACACTTTGTAGCAAGTACAAGGGAATTTAGGCTTGGAAATTCAAATCCTACCTCTGATATTTAATTCTTTGGGTGGCCCTGGGCAAGTAATTTATTTAATCTTTATATGCTGTCAGTAATTAAATTACATTTAAGTAACTGGAAAAGTTTTCCATACCAAGAAATCTCCATTTTTGGGTTGGTGGAAAAATATGAAGTAGGGAATTTGTTTGTAACCTGGATCTTTATTTTAATATCTTGATTTCCCAAACTAGATTATAATTCTTTAATACAGAGTCTTTGATATCTAAAACACCTCAGGTGTTGTTGCATGCAATAATGGTTCTTGTTGACTGGATTTCATTTGACAAAAATGAAACAATTAAACATTCAATGGAAGGAAAAGAGGAAATGGTACTCGGAGATCCAACCAACAGTGAAATGAAAGCTTGAGAGGGCCTGTGAATACACATAAGGAGATATTTTGGGTCTGGTGAAGGAGACTAGAAGAGAACTAAGGATGGATATAGCAATAATGATTTGTCGAAAGGGATGATAACTCAACAGCTAGGGGATTATTCTAGTCTAAGGAACAGTCTGGAAAAAGGCCAGCTTGCCTTGGCTCAAGGCATTGTGGTTCTGACAGATAGTGAGGGAGGAGTCAGTTAAGACTCAAAACAAATGCAAAAGTCATGGTTGAGGTGATGAGAGGATTACCAGGACAGTGATGAATAAAAGGATCCCAGAGAAGAGAGAGCATGGAGACTCAGAGGACAATATGAATAATGATATAACCAGAAGAAAATAAGTCAAGCAGAATGAGGGGAGTTTAAAGTGTACATTTTTGGGAAAGGAAATAAAAGTCAGAAAATATTTTTCTTCTCCTCCCAGGGCACTGGAAGAAAAAAAGAGATAGATAAGTAAATCTGGATATCTCAATGTTTTATAGCTTCTTAGACCACCATATTGAAGTGATTCTTTTTCAGGTTTAATTATTCAAATATGCCTTTGTATGTCTATGGGGCTCTTTACTGTCATTTAAATTAGCTTCTTGGTGGTGCTGACTCTTTTAAAGGTATCTTAGTGTAGTGGTCATATGTCTTCTTTATAGTCAAAGCAACTCATCTTTAAAAACTATTTTACCTCTTTCAAACATTAGTACCAATATATTTATTGATGTACTTATTTTTAGAAAAAAAGTAATAGGAAATGATAACATTTTAAAGTATGAACAAAAAGAAACAAACTTTTGAACTGTTCCTGTCTGCTCTTTCCACTTTTTAGCATTTTTTAACTTTGTCCTTACATTTCCTTCCAGCCAACTGAACTATTCGTACTCTGGTAGATTTCTACCTACTGCCCTTTCTTCTTTGAGTTTTGAGGTGTCAGAATTACTAGAAGCAGGCCACTTTGGATGTAAAAACCTTTCAGTTAGCTGAGTGGCTGTCATTAATTGAACTCTCTCAGAGTTTACTGGTAGCACATGTTCAGGTTCTGTTAGAACAAGATCTCCACTTTTTGTTTCGTTTGGTATTTTTGATTCATGCTGACCTGAAAATTCAAGGGGCACAGGACAATGGCCTTTTATAATGGTTCAGTGGCTTCAAGAGGAGACTTGGTGTCAAAAAGACTTGACTAGAAATCCAACATGATATATCTACTATTTGTGTGACTTTGGGCAAGTCATTAAATCACTCTTATGCCTCAGTTTACTTATTGTTAAAATAGGGACAATAATAATAATACATATCTCACAGAATTGTCATGAGGATCAAATGATTTGATACATGAAAATAATTTTGCAATCCTTAAGGTGTTATATAAATGCTAGCTATTATAGAATAATGAATAATAATAAAACCAGTTATTTATGGACTTCATTGAGTTCATAGTCTTCTACTTCTCCATTGTACCAACTCAGTGTTATCAACTCCTCATACTCACTCCATAAATTCAATCTGTTGCTGAGTTTTGTATTTTCTGCCTTTGAAGCATCTGTCCTGTATAACACCTTCTCTTCACACACACAAACAGCACCCTGAAGCAAGCTCTAGGATTTCATGCCTGGACTATTGCAATAGATTACTGAATTATTTCCCAGCCTTAAGTCTGTCACCATTCCAGTTCACCTTCTTTTCTTGTTGATAAAGTGAAATTTCAAAAACTCAGATTTATCATTTCCTTCCCACCCACTACTCAATAAACTCCAATGGCTCCCTATTACTTTGAAGATCAAATATGAAATCCTCTTACACATTAATATCCTTTTAACCTTACCCCTTTCTACCTTTACAGTTTTCTTGGCACATGATATTCCATTTCCTAATGTTTCACTGGCTGTCCCATTTGCCAGGAATGATTTCCCTCTTCACGTGGACTGCCTAGCTTCCTGCAACAAGACTCAGCTTAAACTTTACCTTTTCAAAAGGCCTTCATTGGTTTCTACTAATGTTAGTGCCTTCTCTCTTGGACTACCTCCTATTTAGATTGCATACATCTTACATATACATGATTGTTTGCATATTTTCTTCCCTATTATAATGTGAGACTCGTGAGGGTAAGGCACTACTTTTTTCTTAAGGTTTTGAAGCACTTACTCTTAGCCCAGTATCTGGCACATAGTAAATGCTCAATGAATGTTTATCAATCAGTTTAAAAATCCAGTGTTCTCATTCTTTCTGAGTTGAAAAATTATGAGACTATAAAATGTTATTTATTTTCATGATTCTTTTTAGTGAAAGGAATCTCTTCTTTTAGTTTCTAGGCCTTTTCTATTTCCTTATTTTAGTTAGCCTTCCTTTCTTATGTCCTTCTTTACTTCCTTCTATTTTTCCTTCTTTTTTCCTTTCTTCCTTTTTCTTTCCTGTCTCTCATTCTCTTTCTTTCATTCATTCTATCTCTTCTCCTTTTTTCATTTTATGTGTTCCTTTCCTTTATACTGTAACACAATTTCCATGGAGCAAATAGAAGCAGAAAACCAGAAGAAATACCACTGCATCTTCTAACTCTAGCCTTAGGAATATGGAACACATATTATGTTATGATGAACCTATTTTAGTAAAGATGTAATCTTGTTATGAAACATTTCCTTGTCTCACAGATGTTATTTTAAGAATTAGGTACTTAATATAAAATCTTCATTCTAATATAAGAACAAGTATTTGTTATTTTATCTGAATTAGACTGAAAGGAGGTGGGGAGAAAAGTTCCTAAAAATTCTTCCTATTCAAAACAAAACTACAGAATATAATAAGATAATTCAGTCAAAGAAAATCAGTGATGCTTCAGCTCTTTTCTTTGTTTGAATTTTTTTCCATTTTCAAAAATTGGATAATTGCTTCTTATTCTAAATGTGTGTGTGTGTGTGTGTGTGTGTGTGTGTGTGTGTGTGCCTGCATGTGCGTGTGTGTGGTTTTGCACTACGGTAATAGAAAAGAGGAAAGGAATCTGGCTTCGAAGTAAGAGGAATAGAATTTTAATCCCAGCTTTCATACACACTACCTGTATGACCTCAAACAAACCACTTCACCTGAGTTCTTCAACAATAAAATAGAGTTTGATAAATGACTGCTAAGTGTACCAGTCTCAAAGACTTCTTCTAATTTAGTCCCAGCTAATAATGACCAAGATAAAATTTGGGGATGACAGACTTCTTGAGCAATGTCAGCATTTTTTAATACATAGAACCATAAATCTCAAGCTATAATGAATTCTCAACTGGCATTTAGTCTAACCCTCTCATTTTATGGATGAGGAAATTGATGAACAGAGAAGTTCAATGACTTACGTATGGTAATAGGGCAAGACTTTAGCTCTTACCAGGAACATGACAATGATTTTTCCAGTTCATTAAACAAAAATGCTTAATCATTGCAAATGTCCCTCAAACAATACACAAAAGCAAACAAAATATCATCAATAGACTTAAGTGCTCTTTTAAAGCTGTATTACTGTTTGGCAAGAAAGGAAATGTATATCCTTTCTCAATGTTGGTCTGTAGTTGTTTTTGTAGTATTTAGACCTGCTTGAAAATAACTGATGAGTTTTAGACAAGGAAAAGAACCATATATTCATGCAGAATGACATCTCATTCTATTCTGCAATTTTTATTTTTTTTATTTTTTATTATTTATTTTTATTTATTTATTTTTTTAATTATTTTTAATGGTTTACAATCGCTGCCATAAAATTAAGATTTTATCCCCCCACACCTACCCCCCACTACCTTCCTCCCCCACCACGACCACATACAATTCTGTATAGGTTCTACATATACTTTCCTATTGAGTACATTTTCACTATAGTCATGCTATGTAGTCAAAATAAAATAAATGGAAGAAATCATATAACAAATCAAAACATGATACACAAAAACACACATACACACAAACATGATCTGCTACATTCTGTGAATGACTTCCATATTTCTTTCTCTGAGTGTGGAAGGCATTTTGCCTTAGAAATCCACCATTGGGATTTTTTGTTTTAATAAGTTCTTGCATTGTTACCAAATTCCAAGTCTACCAGAAAAAACTCTCACACACTGTGGTCATTGCTGTGCACAAAGTTCTCCTGGTTCTGCTCCTTTCACTCAGCATCAGGTCATATAAGTCCTTCCAGGCCTCTCTGAAATCTTCTTGTTCATCATTTCTTATGGCACAATAGTACTCCATTACATTCATATACCATAATTTATTCAGCCATTCCCCAATTGATGGACATCCCCTTGACTTCCAGTTTTTGGCAACTACAAAGAGTGCTGCTATAAATATTTTTGTACATGTGGGACCCTTTCCCATTTTTATGATCTCTTGGGGATACAGTCCTAGTAGTGATATTTCTGGGTCAAAGGGTATGCACATTTTTGTAACCCTTTGGGCATAGTTCCAAATTGCTCTCCAGAATGGTTGGATGAGCTCACAGCTCCACCAACAATGAATTAGTGTTCCAACTCTCCCACATCCTCTCCAGCATTTATCATTTTCTTGTTCTGTCATGTTTGTCAATCTTATAGGTGTGATGTGGTACCTCAGAGTTGTTTTGATTTGTATTCTGCAATTTTTAATAAGTAAAGAAAAGAGTGGGATGCATACAGGAGAGGGCCTGTACGATTTTAACAATCAGCTCTTCATTGGTGGGAAAAGTGCATATACAGCACATATGAATTAATTTACATTATTACTATTGTCTTGATCACTTTTCTGGAGTCTATAAATAAATAAAATTAGCCTTGATTTATAACACTTTGCAATTTCCTAGGTATAAATACTCACACCGGAAATTTAACAATTGGTTTTCATCAGTAAGTACAAGCTCATCACTTACAGCATTAGATTATAATCCTCACATAACAAATGCACCCATTTCAAAGATTGGTAATGGGACCTTATTTTCAAAATATCTACATTTTGTTATACAGCATGGAAGAGGGGAAGGAGATATAAATTTGAAATTGACTTGGCTTTGGATCTTAACTCTTCTCCTTACTACCTCTATGACCTTGAGCAGGCCAGGTCTCATGAACAGGCCTTAGTGTCCTTACCTGTAAAAATAGGAGTTTAAACTAGATGATTATTAGGCTCCCTTATAGTTCCAAATCTTAGTTTCTCTGTAGAAGTTTATATAAGCAATTTGTGTGTAATGCTAACTTCCCTACACAACCATTGATGAGATTAAAATGAAATTGTACAGAAAAGAACTTTGAAAAGTAAAACAGAAAAAAAAATTCCTATTCATTTACTGACCACAAGATGCAAAATCGCCATGTTGTTATTATTATTTCTAGAAAGGATTTACAAAGTCAATTAACATTCTAAATCTAAATTTCATTCACAAATAGAGGGTTAAATTACTTCATGCATCATCTATGTTTCAAATCAGTTTTGTTTAAAGCAAAATCTATTTAAATGTCACCCTCCCTCTGGTATGAGTGATGAACATATGATTTATACTGCATAACAGCAGAGTTTATCTTTCCAAAAGCTTCCTGGGCTCTTTTCGGATGCTTGGAGCAGCTGCCTGCTGGTTACTCCTTGATTTTGCAGTAGCATCTGCATTATCATGTTAATTAGCTCAGAGCTTCTAACTTCTTCATCTTTTTACACAAGAGGTAGCATGCTATAAGGGAAAATATTCTAGATTTGTGGTTACCCATTGGAAACTGGTGCTGGTGCTTACTAAGTACCTGCATGGTCTCTAACAAGTCATTTAATTCCTTTGAGTCTTTGTTTTCTCATTTGCAAAATGAACTGGTTGGAATACATGTTTTTTTTAATTTCCTACAACTCTAGAAATATCTTATGGTTTCACATCTAAAAGCCCACCCCACCCCATTCCGCTAGATCTTACTTTTCATTTTTTCATGCCCAAACTCTGTTATACATCCCTCTCTTAAAATGTTCTGCCTTAGTTTTCTCTGTCACTCACTCAGCTATAAATAGCCACACTGTCAACTGAACTGGCCTTTTCCCCACCTCCGTTGGTGGGAGTGGGGAAGGGGGAATGGCACACAGGCAATAAGTACTGCATCAATGTATCAGTATTTCTGTTGACTCCATTATAATGCCAAAGATCTATTTCTGACAGAGAAAATTAGTCTCACAACAATAAATGTACCTTTAAGAACTTTGACATCCATTTCAAGGGTACATTCTATGTTTGCCAATGTAAAATCTATTTGCATTAATTTGCTTTTATTTATTCTAATCTCCTGCTCTACCCTACTCCCCTCACCACTAAAAACATCTGGCCCTGAGTTCTTGAAGGTCATGCTATAAGATCACCTTTTCCAGCCTCTAGCAAATTGGAGAAAAAAAGAACACCTTCTTTGCCTATGATCCCAGTGATAGTCTATTGTCTGAGGATCAACCAGCTAAGGATAGAGACTCATCACCATCAAGTTGATTGCTAGGTATTGAAAATGGCTCTTGGTTCTTTCTTTGTACCAACTCCTCTTCTTCTTCCATAGTAACCAGGATAGAGCAGAAAAGTGAGGGAAAGGTACTGAAAATCACACAGTTTTCAGTCTATCTACAAGCAAAACTTCAATTTTTGGTATTTTTAATATAAAATCATTATCTCACTATAGATTGGGGGTTCTTTTTTTTGAACCCCCTGGTCAGTCTGGTAAAGACTATAATCCTTCTGTCAGAGTAATGTGTTTTAAAGTTGTTGAAGAAAATGCAAAATTTCAGTTAGAGATCATTTTTTTTTAAAAAAGCCTTTTTTGCCATCTGTGTTCATGAATACCTGACATCTGTCCATGGACTCCAGGCTCAGAATCCCTACAGTAAATAAAACCAGAAGACACTATAAATTGCAACTAAGTAGCACGGTATCTCTTGGAATGTCCTCAAAGAATCAGTTCATGGAGATGGAAAAATTGGCTTCGTTACCCTTCAAAATCTGCTAGAAGTTTCATTTCACAGGACACTTGATCATCTCACTTTGCAACACTCAGGACAAATGTATGCACAGTGCTAACTATGAAAGAAATTGAAGCTTAGACAACAAAATCTGTTGCAGAAGACGAAGAAGAATGGAAATCATCCAGCAATAATCCAGACAGAATCTACTCTCTGCCAAACACTGTGCTAAGCACTAGAATTAAAAAAAAAAAAAAGGCAAAAGATAGGCCCCACTCCGATGGGGAGAGACAAGATGCAAATAAATATATACAAAAGTAATCAGCAAAGCGAAAACACTAGACTTAGAAGGGCTAGGAAAGGATTCCTGTAAAAGATCAGATTTTAGTTGGGATTTAAAGGAAACTAGGAAAGAAAGTTAATAGAGATGAGAGAGATCATTCTAGGACAGAGAAAATGTCTAGAGCTTAAAGATGGAGTGTTTTTTTCGTGGAACAGTGAAGAGGTCAGTGTCATTGAATTGAAAAACATGTAGCAAAGAATACAGTCAGGCCCTTCCCCCTGGGACTCGCCTCCCCACCCATTCCATGCCCTCCGCAGCTTCCAGCTCTCGACCTAGCACTTGCTCTGCCCTCCCTCTGTGAAGCGGCTCCCTTCTACCCGAACAGGTGAAACCCGCCCACCTGTCCTTCAGAAGAGCCACGGCTCTTGAGGGGGATGGAGACCCTGCAGAGGCCGCCGCACCCATGCCCAAGAATAAAGGTAAGGGATGTAAAAATAGGCGTGGAGGAAAGAATGAAAATGAATCTGAAAAAAGAGAACTGGTCTTCAAGGAAGATGGACCAGGAATATGCCCAGGTGATCAAAATGTTGGGAAATGGACAATTAGAAACAATGTGTTGTGATGTTGTGAAGAGGTTGTCACATCAGAGGGAAATTAAGAAAAAAAGGTAATACATCGAATATTATATTGATTGGTCTCCAAGACTACCAGGATAACAAAGCCGATGTTACACTAAAATACAATGCAGATGAACCAAGAAGTTTAAAGGCATATGAAGAACTTCCAGAGCACACCAAAATCAATGAAACAGACACATTTGTTCCTGGAGGTGATGATAAAATCCAGTTTGATGATGTCGAGGATGATAATGAAGACTTTGATGATATCTGAATTGAACTGGACATTTACATTCCGATTTTTCAACGGATTGTTCTACTTGGATATTTTAATTTGGATTTTTGTCCAAATCCCATCCTGTTAAGAAGAATGAAACTTCGTTAATATGAGTGCAACTTGTTAAACCATACTGACATATTTTCAATGTTTGTTTTAAGATATTTATATTTCTTTAAAAACTGATAATTCTGAATTACCTTAAGTGAAATGTTAAGCCCATTTTGTCTCTTTTTTTTAATTATTTTTTAATGTTTAACAATAACTGCCATACAATTGAGATTTTATCCCCCCCACACCTACCCCCCACTACCTCCCTCCCTCCCCACGACTGCATACAATTCTGTATAGGTTCTATATATACTTTCCTATTGAGTATATTTTCACTATAGTCATGCTATGTAGTCAGACTAAAATAAATGAAAGAAATCATATAACAAATCAAAACATGATAAACAAACACATACACATACACAAACATGATTCACTACATTTTGCGAGTGACTTCCATATTTTTTTCTCTGAGTGTGGAAGGCATTTTGCCTTGAGAACCCACCTATGGGATTTTTTTTTTATAAGAAGTTTTTGCATTATTACAAAATTCCAAGTCTACCAGAAAAAACTCTCACACACTGTGGTCGTTGCTGTGCACAAAGTTCTCCTGGTTCTGCTCCTTTCACTCAGCATCAGGTCATATAAGTCCTTCCATGCCTCTCTGAAGTCTTCTTGTTCATCATTTCTTATGGCACAATAGTACTCCATTACATACATATACCATAATTTATTCAGCCATTCCCCAATTGATGGACATCCCCTTGACTTCCAGTTTTTGGCAACTACATAGAGTGCTGCTATAAATATTTTTGTACATGTGGGACCCTTTCCCATTTTTATGATCTCTTGGGGATATAGTCCTAGTAACGATATTGCTGGGTCAAAAGGTATGCACATTTTTGTAACCCTTTGGGCATAGTTCCAAATTGCTCTCCAGAATGGTTGTATGCGCTCGCAGCTCCACCAACAATGAATTAGTGTTCCAACTCTCCCACATCCTCTCCAGCATTTATCATTTTCTTGTTCTGTCATGTTTGCCAATCTTATAGGTGTGATGTGGTACCTCAGAGTTGTTTTGATTTGCATCTCTCTAATCAATAGTGATTTAGAGCATTTTTTCATATGATTATAGATAGCTTTAATTTCTTCCTCTGAAAATTGCCTGTTCATATCCTTTGACCATTTATCAATTGGGGAATGACTTGTATGATTATACATTTGGGTCAGTTCTCTATATATTCTAGAAATGAGGCCTTTATCCCCGAGCTTAGCTGTAAAAATTCTTTCCCAATTTACTACATCCCTCCGGATTTTGTTTGCATTGGGTTTGGTTGTGCAAAAACTTCTCAGTTTAATGTAATCAAAGTTATCCATTTTGCATTTCATAATGCTTTCTATCTCTCCTTTAGTAAAGAATTCTTCCCTTCTCCATAGATCTGATAAATACACTATTCCTTGCTTCTCCAGTTTATTCATGGTATCAATCTTTATACCTAAATCATGTACCCATTTGGACTTTATTCTTGTGTACGGTGTCAGGTATGGGTCTATGCCTAATTTCTGCCACACTGTTATCCAGTTTTCCCAGCAATTTGTGTCAAACAATGAGTTCTTATCCCAGAACCTGGGGTCCTTGGGTTTATCAAACAGAAGGTTGCTATATTCCTTACCTACTGCATCTTGAGTGCCAAGTCTATTCCACTTGTCTACCTCTCTGTTTCTTAGCCAATACCAAGTGGTTTTGATAATTGCTGCTTTATGGTACAGTTTGAGGTCTGGTAGCGCTAGGCCACCTTCCCAAGCATTTCTTTTCACTAGTCCCTTTGATATTCTGGACCATTTGTTTTTCCAAATGAATTTTGATATTATTTTATCCAGCTCTAGAAAATAATTGTCTGATAGTTTAATTGGTATGGCACTAAATAAGTATATTAATTTAGGTAGAATTGTCATTTTTATTATATTAGCACGGCCTACCCATGAGCAACTAATGTTTTTCCACTTACTTAAATCTGACTTTATTTGCGCAAAAAGTGTCTTGTAATTGTGTTCATATAATCCCTGGGTTTGTTTTGGCAGGTAGACCCCTAAGTATTTTATACTGTCTACCCTAGCTTTAAATGGGATTTCTCTTTCTATCTCTTGCTGTTGGACTTTGTTGCTAATACATAGGAACGCAGAAGATTTGTGTGGGTTTATTTTGTAACCAGCAACTTGCCAAAGTTGTTTATTAATTCAAGTAATTTTTTACTTGAATCTCTGGGATTCTCTAGGTAAATCATCATATCATCTGCAAAGAGTGATAACTTAGTTTCTTCTTTGGCTATTCTTATTCCTTGAATATCTTTATCTTGCCTAATTGCTACAGCTAACATTTCTAGTACCATATTGAATAATAGTGGTGATAATGGACAACCTTGTTTCACCCCTGATCTTATTGGGAATGCATCTAGCTTATCCCCATTGCATTTAATGCTTGCTGAAGGTTTTAGATAGATACTGCTTATTATTTTATGGAAAGTTCCCTTTATTCCTACGTTCTCCAGTGTTTTTAGTAGGAATGGGTGTTGTATTTTGTCAAAAGCTTTTTCTGCATCTATTCAGATAATCATGTGGTTTTTGTTAGCTTTGTTGTTGATGTGATTGATAATGCTAATAGTTTTCCTAATATTGAACCATCCCTGTAGTCCTGGTATGAATCCTACCTGATCATAATGTATTAATCTCATGATAAGATGCTGTATTCGTTTTGCTAAAATCTTATTTAAAATTTTTGCATCTATATTCATTAGGGAAATTGGTCTATAATTTTCTTTCTCTGTTTTGTCTCTTCCTGGTTTGGGTATTAAAACCATATTTGTATCATAGAAAGAATTTGGGAGGACTCCTTCTTCCCCAATTTTCAAAAATAGTGTATGTAGTATTGGAATTAACTGTTCTTTAAATGTTTGATAGAATTCACTTGTGAATCCATCTGGCCCTGGAGATTTTTTCCTAGGGAGTTCATTGATGGCTTGTTCAATTTCTTTTTCTGAGATGGGGTTGTTTAAGTATTCAACTTCCTCTTCTGTTAATCTGGGCAATTTGTATTTTTTAAAATATTCATCCATCTCGTTTAGATTATCGAATTTGTGGGCATAAAGTTGGGCAAAGTAATTTCTAATTATTGTTTTAATTTCCTCCTCATTGGAGGTGAGTTCACCCCTTTCATTTTTAATATTAGTAATTTAGTTTTCTTCTTTCTTTTTTAAAATCAGATTGACCAAAGGTTTATCAATTTTATTAGTTTTTTCATAAAACCAACTATTGGTTTTATTTATTAATTCAATAGTTTTCTTAATTTCAGTTTTATTAATCTCTCCTTTGGTTTTCAGTATTTCTAATTTGGTATTTACTTGGGGATTTTCAATTTGTTCTTTTTCTAGCTTTTTCAGCTACAAACCTAAGTCATTGATCTCCTCTTTCTCTATTTTATTTATGTAAGCATTCAAAGATATAAAACTTCCCCTAATAACTGCTTTTGCAGTATCCCATAAGTTTTGGTATGTTGTCTCACAATTGTCATTCTCTTGAACGAAATTTTTGATTGTTTCTATGATTTCTTCTTTCACCCAACCCTTCTTTAGAATTAGATTATTTAGTTTCCAATTGATTTTTGGTTTCTCTTTCCATGGCCTTTTATTACATGTAATTTTTAATGCATTATGATCTGAAAAGGATGCATTGATTATCTCTACCTTTCTGCACTGGATTGTGAGATTTTTATGTCCTAGTACATGGTCAATTTTTGTAAATGTTCCATGTACTGCTGAGAAAAACGTATATTCCTTTCTATTCCCATTTAATTTTCTCCAAAGATCTATCATATCTACCTTATCCAGAGTTTTATTTACCTCCTTAACCTCTTTCTTGTTTATTTTGAGGTTGTATTTATCGAGTTCAGAGAGGGGGAGGTTGAGGTCCCCCACTAGTATAGTTTTGCTATCAATTTCTTCCTTCAACTCCCCCAACCTCTCCTCTAAGAATCTGGATGCTATACCACTTGGAGCATACATGTTTAGTAGTGGTATTGTTTCATTGTCTATGGTGCCTTTTAGCAGGATATAGTTTCCATCCTTATCCCTTTTGATTAGATCTATTTCTGCTTTTTCTTTGTCTGAGATTAGGATTGCTACTCCTGCCTTTCTTACATGAGCTGAAGCACAATCTATTCTGCTCCATCCTTTGACCTTTATCCTATGTGTATCCCCCCGTTTCAAATGTGTTTCTTGTAAGCAGCATATTGTTGGATTATGGCTTTTAATCCATTCTGCTATCCGTCTCCATTTTATGGGAGAGTTCATTCCATTCACATTCACAGTTATGATTACAATCTGTGTATTTCCCTCCAACCTCTTTCCCACCATTTGTGCTTTTAGCTCTCCCATCTCCCTTCCCCTCCTCAATAGTATTCACTTTTCTCCCCCTCCTCCTGCAGCCTTCCCCTCCTTCTTTTAGCCCCCCTCCCTTTTACTCCCCTTTACTCTTATTGCTTCTTTCCTCGCTTTTAGCCACCCTCCCCTCTCTTCCCCCTTCCCCTCCTACTACCTATAGAGCTAGTTAGGATTATCTACTTAAGATTATTGTTCCCTCCTTTGAACAAATCAGATGAGAGTACCTCTCAAACAATGCTCATCTCCCTCCCCTCCTTCCCTCTACTATAGTTTTGTACTTCTTCCTGTGATATAATTTGCCATTTTCTGCTTCCCCCTTTTCACACCTCCTATTACAATCCCTTCTCATACTTAAATCATATTTTTGACATGACATCATTTACTTTATGCCCGTTCCCTCGACATATATCCCTTTTATCATAATAGCTGCACAGTTCTCAAGATTAACAGGTATCATCTTCCCTTACAGGGAGGTAAAGAGTTTGCCCTAACTGAGTAGCAAATTTTGTTTTTGTTTTTCCCCCCCCTGTTTACCTTTTTATGATTCTCTGGAGACCTGCATTTGAAGATCCAATTGTCTATTGAGTTCTGGTGTTTTGGTCAGGAAGGTCTGGAAATCCCTTATTTCGTTGAATGACTTTCTCCTTGCCTGAAATGTTATGCTGAACTTTGCTGGGTAGTTGATCCTTGGTCGAAGTCCCAACTCCTTTGCCTTACGGAATATTGGGTTCCAATTCTTTCGATCTTTTAATGTAGAAGCTGCAAGGTCCTGTGTGATCCTGACTGTGTGTCCTTGATATTTGAATTGTTTCTTTCTGGCTGCTTGTAGTGTTTTCTCCTTCACTTGATAGCTTTGGAATTTGGCAACGATATTTCTTGGGGTTTTGAGTTTGGGATCCCTTTCAGGAGGGGAACGGTGGATTCTTTCGATGACTATTTTGCCCTCTGAGTCTAGAACTTCTGGGCAGTTTTCCTTGATGATTTCCTGGAAGATATTGTCCAGACTCTTTTCTTCATCATGGGTTTCTGGCAGGCCAATAATTCTTAAATTTTCTCTCCTGGATCTATTTTCCAGGTCAGTTGTTTTTCTAATTAAATATTTTACATTTTCTTCTATCTTTTCATTCTTTAGATTTTGTTTGACTGATTCTTGTTGCCTCATTGAGTCATTAGTTTCTACTTGCCCAATTCTAATCTTGATCGTATTGTTTTCTTCAGTTAGCTTTCGCATCTCCTTTTCCATCTGGCCAATTTTTCCCTTTAAGGAGCTATTTTCTCCATTTAATTTTTGTACTTCTTTTTCCATTCGACCAATTTTCCCAGTTCGGTTTTGGGTTTCCTTTTCCATTTGATTAGCTCTTCCTTTTAGGGAATTATTCTCTCCAGTTAATTTTTGAACTTCCTTTTCCATTTGTTCAATTTTCCTTTTCAGAGTGATGTTCTCATCAGTGAATTCTTTTTTTTATAATTTTAAAATCATTGGCCAGTTTTTCTTTTATATCCTTCTTCAGATGTTCCAGGTAATCTAGTTGTGCTTGCGAGAAATTCATAGTCCCATCTGAGGTTTCAGATGGAAGTACAGTCTCAGCTCTGACCTCTTTGGAGTTTGTGTTTTGGTCCTTATCCCCATAGAAAGATTCTATGGTTTTTTCACTTTTTGTCTGCTTTTTCTGATTCATGATGTTGGCTGAGTGTTGTAGCTTCTGGTTCTTTCAGTCAGAAGGTACAGATCTTTAAGTTGAGCTGATGTGTGTCTAGGCTAAAAGCAGGCCTTTTTTTTTTTTGTTTCCCAGATCAGCCCTGGGGTTAGCTTGTTAGGTGTGTGGGAGGGGTGGTCTGGTCTCAGGAGATCTCCTCAGCTGACCTGAGGCAAAGGCAAGGTCAGGGGATGGTGATCCCAGCTTCCCTATTGTCTTCCCTTTTCCCCTGGATGGCTGGGGCATGCCTAGAAGCTAATGTGTGTTCCCACCCCTCCTGGCGCTTGTCTCCCGGCTCTGAGGCTTGCCTGGGTCTCAGTGCGAATTTTCTCTGACCTGGGTCATCTGTCCTTCCAGATCACCTCCACCACAGCAGGAAGAATCCCCCTTTTCTATTTTTCTAGCCTCTGGTGTTATGAGACTATTTGCCCCCTTCTGCTGTTCCCACTGATTCAGGTTTTATCTGGGGAAATATTTTATGGTTCTTTCACGGTCATCAGGGGGGAGGAGAGAGCATTTACTGATCACTCTGCCATCCTGGCTCCCGGAAGTTCAAGTAGGTTTCTTACCGAAGTTTAGTCTTCAGGCTGAAGGTTTCAAGGGCTGCTGCACTGATATCTGGCACTCAGCGGCTCTCACCAGCTCGGTTTGGCTTGTCTCCTGCTCCGCTGGTTTCGCCCGCCACTTTCTGGCTTCTCAGGTCCCTTCCGCCCTGCTGCGCTGACCGCGCTGCACTGTGTGCTGGGGGCTTACCCCCGTGGAACAGATCCTTCCCGTGGACCTTCCAGTCTAACTTGGGCTCCGAATCTGTCAAAGTCTGTCACCCACTGGATTCCACACCTCCAAAGTTTGGTCAGATTCTCCTTTCAGAGATATCCAGAGGAGTTTGTCCAGGAGCTTAGGTGAGTCGTTGCTTTCACTCCGCCATCTTGGCTCCGCCCCCCCCATTTTGTCTCTTTGGTGAATTAGATCTTCACTGTTTGGGTAAAGAACCATAATATCTATTTGGTTGGATTTTTTTTTTTAATGCATTACTGCCTTTCTTATTTTGACCACCTTTCAGTAAATTGATGTTTTGAATAATTGCTTGCCCTATGGGGAAAAAAAAAGAATACAGCATAACAAAACTGAATAATTAGGAAAAACATCACAAAAGGACTTGCTTTGAACACCAAACAGAGATTTTGTATTTAAATATGGAGATGATAGGAAGCTATTCACGTTTAATGCATGGAAAGGTTATGTATGTGAATGTGTACTTTAAGAAAATCTCTTTTTTGGCTGAACTGAGGATGGACTGGAGTGGGAAGGTACTTTAGTCAGGCAGGCCAACCAGCAGTCTATTTCAATAATCTGGATGTGAAGTGATGAGGGACTGCACCAGAGTGGTGACTGCGTAGAAAGAGAAAAGGGGACTTATTTGAGAGATGTAGCAGGGGTGAAATTCACAGGCTTTGGCAACAGATTGGATATGGGTAGTAGGATATAGCAAGGAGTCAGGATGATCCCTAGACTGTGATCTTAAGGGACTGGAAGGATGGTATGAAAATAATTTGAAGATCCTCCAAATTAAGTTATTATATATTTTGATTATGCATGTGTTATGATCTCATCACTGAGGGAAACATTTGATTGGATGGGATTGAAGATATGCTGGAGTATACAGTGGTATCTGATGATTTTAATTCAAAGGAGTAGAGTGGAATACAGGAGGAGATACATTTTGAATAATAAGGTGTGCTATTAGGAAACTACTTACAAACTGAAACAGAGGAGTGAAGAGGAGTAGTAGGTTTAAGAGTTAAAGGAAATTCAATTTTTGTCATGTTGAGTCGTGATGAGCTCATAGTGCACCATGTAGAGACAGTTCCAAGAGGTAGTTAGAAATATAAGATTCATGCTAGGAAGAGATTTGAGGATGGATTCATAGTTCATCCATTCAACAAAAACGATGTCTTATGTGCAAAGAATTGTTCTGGAAACAAAGTCACAAGGGCAAAAAAGGCCCAATCCCTGGGTGGGAGAAATATAACATGAACACAGTTATGTACAATGCAAATTGGGCTAAATACAAAATAGATATAAAAAATAGTCAAAATGCAGTAGGAAAATTTGAGGAGTAAAAACACTTTTAATTAGGGAGAGGAGATCAAGGAAGACTTTATGAAAAAAAGTGGTACATGAATTTAGCCTTGAAGAAAGAAAGGATTCTGAAAGGGTAGAGGAAGAAAAGAATACATTCTGGAATAATGGATTGTTATTATAGAAGTGCTGACAAGAGACAAGGAAATTTGTAAGACTGAGAAAGAAATGGAAGAAAGTAACGCCAAAAGAGAAGGGATGGAATAGGAAAATATTGAAATGGGGGGAATTAAAAAAGAAACTAGTAATCATGATGAATATAAAAAACAAGCTTAGAAATTTTAAGGGAAAGCTATGGAACCAAAGACCAAAGGAAGAGTTAAAAACCAAGAAAGAGAAAGGAACAATACAGCAACATGGCAGATGAAACTCAAATAGGCCCCTTTACTGTTACTCAGTCAATATGCCATGTGCATTCCATTCTGGGTTAAATAATTATAATTCTCTAGAAATTCCAGGCCATACATGGGGATAGCGTATACTGGAACTATTCTTTAAGTTCCTCTTATAGTTTTCTTTTGTTCTCCTGTGTAAATACTTTTCTATGTTCAACACCTTAGTAGCCTGAGTGTATGTAAGGGAGTTAAAGACATTTTTTGACAAACAAAGTATGTAAGTTATTGAAATTGTTGAGGCTCCCAGGAATTCCTAGGGCCATGAGATATAGAGAGTTGTTTAGATTTATATATAGAAATTATCTCCTATACCATCCATTCTGAACTGCACCTTACCAAGAGTTCCCCTTCCAACACTATTGGTAATTATTCCTCCTGTCACTCTGCCAAAGACAGCCACTTCTACCTTTGGACAGCCATAATTTTAGGATTTTTTTTTCCTTTACATCCAGCCTTCATCTGACTCTCCATACTGTGTACCCATTATTCCTTGCTCAGCTCCTGGAATCTAATGGAATAATGCTAATTCCACTTTCATGATAAGGTCTTTCAAATACTTGGAGATATTTCCAAGTCTTCATTAAGTTCAATTACTTCAACTAATGGAGGGAGAAAACAACAGGGAGAAGGTGAGTCAAGGAAAACTGGAGAAGAACCTTGAAGAAAGAAAAGAGATACTGAAAGGGAAAGAGGAGAAAGTACCTTCCAGGCATGAAGCACAATTTAGTGCTATCCTCTTTTGACAGAGGAAGTTTTTCATATGGGAGTTCGCAATGTCAATGAAAATGCAGGTTCAGGGCCTATCCCTGCCCTTTACCATGTCCTGATGTATCAATGTGTACTTCCTTGTATTATCATGGTTATTCACTTTGGGAAGCACATATTGCTTCTTGTCTTTGTCTTTCCTAAAACTGGTGTCTCTAATACATACAGGTACTATAAATTTTGTCAGACTAAAACAGTATTCAGAAGTATCACTTTCTAGAGCATCAGTTGGATGTTCTGGGGTATGCTGACATTCAGTTTATGTACATGGTACAGAGGAACAAGTGATAGGAATGTGCTATTTCCTGAGGGGTATGTGGTGATTAAGAGTGTGCCAAGTAGAAGAATGTTTTAGGCTGCATTGATCCCAAATTAGAATGTCAAAGTGGAGAAATGTCTGTGAAATTGATTCATAGTAAAGTCTCCTTTATAAGTTGAAGGAACTTAGATAATTGAATCTACAAAAGATAAGAGAAAGGGAATAAGCACTTATACAGTGCCTGTTATATGCCAGGCACTATGCTAAATAAGCATTTTACATATATCTCATGTGATTCTCATAACAACCTTATGGGTGAGTGTTGCTATTTTCCCCATTTTACCACTGAAGAAACTGAGGGAGACATAAATTAAGTGACTTGCCAAGTCTGAGGCCATATTTGAATTCTAATATTCCTGACTCCAAGCCCACTGTTCTACCCACTGTGCCATTCAGCTGCCTCAGAATGATTTCAAGCATTTGAAAGTCATCATGTGCAAGAGGGCTTAAGTTTGTCCAGTTAGGAAATAGGAAGCAGACCTAGAAACAATGAATAGAAGATGTGGAGAAGAGAGTCAGTGAGGTGGTACAGTGGAGAGAGTGCCAGCCTTGGAGTCAGGAGGACCTGAGTTCAAATCCAGCCTCGGACAGTTACCAGTTGTGTGACTCTGGGCAAGTCACTTTATCCCAATTGCCTCCACACACACAAAAAAAGATGTGGAGAAGCAAACAGAAAAAGGTTTGATGTAAGGAACAACTTCAACAAATAGAACAGACCCAAGCTGATTATAGTGGCATATGGGAAAGATTATGATGAGGATACTTAGGTAAGGGAATTTCATGTTATTTCTTGTTCCGGATATAGAGATTTTGAAGTAATCTGTGTAGGGAACTTAATCAGAGGAGTTCACTAGCAGCTGGATATACTTACCTCCATTTAAGACTCATATTGTATTTTGATCTATAGGGTGTGGATAAGACCACTGGCAATCTTCTTGAAGGGGTTTAGGAATGTGTTCTGGTATGGGTTCATTAACACTTGATTGAGGATGATTGGAAGGAATCATGATTCAGTCAAAAGACTCTTGAATTTGGAGTGAAATCTTGTCTCTGCCACTATCTTTGTGATCTTGATCAAGTAACTTAGTCTTTCTGAGAATGTCCCTCAGATTCACTCATCCTTCAAACGAGAGAGTTAGATGAAATGTCTGTAAAGTACCTTCCAGCTCAAAATGATTGATTCTGTGTTTAAGTTCTAGATCTAGGGGTTAATTGGATTCACTTGCATGGCTGTGGGTTGAAGTAATCCCTTTGTATTATGTATATAATTGGGGGCTGGCAGACTGGCGGTTTTGAGGTTTAGGGATCCAAAATAGCAACACTCCGGGTCCTGCCCAAATGAATTCGACCCAAGCCTTCTTTCAGCCAAAGTAAAATAAAGTTTATTAAAGATTTGCCATCCTGGGTAGACTTTTAAGAAATCCCACCATTGGCTAGACTCTTAAGGAATCTGAACATTGGTGATACTTGTATTGACAAGCTGGGCAGATTGAATCTGAGCCAGAATGAATCTGAACTAGGCTGAATCTGAGCCCCTTCATGGAGGAAAGATGGATCTTATATACTGAAGACTGTGGGAAGGATCTAGGGGTGACCAAGTAGTCTGGGGTGACTACAGGATGAGTTTAGGGAAGGTCTTGAGGAGAAGTTTAAGGAGGATTTTGATAGGACTGGGATGACTAGAGGTCAGACTCCAGGAACCAAAGGAATAGAATTTTGATAAGATCAAGGATAGGAGGTAGCCAGAGGCAATCTGGAAGTAACAGATAATGGAAGGCTAGTCTAAGCTGAGGGTAATAGATTTGGGCATGAAAAGTTAGATCAAGCAAGAAAATTCAAGGAGAGTTCAAGGTGGGGTTTTCCAGGCCCTATGGACAAATGGGACTCAAATTCTTTTGGGGTAAAGGGTGAAGGTCTCACTTGGACCTATACCCCATCAACAGTAGCTGCTTTTTAGAAATCCTGATAAAGATGAACACAGAAACTAGAAACAGGATAGGCTTTAGTGGCAGGATATGAGCAAAGCCTGTTCCTCTACATATCCTTTCCTCTCCCTCCTCCACATGATGTTCATTTTACCCTTGGGCAATAGCACTTTGCAGTCTCACATCTCCTAATATACTTGGCTAGTTTGGTGAGGGATGTCCCTGGAGTTTGTTTTTCTCTAGGCTAAGTCCCTGAACTAAGCTGTGGAGAGGCAGAGATGGAAGTTCTCCGATCCATGGAGAACAAACATGGAGGGAAATTATGTGTCTTAGTATGGAGAGTTCATATGCCCCAAACTTTTGGGAAAAATGTTTCCAGTTCCTGAATTACAGTCCAGTATATGGGCCTGAAACTGGAGAAGTCACAATACAAAGGAGCAAAAATCCTGGACATTGCCTTATACTAAAATGGTGAATTGTCCAGATGGTACCTATCCATTGAAAGAAACAGGGCTGGCTCTCTGGCAACCACAAAACTTTGATCCCTTTCTGGAAACCAAAACTTGCAATTTGTTTTTGATGCTTATAGACACTGGGAGAAAATTTCCTCAAGGGGGGGAATTTTTACTAAATGACTACTGTGCTTCAGGTAAACATTTTTAAAATATTATCTTATTTGATTTTCACAATACTGGGGTAGGTATTATTACTATACTTATTTGATAGTTGAGGAAACATACAAATAGAAGTTAAGTGACTTGCTTACTGTCACACATCTAGTAAGTGTATGAATCTATATTCCAGACCCAGTGCTCTGTCTACTGTGCCACCTAGATGTCTCTAAGGATAAAACTTTATGGTAGATCCCCAAAGCTGGAAGCCTATATCAGTCCCTAGGCTAGAGAAGGAACTTAAGAGAATGAAGGCTGAAATATCTCTAGCACCCCTAAAGGCATGTCTTTTCTGAGGAGAATCCAAACCATAAGGTTTTGCTATGACTGGAATAACATAGAGGTCCTTAAAATAGAGCTTACAGTTGAAAGTGGGATTCCTTGAACAAAAGGATGAGAATGGTATCCCTTGTTTACAATGTACTCTAGGTTTTGCATTTTCCATAGAGTAAAATAAAGAATGATATTTAATCTATGTATGTATGTATATATATATATATATATGTACACATATATATGTACACACACACATATATACAGGCATACGTGTGTGTGTGTGTGTGTGTGTATTGTTACCTAAGGTACTTGTGAGAACCTCTTGTCCCATATTAGAAGAATCCCAGATACTAGCTATATTTTGTTGTTAGCAGGGGGATACTGGGTGGAAGAAAATAAACAAAATCAACTCACCACCCTACAACAAGAACAACAAAAATGGAACTTAATCCATGTAAGCCTGAAACGTCGTCCCTTGAGCTATAGCTTCCATTTGCATAAAGGTGGGCAAATGAGATCACCAAGAGAGGGAGTAAAGAGTGAGGCAAGAAGCCTCCAGACTGAGCCTTGGGGGACACCCACATTTAGAGGGTAATGAGTATTGAAGTTCCCATTCATATTGGGGTACCTAATTTGAAACCTAATATTGTCAGTGATGTCAGCAGTTAAGAACCTTTTCCAAAATGTGAGGTTGTTGGACTGCAGTTAGTACTTTGTCAAGATTCAACAAGGTATCTTCATTTCTGTTCTTCTGGTGCAGTTCCATTAAGATATTTCAGTGCATACAATATTTGTGTCAGGTTGGTCTGATCTTTCCTGGAAAAATAAATATTTATGGTGCAGTAGAGAACGCCAGTGGCAGATGGGTCAGCCAAGTTCAAGAATTATAGCATTTATTGACAAATTGGGGACATAATGACCCATACCCTTAAAAGGATCCCCAGCATGTAATATGTCATTTTAAGGTCAAGAGCCTGTAACGCAACAACCACTTATTGAAAATGGGTCTGAAAGTCAGTATTCACATATCCTAATGTCTGACCTTTTGCATTATCTATCAATGAAAAACAACTGCATTTGCTCCCGAAACACAGCATTTAGATGGGTTCTCTGCTTAAAAGGTGCATCCAATTAACCAACCATTATTACTGGACCTTATGCCTATTTAAGTGAAGGCTTCTTTATGCCTTGATGTCAGTCACGAAAACAATGTCATTTCTGGCGACGTGTAGTCAGATAATTGACTAGCTAGACTTATACTTAAATCCCTTATTAAATTAAAAGAAAGGACAAAATGATGAAAGGAAAAATACTATGTGCAATTTTTAAGAGTCAAGCCAATATAAAACAAGTTATTGATTCTGAAAAATGACAAATTGAAGAGAGTAAATAGTCAGTTTAATGATCACAATAAACATATGTTTGTTGAATCAAGTTTATTTTCTTGGAGTTGTGCAATATGTCAGTAATCATAATGAGGAGCCCAAAGTAGCCTAGAAACTGCCAACTAGAACTCCATCTCCTTACTTGGCAGAGAGAACTGGCAGTGAATGGCATTCTTTTGGAGTAAAGCATCATTTTCAAAACATTACAGCTGGTGATGATGCAAAATTTCAAGAAACATTACCCCTCCAAACAACAACAAAGAAGAGAAAAAGAGGCTGTATAAAGCTTGCTGCCAGACACTAAGGTTTAGAAAATTCATTAAAGACATTGAATTTTTTTGACATTTAATCATTTGATAAATGAAACTGGAAGCTCAATAACAAATAGACATGAGACAGATCTACAAGAATTTCTCATAATAGCTCAATGATTGATCATCTGTTGATTAATTATGATAGTTTACAGACCACTTCACACATATTATCTTGATATTCATTTCTGAAGCAGGCACTATAGGTATTATCATCTGTCTTGTAAATATTTGTGACCCAGAAAACCTAAGTGAATTGCCCAAGGTCACACAACTAGGAATTAACAGTCAAAATTTGAACTTAGATCTTCTGATGTCAAACTTAGGAACTGATTGGCTGTAACATGATGTTTTCCAACATCTCAAAGGTGATAATATGCCTGAATGAAAAAATATTCCAGTTGGCATTATGTTTAAAAATCAATAAAAAATACACCAGTGACTACTGAATAGAAAGCTTAATTTCTCATCTCTAGATGAATAGGAGAAAGAATTTGAGTTTGTCTAACATATGAGAAACTATCTATTCCTTTCATGGAGCCATGGAGCCTCTTTCAAGATTCTCCCTGTCTTAAAAGCCCATTTCCTCCCCAGCTCTAGGACTCAGAATTATCCAATACAACAATCATTTGAGACTCAAAATTTCAGATAACTTAAAGAGTAATAGATATTTGGATGGTGGGCATAAATAGGCTGTGGCATATTACCAGTGACTTGATGACTTGGACATAAAGAGTGAACAAATGGTATCATCAAAGATTATGAAAGGAAGTTTACAGATCTTACCTAAGAGTTTTGGTGTTTGTTTTGTTTTCAGCATGGGAACTCTTCCTTTTATGAAGATCTAAACTTTTGACTAAGCAGATAATTGTGAAGGCACATGACATTTAAGTGATTTGTTTGGTGTCACACTGTGTCAGAGATGGAACTTGAACCCAGGTGCTAGTGATTCCAAGGTCTACATTTATTGTATCACACTAGTCTCTTGGTGGTGAAGGATTTGGGAGTCCAAGAGCCTTATGTTTTTAGAGTTGGAGAGCAGATGGAAAAGAGAATACCTCTCATCTGTCATAAACAACTTATTCATTGATGCTATTATGTCAAGTAACATATATCCAGAAAAAAAAAGTGAATTAGTGAGGAATTAGTGAGTGAAGTAAAGTATTATGTTGTTATCCCCCAAAATATGAAGAGATCCAGAAGGCCTCCGGAAAATGTTTTTCATCACCTATGGAGGTTTTATGGAAAGACACAATAAACAGGAAGTGTACTGGTAACTATCTATGAGAGGGGCAGAAATATTCCCATACTGATTCATTCATAGACTTATAGGATTATAGATTAAGAGCTGGAATGCACTTTTGACATTAGCTAGTCCAATTTTATCGATGAATAAACTAAGGCTTAGAGAGATTAGGAACTTGCCCATCGTCACAGAGCTAATACTTGGAAAATATGAGTGTAGGTCCTCTGACTCCAAGACCAACACATGTTTCACTGTATTAACACTCCTCTATAATGGACTATCAAAGTAGATAGTGTTCCTTTAGAAACTTTGTAGGTAAATGGGCAATTTATATAATCTTTATATTTTTACTTCTTGAAGTGTAGTAATCAGTTAATTCCCATTTCCTTGGGACTGAATGGACTTTAGATATTAAGACGATCACAATGATAATTATATTATTTTGGAAATTTAATAAAACAAGATTGACATATAGCCTTATCCCACTTCTGTAGATAGCTCATACAAAGCAAATCATCCCTGATGGACCCTTTCCAAGTAAAAATGCTTTTGTTAATAGAAGGAAGGAAGTGGGGGAAGCCCTTGATTTTGCCTCTGATTCATCATGTAGCCCTGAACAAATAGTTTTACCTCTCTACTTCTCAGTTTGCTTAAATTATAAAATGACTTGATTGGCCTAGATGATTAGCTAATTAGATAATTTCTAATACTTCCAACATACACAGACACACCACACCTGATGCTAAGAATTTATTTTACACAGTAAAACACATGTAGAAGGGACCATGCTAATAGGTACAGGGAATAAAAAGGTATGATATAATTCTTTCCATTCTCTACTCATTCACTTTTTTCAGTTTCCATATTACCTGTGTCTGATTTAATAGACGTTAATGAACAATATAGAGACTACCTCTCTTCATAGAGAATGATGTATGTTTCCTAAAGATTCTATACAGGAGGTTTACAGGTTTACAGTAGCAATGGGAGAACTGATTAGTTAGGATCTAACCCAAAAGCATTGTTCAGTGCCAAATGGGGAAACTAAAGACAAAAAAGTTTTTGTTTTGATTAGCAAGTAGCTGTTCAAAAAAGCTCCTGTGATTTATTGTCACATTCCCCCAAAAGAATGACGTTAATCCAACTCAGCTCCCATGAGGGGCAAAAATATTTATAATGTTCATCTATTCAGCTCATGAAACTATAAGTAGCTGAATCAAGGGAAACATGCTTTGAAATTTCATTTGTTAAACACAAAGTACTACATAAAATATATATCATCTTCATTTATAACAGAAGCTGGCTAATGATTTCATAATTGAAAGGTATACATTTTTCCAAAGAGAGCGCTTCCTTCTAATTCTAGCTTAGGTGCCAGTGGGTTTAACGTGGCCAATCCTATTAGCTAAAAGGTCATTGTTGGCTTTGGCTTTCATTTAACTTGCTGTCAGGTGCTTACTATTCCGGTGATTTATTTGGGCTGAAGGATACATTATGGAAATAGTCGTTGCTGCTGCTTTGTGTATTTATTTATACTCTCTTCCAAAACAGCTGCTTAGCTCCTTAAAATCAGATGCAGCCTAACTCACAGTAGCTTCTGTGTTCAGGGTTCTCAACCTGTAATTTTAAGACCCTCCATAGTCTGACACCTAGTGCCCTTTCTAGACTTATTTCACATTCATCCTCTTTGAAAATTTTACATTTTAGCCAGATTAGATAACTAATTTTCCATCTCTGAGTTCTGTACTTTGCTAACCCCGTCCCCATGCCTTCATGCCCATCTTGGTGTCTTAGAATCTGTATCGTCATTCAAGACTCAGTTCAGGTGCTATCTCCTTAAAGACTTTCTTAGTCCCTTTGTAAATGTACCTAACAAGATAATTTGTTCTTCAAGCTAATGTACTGAAGGAGTAGACCTCACAATGAAGATGAAGAAGAGTTTCAACAGGAGTGGAAAAATAAGGAAGCTATAATCAAAGGAGGCATTATAATGGTTCTGCCAAGGTGGTGGTTGGATGACTGGATTTATTTTAAAGCAATCTACATTTTAAAACTGTCTGTTCCTTACTACCTGGGTGATTTGGGGCAAGTTACTTCCCCTATTTTGAGCATTAGCCCCCTTATTTCTAAAAAAGAGGGTGATGGTCTGTATCAAGCATTCTTAGTGGAGTTCATGAACATTGATAGATTTCAGGGAGTCTATGATCTTGGATGGCAAAAAATACAGATTTATTTTCATCAACCTCTAATGAAAATTTAGCATTTCATTCAAATATTAATATAGAGGGACCTGAGAAGCCCGAGAGTGGCGGGCGAAACCAGCGGAGCAGGAGACAAGCCAAACCGAGCCAGTGAGAGCTGCTGAGAGCCAGATATCAGCGCAGAAACCCTTGAAACCTTCAGCCTGAAGACTAAACTTCGGTAAGTCACCTACTGGAACTTCCGGGAGCTAGGATGGCGGAGTGATCAGTAAATGCTCTCTCCTCCCCCCTGATGACCATGAAAGAACCATAAAATTCTTCCCCAGATAAATCCTGGATCAGCGGGAACAGCAGAAGGGGGCAAATAGTCTCATAACACCAGAGGCTGGAAAAATAGAAAAGGGGGATGCTTCCTACTGTGGCGGAGGCGATCTGGAAGGACAGACAACCCAGGGCAGAGAAAATTCGCACTGAGACCCAGGCAAGCCTCAGAGCCAGGAGACAAGCCCCAGGAGGGGCGGGAACACGCATTAGCTTCTAGGCGTGCCCCAGCCCTCCAGGGGAAAAGGGAAGACAATAGGGAAGCTGGGATCACCATCCCCTGACCTTGCCTTTGCCTCAGGTCAGCTGAAGAGATCTCCTGAGACCAGACCACCCCTCCCACACACCTAACAAGCTAACCCCAGGGCTGATCTGGGAAACAAAAAAAAAAAAGGCCTGCTTTTAGCCTAGACACACATCAGCTCAACTTAAAGATCTGTACCTTCTGACTGAAAGAACCAGAAGCTACAACACTCAGCCAACATCATGAATCAGAAAAAGCAGACAAAAGTGAAAAAACCATAGAATCTTTCTATGGGGATAAGGACCAAAACACAAACTCCAAAGAGGTCAGAGCTGAGACTGTACTTCTATCTAAAACCTCAGATGGGACTATGAATTTCTCGCAAGCACAACTAGATTACCTGGAACATCTGAAGAAGGATATAAAAGAAAAACTGGGCAATGATTTTAAAATTATAAAAAAAAGAATTCACTGATGAGAACACCACTCTGAAAAGGAAAATTGAACAAATTGTAAAGGAAGTTCAAAAATTAACTGGAGAGAATAATTCCCTAAGAGGAAGAGTTAATCAAATGGAAAAGGAAACCCAAAACCGAACTGGGAAAATTGGTCGAATGGAAAAAGAAGTACAAAAATTAAATGGAGAAAATAGCTCCTTAAAGGGAAAAATTGGTCAGAAGGAAAAGGAGATGCAAAAGTTAACTGAAGAAAACAATACGATGAAAATTAGAATTGGGCAAGTAGAAACTAATGACTCAATGAGGCAATAAGAATCAGTCAAACAAAATCTAAAGAATGAAAAGATAGAAGAAAATGTAAAATATTTAATTGGAAAAACAACTGACCTGGAAAATAGATCCAGGAGAGAAAATTTAAGAATTCTTGCCTGCCAGAAACCCATTATGAAGAAAAGAGTCTGGACAATATCTTCCAGGAAATCATCAAGGAAAACTGCCCAGAAGTTCTAGACTCAGAGGGCAAAATAGTCATCGAAAGAATCCACCGTTCCCCTCCTGAAAGGGATCCCAAACTCAAAACCCCAAGAAATATAGTTGCCAAATTCCAGAGCTATCAAGTGAAGGAGAAAATACTACAAGCAGCCAGAAAGAAACAATTCAAATATCAAGGACACACAGTCAGGATCACACAGGACCTTGCAGCTTCTACATTAAAAGATCGAAAGAATTGGAACCCAATATTCCGTAAGGCAAAGGAGTTGGGACTTCGACCAAGGATCAACTACCCAGCAAAGTTCAGCATAACATTTCAGGCAAGGAGAAAGTCATTCAACGAAATAAGGGATTTCCAGAGCTTCCTGACCAAAACACCAGAACTCAGTAGACAATTTGATCTTCAAATGCAGGTCTCCAGAGAATCATAAAAAGGTAAACAGGGGGGAAAAAACAAAAACAAAAACTTGCTACTCAATTGGGGCAAACTCTTTACCTCCCTATAAGGGAAGATGATACCTGTTAATCTTGAGAACTGTGCAGCTATTATGATAACAGGGATATATGTCGAGGGAACGGGCATAAAGTAAATGATGTCATGTCAAAAATATGATTTAAGTATGAGAAGGGATTGTAATAGGAGGTGTGAAAAGGGGGAAGCAGAAAATGGCAAATTATATCACAGGAAGAAGTACAAAACTATAGTAGAGGGAAGGAGGGGAGGGAGATGAGCATTGTTTGAGAGGTACTCTCATCTGATTTGTTCAAAGGAGGGAACAATAATCTTAAGTAGATAATCCTAACTAGCTCTATAGGTAGTAGGAGGGGAAGGGGGAAGAGAGGGGAGGGTGGCTAAAAGCGAGGAAAGAAGCAATAAGAGTAAAGGGGAGTAAAAGGGAGGGGGGCTAAAAGAAGGAGGGGAAGGCTGCAGGAGGAGGGGGAGAAAAGTGAATACTATTGAGGAGGGGAAGGGAGATGGGAGAGCTAAAAGCACAAATGGTGGGAAAGAGGTTGGAGGGAAATACACAGATTGTAATCATAACTGTGAATGTGAATGGAATGAACTCTCCCATAAAATGGAGACGGATAGCAGAATGGATTAAAAGCCATAATCCAACAATATGCTGCTTACAAGAAACACATTTGAAATGGGGGGATACACATAGGATAAAGGTCAAAGGATGGAGCAGAATAGATTGTGCTTCAGCTCATGTAAGAAAGGCAGGAGTAGCAATCCTAATCTCAGACAAAGCGAAAGCAGAAATAGATCTAATCAAAAGGGATAAGGATGGAAACTATATCCTGCTAAAAGGCACCATAGACAATGAAACAATATCATTACTAAACATGTATGCTCCAAGTGGTATAGCATCCAGATTCTTAGAGGAGAGGTTGGGGGAGTTGAAGGAAGAAATTGATAGCAAAACTATACTAGTGGGGGACCTCAACCTCCCCCTCTCTGAACTCGATAAATACAACCTCAAAATAAACAAGAAAGAGGTTAAGGAGGTAAATAAAACTCTGGATAAGGTAGATATGATAGATCTCTGGAGAAAATTAAATGGGAATAGAAAGGAATATACGTTTTTCTCAGCGGTACATGGAACATTTACAAAAATTGACCATGTACTAGGACATAAAAATCTCACAATCCAGTGCAGAAAGGTAGAGATAATCAATGCATCCTTTTCAGATCATAATGCATTAAAAATTACGTGTAATAAAAGGCCATGGAAAGAGAAACCAAAAATCAATTGGAAACTAAATAATCTAATTCTAAAGAAGGGTTGGGTGAAAGAAGAAATCATAGAAACAATCAAAAATTTCATTCAAGAGAATGACAATTGTGAGACAACATACCAAAACTTATGGGATACTGCAAAAGCAGTTATTAGGGGAAGTTTTATATCTTTGAATGCTTACATAAATAAAATAGAGAAAGAGGAGATCAATGACTTAGGTTTGCAGCTGAAAAAGCTAGAAAAAGAACAAATTGAAAATCCCCAAGTAAATACGAAATTAGAAATACTGAAAACCAAAGGAGAGATTAATAAAACTGAAATTAAGAAAACTATTGAATTAATAAATAAAACCAATAGTTGGTTTTATGAAAAAACTAATAAAATTGATAAACCTTTGGTCAATCTGATTTTAAAAAAGAAAGAAGAAAACCAAATTACTAATATTAAAAATGAAAGGGGTGAACTCACCTCCAATGAGGAGGAAATTAAAACAATAATTAGAAACTACTTTGCCCAACTTTATGCCCACAAATTCGATAATCTAAACGAGATGGATGAATATTTTAAAAAATACAAATTGCCCAGATTAACAGAAGAGGAAGTTGAATACTTAAACAACCCCATCTCAGAAAAAGAAATTGAACAAGCCATCAATGAACTCCCTAGGAAAAAATCTCCAGGGCCAGATGGATTCACAAGTGAATTCTATCAAACATTTAAAGAACAGTTAATTCCAATACTACATACACTATTTTTGAAAATTGGGGAAGAAGGAGTCCTCCCAAATTCTTTCTATGATACAAATATGGTTTTAATACCCAAACCAGGAAGAGACAAAACAGAGAAAGAAAATTATAGACCAATTTCCCTAATGAATATAGATGCAAAAATTTTAAATAAGATTTTAGCAAAACGAATACAGCATCTTATCATGAGATTAATACATTATGATCAGGTAGGATTCATACCAGGACTACAGGGCTGGTTCAATATTAGGAAAACTATTAGCATTATCAATCACATCAACAACAAAGCTAACAAAAACCACATGATTATCTCAATAGAAGCAGAGAAAGCTTTTGACAAAATACAACATCCATTCCTACAAAAAACACTGGAGAACGTAGGAATAAAGGGAACTTTCCATAAAATAATAAGCAGTATCTATCTAAAACCTTCAGCAAGCATTATATGCAATGGGGATAAGCTAGATGCATTCCCAATAAGATCAGGGGTGAAACAAGGTTGTCCATTATCACCACTATTATTCAATATGGTACTAGAAATGTTAGCTGTAGCAATTAGACAAGATAAAGATATTCAAGGAATAAGAATAGCCAAAGAAGAAACTAAGTTATCACTCTTTGCAGATGATATGATGATTTACCTAGAGAATCCCAGAGATTCAAGTAAAAAATTACTTGAATTAATAAACAACTTTGGCAAGTTGCAGGTTACAAAATAAACCCACACAAATCTTCTGCGTTCCTATATATTAGCAACAAAGTCCAACAGCAAGAGATAGAAAGAGAAATCCCATTTAAAGCTAAGGTAGACAGTATAAAATACTTAGGAGTCTACCTGCCAAAACAAACCTGGGGATTATATGAACACAGTTACAAGACACTTTTTGCACAAATAAAGTCAGATTTAAGTAAGTGGAAAAACATTAGTTGCTCATGGGTAGGCCGTGCTAATATAATAAAAATGACAATTCTACCTAAATTAATATACTTATTTAGTGCCATACCAATTAAACTATCAGACAATTACTTTCTAGAGCTGGATAAAATAATATCAAAATTCATTTGGAAAAACAAAAGGTCCAGAATGTCAAAGGGACTAGTGAAAAGAAATGCTTGGGAAGGTGGCCTAGCGCTACCAGGCCTCAAACTGTACTATAAAGCAGCAATTATCAAAACCACTTGGTATTGGCTAAGAAACAGAGAGGTAGACAAGTGGAATAGACTTGGCACTCAAGATGCAGTAGGCAAGGAATATAGCAACCTTCTGTTTGATAAACCCAAGGACCCCAGCTTCTGGAATAAGAACTCATTGTTTGACACAAATTGCTGGGAAAACTGGATAACAGTGTGGCAGAAATTAGGCATAGACCCATACCTGACACCGTACACAAGAATAAAGTCCAAATGGGTACATGATTTAGGTATAAAGATTGATACCATGAATAAACTGGAGAATCAAGGAATAGTGTATTTATCAGATCTATGGAGAAGGGAAGAATTCTTTACTAAAGGAGAGATAGAAAGCATTATGAAATGCAAAATGGATAACTTTGATTACATTAAACTGAGAAGTTTTTGCACAACCAAACCCAATGCAAACAAAATCCGGAGGGATGTAGTAAATTGGGAAAGAATTTTTACAGCTAAGCTCGGGGATAAAGGCCTCATTTCTAGAATATATAGAGTACTGACCCAAATGCATAATCATACAAGTCATTCCCCAATTGATAAATGGTCAAAGGATATGAACAGGCAATTTTCAGAGGAAGAAATTAAAGCTATCTATAATCATATGAAAAAATGCTCTAAATCACTATTGATTAGAGAGATGCAAATCAAAACAACTCTGAGGTACCACATCACACCTATAAGATTGGCAAACATGACAGAACAAGAAAATGATAAATGCTGGAGAGGATGTGGGAGAGTTGGAACACTAATTCATTGTTGGTGGAGCTGCGAGCACATCCAACCATTCTGGAGAGCAATTTGGAACTATGCTCAAAGGGCTACAAAAATGTGCATACCCTTTGACCCAGCAATATCACTACTAGGACTGTATCCCCAAGAGATCATAAAAATGGGAAAGGGTCCCACATGTACAAAAATATTTATAGCATCACTCTTTGTAGTTGCCAAAAACTGGAAGTCAAGGGGATGTCCATCAATTGGGGAATGGCTGAATAAATTATGGTATATGAATATAATGGAGTACTATTGTGCCATAAGAAATGATGAACAAGAAGACTTCAGAGAGGCCTGGAAGGACTTATATGACCTGATGCTGAGTGAAAGGAGCAGAACCAGGAGAACTTTGTGCACAGCAACGAACACAGTGTGTGAGAGTTTTTTCTGGTAGACTTGGAATTTTGTAATAATGCAAAAACTTCTTATAAAAAAAAAATCCCAAAGGTGGTTCTCAAGGCAAAATGCCTTCCACACTCAGAGAAAAAAATATGGAAGTCACTCACAAAATGTAGCAGATCATGTTTGTGTACGTGTATGTGTTTGTGTATATGTTCTGATTTGTTATACGATTTCTTTCATTTATTTTAGTCTGACTACATAGCATGACCATAGTGAAAATATGCTCAATAGGAAAGTATATGTAGAATCTATACAGAATTGTATGCAGTCGTGGAGAGGGAGGGGGGTAGTGAGGGGTAGGTGGGGGGGATAAAATCTCAATTGTATGGCAGTGATTGTTCAACATTAAAAAATAAAAAAAAATAAAAAAATATTAATATAGAAATCATTATTGTGACAAATGGTACATATGCCTCACAGGACTGTAAAATGGGGCGAATGACAGGCAAAAAATGATCCTCTGATGAATTCCAACTCTAAATCTTTTGTTTTTCAATCATGTCTGACTTTTCGTGATGCCATTTGGGGTATTCTTGGCAAAGATACTGGCATGGTTTGCCACTTCCTTCTCAGCTGATTTTACAGATAAGGAATTGAGGCAAGCAGGGCTAAGTGACTTACCCATGGTCACACATCTAGTAAGTGTCTGAGGCCAGATTTGAACTCAGGAAGATGAGTCTTCTGATTTCAGGCCCAGGCCCTGTATCCACTGTGTCATCTAGCTGCCCAAAACCTTAAATTCATGATACTAAAAATTGGGAGCCTTAAAGGTGGAACACCTCTAAATGATGATTAGGTAAAAGGTGTGACTTCATTCCTTAGTAGCTGAAGAGGAGTTGAGAATAATTAAATACTTTTAACCAGTCCTGCTCCTAAGAGTCCACTGCTTTAGGAATAGATAGGTTTTTAAGTTTAGGTAATTTAGTTTTGTAAGGTGAGGAAATGATCAGCAATGTTGAATTATCCTCATTTGATGGGATAAATGACCCCTACTCCTCTTAATCCCTAAACATGAGCTATTATACTTTCAGGGTAAGGAAAACAGAGGCAATTAAAGGGCCTCAGGCTTTAGTGGTGTTGCTTCTCTTGGATGAGTAACATGGACATGAATTTCTAGTTACTAGTTGTCTTCTGTAATCAGGCTGCAGGTGCCAAGAGTAACTCTACATTATGATCTCCACACTAACCATCCCTTCAGGGCACCTCCTAAGGGTCTGTGAACACCTATTGATAACAAGCACAGCAGTGTTCACTGCCTTCTCTCCTGTCCTGCACACCAGGAGCCTTGGTATCAGTCCATGCTTTGATCCCTTACTTAAAGGGTGCCAGCCTCTTACTGCTTATTATCCTTATTAGCCTGATTATCCTTGTCCAGGGTCCTAATATTTCAATCAGCTACACTCTTTTTCTCTTTGTAGAGAGAAATGTTTTAGGGCTGATTTCCTTTGGAGGACTGTATCCCTTCAAATGGTTTCATAGTGTTCTTCAATGCAGAGTGCCTTCTTGCTGTTAGTATGTAGCATCTATAGGCACTGTATTGCTACTCTCTCATTTTCCCCCTAGAGCACGTATCTTTAAAAGTATTTGAATTATTCTGCACATTCCTTCAACTGGCATCCACACAGCAGTGACACCTTTAATACCCCACAAAATTTCTCATCACAAATGAAACTCTATTTTGTGACATTACCAGTAAAGAGTGCTTTTTTTAAAAAAGAGCATTTTTAATTTTTTTCAAGTCATGGAACAAAACAAGCGTCTCCATAACATAGATGATTGCACATAAAACTGCAAATTTATTTTTTAAAGTGGGTATTAGTGTCTTAAAACGCTTTAATTCTTAAATCATGCATTGAACTTCACTTCCCTATTGCCATATGTGTGAGGGCAGTGTACTTCTAATTTGTTTTTCCCTCCTAAATTTACTTTCTATTAATTTGAAATGACAGTTTTGGGGGCACTTGTCCCAACCACAGCGGTGTCCCATCTGTCAGTCTTGAAGAAAGGAATGGCACACTTTCATGCCTTTCTTCATTCTGTCAGACAGTTAAGGAGATGGGGAAAAGCAGAATTGCTAAGCCAAGTATGAGGGCGGAAGAGAGGAACAAGGGAATGAGCCTTATTTTTACAAGTTATCGATTACTCCTAGACTAAACTCCTTCAGTACAGAAACTGCTATTTATGTCTATATTTCTTTAAATTGGAGCACAGTTCTCTGCACACCATAGGGGAAGAATATTTAGTGTAGAGGAAGGAAGGAAGGAAGGAAGGAAGGAAGGAAGGAAGGAAGGAAGGAAGGAAGGAAGGAAGGAAGGAAGGAAGGAAGGAAGGAAGAGAGAACAGAGAGGGAAGAAGCAGGGGAGAAACAGTGACAGTGACAAGAAAGAAAAGTCAACAACCTAAGAAGAAAAATTGAAAAGGAGGACTAGAAATGGAAGGAATATGGCACAAAGGCGCATCTGAGATCAGAATAAAAGGTCAACATCCAGGATTTGTCCTCCAAAACTGCATTCCACCCAAAATGAGATGTTCCTTTACAGTGCCTTTGATTTTGATCTCCCTTGCTTCCTAGTACTATAGCTGGGGATAATTCTAGTAGTGTCATATATTTACTTTTTTACTGAATTGAGGATTGGTTCTATTTGGCCATTTCCAGCAAGCTCCACCATGGGAGTTCTTTCTAAGCCTTTTTCTCTGTGTACACATATGCTTTTCTGTCTGTATTTTTCTTTATGAAAATTGGTATCTTTACACCTTGAATCTTTCATTCACTTTTCTGCATCCAATTCCACAAGATCATTTTCTTTTCTCTTTTGGAGGTCATTTTGGTTTAGGAAATATTGGCCTATGCTTGAATCACATTTCTTCAGTACCATATTATAATGAACATTGCAATTAATTTTATGTTAAATGCTCTTCCCTGAAGTTCCAAAGCAGTAGATTTCAAAGGTCTTCGCTGACCCTTTGTGGCAAAAATAGGAACTGCATTCCTTTGGAATTCTGTGTATTGAGATTTTGGCCATAATTAAAACTGTCCAATTAGTGCCATATTCATGTAAACTTGTAATTAAATACATAGCAGAAAGGTAAGGACTCTGTCATGGAATCTTCACTCAACATTTAGAGTAGGGAATGAGACTAAGCATTAAATGATTTCTATCTATTAAAATTATCTAAAAACATGTTTTGCTTTGCTTTTTATTTTTCCAAATGAAATGTGGTTTAATGAATATGTAGTAGATCTGAGAGTTAGTCAAGATGCTAGGAGCCAAAAAGCCTTGAATTCAAGTCTCGGTTTTATTACGTAACTCCTTCATTCTTTAGGCAACCCTCTAAGATTATCAATTGCAGGGGGAAAAAAGTACTAACCTATTTTGGAAGAGGGAATTTCCTCATGCAGACATTCTCTAGTGCAATGCAATCCCAAGTCCAAGCTTACTTTATCTTTTATGCCACCTTTATTTCTTAAAACATCTCTCCCCCTACTCTCCCTAGTAAACCATTCATTCCTTGTTATAATTTTTGAAAGAACAAAAAAAAAGCCTTTCAAAAAAAATCAACAAATCAATTACATATGATACTATATTCCATATTCCACATACATACGGCCCCCTTCTTCTGACAAGAAGAGGGAAGTATATTGATATGTGATTTAATGTTAATGAAAGAAAAACTACATTCTAGTTTTTAAATAATGAATTAAATATAAATTTATACCTCCCAGGATTCCCAATATGATACCAATCACATTCATTTGGTGTCCTCCTTCTCTGTCATTATCATCGTTATCACCACCATCATCACCATCTTCACCGTTATTGCTATCATCTTTTCTCATCATTTGATACATTGAAATGTCCCTGTGAGGGCTCAGAATTAGGTACAACTCCTTGTAATCTGATTCCAGTATAAGGTAAGCTCCTTGAGAGCAGGGGTTGTTTTTTATTTTAATATATCCCTTGCTCTTGGCTCTGGACCTTTCAGTCAGATGCTGAATAAATGTTAGTTAAACTGATTTGACTTCACTAATTTATAACTGTTTGGAATCATTTCATGTCCTTGGGAATTAATAGTCTTAAATAATTTCAGTAATATTCATTCTAACTTTACTGTGTCTCTTCCATAAGGAAGCTAAATACTTCCTTATCTGTTAATATAGTTTCTTGGCTTTTAAGCAAAGAACAGGTGAACTACTTGAGATCAATTCCTATTTTTGTGCCCTCTTGTGTATACTGGAGGAGTTTTTTGGTTTTGTCTTCTATCCCGGAATCCCCACATAACTGGTGTGAAGAGCAGGTCTGCCCCTCCAGGTAAGCAGGAAGAGTAGTTTCATATACAGTAGAATTTGAAGGGCAGACCAAGTCTTGTCCCTTAAAATCTCCCCTGCTGGCTTAATTAACATAAGAACTGAAATTCCTATTTATTAAATAAAGATGGTACCTTCCAATGGTCCCTGATAAATGCATTAGCACATCTTGAATACTTTAATATGAATTCATTACTGTACCTAAGAGAAAGCAGAGACCTGGGGAAAACTGTACACAGGATAGACAAATTTTCATGTGGCAGGAAGTAGGAAGGGAAGTTGGGAAATGGTCTAGTAGAAGATGAGGTTTGCCCAGACTGGAGGGTCCCCTTCTGAAGCTTTGGGCCCCTGGAAAGAGAGATAGTGACAAAAAGAGTGAAAGGAGTGTCAATACAGGCACTGAAAATAAAGTGTTTCTTTCTCATTTTGCCTTTAGTGGAACAGAGTAAATTCTCTCAATCCTTAATGTGTAGCTGGCAAGGAGAGGTTGAGGGAATGCAGGCAAAGGCACATCCATTTTGACATCATTGAGTCTCTTCTCTTTCCAGTGAAATCAAATGAGGGCATCACCGTTACCTCCTTGAGCCTTGGGGTTGCCCTTCACATGTTTTGAGTTGAAGTTTAAATCCTGCCTCAGATAATTACAAGCTATTTGATCCCTGGCAAGTCACTTTACTTATCTCACTCAGTTTCCCCATCTTTAAGATGGGGAGAAGGGTTGAACTCAATGATTTTAAGGTTCATTGTAGCTCTATGTCTATGCTCCTACGATCATTTTATAGATATACTAACATCATTGTTTGGTTGGGCATCAAGAGGTCACCCATAGCTCCAGAGCTAGAAAGGAATTTAGTCACCATCTAATCCAACATTTATCAAATGATAACAATAATAATAATAATAATAATATAATAGATGAAGCAACTGATAACCTAGGAAGATTAAATTCAGTCTCAGACATTTACCAGCTTTGTGACCCTGGGCTTGTTTGCTTCAGTTTTTTCATCTGTAAAATGAGTTAGAGAAGGAAATGGCAAACCGCCTCAGTATCTTTACCAAGAAAACCCCAAACTGGGGATCATGAAGAGTTGGACATGATTGAAATGACTGAACAACAATGCCTCATATTTAGTGTAGAACTATGTCTCCCTTCCAACCCTCTACGCCATGTATACAAAACATGCCTTAGACAGCTTAGATGCTATAAGTGATAGAACCAAGCCAATTTAAAACATCAGGTAAAAACTATGTTTTAAAAGTATGTCCTGTTATCTTCTCCAGGACAAGGACAGTCTGAACAGTCTGAGCCATTTGTTGACTGAAAGTATGAAACCTGAACATGAATAATGACAAGCTTTGACTGAAGCTAATGCCTGCTGTGACCTATGCGGCACTGACTTAATCATGAATTCTGTATTTTGAAGAAGAGTGTGTGTGTGTGTGTGTGTGTGTGTGTGTGTGTGTGTGTGTATAGGTCTTGCTAAAAAAACAACACTGGCAAAATCACAATTTTCTAATTCAAAACCTATCATTCTCCACTTATTGAGCTTGGCTGAGTTTTAAGAACTGTGCTGCTAAAGTCTCAAATCAGGTGTGAAATTCCCAAAACTCAAGCTCCAGAAATTCAGACATCTTTTGGTAAGCATTTGATAGGGCCTGAAGGGAGAGTTGAGTTTCAACAGTTGGAAAAATAGGATTTTAATAAAGAAAACTCTTATTCAATAGTATTTTCAGTTAAAAAACTCAAATGACAATTTGTAATGCTATTTCATTAGCTTCTTTTGATATGATTTTGGTATGGGCATGTGATTTTTGTCAAGGACACATCAGGAGTTTCTGTGCAACTTACAGTCCTTAGGAGGCTGCTTGGGTCTATTGAGAGTGGCAGTCACGTACTTAGGGTTACACAGACTGTATGTTTGAGATAGAGGAATTAAACCCAAGTCTTCATGACTTCCATGTTCTAGTTCCTGATTAAATAGCAGTCATAAAATCAAATTTACCATTAAAACCTTAACTTTTCCATCAATGCCAAATTTTACCCGAGGTTACCTTCCTCTAGAAAATTTAGACTGAAATTCTTTTCCCCAAACTAAAGATGTCATTGATTTATTCTCAGTAATTAATTCAGTCAATTGTTTTGATACTAATTGCTTTAACCTCACTTTGTAACATGTCCAATTTTTCTCCCCATCACTCCCCTCCCCCTGCTTCCTAATACCTTGCATTCTGATTACCTTAGATTCATTATTAAGGTTTTCTATCCTAATCACCAGGAACTACTTCATTTAAGCTATGCAGATAACAGCCATGCCATA
The DNA here is from genome assembly GCF_028372415.1 of Notamacropus eugenii. NCBI lineage: Eukaryota > Metazoa > Chordata > Mammalia > Diprotodontia > Macropodidae > Notamacropus > Notamacropus eugenii. Next base: position 122,739,836 of record NC_092873.1, read on the forward strand.
GTATTGACAGACAAAGAACATCCACATAGCAACTTGTAGCTGAGGTAATGCATTAATAGTAATGATGGCAATCATAATAATCACTATTATTAATAATATTGCTGTTATCATAGCTTCTCATATTTATATGTCCCTCTAAGGTTTTCAAAGCACTTTACACACACTATCTCTTTTGACTTTCACAATCCTGTGAGGAAAGTGCCATTTGCATTGTTATCTCCAATTTACAGAGGGGAAACTGAGGCTGAGAAGAGAGAAGCAGAAGGTAAATATCCCCAGGCTAATTGGATGAGTTGGAGAAGGAAATGACAAATCACTCCAGTACTTTTGCCAAGAAAACCCCAAAATCAGGTCTTGAAGAGGCAGAGAACTGAAAAACAACTGAATAACACCCACAAAATTGGTCTAAAGGCCCCCAGTTGTCCAGAGTCACAGTTCTGCTTGTGTAGGGACCAGGATCCTTACACCATGGTACAGACATACATCATGTTAATACCCTTTGCCTGCATAGGACTGTTTTCCCCTTCCCAAGGTCCAGCATCACCTAGTTAGTATCAGGGGCAAGATTTCAACCAAGGCCTTTCTGACTGAGTCCAGAGACAAGTACTGTATCCTCTTTCTTCATTTGCCTCTCATTAACTAATTGAAATTACCTAAAGAACCTTCATTCTAATGCCAGTGATTATGTAACTTTTTGAATAAATAAATATACGTAGGGGAACTAGAGAACAGTAAGAAGGGTTACATTTCAATGAAAAGACAGGACAACTTTCAAAGGTAAGAGCAGATGAAGGATGTCTAAATGTGAATGTGCAGAAAATTTTAAAAGATAAAATCCAGCTAGGTCATGTTGCCAAAAATACCAGAGTAGTAGAGAAGAGGGAAAATTGAAGTTTTCTGGGATTCCTGTTCCAGTCACATGTCCTTCAATTCTCTGGGTGAATAAATTGTATTCTAAGCTGCACTTTTTGGAGTTCAGGTAAGAACCAATTTCACGGTTGCTACTATAAAGAGATGGAAGTCACAGACAACTGAAGCTAATAGGTTCTCCAAAAATACAAGATGTCTGATCCCAGTTGTCTTCTCCTCTCAAAAACTCCTCATGGGTGAAACATATTCATTTTAAACTGTTGTATTCAGCCACCTAATTGGCCACTTCTGTAGAAAGACAACATCTAACTTTAATCATCTTTACTTTTCCATTAGGATATTTCCCTATCAGTGGAGAACTAAATAGCTTAGCAAAGCTTTTTCATGGACTGAGTCATCTCTGAGTCCCTGCTTATTTCTTTTTCAAAATTAGTTTGTGTTGCAGTGTGGAAGAACCATCACATGAGGACTGTCACCAACTACTTCATCGTGAATCTCTCCCTGGCGGATGTGCTTGTGACCATTACTTGCCTTCCAGCAACATTGGTAGTGGATATCACAGAGACTTGGTTCTTTGGACAGTCCCTCTGCAAAGTGATCCCTTACTTACAGGTAAGGTTACATTTGTTGTTTGTTTGATCACCACCAAAGTGCCTTTTTTAAAGGCTCCCTGACACACTACTCCCACCACTAACACTTTCAAATGTGGTCTGAACTAGATTAAAATGTAATTGGAGAGTATATGTAGGACTTGTTAGAGTATAAAGAGCCTTGAATGACAAAAAGAAAATTTTGTATTTGATTCTGCAGATGATAGGCAGTCGGTGGATTTTATTGAGAGTGTGTGTATGGGGTGGGGGCAGGGTGACAGAGTAGAAGCTGATTTTGAGGCATTTTGTGTGGTAGTTGAGACAGATGTTTCCCAGAGAAGGGGAAAAGTAACAAGTGCAAGATGGAGAAATCATAATAACAGTGATAGTAATGGTAGTGTTTTCTACAGTAATCTACAGTTGAGTAAAGTTCTTTATGAGACAGCATCAACAGCAGAGAGAATACTGGCTCTCAAATCAGAGAACCTGGCTTTAAATCCCATCTCTAATGCTTAAACCTGTATCTGCTTGGATCAGTCATTTCATCTCCCTTGGCTTCAGTTTCCTATCTATACAATGTGGAAGTTGGCCAAGGTTACATCTGATCTCCCTTCTTGTTCCAGATTTATGATCCTCTATGATCTCATTATTTAACTGTATGACAACAATCTGTGAAATAGATTATTATTTATTATTATTATTACAGATGAGGAAACCAAGACTCAGAGATGGTAATGAACTTATTCATAGTAACACGCTTATTATCAAAAATGGAATTCAATGCCATTTCCTCCTAACTCCAAGTCTGGCATTCATTGGCACCTTTGACTGTCTGGTACAAACACTACAGAGCAAAGGAAACACAGTGTTTTTTAGCCCTGCCAGGGAATATGAAATGGGGGCAGAAAAGGCAAATTTTGGGTGGAGGGAAAAGAAAACAAATTAGGAACTATCAAATGTAATTGCTTCTCGTCAGCTCTATTGGTGACTTGTCCTAAAGGAAAATTGGGAGAATGGTCTCTAGAAACGGGTGAAAGTTTTATGCTTCTTGTAAGTGAGCTCTGTATTTGGATATTAAGCAATTACAACCATCATTGTCTTATGAAGACCATGGTGTCTAAGGATCTGGGTTTGAATACTGATTCAGCCTCTTATTGTTGTAGTTACTCAGTTGTTTTCAGTATTATCTGACTGTTTGTGACCCCATTTGGCATTTTCTTGGTAAATATACCAGAGTAATTTACCATTTCCTTCTCCAACTCATTTCACAGTTGAGAAAACTGAGGCAAAAATAGTTAAGTCACTTACCCAGGATCACACAGCTATTAAGTCTCAGAGGCCAGATTTGAACTGAAGAACATGAGTCTTCCTGATTCCAGGCCCTGCTCTCTAATCACTGTACCACGTAGCTGTACCTTCCTCTTACGTGATATTTAATTCGGGAGTGGGTGGAGGAAGTCATTCAACCTCTCTAGGCCTTGTTTTCCTCATCAATAAAATGAAGAGTTGGACCTAGATGATCTATCTGGTTCTTTCCAGCCCTAAATATGTGTTGTCTGATTCCAATTGTTGAAGACCTACTGTGTGTTCCTACCATGTCCCTTCCAACTTTTGAGTCCATGATTCTATGGTCACTTGTTAATTTATAAAAACATTTAGATTATAGGCTGAAATATGTTCAGTGTTGTTTTTTTTTTTTAAATAATGCTTGATCATGTAGGTAATGATTTCATCTTATTGGACTTTTGTGAAAAATTTTAATTTTTCATTATTATTTAGTAGTAATAATGATAATGATGATAATGGAGATTTTTACAAGTCTTTGTGTATATTATCTCACTTGAGCTTCACAGAAATCCTAAAATACACAGTAAAAGTGATATTATCACTTATTTTATATTTAAAGAAACCAGTGGCTGGTAAGTGAGCTGGTAAGTATTTATCAGCCTCTCCAGAAAGGACACACTTTTAAGATTAACATGCATTAACATTTTCTCCACCACTTTCTTAAGACTAAACAATCACCAAAAGTATAAATCTAGTCCTGATTTGTAGCTTATGTTGATTCACAAGCAGAGAGTTATACTCCTGAAAACAACAACAGCCTCTCAAAAACCATTTGAACCTGACCCTAGCACATCCTTGGTCGCAGATATGACTTGCTTATGGTCACATAGCTAGTTAAAGTCAATATTGTGTTCTCTGTTTATGCTGCTTCTCAACCAAAAGGCATCATCTATTATGGTGAAGTCATTTTTTAATTTGTCAATTACTAATTGCATTCAACTAATGAGGAAACTAAGGGTAGAACACAAGAAAAATCTCTTAGATCACTGTTATTGACTGCTACCTAAAGCCTGTCTAGGATTTCTAGTGATGGAGGAGCATAATTTGGAGTTACCTTTCCATGTTCCCCCACAAACAAACAACATGCACTATTATAACCATTTCCCTTCTCTATCACAGGTATGCTCTACTGGCAATTATACATTTTCAAGGACTTCAAATATAGAACAAATGAAAGAAGGAGTCCTGATGTAGACCTTTGGTGGAAAATAGCTTAGATGACCTTTGGAAATTAAAATGTCATCAAGAATCCCTTAGCTATGCAATTGCTGCAGATAACTGTTCTAAAAGGTGGTGTGGGGGGGGGGGGGAGGGAGAGATTTGCAAAGTCAAAAGTACCCAGAAAGTGCCCTGTATGCCTGGACTTATAGACATCAATGGTAAAGGAGTAGACCACAGTCCAGGGAAGTTATAAATTTTATGCAGTTATTCAGTTAATAAGGTGTAAAGCTACACAAACTGAAGATTCTGGAAGACTTTAAAAGATTAGAATTCATTGTAGCATTTTTTAAAAAAAGTTTCAGATCGAAGATTAAAGAAAATAATTTCCTTAAAGAATTCAAACCAGGAGTCTGGCCTCATAGTAGCTATTCCTTTATAATTCTGGAGGCCCTCAAATCATAAATTTAGAGCCAGATGGGAACTTAGAGGATATTGCTTCTATCTGCCTTCCTATTTTAAAGATAAGGAAACTGAAGCACTGAAAAGTTATGTGTTACCCCATTTCATGTAGCTTTAAGTTTCTAAATAAGGATTTGAAACCAGATCTTTCTTTACTCCAAGTTCAGTGCTGTCACCTAGTTTGTAGAACAACCTTCCCACATCTCTCAGGATACAAGCAATCTGCTGCATTTCTCATGGCAGCTTGGTCAAAGGACATCTCTAGTCAGGGTTTAAAGAATTTATTTCAAGTTCAGACTGGTTCTTAGTACTGGGGAACCTTTAAAACATAGAGAGATAAGAGTAGATCCAGATTTCCATAGGTTATGAATTGGAAGTTTCTCCAGTTACACAGAGGCAGAATTTTTTGTCAACATGACCTTGGGAGAAGTTCATAAAGTGCTGAGATAAAGGAAGAAACTAAGAAATAGTTTCTTCTCAAATGAGAATCTTTGTACTAAGTATTCCATCTGAAGCAACTACTTGATTGATTTGGGTCTCCAGGGCTTCTTAGGTTGAATATACTTTATACCATTTCCCAACATCATCCATACATTTGTTGAAATCATATGGTGTCAGTTCTTTTTAGTTTAGGAAGTTCTCAGAGCTTTCAGGATTTTCTGAGTTTTAGGCATCAAAGTAAAGATTTAAGGTATCTTGTGATCTAGTACTTAGTCCAAAGAATGTGTATACCAGATATTTCTCTGTAGAAATTAAACAACTATTGCACTTTTTTTTAAATAGAAAAAAAGTAGTGTCAATTTCTTTAACCAAAGGAGCAAAGAGTTATCATATGTTTCATCTACCCATCTAGAGCTAGTCCACCTTTCCCAATTGTGACTCAGTCAATTTACATTAATCTCTAACTCAAAGGATAAGAATGAGTAACCATATATCTGGGTGAGATGAAAAAGCCTAGAGTAGAATAGAGTAGAACTGATACTCATTAGGTCTCTGATAATTCCTTTGTCTCCTACTGTTACTCTCACTATTTTTTTGTCTTCTCTGGGGAGTACTTTTAGACAGTCTAGAATTCCTAACTTAGTCTCACCCTAATTCCAGTCTTGGCCCCCTCATTTATATATGAAAGGATTAGGAGAAGGATGAGAATACAAGACTTTTCACTACGGAGTGAGGTCTTTTTTTTTTTCTTACTGTTAGATCTGGCACCTCCTAAAACCCTTTACTCTTAGAAAATCCTTTCCAACACCTTTAATTGTTATGAAGTTTTAAATTATATTAAACCAAAATCTTTTTCCTTTTAACTTCACCACAATTAAAAAATGGTCAAATAAGTTAGTGATCCCTTTGGATATCCTAGATTCTATTATAGGTAAAGAAATAGAAGAAACCAACCAATTGATATTGACAAACAAGTCATTTGGAAATAAACTGTGTTGAGCTTGGGCTCCTATAGTAGAAAATCATCTTTTCCCCCATTGTCATGGATTATAATGAATCACTAACAGCTCAGGTTCAGCAATTATACTCCTAGAGGGAGTCAGGTATGGGACTGAGACTCCTTAAGAATGCTTGCAAGGAGGCTTTCCTACATTAGTGTGAAAGTGTGGCTATAATGACAGTCACATAATTCTTGGGCAGAGTAAGAGCAAAACCTTGAAAAATCTTTAATGAGGCTACAAAGGTATTTCTCCAGGATGCCATCCTTCCCCAGATTAACAGAAGTAAGAGCATCAAAAAGTTCAGGGGCTGGAATATATGATTATCAAGGACATCATAAGACTTCATCTCCTCATTATCTCTCTTCTAATGCATGAAATTAGGTGAGGTTCTTCCTCCCACAGGTTAAAGAGGGGAAAACATAATTTTGAGAAAGAATGCTAATTTTTCAAAAAAGAACATTAACAAATTTACAATATCAGTTTTTTCTATCATTATAACAAAACAAAGATCAGTAGAAACTATAGTTTTAACTTTATAATGAATAGCCATCAATGAGTATTACATTCCAAAGCTACTAGCTTTAATTTAAATATGGTCCACCCTTATAAATTATCAAAAAAAAAGAATAAATTATGTTCAGTGTAGAGTATTTTTTTCTGAATTTGCTTTCTTTGAAAGTTCTTAGTTGAAGATGATGGAGAAAGTCAGAGACTCACTCAAGTTCTCTCAAATTTCCTTCCAAAGAACTTTAAATAATGCCTCAAAATGAAATATGTAGCTGCAGAACCCACAAAACAATGGAATGAAACAATTTTTCCAACTTAAGACAACCCAGAAGGTCAGCAGGGAGGGTCTGGTGAGAATGGAGGTGATACAGGAGCATAATTGAGCACAGGCTATCCATAGACAAGTCAGCAGTAGGACTTGGAGGCAACTAAATCTGTAGTAACAGCTTCTGGAACTCTCAGTCCACAAACAATAATGAAGTTGGACAACTGGTCAGAAGGACGTTACAAGGGAGGCTTTGAAGGCACTAGGTGCAGTACTTTATTGTATTGCCCATACATGGATCTTGGTTGAAGTCCTGAGTCACAGGCCTAGGGTAAAGCACTATCACATCAGAGCTTATAGCTGCAGGAGAGTAGGGGACACTGATCACAGTTCTAGGGCAGAAAAGAGTGTTTGTGATCACTCACAGACTAGAGAACAAGCCAGGAGAGTAGTAAATACAACTCTCCTTAAATCATACCACCTTGGAAGAACTGAAAACTTACAAACCTTCAAACTAGCTCACAAAAACTGAAGCTGAGTATAGTGTTCCCTCCACCCCAGGAACAAAGACCAACTTTAACATAAAATTAAAAGTTAAGAAATAGACTGGGGAAATGAGCAAACAAAAGAAGTACACAAAAGAACCTGCCTATAGAAAGATACTAGAGTGACAGGGAAGATAAAAACATAAACTCAGAAGACAACAAAGTCAAATCAAAAAAAAATACGAAATGGCCTCAGGCCCAAACAGAATACCCGGAAAAATTTGTAAAGAATTTTGAAAATCAAAGAGAGTTAGAGTAAAAATCAGGAAAAGAAATGATAATGATGCAAGAAAAGTCATGAAAAAGGAGTCAACAGTTTGGTAAAGGAGGCACAAAAAATGATTAGAGAAATGCGAATTAAAACAGCCCTGAAGTACCATGTCATACCTCTCAGACTTACTGATATGACAGAAAAATAAACTGACAAATGATGGAAGGAATGTGGGAAAATAGAGACACTAATGCACATCTAGTGAAGTTGTAAACTGATTCAACCATTCTTGAGAACAATAACCCCAAAGGGCCATGTATACCATTTGACCAAGAAATACTACTACTAGGTCTGTATCCCAAAGAGATTAAAACAAAAGACCTACACATAGAAAAATATGAATAGCAGCTATTTTTGATGTGGCAATGAATTTGAAATTGAGTTGAAGAAAAGCTGAACAAGCTTGTTATATGATTGCGATGAACTTGTATGATACTATAAGAAATGATTAGTAGTGTGCTCTCAGAAAAACCTAGAAAGATTTACATTGACTGATGCAAAGTGAAATGAACAGAACCAGGACAACATTCATTGTACATACTAACAGCAATATCATGTGATGATCAACTGTGAATGACTTAGTTATTCTAATCAATATAATGATCTAAGACAATTCTGAAGGATTTCCATCAAAAATGCTGTCCATTTCCAGAGAAAGAACTGATAGAGTCTGACTCCATATCAAAACATACTTTTTTAAAAAACTTTATTTTTCTTGTTTGTTTGGTTGTGTTGTTGTTGGATATTTTGGTGTGTTTTTGGTCTGTGGTTTCTTTTACAACATGACTAGTATGTTTTGCATGACTTCAAATGTCTAACCTATATTAAATTACTTGTCTTCTCCAAGAGGATGTGGGGAAGGAGGAAGAAAATTTGGAACTCAGATTTTTTAAAAATAAATGTTAACTGTTTTTGCATGTAATTGGGGAAAAACACAATATTAACGTGAAAATGTGGTTTTAGGAAAAAAAGTTATTTATATACGTATGCGTGTATGTATATATACAGACATATATACATATGCATATATACATATAGATACGTAGGGTCACCATGAACCCAAAATATTTGATTAACCAGAAGGCTTTCATCCTTCTTTCAATTTTTATAATTTAGAATTTACTGTACCCTCAACCTCTTCACTGAGAGTTATTCAGATTCACAACCTTAAAGTTATCCTCAGTTTTTCTCTTTCCCTCATTTCTCAGATCTGATCATTTGCCACATCTTGTCAGAACTAGAAGAACCCATCTATCCATCTCCCTTCTAGGATACTTAGCATTCTACTTCATCACATTTTGCTTGGTCTGTTGGACCAGCCTCCCATTTTAATTTTCAGTTTTCAGTCTCCCTCTTCTCCAATTTATTGCCACACAGCTGTCAAAATAATCTTCCTAATGTACAAATATGACCATTTCCCTCCCTCTTCTCTTCAAGAATCTTCAGTGGCTCCTTATTAACTCATGGGAAAAAAGCACATGTTCTTCAGCTTGGCAATTAAAGTCATTTTGACACTAATCTACTTTCCCAGCCCTACCACATATCTCCCTTTCATTTGATTTTCCAGACAAACCAGTAAGTATACTTGTTCCCAACCTTGAGACTCCATTGTTTCAACCTCCTTGTCCTTGCTTAGATTTTCTATCATGCTCAGAAAGCCTTCCTTTCTGATCTCTGCCTCTTTAGTTCCCCTGAAACACACAAAGTTCAGTTTGGTAACATTTCCTAAATGAGAAAGATCTCCTATTCCCCTTAATTCAAGGGTTCTTAAACTGAGGACAATTAAGTTTTTGGAGGGTCAATCATATTGATAATGTAATTGTTTCCCTTTGTAATTCTCTGTACTTTTTGTGCATTTGAAAGCATTACCCAGTGAAGGGGTCCATGGACTTCGCCACACTGCCCAAAGAGTCCAAGACACATAAAAATGATTAAGGACCACAACTTTGTTTGTTAGTATTTGCTTCCTCCTTGTCCAATAATCATGGATATTCTTATCCATATTCATGTTTTATCTCCCCTGTGAGTGTAAGATCCTGGAGGTCAGAGACTTTTTTTTTTTGGTTTTTTATTTGTCTTCCCACCACCTAGCACTTAGCACAATAGAAATAACTAGGCTCAGAGAATACAGTATTGTATCCATAGTTAGAAGACCTGAAATAAAATCTGACATCTGATATTTACTAGCAATGTGACCTTCAACAAGCTTCCACATCTGTGAAAAGGTATGATAATAGCAATCTCCTTATTAAGGTTGTTCTGAGGATAAAATCAAGATTTGTTAAGTGCTCCATATATTTTAAATTGCTATACAAATTCTGCTTATTGATCATCATCATTATTATCATCTTTTTAGATTGGATGCAATTATCACCTAACTGATGAAGGGGGCCCCACACATTTATTTTAAGTGAAGAATAAATGCATATAGATTCATAGTGGCATGTAGCATTTTTCTACTAGTCAGCCTTGTTTCTCAGGGCTTATGAATAACGAACTACAATGAATCACTAAGAAAGTACTGCTTTAGTGTTTTCATGAAAATCTTAAAAGTCTGTATTATATATAGGCAAACCTTCTCTAACATTCTTCTCTAATATTGATCAGAACCCAGACATTATGCCCAGAACCATTTTGCTTTCCCTAGAGTCTTGTGGATAGGTAACGAAATAGGGCTGGATTGAATGTTGAGAGATGACTAGAGGTTCTAGAGAATTTCTTGAACAGAATGCTGTCCAGACCTTGTGAATAAAAGGAAAAGGTGAAAATGAATTGAGCATTTGGCATCCTTTAGAACTATAGAACTGTAGTAAGTCTGTGTCTCATTCATAACCATATAAGGCTTTTCATATTTTAGAAATCTGGCTCTACAACTCATAACACTGCAGAGAGGAGACTTGATTGAGATCTAGCACAGATAACTATATTTTCTGGGAGAAAGTTTCTATTGAAATATGAACTCATTCTGAATTAATATCCATATAATGAATCTTCTTAATAAAAACCAACTACTGCCTTTGGTACAGTTTATTTGAAAGGACTAAAGGAAATTGAAATTCAATTGCTACTTGATTACTGAAAGGAATAAGATGAATATTATATTTGTCTCCATAAAACAAGTGAAAGTGAGTCCTATGATTCTGGGTTGCTCTAAGCAGATTATTTTTATGAGGTTGTGATTTTCTCTGTCACTGCAGAAGTCAGCAAGATGAAATAATGATGACACTGCTTCCAAAGGTGAAGCAGAGGAAATGAAACATTCATTTTTGTAACTTTAGGAGTTGTTTTGTGTATAAAAAGCATGAATTACCTGTACAAATATTTCCTTTTCCTTTCCATCCCCCAACTCCCAGTTTAATATTTTAACTTTTTTTTTTTCATTTCCACAGTGATTTGAGGAGAGATTTGTTGATAGAATTTACATTTACCTTCCTTGACAATCCAGTTATCTTAATAGTTAAGTGATATTAACTTAATTAATTAATTAATTAAGTGATAACTTAATAGTTATCACTGGGTCAAAAACCTAAAGCATTTTCAATTTTTAAAATGGTGATTCTCCTATTTTTTTTGTCTTTCCTTTCTCTTAGACTGTGTCAGTCTCTGTGTCTGTGCTAACATTGAGCTGCATAGCCTTGGATAGATGGTATGCAATTTGTCACCCTTTGATGTTTAAGAGCACTGCCAAGCGGGCAAGGAACAGTATTGTAATTATCTGGATCGTCTCGTGCATCATAATGATTCCTCAGGCGATTGTCATGGAATGCAGCAATGTGCTCCCAGATTTAGCCAATAAAACCACTCTGTTTACAGTGTGTGATGAACGCTGGGGTGGTAAGTATGTTATTACCCACAAACTAGGGGTACTGCTATGCCAACTACAAACCAAGTCTGACTCTTTTTTTCTTGGCATTTCCCTAATTCTAGACCTCATAAAAGTTCAGTACCTTTAAGTAAATTTCATCTTTTTATGACCCCTAGACATTCCAGGGACATGTGACTTGGTTTGTATGTTTTTAGCACATATAAATAAAAGATCACGCTAATCCATAGTTCAATTCTAATAATCAGAAGGTGACACAATTGTAAGAGTCTTTGAAAGCAAAGAATCTGGGTTTGAATCTAGACTGTCTTGATTATTACCTATATGACATTGACCAAGTCACCTCTAAATTCCCCCCAGAACTGAAATGATGACCTTTTGGTTCTGTAATCTATCATCCTAAAATAGCATCATGTAGTAATGAGACCCTTGGACTGGAAATTGGGAGATCTGAATTTTAATCCAGGATTTGTCACTAAACACAGAACTTTAGAATTGAGAGGGATCTCAATCATTATATAGTACAACCTCTACCCCCAAAGAGCATCCTCTATAATATATACAATAAATAGTCATAAAGCTTTGGCTGAAAACTGTCTAATGAGGTCAATGTACTTCATTCTGAGGAGGACATTGTACTTTTGGATTCACTAATTAATAGGGATTTTTTTCATAGTTAAATCATTTCCCTTTCATGGGCATTAACTTCTTCATTTGTAAGATTAAGAGGATAGACTAGATCAATGGTATCAAATTCTGATAGAAACCAGAGACACTATATCATGAATACAGACCCCTGTGGGTCTCATATTGACATAGTTTTAAAATGTGTTATTATTTGCATTTTATGATTTTATGTATCTCCTCATTGGGCAGCTAGGTGGTGCAGAGGATAGAGTGCTGGGCTTCGAGTCAGGAAGACTCATATTCCTGAGTTCTCATCTGGACTCAGACACTTACTAGCTGTGTGGTCCTGGGCAAGTCACTTAACCCCGTTTGCCTCAGTTTACTCATGGAACTAGAAAACCACTCTATTATTTTTGTCAAGAAAACCCATAATAGATTCATGAAGAGTCACATGTGACTGAAATGACTGAACAACAACAAATTTTATACCATTTTGATTTGGTTTGGGACTCTCTTGGCAATACTGTGGACAATATGAGAATTAAATGTAACCTAATTAACATTTCTGCACTAGTTACTCTTTGAAAATATGTCTTTGTATTTGTACCCCCAGCACTTAACACAGTCTCTGAAATACATTTAATAAATGTTACTAGATTAATTATGTTGATGCCCTTCAAGATCCAATATTTTATTAAATCTATGAAATAGCAGATCAAAGTTACTTATAGTCTTATAACATCTATCTTATAACAACTATCTTTAAGATAGGCAAATCAATAAGCATTTATTAAACATTTTGTGTCAAGAAATATACTAAGCACTGAGAATACTAAGAAAAACAGAAAAAAAACATTCCTTTACTTTCCTTCTAGAAGTTGATATTTCAGTGGGCCAAGACAACACAGAAAAGGTAACTGAAGTGGGGGAAGAGAGAAGAGATAAGATGACTTGGTTTGGTATTCTTCCTAAAATAGACATTCTAGAAAGAACTAATGAGACAGACAGACAGACAGACAGACAGATAGACAGACAGAGAGACACAGACACAGACATAAAGAGACAGAGAGAGAAAGGAAGAGAGATAAAGACAGAGAAAGAAAGAGAAAAAGACAGAGACACAGAGAGAAACAAGCAGAGAGAAAGACAGAGAGATCAAGTTCCTAGAGGAGAATACTCCCAATGTAAGAAGTTCCAGGAGTAGAGTAAATTTTAAGAGGGAAAAAGGTCCAGTGTATATTGTCATCTCCCCAACTTTCTCAAAAAGTAACGTGATCCTTCTCTTGCAGATTAAGCACAAAGTGAGAGGTTAGAGAATTCTGTACTCTGAATACAGGTTGGCTGTAAGGTACCTTTTTTCAAGCACACACACATATATGCACACATACATATATATATACATATGTGTGTATGTAGTATGTGTATTAAGTATCCTTCAAAAATTTTATAAACTTGTGGGTACGCACTTTAAAATAAGATTATTCACTTTACAGAAATGTTCAAATTGCAGACACTAATAGTGGACTTAAAATGACTGGATTTACAAAATTCACAAACTTAACAATCTTGTTTTAGGGGCACATCGGATGTACAATATCTACTTGTATTCTGGGCCAAGTCACTCATCCATCTTATTTCCCTTGCTAATAAAAATGGGAGAGATGAAACTGTATCTACTGGGTTAGTTGCAGTCACTCTTCATAGATATTTCTATGCTGTTCAAATGTAACCAGCAGAATTTTAGAGCACTTCTTTTAATTTCCTGGAATCTTGCACATAGTAGGCACTTCATAAATGTTTGGCATATGTAGATATAGACATAGATGACTGTATGCTTTATTGGGAATGCATTTCTATCCTTAGACACATTAAAATTCTTCCTGTAAAGACCCATGATAATAATTCCAGGAGGGCCCTGTACTGGCAAAAACCCTGAGCCTGACACCACCAGCAGATTGTGTACATTAGACAATGAGAAGGAGAGTGTTGGTTACCATGACATTAGAGAGCGTGATCAGGACCCATTAGTGACAGGCCAATGAAAAGAGCACCACTTTTCGGCACAGATTACAAACATGCTTTCCATTCTTTATTCCTCTTTTTAAAAAAAGTACATTTTACTCCCATACTTTCATTAGGAAAAAACTGGCTTCTTATGACCAATTACTGCAATGAATTATTTTAGAAAGATGTCATGCTTTTATTAGAAAGACATCCCTTTATGGTAATGCCCAAAAGCTTTGGCCAAAGTGGGAAAATATAGTAAGGGGTACCAGTCAAGTGTTACTCTTAGATAGGGCATCAGTTACTTGTATCTAGGAATTGAGAATCCACTCTTTAAATTTAGAGAAAACAACAAATTGGGCAGAACTGATTGTATCTCAAATGTCAGGAATAAATTACAAATCACTGCACTGTAGGGGAATGGTTCCACGTAAATGAAATTCTAAAGGGATTGAGGCAAACAAGGATATTTTAAAAAGCTAGACTGCTAGGGAGACAGGTATTGCACAATCTTTTTTTAAACCAATCAGATAATGTTGATTAGTGATTACTCTGTGCCAGATATTGTACTAGGCAGCTGGGATCCAAGTGCAAAGAATAAAGCAATCCTTACTCAGAAGGTGCCTATCCAGGGTAAAGAGAAGGCACTGAATACTGCTGGTGAAATAATACTGGTCCTGTTGCAGAAGGAGAGGACCTGTTGATTTCACATTCCAGCTTGTTCACTTACCAGTCAATGTGACCCTGGGAAAATCTTTTAATCTCTTTGAATCTCATCTGGAAAAAGAAGATAGTGATAATTTATACTCTATCCAACAGGGTTGTAGTGAAGAAAGTGTTCTATAAAGAGACATATGGATGTGAACCACCAACATTAAACAGATTTACTCTAAAATAAAATATACCTAAAATTTCTTCTTGTTTCTAATATTATAGTTATTGATTGTTTTCTATAGGTTGTTACTCTGCACTTGCAGGCATGCGCATGCACACACACACACACACACGATGTCTTATATATAGTGATCAGAATGAAATAAGTTGAAAGTGCCAAGAATAATGAGATAATTTCTCTGGAAGTCATATTCATTGTGTTACTATGTTCCAACATAATTTTATATTTTAAATAACTCCCCGAGGCCTATTTCAAACATTCTCCCTGCCTTTACCCTTCTTCTGTGACTCATAGTGCCCCGTTATGGGTCCATATAACGTAAATCTTCTCTTTAAAGTCAGATCTGTAACCTTGGCATAAAACTACAGAGAAAGAGAGAACTACACCTTCTAAGACTCTTTTCAGCCCCATGATTCCACAAAGGTAGAGTCTTAGAAATGCTTCACTAAGGAGAAGGTAAGAATGAAAGAGTGACTGATAACAGGTAGACATAGAGTTTGTAGAAGTAGCTTACTAAGAAAGGAAAAAGGAGGACTGAGCCATGGTAGAGCTTTCACAGGTAGAACAGATATTTTATTCTTGTGCAATGGAGCCAGAAAGTTTCAATTTACCAACCCTACAAGTTTGCATTCTTATTCAAAGGTAGAGTCTTATTTTTCATGATATCCAAGGGCTTTAGGCAGATTGGAAATTGTCTGTTGATTTTATTAGCATAGACAGCTTCAGGTAAGGAGCTTCATCTGCCAAGGCAGAGACAATTTCTCCCTATTGATAGTCTAAGAGAGTGGTCAAGAGCACTAACAGGTTAAATGAATTGCCCACGGTCACTCTTCTAGCATGTCAGGTATAACATCTAGGTATTCCTGATTCCAAAAAAGTCCTGTCTGCTATGCTAACCTGCCTCTCTAGAGCTTTGCTTTGCTTAATTGTTCAACTTAGTCAAAACATTTAGCAAGCAGATAAAAGGCACACCCGGTATTTTACAAATATCAGCTGTATTCTCTAAAATATGCTGCTCATTAAATTTCCTTCATGTGCCAGCATGTTTTTTCTGTTTTGATGGGTTTTTTGCTTTTGTATTTTGTTTTGGATTTTGGTTTTTGTTGTTCTTTTTAAACTTCAAATGATTCAGACTCCCCCAGGAAATGTAAGGAGTTTTAACCCCCATTAACACATATCACAAAGCTATGGGATCTAGCCAATACCTGTGAGTGTGCAGTTTTCAGATGAAGTCTGAAACCACATTATTTTCTAATTATCTTTGACCAGTAGATGCAAATGCAAACTTATTTCCAGTTTGAGAGTTTGATTATGTAGTCCTAGCATGAATATTATGGAAAGCAATTATTGTGAGATGCATGCAAATATACAAATGCATGCTCAGGCTGCTGAAGTCATTTGGGAAAATGGTTAGAAAGGGATTAGATAATGGCCCATAATTACTGTAGCTGCTTATAAAAGCAAGAATTAAAATAATATAAAATTAAATGGATCTTCTGTAAAATCAAATTTAATACCAGTTATAAAATGCACTCTTCAATATTAAATCCAATTGTTTACTGAGAGTGTTCCACAGAACACTGGTAATGCTTTTACTGCAGGGTATCCTAATTCTGATTGCAAGATATGTCTTTGTGCTACCACACAGTGCCTTGCAAATTATAGGAAATTGATTCATAAGTATTTGTTAACCGATTATAAATTAGAACAATAGTAAATACAAATCCTATAGGTATGTATACACTTTGTTATGCAATTCAACATTCATTCATTCAAAAACTACTTGGTAAAAGCCTACCACATGTGAAATATTAGGCTAGTATATGATTCTACTCAACTAACATTCATTAAGGACCTACTGAATGCAGAGTAATGCTAATTGCTATGGAAGACACAAATTTGAATAAGATATTGTCCCTGCCTTCATGGGGGCTGGGGAGTAGGGGAAGGAAACAAACATTTATTAAGCAACCACTATGTGCCAAGTAATGTGCTAAGAGCTTCGTAGATATTATCTGATTCAGTCCTCACAACGCTGTGGAAAAAAAATCACATATAAATATTGCTTCCTCTTAATAACTGACATTGTGGTAAAATGCAAAAAAGCATTTGATAGAATCTGAGAATCAAGTTCAAATCCATACTGTGACAGGTACTATTTATGTGATCTTGGGAAACATTTTTCACTTCCCTGGGTCTCTGTTGCCTCATCCATGAAATAAGGAGGGTGGTCTACTTGGATTCTAAAATCCCTTCTAACTAGAGAGCCATGGTTACACAAGCTTATGAAAGAGTAAGAAGTGTAGACTCAGAGAGTGATTTACCCAAAGTCTCGTGGGTAACAACGTTTAGGGATCAAATTCGAACCGCAGATGACTGAATTCAAAAGCAATGGTCTTTCTATTACATATTATAGCATTCTGACATAGGAAATGATCTCTGATCTCAATGAAATTATAATCTAGTAGGAGTAGTATGATATGAACATAAAAATTTGATAACTGTAGAATAACTATCTCACATTTTAGACTATTGGAGCACAAGAGAGATATAGAGTGCTCAGTGCAAGGGTTGAGAGAAATAAAAATTCATTTCTGACTGGTCAGATCAAAGAAAACTTAAACTTTTCTGCGATCTGTCCTCAAAGATCTTACTTGGCTCACTATAATAAGCTGTTGCTGCTGCTGCTCAGTTGTTTCAGTCACATCTGACTTTTTGTGACCCCCATTTGGGGTTTTTGTGGCAAAGATACTAGAGTGGTTTATTCAAATATGTTAAATAAAAATTCTAAGAAACAAAATTAGTTTGAAATATTCAATTAAGCTTCTATAAACCCATAAGCTAAATCTGTTAAATAAAAATTCTAAGATTTGAAATTAGTTTGAAATATTCAACTAAGCTTCTATAAACCTATAAGCTTTCAGTGAACTTTCCAAATTATAAATTTGAGCATCTATAGTGTATACATTTGGTCATCAATAAAGAAAATTTCAGAAAATAGAAGTACAAGTATTTTAGTATTATGGTGACTGCTGAATATTACAGATTTTAATTGTTCAAAGTTACTTACTTGAATTAAATCAAATCAATGTATCCTTCCCAAAATGCAACTTCTGTCACTGAAGCCATGAATCCATGCCATAAATATCATATTTATATGTTTCATACTGATTTTAAAATAAACACAGCATATTGTTACAGTATTGATTATTCACCTGCTTTGTAAATTTGTCACTAGGTTGCTACTTAAGTTACGTTAACTAAAAGACTAATTTTTTTAATGTTTTTACTTTTGACAACTGCCAATTTATTCAATAAATGAAAACACATTTTCTAGCACTTATGATGTGCCAATCACTGTTCTAAGTTCTAGATGCAAATAAAAATATCATAATAATCGCTCCTTGCTGACAAGAAACTCCTAGTTTAAATACAGAAGGTAACACTTAAATTCATCTGAAGTAGACATGGAAAGGACCAGAAGTCCTAGCAGTGATGTGGTGGAGTGAATTCCAATCCTCAAACATTCTTAGGTTGCATTAGTAATTAATACGACAATTCTCAAACATTCTTAGGTTACGTTAGTAATTAATATGCCAAGGTACTGCAGGGCATACAGGCAGGGAAAGTCATCATCCAACAACATGGTCACCTCTGTATTATAATAAATTTGCTTTTGGCCAGTATATGGAGTTTGCATTAGAGTGAGGAAGAAAGATCAACTATGAGACCATTACAAAAATCTAAGTGATAGGCAATAAAGAACTTACGTAGGGTGATGGCTATATGAGTGAAGAGAAGGGGGTGAAGGAAATATGAGAGATGATGTGGATATTGAAATGACAAGATTTGAAAAATGTTTGGGAGTTGGAGGGTTAGGGAGAATGCATAAGTAGGGGATGAGATCCAGATTGTAAACCTTTGTGACTGCAGGGATGATGGTGCTCTGGACAGAAATAAGGAATTTAGGAAGAGAGATGGGTTGGCAGATGGGGGTGGGGAGGATATGCAATTTAGAATACATTACAACACATCCACATGACTTCATTTTATGTGATTCACTCTACTGTATTGAAAACAGAAAGAAGTACAGTGTGGGATAGGACTCTTACTAGTCACTACCAGGTAGTGTAGAAGGAGTGTTCCTGGTGAGGGACAATGTCCCAGTAGTACCTGAACTGCTGTTCTAATTGGTGTGGAGATTTAGATTTAGACTGACATTGAGATTATAACTTCAATGACTGTGAAGAAGAGGGATGTTTGAAAGTCTGTCAGTGAATTGGGAAGAATTGATGTGGAAGAATGTTGGGGCAGGGTGGGGAGATGGATAAAGAGTAGGTAAGATTAAATTGGAGATTAGAACCTTTTTTTACTCTCATTGGGATGGTAGGATGGAGTCCATATTCCTGTGCTCTACTCAGTTGATCACAGTAGTCAAAAAGATTCTTCACATATTTGCATATTAACATATAATCCCCTGCCCTTATTTTCTAGTTAGGGAGGTCTTTATATAGTAGATTGTGTCACTGCCTATCTAGTCTTCTAAACATGGCTATGTAAAATTAATTTTTTTCTATACAATAGCTGGCTATTATAACAAATCTCTTTCAAGATACTCTCATGTGCATGGACTCAACAGGCAATTATCTAATTCCCATCGTTCCAACTTTTTAAAATCATCTTGACCTTGGAGTGAAATATCTGTGCATTATGTTGAATAGCTCTGAATTCTATAAACATTTTTGTGGCTATGCCCATAATGCCCTTATCACACCCACCTCCTTCCTTTCAGTCTTTTTAAGGCTGGTACAGACATTAGGGCTTCAGAGGTATCTGCTTCAAAGCCTTATTTTTATGTGAAAAGCTCACCTATGACCCTCCCCTAGACATATAAAAGTTGAAAGCTGCTTAGGTGCTGGGGGAGTGCCCGGGTGACTGTAGAGTTTCTTTGAAATTGGCCCACCAAATGTTTCTCAGGCTGCAGCACTTCAAAGAGAAAGGCTGTTTTCTCCTGGCCTCTGGCCTCTCTATCTTAGCTGCCTGACTCCTATGGTTTTTTTTTTTTCTTTTCAGAACTGAGCTGTTTTATAGAATAAACTTAAAAGAGGCCAGGATCCCAGCAAGGAAACGATGAGCTAGGTATTTGCCACCTAGATAAGAATAAGGTTGTTGGGTTTTTTTTAAGTATTCCAGCCATGTGCTCAGCCCTCCAAGGAGTGTTTGCTGTTCTCCCCTGTCAACATTATATAGAAATAAATAAATAAACCAACTAACAGAAAAATCAAATAAATAAATACAACCACTCCTATGTAAATAGATCTTAGAATGGGGAGGGGGTGGGAACAGTGAGGTGAAGGTTGGAGACAAAGGATGGGAGATGAATTAAACATAAAACTATTGGCATTTCTTTCATTAAAATGAGAAAAATCAATAAGGTACTGCTAGCCTTCTTGCCTAATAGCAGCCAAACAATGGATTTTTTTTCCACTGCCTATGTTATAAAAGGCCAAATATGACAGAGGGTAAAGATAGGGAGGAATTTGGGGAGAATAATTTGACATTTTTGTGAAGATTTTACTCTGAGAATTTACTTCCCACTAAATCACACAACCTATTCACACACACAAACAATTATGATACATTTATCGAACTCAGTACCCTCATTTTATCAGTAAGAAAACATAGGCCCTGACCTCAGAGATAAAGTGACTTAAGATCATAGATATAGGACTGGAAGGGACTTCACAGGTCAATTGGTTCAAACCCCTTATTTTATAGATAAGGAAACTGAGTGGCAAATCAATGAAATGTCTCACCTAAGGTTATACAAGTAGCAAATAGTAGATTCAAGGATTAAAACTCAAATCCTCGGATTCCATATTCAATTTTTCCACCCATTTTACCATACTAAGGTCATATAGCTGTGGGGTATCTACATTCAAGTGATAATTTCATCTGATGCTTTTTTCCTTCACAATATATTGTCATTTGCAATATTTATCAATTTTGCTACTAGAAAATTTTATTTGTGAAGGAAATATTTAATTATAAAAAGATGATTTTAGGAAAACATAAGTCAAAGATATGCAAATTCTCAAATGTCTTTTATTAGTAGTGAATTTAATAGAAAACACTGTGATATAAATGTGTGTATTAATACAATTAATAAAATAGTGTAGCGAGGTGGTCAAGCAGATAGAGTGCCAGGCCTGAAGTCAGGAAGACTCATTTTTATGAGTTCAAATCCACATTCAGAAACTTCCTAGTTGTTTAACCCTGAGCAAGTCACTTAACTCTTTTTGTCCCAGTTTTCTCCTCTGTGAAATGATATGGAGAAGGAAATGGCAAAAAGCTCCAATATCTTTGCCAAGAAAACCCCAAATGGGGCCATGATGAGTCAAACATGACTGGAAAAAAAATAAACAATAACAATTAATAACCTAGGTCATCCACATTAAATACAGCATTTCTTTATCACACACCAGGGCAGTAAAGGAGTCTTGGTTAGTGCACTAAGCTGGAAGGCACCATTAGCAAAATTCAGGAATTACATTGGAGTTTCTGCTTCTCCCAAAGGTAAAACAAAGACTCTCATAAATGAAAGTGCTGACTGAGACATACTCCCTATTTTAAGTGCAGAGCTGGACCGTGATTTTTTGCCTCTCTAATAACCATATGTAATCAAGGCAAAATCACTTTGCTCTAAAAGCAATTGCCTTTGGGAAGAGAAGTGGCAGCATCAGCTTCCTGATTGTTCTTATCTGAGAAAAATAAGTAGCATTTGTTTTTCACATTTAGAATGCCTCTAATATGTATGTAAGTAGCGTCTAAATGTAAGGGCAGTTTTAAGCCTGGGATAGTCATTCACATTAAACCAACTATTTAGCTAGTCACCAAGATCACCTTTAGACCATGAGAAGTTATTGGAAAAATACCTTTCCTGGAGAACTGTTATTCTAATGTAGAATAATATGTTTTTATAAGGTCTATGTAATGGATAGGTGAATTGATAGAATTCTAAATTTGGAGTCATAAAGACATGATTTTGAATTCTGCCTCAGCTACTAGCTGTGAGACCTCAGGGAAGACATTTAATCTCTTTTAGCCTTAATTCTCCCATAAAAATATAAAGTTATGATAGTATCACCTACCTTGCAAGACCATTTTAAGGACCAGATGGGATTATTCAGAAACATACGGACACATGTATGTGTATGTGTATGTGTGTATCATATGTGCTCATATCTGTCTATCTGTTTGTCTATCTTTATTTCAGTGATCTGATTTTTTTCCCATTCTGGCAACATAGTATTTCCAGTGAAGAACACATAGACAATATATTTGCATTTTTGAGACATTAGTTTTAGCAAAATTTAAAAATATGGTATGTTTCAACTTTTAATATCTATATATATATTTTTTAAATTTCAGGTGAAATTTATCCTAAGATGTACCACACATGCTTTTTCCTAGTGACATATATGGCACCTTTGTGTCTCATGGTGTTGGCCTATTTACAAATATTCCGAAAACTGTGGTGCCGTCAGGTAAGCAATTTCACTTGATTTATATTTCACCTAATAAGAATTTATACAAACCCAAATTACCGCAATGAATTTATGTAGCATACAGGTAGTTAGTGAAAGGCAGACAATGGCAAGTCTAGATAAAAAGGTTGAAATACTAATCAATACTGAGCTAGGTTTTATTAATTATTTTATTAATATTTGCATTTGAAAAATCTAGTTTGTGTACTGTCTTAATGGCTCAAAGTTAGAGACACAGTTGTACCTACTTGGTGACTTAACTTCACTTACAAGAGCAACATTGGCCAAAGCAGGTCAAGGAGGGGATGGAGATGTGGTTTGCATGTCGGAGAAGGCATCTATATTGATGAAATCACAGGTCTTTTGAAGCATTGAAGTATAAATAATATTATAACTAAATACATGATCAAAAATATGAATAAAATATGCTTGGATTTTTTTTTTTGTGATTAAGATGTGGTACTCCTTTCAGCGCTGTGGATCAAGACCTTTCTGCTTTAAGATATTGTCTCTAAGACAGTTGGGAGCAAGATGATGCAGTGGAAAAAGTATTGACTTTTGAGTGAGAAGATCTGGCTTCAGCTTCCACATTTTGGCACTGCTTTTGTGTCAGTGGGTTTTCTTATCTATAAATGAAGGTGTTGGATGAGATGGCTTCTGAAGTTACTTTTATTTCTAGATCTATGATCACATTAACATAAGTTACTATGCCTGAAAAATATAAGTATTAAGCTGTGTTCCACCTTTTGGAGTGCCTCTGAGTTTACTGAATTGCTTTTTAGGTTGAAATTGCAACCATGGTGGTAATGATAATAGTATTTATATAACACCTTAAGGCTTTGTAAAGTGCTTTACATATGCTTAATAATAATAACAATAAAAAAAATAATATTCAAATTTTGCAGAGGTTGCTATTATTTTCCCCATTTTCAGGTTGAGAATATATGGGTCTGAAAGAGATCATGTGACTTGCCTGTAGTTATATAGCTAGTAAGTATCTGAGGCAAAATTAGAACTCAGGTCTTCCTGAATCCAAATCCAATATCCCTGGGCCACTGAACCCATCACCAGTTTCATGCATGCTATCTTTCAACATCAGTAAGAACTGTAAGAGCTTGTGCTGCATTAGCAAACCAAATGAGACCCCAAGGTTATCCTTGTACCATGATAAGATATTGGAGGAATGCCTTTAGTAGAGAATTAGAATCCTAATTTTTAAAATAATATTTTAATTCTATGTAATTGATAAATGAATTGATAGAATGCTAAATCTAGAGTCATAAATGTTGAATCCTGCCTTAGATGCTGGCTAACTGTGTGACCCCAAGAAAGACACTTAATGTTTCTGAGTCACAGTCCATCATCCATAAAAAAGCAGGTATTAGTAGCACCTACTTTAGAGGACTTTTTGAAGGACCAAAAGGAACTATAAAAATGTATGTATGCCATATATATGTATATGCATATGTGTGTTTGTACATCACATGTGGTGCTTTGTAATCTTTAAAGATCCATATATATTTAGTTGTGATTTTTAATATAAGCTAAGAAATATGTTGATGAGTGGATTCATTGAAATGTCCCTTTATTAAGATACATACTTTAAACTATTAAGAACAAATAAATAGTATCTTATTTAAGCTTTTTAAAGAAACAGGTATTATAAATGCCCATAAGAGTTTGATGAGACCTTATAGGCCATCTAGTGCAGTTCCTCCATTTTACAGGTGAGGAAACTGATAATCAAGAAAGTTAACTTGTCACTCAGATAAGAAGTATCAGAGGCAGGATTTGAAATCATGGCCACTGATTCTAGAGTAACTGTCCTATCCGCTGTAGCATTGCAAACATTTCCTTTGCATGGCAGTTAAGTCATAAAGAATATGAACAATGACATGAAGCAGCATGGAAGGTAAAGTCAACCATCATCATCTAGTAGCTATTAATCCATTATCTGTCATAGGTGTCAAGTCACGTATTCAGTGAGTTAATACACACAGTCCCTGCCCTTGATAACCTAAGATAGAACAAAGCTGATGATTGGTCATTTCAATTTAGGGTCAATTCCTAAAGCAATTATTAACCACCTACTCTATGCGAGGTACTGAGAAAATGAGAACAAAATATTTCTGGTACTCAATGTTCTTACTTTATTTGGAGGGAGATGACACATGCATAGAAAAATTAAGTATAAAATGGTTTTCAAGGGGAAGGGGATAAGGGTCAGCTTCCTAAAGAAAGTAACATTGGGACTGATCTTTGCAGGAAGCTAGCAATTCTATGGGACTAGGTAAGGAAAGAGCCTATTACTGAAATAGGAAAGCTAGTGCAAAAGGGAAGAGACATGGGAGTAGGTTGACATGTTTCAGGTAAAGCAAAGAGACAAGTCAGGTTGGACCAGTAGAATAGTCAGGGGAACAATGTACACTTGCACTGAAAGGTAGACTGCAACCACACCAAGGAGGGTTTTACAAGCCAGAGAAATCTGTATTTTAACCTAGATTAAAGAGAAAGAGCATATTCAGGCTAATGAATAAGGTCCATGAATTAAATCACAAGTAAAGATGGATTGATATATATCAGTAGAGGCCCTAAGAACATTTGATGTGAAGGTCAAAAGAATTACAAGCACAGAAAAAATAAGGTTTGTGGAGGATATATCATCTTACATTTTATCCTAATTGGCATTTATAATATAAATTAACAAAAATAATATAGCATAATGATGTAGTTGTATTAATAAATAATAATATGAAAAATACTTACTGAATTGAAATGTTTTGAAGGAACATGCAGGGTTTCAGGAAATTACTATGGGAAAAGGTGCTGAGACTGTGGAAAAGACTTCCACTAAAGCCACTCTCACTCAGTTTGAAAATAAGGAAACTGTCTCAAAAAGGTGAAGTGCCTTGACCATGGTCACAAAGATAATATGTATTCCACTGATATCAAAGCTCACTCTCTTTCTACTTTCCACTGTAGCACACTGCTTTTTCAGAACTAAATTATTAAACAAGTCACATAATTATGAGTTAGAAGCAATTTTCAAGGGTATCTCATCCACTTAATCCTCAAAGTAAATTCCCTATACCACATATGCAATATGTCACCTTCAGTCTTTGCTTGAAGACTTTTGGTGAGAGAGGAATCACCATTTTCTGATACACTCCATCCTACTTTGGATAGAGTTAATTATTTGCAAGTTATCCCTAACATCATGATTAATTTGCCTTTCCAATCCATTATTCTTTGCTCTTTACTCTGGGGCCAAGAAAAACAAATCAATTCCCTCTTCCTATTGCACACCGCCCACACTTGAAGACAGCTCTCATCTACCTACTAAGTCTTTTCTTTTAAAGGCTGCACATCCCCAATTCAAATCAGTTTAACTCCACAAAGTGCCTTCAAACAGTTCCCAAAAGCTTGAATTCTGGACTTTTACATCCCAGTGGTCTTCTCATAGCTCTCTACCATGTAAAAGTCTTTCCAAAAATGTGTTGTCTAGAAATGAAAATAATGTACCAAATGTGGTATGATCAGGCCAGAGTACAGCAGGACAATCATATCTCTGTTCGTGTATCTTATGGCTCTCTTCAAGCTATTTGAGATTTCATTAGCCTTTTTGACTTTCCTGTAGAATTTTAAAATTATATTGATTCAATCTATTAAAAAATCCCAGATATTTTATGATTGACAATTTTGTAGTCATAGAACCCTCCCATCTCATACTTGTGAAATTAATTGGTCAAGCTCAAGCTTTAAACTTTGCATTTTTTAAAATTTCCATTTTTTAGATTTAACCTGACAGTCTTCCTTGTCAAATATTTTTGTCATAATTATAATTTCCAACTCTGTTATATGTTGATTATCTCTCAGCTTCAGAGGATAATGTATAAAGAAACATTGAGTAGGATAATAAGATATAGACAGAAGTTCTTACTTATGTATTTATGATGCTTGCAGTCTTTTGCAGATAATAGAAGCTCAATGAAAGAAAAATTAATCATATTTACAAATACCAAACACCACTTACTTCCTTTTCAATATGAAAGTTAGCAGAAATACCAGGACCACACTAAATTCTAAATTATTAATTATTAATAATTATTAATTATTCTTCACTTTCAACACCTTTTAAATGTCTGTTTGTGTATATGTGTAGGTATATATACATGTGTGTATGTACATATATACACACCTACATGTGTGTATATATACGTATGTGTATGGTATATTTTCAAGTCTAAAAAATAATCTTCTTTAACAAAATCTCTTAGTGGATGCCCTTCATCTGCTTCAAAATGTTTTTTAACAAAAATGAAGCTGGGATTTAATGTGAAGCTATCTAGGATATGAAACCAAGTACTCTTACAAAACAGATTAGAACAGAAAATGCCAACTTCAGCAAAGTTCTGCTTAGCAACCATAGTCATGTAAATTAATCCCAAATGGGTGACTTGGTGGAATCCATTTGAGAACTTACTTTTCATGTCCAACTGTTACTACTCATAAACAGATTTGGAGAACATTATGTGTGCCATAGGCAACATCAACTGAGCCATCAAATGACTGGCCTACACCATTAGTCTAAAAACAATGAATGTATGGAATCCAGTCTGTTTTCATTTCCAAATTTCTGGTTTACATTAAAAAAAAAAAAAAAAAAAACCAACAAAACCTAGGGTTTGAATTACATGTCCTGGTCTGAACTTTAGGTCTAATTATCAGAAATGCCTAACATTTTCTACATTCATCTAATTCAAATTAGTATGTCTTTGATACTTTCCAGAAACTGAAGATTGTAAATGACTGGAAATCACTAAGTCTGCACAGGATGAAACATACATATCCTCATTTCTTTGAGGTTTTGAGAACAACCTCTTAACGGTCCACCCAAAAACATCACAAATTTCACTTTGAGACTATTGCTTCAGGACAAAAATATCAATCTATTACCCTTTGTATCTTTATCAAGATTCTTGCCTAATCTCAATCTGAATCTGATTCATAATATTCTTGTAAAAATTGCGGGGTTCGATGACCATTCTTTTGAACCAGATTTTTTTGGAACAATAGTTTTCATTTATATTTTAATCATAGTCTTCCTGATATAACCACTCCTCCATCATTGAGCTTCCTTTGTAAGGTAGGGAGGGAAAAACAAAAAAAAAAGCAATATAATGACATTAGCCAATACATACAACCTTCAGTGTCTATGAGGAGTAGGGCGTATTTCATTCTTTCTTTTTGTTGTTTCTCTCACCACAAAAAAAAAGTTCTCCTTCCTCACCATCTCATCCTAAATCCCACCATCTGAAGGAGGCCTTCTTCCATTTACTCTGCATATATCTTTTATGTGTAATGCACACACACACACACACACACACACACACACACATACACACACACACACACACACACCATTGTCTCCTTCATTAGAATGTGAGAATCTTGAGGTAAAGAACTTGTATTTTTTGCATTTCTTTTTACCCTCAGTGTTTAGCACAGTGCCTGGAAGATAGTAAATGCTTAATAAGTTCTTGTTCATTTTTTTAAATAATTATTTTATTTTTAATTGATTCTCAATAAAAACAAATGTATCTAAAAGTACAGGAATGTTTCTTTCTCTCTTCCCTTCTCCTTGTTTTGGTCTCGGAATCACCAGCAGGCGTCATCTCAGAGAGGCCTAAGACAAGGCCACCTTGACTGCCTGAATAGTGGCGTCCTTGTCGATGCCAAACATCTTCAGCAGCTCTGCTGGCTTCCTGCTTCTGGGAACGTTGGTGACTGCCAAGCAAGTGATGGTGATGCTGGGTTTGCCCATGACAGCTGCAGCTACCGCCTCTCCTATGCCACTCTCATAGTAATGGTCTTTCACGGTGAGGATACAGCCATGGGTGGCCCAGGCACTGTCAAGGACAAATTTCTTCTCCAGGGGCTTAATTGTAAAGGGATCAAGCACCCAGATGTTGATCTTTTCTTTCTTCAGCTGCTCTGTAGCTGCCAAGGCTTCATGGAGAGTCACTCCAATCACAGTCACCTGGTCATCTTTGCTCTTCAGAACCACCTTAGCCTGGCCAATCTGGAAGTGTTCATTGTTGTTGTAAATGACTGCATTGTCTGGGAGGCTGGTCCTTATGAAATAGATGCCCTTTGTGTTGGCAGCCAACTCAACCACTTTCTCAGTAGCCACAGTATCACTCAGGTAAAAGACTGTTCCATTGGGGATGCTCTGGAACATGGCAAGATCTTCAAGTGCCATCTAAGAAGGACCATCTTCACTGATGGACACAATAGGCGAGCCACACAGTTTGATGTCACTCTCAGAAATGACTGCCATATGGATCTGGTTGAAGGCCATGGTGAAGAAGGTGGCAAAAGTGCTGCAGAAAGGCACGGTCCTGTCCCATTTGGCACATCCCACAGTGATGCTCACCATGTTCTGTTCTGAAATGAAACACTCAATGAAGCAATTGGGATGCTCCTTCTTAAAAAGTTCTGAGAAGGTGGAATTCTTGGTGTCCTCATCCAAGGCAATCACATGGTCACTGGCATGCTCAAGTTTGACCAGGGCCATGTCATAGGCTTTACAGGTACCTAGCTTGTCTGCAAGTTTGAAATTTGGGGGAGATGGCATCCAGATGTTGGTGATGTTCACTGTGGGGGCATCCTCCTTGGGGAGAGTAGCTAGAATCTTCTTCTTGCTTTGGATTTGGCTGTATATTTCCTCGATGACCTGTTCTGCCATGGTCTTGGGAAGGGGCTTCCCATGCCAAGCTTCCTTATCTTCCACACCTGAGATTCCTCTGCCCTTATATGTCTTTGCAATGACAGCTAGTGGCTTATCCTTGCCCTGGTCAAAGACCTTGCAGAGTTCTTCCATATTGTGTCCATTCATGACCATGACGTTCCACCCAAAGGATTCACATCATTTCTGGTACACTTCCATTTGATGCTGCAGCAGCTCTGGGTGACTGGCCCAGCTGATTAATGTCAAAGATGGCAACCAAGTTACCCAACTTGTAGAATCCCGCAAAGGCCATGGCGTCCCACATAGAGCCTTCAGACACCTCCCCATCACCCATCAAACAATAAACACAGTAGCTGGCCTTGTCGAAGTATTTATCTGTGCAGGCTATTCCACATGCTGCTCCAAGCCCTTGACCTAGGGAGGCAGTAGCCACATCTGTAAAGCCTTGTTTAAACACTGGGGAACTGTCTAGAATGGAGGTGAACTTCCTCAAGTTCAACAGCTCATCCTCTGGCAGGAAGCCAGCCTCTGCCCAGACTGCATAGAGGATGGGAGTCACATAACCCTTGGAGAGCACAAAGCCATCATTACTGGGGTCCCTGGGGTCCTGGGGTTTATACTTCATAGTATGGAAGAAGAGGAGCACCATGATCCCAGCCACACTGTAGCATGATTTGGGGTGGCCCGATCTGGCTGTGGTGGTGGCTTGGATAGAGTTGATGCCCAGCCGGTTGGTGGTGTCCTGCAGTGCCTGCAGTTTCTGTTGCTTTGGCTTATAGCAATCCTCCATGGCAAAGAGGGTTTGGGGCGGATCTCAAGCCTGGTGTGAGCAGAGAAGGGGAGCTGAACAGCAAGGTGGACGGCGAGAGCAAGTTCTTGTTCATTTAAGGTTCTCCAGGGATGAGGCTAAAAAATACAATTAATTTTCATATAAAGAGGTCATTTTATTCCATTCAACAATATCCTTAGTATGTAATCCTACTGATGGGATCACCAGGTCAAAAAGTATGAACATTTTTGTAGTTTTTGTTGTATATTACCATATTGCTTTCTTAAAATAATGTACTAATTGACATCTCTACCAGCAATATAGGAGTGCGCCTATTTCCCCCCTCACCTTTCAATCATCATTTTTTTTCATTTTAAGCTATTTTCACCAACTGAATGATTACAATGTGTTATCTCAGAATTCTTCTAATCTGCCTTTTTCTAATTACAGAAAGTATGACTAATTTTTAGGTAGTTTTGGACAACTTATATCATAGCTTTTAACCACTTAACTTTTTCTAATTTTTTGGACACCAGACATTTTTTTCAAATTTTTATCCATCAAAGATCTCCCCCATCTGTTTCTTTTCTTTGTATTTCAAATGTATTCATATAAATTCTGGAAGAAGGATATAAAGCTAACTTTATGTATATAAAATAACATTATCTCTTAGTATCCTTTTATTTGTTGAATAAATAAGAAATATATTTTCCACAACAGTGATAAAAATTATTCTATTTCCTTTTCAAATTGTATTTTTTATAATTTATTTATTTTTTGGTTCTCAATATTCACTTCCACAAGAATATGAATTTTCTCCCCATCTCTCCCCACCCCCTACCTGAAGATAACGTGTATCCCTTCCTCCATTCTGTCCTTCCTTCTATTACTCATCCTTCTTCCATCCCTCTTCCTTCTATTTTCCTGTAGGGCAAAATAGATTTCTATATCCCATTGCCTGTACATCTTATTTCCCAGCTGCATACTAAACCATTTTTAACATTCATTATTAAATCCTTGAGTTTCATATTCTCTCTTTTTCTCCCTCCCCACCCACCCTCACTGAGAAAGCAAGCAATTCAATATAGATCATACATAAGGAGCCATACAAAACACTTCCATAATAGTTATGTTACAAAAGACTAACCACATTTCCCTCTATCCTCCTGCCCTTCATTTATTCCATTCTTTCCCTTGACCTGTCCTCCCACAATAGTGTTTGCTTTTGATTATCCCTTTCCCCAATTTGCTGTTCCTTCCATTATCTTCCCTTTCCTATCCCCTTCTCCCCTAACTTATTGCATGGTAAAATAGATTTCCATAATCAATTGAGTGTGTGTTATTTCTTCCTTAAGCCGAATCCCATGTGAGTAAGGTTCACTTATTTCCTTTCATCTCCCCCCTCTTCCCTTCCATTGGAAAAGCTCTTTCTTGCCTCCTTTATATGAGATGATTTGCTATATTCTGCTCCTCCCTTTCTCTTATTCCCAGTACATTCCACTCAACAGTAAATTTTATTTTTTAGATATTTTCCCTTCATAGTTCACCCTGTGCCCTTTGCCTATATGTGCGTATACACATACACACATATAAATATATATGTATGCATGTATATATACACATACATACACACATATACCCATGTACATGTATGTATCTGCATATATAAGATATATATATAGATATAGATATGTATGCATACATACCCATACACAACTACATAAATATATATATGTATGTATATATATGTATGTATGTATGTGTGTGTGTGTGTGTGTGTGTGTGTGTGTGTGTCTGGAGAGAGAGAGAGAGAGAGAGAGAGAGAGAGAGAGAGAGAGAGAGAGAGAGAGAGAGAGAGATATTCCCTCTAACTACCCTAAAAAGGTTTCATAAGCTACAAATATCATCTTTCCATGTAGGAATGTAAATACTTCAACTTTAATGAATTCCTTAAAACTTCTCTTTCTTGTTTACCTTTTCATGTTTCTCTTGATTCTTGTATTTTAAAGTCAAATTTTCTCTTCAACTCAGTTTTTTCAACAAGAAAGTTTGGAAGTCATCTATATCATTGAAATTCTATTTTTTCCTCTGAAGTATGATACTCGCTTTTGCTGGCTAGGTGAATCTTGGTTTTAATCCTAGCTCCTTTGACCTCTGGAAT
Source organism: Notamacropus eugenii (assembly GCF_028372415.1). Lineage (NCBI taxonomy): Eukaryota > Metazoa > Chordata > Mammalia > Diprotodontia > Macropodidae > Notamacropus > Notamacropus eugenii. Next base: position 122,771,870 of record NC_092873.1, read on the forward strand.
ATCATATTCTAAGCCCTTCAATTCTTTTGTGTTGAAGCTGCTAAATCCTCTGTTATGCTGATTGTGTTTCCATGATACTTGAATTGTTTCTTTCTGGGTACTTGTAATATTTTCTCCTTGACCTGGGAAACTCTGGAATTTGGCTGCAATATTCCTAGAAGTTTCCCTTTTGTGATCACTTTCAGAAGGTAATTGGTGAATTCTTTCATTTCTATTTTACTCTCTGGTTCTAGAATATTAGGGCAGATTTCTTTGATAATTTCTTGGAAGATGATGTCTGGGCTCCTTTTTTGATCATAGTTTTCAGGTAGACAAATCCTTTTTAAATTATCTCTCCTCAAACTATTTTCCAGGTTCAATGAGATATTTCACATTGTCTTCTACTTTTTTCATTCTTTTGGTTTTGTCTTATAATTTCTTGATTTCTAATAAAGTTATTAGCTTTCATCTGCTCCATTCTAATTTTTTAAAGAACTATTTTCTTCATTGACTTTTGAACCTCCTCTTCCATTTGGCCAATTCTGCTTTTTTAAGTTGTTCTTCTCCTCATTGGCTTTTTGGATCTCTTTTGCTATTTGGGTTAGTCTATTTTTAAAAGTTGTTATTTTCTTCAGCATTTTTTGGGTCTTCTTTATTAAGCTGTTGACTCACTTTTCTTGATTTTCTTACATTGCTCTTATTTCTCTTCCCAGGTTTTCTTACATGTCTCTTACTTGATTTTCAAAATCTTTTTTGAGCTCTTCCTTAGCCTGAGACCACTGCATATTTTTTGGAGGCTTTGGATGTAGGATCTCTCTCCTATCCCCTTCTCCCTTGACTTCTTGCAGGGTGAAATAGATTTCCATATCCAATTGAGTGTATGTTATTTCCTCTTTAAGCCAAATTCCATGAGAGTAAAGTTCACCTATTTCCTTTCATTCCCCCCCTTCCCTTCCATTGTAAAAATTTGCTGTCTTGCTCTCTTCCTCTGATTGTTTGCTTTGCTCTTCCTCATCCGAAAGGATGTAAGAAAATGCCTTTTCACCAAGAAAGCAATCTTCTGTAGTCTTGTTTTGTTCTCATTTTTGGTCATTTTTCCAGCTAATTACTTGACTTTTCAGTCCTTTGTCAAGTGGAGGGTATACCACCATAGGCTTCAGAGGTTTTTTGCAGCTGTTCTCTAAGATATCTCTAAGGACCTGTAAGTTTTCAGCTCCTCCAAAGTGGCATAGTCAAGGGAGAGGCGTTTCTTCCTCTCCTGGCCTGCACTCTAGTCTGTGGGCAATCAAAAGCACTCTTTTTTTTACCCTGGAACTACAAGCAAGATTCCATCTCTGTAGCTGCCACCAACTCTGCCACACCAGTGCTACTTTTCACCCCAGGATCCCAACTCATGTCTGAGACCCAGATCACCAGCTTGATTTCCCCTGAGTCTATAGGCCTAGAGTTCCAGAAATGATTGCTACTGAAAGGCCAGGATTAGGAGCAGACCAAGCTCCCCTCTTGCCCTGGTGAAAGACCTTTCTCCCTGACCTTTGAAGCTGTCTTTGGTGCTTGTGGTTTGAGAAATCTGGAAACCACAACATCTGCCCATAATTCAGTGCCCTGAAGCCTGCTCCAGTTCTGCCTGTGTTGCACGGCCCAGGTTGGCTACACTCAGAGCAAGGTGAGATAGACCTTTCCTGTTGGCCTACCAGGCTGTCATGGGCTGGAAATCTGTTTCACTCTGTCATTTTGTGGTTTCTGCTACTCTAGAATTTGTTTAGAGTCAATTTTTACAGTCATTTTAAGGACTTTGAGGGGATTGCTAGAGTAGGTCCGTGCTTCTACTCCACCATCCTGTTTGGTTTTTTTTAATATGTAGAAACTACTGGTCAATAAAATGTATTATAATGTATAATATGAGGTATTAAGGTAAATATGAGTTTGTTATTTTCACTATTGCTTTCCACTGTCTCAGTAATTTTTATTACATATCAATTTCGTCTACACTTTGGTGACCTTGCATTTTTTCATCACTGGCATCTTTGGTTCTAATTATCAATTATTTCTTACATTATTTTTTTTAATTATTCAATTCAGACTAGTTTTGATTATTATTTCATAGTATAATTTGAGATCTGATAGTAGAAATCTGACTTTCTTTTCTTTAATTATTATTTTAACAAAGTACTAATTAGAGAATAGATCACATGGAAAGATGAAGTTAAGAGCCAGATGAGAATTTTTATACATACTTGTACTGTTCCATCTTTCACATTTGTATTCTTAGTTCTGTCAGAGGATATTAAACATAAGAGGTACTTAATAAATATTTATTAAATTGAATTGCCTTACGAAGGGTGTTGGAAATGGAAACAGCAAGCGGAAGTCATTCATTTAAATGAATGCAATACAGCTTACTTTCTAATCCAAAGGCTCACTTTCTATATTCCTTATATTCCTAACATTCCTCATCCTGTCTTGTGTTCTTTGCATCTCTGCTAGAATCCCTAGCTTTCTTCAATATTTAGTTAAAATATTATCTCCTACAAGATACCCAGCCTAATCCCCTCATTTATTAATTTACCTGCTCCTTCCATCCGCGAAAACTGTTTTGTTTTATTTACTTGGTATATGTGAATGACTATGTGTGTGTATATATACATATACATATATATGTATATACATATACATATATATTATACACATATATAATATATATATATACACATATACATATATATTATACACATATATAATATCAATCACTACATGAATGAATGAATGCATTTAGCTAACTTAACTGCATCATGGTTAAAAGGAGCAGCATCCTAAGTAGATCTCCATGAAAGGAAAACTCAATAATATTTAAAGGAATCAGCAGAGAAGGAAAAAAAATTTGGCCTGGGCAGAGATAAATATGGGAGCACTCTTCTTAAGAGATAAAATCAGTCTATGGAGGGGCCAGTGTTCTTAATCTGATTTTCTATACTTTCTTATCCAAGGAGCTTCCAGAAATCTTAACATATGCAAACACAGACATGCTTATTCATGCATGCACTTGTACTATGCAAATATATGTATATGTATGTCTGCATATATGTGTATACACATATATGCAGACATACATACTTACATATATATCTAGTGTTTGTTACCACAGATGAGGAAGCAGGATGTGGGCCTTGGGATCTGGGACCTGAGGAACTGAAAGAACCCAAAATAGCAGGAACAACTGTTGTTATTGGTGCTGAGCATGTCTGATAATTAGACCTAAAGCTTAGACCAGGACAGATAATTAAAACTCTAGTTTTAAAAAATGTGATCAGAAAGTTGGAAATGAAAGCATGAACTGGATTCTGCTCAATTCAGTGTTTTTAGACAAATGATACAGGGCAGCCATTTGTTGGCTCAGTTGATGTTGCCTATGGCACACATAATGTTCTCCAAATCTGTTTATGGGAATTAACAGTTGGACATGAAAAGCAAATTCTCAAATTTATTTCTACCGGTTGTGTCTGATGGAATCTCTTCTCCATAAGAACTTCATTTAACAGAATTCTTTTCTATCAAATGTTCCAATGGGTCTTATTCGAGTCATTTCTGTGTTATGTAGGTGTTATAATTTATTCCAGGATAATAAAACTCCAATGTTCTTTGTTGTTCCTGGTCCTTGATCTATTTATCTGCAGAGATTTGTCTCTTTCCTGGATGATTAGTAAATTGGTGATTTTCACAGAGAACTTTCACAAAGGTTAAACCAAATTTAACTGCATATTCAAAATGTCTTAGCACTGATAAGATTAAGTCCAGATTTATTTTGGCAATATAACTTTCCCTTGCATTAATATAGTGATATATTATAGTTATTGTTCAATAGTTAGGTGAATGAATTATGCATTAATATAATATAATTTCAGTTTTCTATTACACTTATCAAGAGGTCAACCATTATGCCTATGATAATAACTTGACTTTAACTCTCCTACTTTTACCTGGGTGACTTTGGGCAAGCTACTTTATTGCTCTGGGCCTCAATTTACCTACTTGGAAAATGGTAAGGTGAAAAGTCCAGGTCTGATTGCCTATAAGGTCCCTTACAGTTCCAAATCTTTGTTTCTATGAACCTTTATTCTAAAACTGCAAAGAAGAATGCAGGGATGAATACAGAATCAAATCTGTCAATATACCATCAAGAGGAGCAAGTGGAGCTCATATCTGAAAGTCAATACTCTTTTTAGTTATCTGTCCATCAATCAACAGGCATTTATTAAGACTCTACCATGTATCAGGCTTTAGGTTATGTATTGGTGATAGGAATACAAAAAAATGAAACAACACCTACTTTAAAGAAATTAGCAATTTAGGACAACAGATTAGTAGGTATCAAAGGAATGAAGACAGATTAGAAGTGTTTGGAAGAAAAAAACTGGGAGATATGATATGATGAGTGAACCTTAGAGTCAGTGTAGAATGAGTTGTAAATTTTCCTTTCACTGCCTGAGACATAGCCAACAAATATGGTAGCAAATTTATCATTTCCCAGTACTTTCTCTATTAGATCTGCAGTTACAGGAATGAAAAGAGTACCAAGAGTTATTCAAGAATTAATAATGGCAGAGCAGAATTATAAGTTCCCTTTTTGCTGGAAGCATTAAGAGATATAGAATCATCTAGTTGTTAGAGAAGACAATTCTGTTGTACTTTATTATGGAGCAAGAATTCATAGTATAGCACAAATATAATAAATAAGAGGAGAAGAAAACATAATAACCAGAAAGTGGCTAGCTGATGTGTTAAATAGCTCAAATATTATAGTTTTAACAGGATCAAAGAGCAGGATCCACCGTAGGGGCTTATGAGGGGTATGACAAGTATGGATACTTTGTAACCTGAGAGGACACATCACAAAATAAATTCTGTGGGGAACTTCATTGTGAATAGCCGTCATTGAGTTGAAAGGACAATGGATGTGGTGTTTGATGATCTAAGATTTAACTGTGATTGTATTTTATAAACTTGTACAACTGACTGAATCTTTTGGGGACTCAGTTTCCTCATTTGTAAAATGAAGAACTTTCTTGTCGATGATCACTAAGGTCCATTCCAGATTTAAATACTGTGACCCCATGACCAATCATCAATAAGCTTCTACTAAATAGCTATACCAGGGGTATATTGAAGCTCAAGGGAGATACTGAATATAAAGCATTTTGTAACCTTAAAGTCTTATATAAATTCCAGTTGTTGTTGTTCTTTACAGTCATGAGGTCTCCAGTCAGATGATAACTCTGTTTTTGAGCTTTCTGCTGCTCTTCTGCTGAGTTCAAGCAATGGTTTTAGAACAATATAGGGGTGTGCTGGGAAATGTTTAACAAATGGCCTGGGAGTGTAGATGAGGGTAATGCATGCAAACATACTCACTTTAAATTTTAGTCTATATGATTAACACAAGTCTAGATAATAAACAAAACAATAAATCAAGCATTGATTCATAATAACAGCTGATTGCTGAAGTGTATGTGCTCACAGTGAAAATTTAACAAGATCTCCCTAGCTGGTTAGAGCTGGATCCAGTATACCCGTAACCTATACCAAGGTCCAAAATATGGAAATGTAAACACAAAGAGGAAATTTCCCCTACCCTCAACAAGCCTATGTTCCATCCATTGGAACATGAGCTATATGATGATAAGTCCAAAGCAAGGGAATTAAAAAAAATAAAATATGAATGAGATACTGAAGCTGCTTTAAAAATGGATGTCAGTTACAACAAAGAATTTGTATATGATGGCAGCCATGATTTATAGAAGGTGGAGGTGATAGATTGTGCAAATCTCAAATAATAAGTATTCATCTAGTACCACTAGCTTGCCTCTCTAATATCTGGAAGTGCAAGGTCGCTGGGCACAGAAAGCAATCGAAACCTATTTTACATGAACCCTCCACTGACCATTGCCATGACCTAATGGCCAAGAAAATACATTGTTCTGTCCAGTACATCACAAAGATAAAAGAAATAGCCAAAAAAGCATAATAGAATCAAGATGGTATGCTGGTGCTGATGTTGGCACATTTTGTTCTTTGAAAAACAAACAAAACATCCAGAAAGCATCTAAATTTTGTTATTTTATTTACTAAAGTTTAATCAGTTCTCCCAGGTTCATAATTAAGAAAATATTGTATTTGGATCAACTCCCTGCTATTATCAAATAACTTTGAAAAGGAATGGAAAAGTACAAATTATAGAATTGATGCTATCAATCCCAACTTTTTCAAATGTTAATGGAAGACTACACGGAATCCTCATTGTAATAATGTGGATTTCAAAGATGCTGGTGGCCATATTGGTTTCTCAATTTACTAAACAATATACAGGTAACAACACAAAGAGATCAGGAGAGTGCACTCCTATATTTTCCAAAAGGTTGTTCCATCTTGGGAACAGGTAATTCTTATTAATGAAAATGCAATGAGAAAGGGGTTTGAGTAATATTGCTGTATCTGGCAGCAGATGGCAGTGTTAATCCATGGAAAAGTACATTCAGATTAGTTTTGTGATTCTAAGTGATGGCTTTGTTTTATGCATATACGTCTGAGCTGATATGCCAGTGCAGGAAATATAGTTTAATAGTTAAGCCTACACATACCTCCTTACAATATTTATATACAAACACACAAATATATGTGTAGGTATGTATGTATATGTCTGTATGTGTATTATGCATGTATAGAATACATGAGTAAAGTGCTTGACATACTTTAAATCATTTGTGTAATATTCTAGCTAGATAGATATAAATATATGTCCATAAATTTAGATGTGTATGTAAGGATAAATACCTAGATAGGTAAGTAGGTAGATAGATACATATGCATCCATGTATCTGTATCTATGTATCCATACACAGATACAGATACATAGATGCATAGATAGATACATAGATAGACAGACAGACAGGAGTCTGAAATCTTTCTCTTCCCCTAGGATAATAGTAATAGCTAACATTTATATAGCAGTTCAGAGTTTATATAGTGTTTTACAAATACTATCTCATTTTCATTCTTGTCTAGTTTATAGAGGAGGAAACTGAGGCAATCAGAGGTTTAGTGATTTGTCCAGCTATTAAGTGTCTGAGGTCAGATCTGAAATCAAGTCTCTGACTCCAGGTCTAAAGTTCTTTCCACTGCTCAACCTGGAAGCCTCCAAGACACCCTAAATTAGTTTGTTTTTTAACAAGTAAACAAAAAAAGTTAGATATATATCTGCCCTTACATAAGGAAAAAAAATTTGAATTTCTTATTTACTTAGGCACACTTGAGAAATAGACGAAACTGCGAAGTTCATATTTGGTGTCCCTCCGCTTCCTCTGCCTCTTTCTGTGAACTACCTTCTTCTCCACTGCATTACTTCTGCCAAAGCAACTCTACCCTTACGATCAGGACAAAAGTAGAAATTCCTGTGAGCCACTAATACTTAAGTATGCTTTTCCCCTCCCTGGAAAAGTACTTCTTTAAATGAGGGCCACAGAAAATCAAAGTGAAGTGAGAGATAGAATTTAAGGTTGTGAACCCTTCCCTGTATCCTTCAGATCACACTACTTCAACAGGGGCAGCTAAGTGGAACAGTGGATAGAGTGCTAGACCTGAGTTCAAATTCGACTTCATACATTTATTAACTGTGAGACCCTGGGCAAATCACTTAACCACATTTGCCCATTGTAAAATGAGCTGGAAATGGAAATGGCAAACCATTCCATTATTTTTTGCCAAGAAAACCCCAGATGGCATCCCGAAGAGTCAGACACAATTGAAAATGACTAGACAACACTTTAGACAATAATGCTTCAATTTGTCCCTCCATTGACCTATCCTTCCATTTAACCATCCATCCAAATAACCATAAAATACATGTTGCTTTTTGCCTGGGTTTCAAAGGAAAACATCAAATATTTCTGCGTTCAAGGGTTTTACATTCTAGGACTGTCCTGTTGCTTTATCCAAACAAGGCAATGATATTATTGGGTGTATTTTCACTACTTCATTAATCAAAAAAGGTATTTATTTTATTTTACAGAATCCAGCCTTGTATACTATTCAGCATGATAACGATAATATTAATGATAACTGTAACTAATATTGATCTAATGCTTACTCTGTACTAGGCACAATGCTAAACATGACAATGATTATCTCATCCGATCTGGGTTTAAATGCCATTCCTACCACTTACTGCGTGACTTCAAGTAAGTCATTGTAAAACTAGGAGGTTAGACTGGATGATCTTTGAGATCCCCTCCATCTCTATATGTGATTTTAGGTACCTCAGTGTTCAAAAGTCTAGTCATTCTTCTCCTCTGAATTACTCTTTTTTACAGTTATTTCTCCCAAATTGGGATATTTCCTAAAGAAAACTATAACAATAATCAGATTCTTCTTCTTTCAGATCCCTGGGACTTCTTCAGTGGTTCAGAGAAGATGGAAGCCTCTTTACCCTGCTACGCAGACTCGGGGAGGGCCAGGACAGCAGACGAAATCCCGAATTAGTGCTGTGTCTGCAGAAATCAAACAAATTAGAGCCAGGAGGAAAACAGCCCGAATGCTAATGGTTGTCCTTTTGGTGTTTGCCATTTGTTATCTCCCAATTAGTATCCTCAACATGTTAAAGAGGTAAACCTGACTAGTGGTTGAAACACTAAATGATATGGGGCTCCTACTTAAGAGAAATAGAAATTCCTTTTTGGTAGAAGGAGAAAGTTGGGTATAGTGAAAAGAATATTGACTAGGAAGACAGATGACCTGGGTCCAAATCCCAGGTCTGCCACTAACTTGATGTGTGACCTTGGAGAAATCACTTCTAATTGGGCCAGAGGTTTTTCACCAGAAACATGAATGCTTTGGGATAAGTGACTTCTAGCTCTAAATTCCAACTTTAGAGAATCATATCTCACTGTGTTGAGGGGTTCCTAGGTTTTTGACAGATAGGTGGTGCAGTGGATAGTGCTTCAGGCCTGAAGTCAGGAAGATTGAACTTCCTCAGCTCAAATCCAGCCCCAGACAATTACTACCTGTGTGACCTTGGACAAGGCACTTAATCCTTTTTGTCTTAGTTCCTCATCTGTCAAATGAGCTGGAGAAGGACATGGCAAACCACTCCAGTATCCTTGCCATGAAAACCACAAATGGGGTCATGAAGAGTTGGACACAGCTGAACAACAACAGCAAAAACATTTGGAAATATAAATGCCATTCTCTCCTCAAACTAAAGTTTACTACTTCAAGGGTTTGGGGCACAGAAAGAAGTCAAAATCTGGCTCTTGCCTCCCAAAATAAAATAGTATTAATGGCCAGTGAATCAACAGGCTAAGTGAATGGATTTGAGGAGCTCTTGAAACAGACCCATGTCAATTCATATCCCCTTCCTGATGACAAACGAGACAGGTGCCCTCAAATCTTTCAAGTTGTGTTAAGCTTTCAAGGCATCACAAAGATTCAACAAATAAATTGCTTTAAAGGTCTGAAACTCTATTTTAATTTTGAATAAATGTTTGGTTTCAAAATAAGCAGGAATCCAGTCAAAGTTGAATTTAAATGAAAGAGTTCTTAATCCCAGTTACTTAAAATTATTTTTTGTTTGTATTTTTTCTGCTTTGTCTCCTCCATGAATTTTGATAATGGTAACTAAATATAATTTATTTCCTTACAATACTATGTATTATATGCACTTCAGAAAACATTATTCCATAAAGGGTTTCACCAAACTGCAGAAGGGATCCACACATGCACAAAGTTAAGAACGCTTCAAAGCAATAAGAATGTAATGCTGGACCTTTAATTATACTTGGCAGTGCATTTGAGAGTCCTAAAAGGAACTCAAACCAGGACAGTTTTAGAATATTATATTTGTTAAAAGCAAGGAAAAGCCCACTTAGAAAAAAGAAAGCTAGTGAATCATTCCTAAATTGATTATTAATAAAACTCAACAGAGGATTTTATAGCAAGAGAAAACATAACATTTTCTAGACATCGCAACTCAATGGAGAATCTGTCATGTGGTATAGTTTGCAAATGGACTTAAGTGGGCAGTGGCACCCAGAAACTGTGAGTTGCAGGCAGCTGTACCTGAGTTTGGTGACCAGCCAACATAACTAGGAATTATCCTAACTGTTGCACACAATCCCCAGGCAATTCTAATCCTGTTTACAATATGCTCCAAACTAAAGTGAGAGTTGCTGCTCTCACTTTCCCTTGACTCAGAGTCAATATCAGATTCTCCACAGCTGGGGACCCTGGAGAGAGGGAGAGAAAGAGTAAAAAGACAGCTTTGGCTGGAATCAGACAGACCAAAGGTGGTATAACCAGCTGCAAGTTCTTTAGCTTTCCTTTGGCTTTAAATCAACTCTTGGTTTTGATTATTTAATAGTGTTTGCAGTAAAAGAGGAGGAGAAGGAAATGAACCCGTATTCAAAACTATCACTTAATAGCATAGGCAGCCTTAAATGATATGGAGGTAGTGGTACCCTAGAGGTAAAGGCATTATATAAAACCCTAGCAGAAAGAAGTGAAAGTTCCCTAATTCACATTATCAGTTGTGATTTTGAAGCACTTTGCCACACACACACACACACACACACACACACACACACACACACTAAATAAAGGACCTGTTCTCTTCTTTCTTTGTGTTGCATCTGCCCTGGAGGTACTCCAATCTGTCTAGCTGTCTAGTCTCACCTCTGAAAATTCATTTGTGCATTGTAAGGTGGCTTGCATTTTTAAGGATTTACTCTAATTGAACTAAAATTAATTTTTACTACTCCCTGCCTTTCTCTTCCTGCATGTTAACTCTCTGGATTTTCTACTTCTTAACACTTGTGACTTTTGTTCATTCCAAATACCGATAATCTTCTTATCCTCTTGATTTTCAATACCTTCCATTCACTTGGCTATTCCTTCCACCTGAAATCAAAACAAGTTATCCTTATCAGATTTTCCATCATCTTGCTCTTTATGTTTTTTTTTAATTTGTAAACTTTTTTAAGTTGTTAAATGTTAACAATTCTCTGTTCCATGTCTTTTACTTAAAAATATAATTTTCCCCACTTTTTTTTTCTTCATACACACTTATGTGTTTTATGCCTGGAAAAAATATCTTTCTGTCTAGCCAGCCAAATTATTTTTGTTTCCAAAAGACTTCAAATCCTACTTCTTCAGTGAAGTTCTTTCTTAACTCTCACTGATCTGAGATCACATGCCCTCTAAGGTACTTACTAGTTATGGGACCCTGGAACAAATCACTTATCCTCTCTGGGTTTTAATTTCCCCATCTATGGGGAACTCAATGGCCTTTAAAGGTCTCTTTTAGTTTTCTAACTAATCATATGTTTATTGATAATGACAAGACAGCAAAGATTAATACAGACATAGCAAGCTCTAAGGCAGGAGTTCTAAACCTTTCCTGTCTCATGGATCCGTTTGGTGTTCAGATGAAGCCTATGGACTCTCAGACCCCTTAGTGCTTTTAAAGGAGTAAAATAAAATATATAGGATACAATGGAAAGAAATTCTATTGAAATATAACTATACATTTAAAAAAAAAGTTCATAACCCCAAATTCAGAACACTTGCTTTATGGTTAATTGCAGTATCCTAAATGTATTTCAAGCTCATGTCTTTATTTTACTCTACTTTCCTATGGGAGGTATGCTAGAGAATAGATATTTGAAAAGGACATGGTGTTGGGGAAAGAATGCTGAATCTGGAGTCAAAAAACTTGATTCAAATTCCAGCTCTTATACTTATTTTCTGTGTAACCTTGAGTAATTCACTTAACTTCTTCAGGTCCTCAAAGGAAGAAATTGGTCTCTGTAACCTCCAACGTCCCTCCTATGTTTAGACCAATAATCACATCATGGCCCTCTTCTCCCTCATCTATAAAATGAAGGTCTTCAATTAAAAAGTCTATGAGGTTCCTCTCCACTCTATATCTGTGACATAAAGTAGATTATTCACAGGATTACACAACTGGGGATGAGGAGAGGAATGAGGAAATGGAGTAAGGGCTTATCTTCAGAGTGTTAGTGTTGCCTACTTATGTCTATGAGTATACACTCATTAAAGGTTTGTTGTTGATTGATTGGCTTTTACCCATACTTAGGAACTTAAAAAAAATACATCATTTTTAAAACCCTATGTGAAAGCTTTATTTGCTCAGGGATAAACTACAAATTGGCCAGACTGCAAATATATAAGCTACCAACTTCTCTGTACATACTGTGTCCCTAACTGAGTTTCTCTTTCTCTCAAAACTTGGTCTTCATTATAGAAGGAAATAAGCAGGAAATATACCATTTCTACTAGTACAGAGGTGGGGAACCTGTGGTCTCGAGACCAAATATGCCCCTGTAGGTCCTGAAGTGCAGCCCTTTGACTGAATCTAAACTTCATAAAACAAATTCCCTTAATAAAAAAGATCTGTTCTGTAAAACTTGGACTCAGTCGAAAGGCCTCACCCAAGAACCTAGAAGGCCACGCGTGACCTTGAGGTTGCAGGTTCCCCACTGCTGTACTATTAGCACTACTTCTTACCCAATGTCCTATGATCAAAACTTTGGTGTTGTCTTTGATTTTTCCTTTTTCTTTACTGGTCATTTCAAGTCCATCACCAAGCCCAGTCATTTCTGCTTTTTCAAAAACTCTTGTATACATCTCTTCCTCTCATTTTTTAAAATTTTTACCCTATTATAGATTGCTATTACCTAGACTATTACATAGCCTTCAAACATGTCTTCCTACAGTTGGTCAGTTTATTAAGTGTCTATTATGTATGTGCCAGGCGTTGAAGTAAGCAATGGAGAGGCAAATATGAAAACAAAACAAAAAAGTCTTCACCCTCAAGGAGTTTACAATCTGTTTTGTGAGAAGGATGCTGAAAAAGAGAATGACATTGTGAGAAAGGGCATGATGGTATAACGACCAAAGAAGTGCAATCAGAGGTGAAATGATGAGTTCTCTGGCTTGGGAGCCCTCTTCTACCACTTCCAACCCATTCTTCCTCATATAGAGATCTGGTCATATCACTACTCTGAATAAAAAGCCGGGAGTTCTTTATGGCTTCCAAATAAAATTTGAACTGCTTTATCAGACATGCAGAACCACTGACAACTTGGTGACTGCTTTCCAGTTTCATCCCTTATGTTCATACAAACCAAATTATTCTTTTTCTATTGCTTCCCATTGTTCCTTGTGGCTTCTCTCTCCTCAGTTGAAGAATTTCTACCCTCTTTTTTAATCTCAATTCAAATCTCCTTTCCTCCAAGAAGCTTTCTCTGGTGCTTCTAGTTGGTAATTGTTTTGCAAGGCTTTGTTGTATTATGTTGTATTCATATTATCTTAATAATAGTAGCTATCATTTACATAAGCTTCAAGGCTTGCAAAATATTTTACATATGCTTTCTCACTTGATCCTCATAACGCTACAAGGTAGATATTATAGTTATTCCCATTTTACAAGTGAGGGAACTGAGGCTAAGAGAGCTTAAGAGATTTACCCAGGGTCATACAGCTAAGTGTCAGTGGATGGATTTGAACTGAGTTCTTCTCAGCTTCAAGTCCAAAGTATTATTGATTATACCACCCCACAGCCTCTGTATCTTTTACGTGACTTATCTTCCCACTAAACTATTAACTTCATGAAGACAGAAACCTATTTTTTCTAATCTTCCTATTTTCCAGAGTGAACAACTCAGGGCTCTGCACATAGAAAGTTGTTGATAAATGTTTAATGAATTGAATTTAATATGGAGATTATTTCCTGTATTTAGGAACTATGATCTCCTATGTTATTTTTGGTTTTGTCATTCTTCTGTTTTGACATGTAATTTCATCATTGTAGAGGATTAGGCATAAATGCTCCCTCCAGAAAATGTAGGCAAATCATCTGCCACTTGTAGTCTTATTTAGATCATTGCCTGGGACACAAAGAAGATGTCTTGCCCATAGTCAAACCTGTCTGCATCAGAGGGAGGACATCCTTCCTCAGTCCAAGGTGGGTGCACTATCTTAGTATGCCACTATAGCATACTACCTCTCACATTCAAAAATTTGAATACAAAGACAATAGAAATTTCTTGAATTTTGTCACAAGACATTTAGGAATGGGATGAATTAAGATAAGGATATTGACATTTCTATATCTCAAACTTTCATTAGTAATATTTCATACATCATATAGTCTCTACCCTTAAATTTACTCATAATGAAAATAAAAAAATACTAATAGCTAACATTTCGATAGCAGCTAACATTTCTGAGTCAGGATCTATGCTAAGTGCTTTACAAATATTATATTCATTTGATCTTCACAACACCTATGAACAATAGGTTCCATTATTAGTACCATTTTGCAGATGAGGAAACTGAAACAGACAGATTAAGTGACTTGGCCAGGGTCACTCAGCCAATAAGTATGTCGGAGGCTGAATGTGTACTCAGTTCTTTCAGACTGCAGGTTCTCTATCTACTGTGTCCCTCCCATTTAAAAAACATTTTCTCTCTCTAATCAAAAGATTCTGTAACTTTTTTTTTCCTTTTTGCAGGGTGTTTGGGATGTTTGCCTATACAGAAGACAGAGAGACTGTGTATGCCTGGTTTACATTCTCACACTGGCTTGTCTATGCCAACAGTGCTGCAAACCCAATTATTTATAACTTTCTCAGTGGTGAGTTTTCCATTGCTCCACCTATGAAATCTTAATTCTCGCCAGCATGTAGCCTGTAATGAAAAGGAGGTTTTTGAGGCTGGCTCTGACATGCCAGACCAATCCAGTTGCCACACAATGAGATCAGTTCATCCTGGTCTCCCTTATTTTTATTTCCTCCCTAGTGACAGAAAATGCATATTCTACCAAATTGAAACGCAGTAAATTCTTTTATTTGTACTTTTTTTCCCTATGAAAATGGCAGGAAATACCAAAAAATACAAACTGTTTGAAATTAATCAATTTTTATGTTGTTTTAATATATTGACTCAGCATCACTAATAGCATTTGTTTAATAAGTACTGATAAATAAAATCATCATATGTTTGAAGCGAAAGGGTATAAGAAACCCAGTAGTTTTACCTAGGAGTGAAACCCTGTTATTTACATAAATATATGTGGCTTTTTACTTGGAAATAAAACATCAAGTATTTTCAATCTCTGGGGAAAAAAAATATGCAGAATCTCCCAAAGATCTTACTGTACTTCTAAGCTTAGTTCTAGCTAAGTTTAGTAAAGAGGTTTGCACAAAACACTTAGTGGTTAAATTACTCATCTCCAGTCACAGAGCCAGGTTTTATAAGAGGCAAGACTTGAACCCAGGTCTTCCTGACTCCAAGGACAGCTATAGCCATTTAATAAAAATTAACTGAATGAAGTAATTCAAACATTTTTGAAATTACAATTCAAAATAGCTCTATATAGAAAGTAGATATACTAAGTGAAGCTTACATAAAACTACACTAAGATGTTTGGGACCCCCAGTATAACTGCCACAAAATCATTTTTACTACATTTTATTTCCCTCTCCCACACTCCCAATAAAGTATTTTGTTTTGTTTCTGTTTCTCTTGGCTACTGGTTCTATTGGGTTATCCAGCTTGTATGACTTAAAGACAATGACAAGCTCACACAAATACTTAATTCAAGGAGTAGAAGTTATGTATGGCCCAAGTAAAATAGAATTACTTTATGTAAACATCGATTCTTTGAAAATTAAAAAAAAGTAAATAGTTTATATATGGTGCCATCTTGTCACGTTAATTTGAATTGTAGTTTCAAACATATGTTTAAGTCAATCCATTCATCAAACTTTTATTAAATGCCTTCAGCTTTCCTTGGAGACAGGAAGTGCTAGACCCAAGTCTTTTGTTGTTTGTTGTTAGCCAGTTTTCAGTCCTGTCTGACCCCTCATGATCTTATTTGGGATTTTCTTGGCAAGGATACTGGAATGGCTTGCCATTTGCTTCTCCAGCTTAGGTCTTGACTATGATTAATACTGGCTCTGTGACTGAAGGCAAGAAATTTAACCACTAAGTTCTTTAGGCAAACCTCTAAGCCTATAAGTTGCAAAGAAAGTGCCAGACTACAGTGGTAAAGGGAGTTTCTACATTTGAGAGTTCTCTGTATAAGTGAAACCACAGATCCAGTATTTATCCCCAGGAACTAATCAGTCAACCAATTAGCCAGACTTAAACTATGAGCAGGGATTCTAGAAAGGCAACATCATAATCCATGCCCTAAAAGACCTAGCATTCTGATGCTGGAGAGAACATGAAAAAATATACATATATACAGCGTAAATGGAAGATAATCTAAGAGGGAAAGCACTAAGAATAGATGAGGGAAGGTACCCACAAAGATCTCTCCCCACCCAAAAAAGCTAGCATTTTAGTTTACTCTTGAAGGAACCCAGGGAAATCAGAAGGTAAAGGTAAGGAAGGAGGTCTTTACAGGAATGGGGAAGAATCTAGAATCAGGAGATGGAGGAACAACAAGGAGACCAGTTTTATTGGATCATCAAACAGTGGAGAAGAGTAAGATATAAGAATCCTTGAAGGATAGGAAGGGTCCAGGTTAGGAAGAGCCTTAAAAGCCAAACAAAGAATATTATAACTGATCCTGGAAATACTAAGAGCTACTGAAGCTTGATGAGTAAGAAGATAGTATGGCTAGACCTGAGCTTTAGGAAAATAACTTTGGCAGCCAAGTAGAGAATGGAATGGAGTGAAGGGAGACTTGAGGCAGGAGGACTGATCACCAGGCTTTTGCAATCATTCAGGAGTGACACAATAAAAGCCAACACCAGAGTGGTTACTTCGTGATTAGAGAGAAGGGACATGTACGTAGTATGAAAGTAGAAACTACTATAGATTTGCAAAAGAATGACTACAAGGACGTGAGCAGGAGTGATGAAGAGAGAATGCCACCATGGTTATGAGCCTTAGTCACAGTATCTCTCTCTTTAAACCCGCACACACAAATACACACACACACACAAACACACACACACACATACACTTTACATACATATCCATAGCCATTACTTGGATGTAATATTTAAACTTATTAGTGGAATGAAAAAAAAATTGTACATTTTTGGGAGAATTTTTTTCTATGCAACAAATATTTAAGTCAAAAATTGATTTCAGTAAAAATTTTCTTATCTGTATGCATGCTAGACCATTATCTACCTTGATATGATCATGAATCCAAAGCTGGAAGGGACCTCTAAGGTTTATTGGCCTAAGACTATTATTTTACAGATGAATAAACCCAGTCCCATAAAAGCTAAATTATTTACCCAAGGTCACAAAAGCAGAAAGCATCAATCAGTCATGCAGCCAATAAATATTTGTTAAACACTTGCTTTATGACAGGCACTGTGCTAGTTTTGACCATGCAAAGATAGACAAAAAGACATTTCCTACCCTCAAGTAGCTCATGGTCCAATGGAGAAGACAATATTCAAACAACTATGTACAAACAAGATATACCTATACGTACGCGTATACATACATATATATGTGCATGTATAAATATATATATATGTATATATATATATACACACACACACACACACACACACACACACACACATACATTGGAGGTAATCAACAAAAGGAAAGATATAGTATTAAGTGGTGGAGTATAAGAAAAGGAAGAAAGTGGGGTTTTAGCTTGGACTTGAAATATGACAGGGAAACCAGGAGATGAGGAGGGAGAGCATACCAATGATGAAGTACAGCCACTAAAAACGCCTGGAGTGAGGAGATGGAGTGTCTTATTCAAGGAATGGTAAGGAGGTCAGTGCCATTGAATTACAGAGTATGTGGAGGGAGGGGGTAGGCAAAAGAGAACTGGAAAGACAGGGGATATTATAGTTCAACCTACAGGTAATAGGGAGGCATAAGAGTTTATCGGGTAGAGAGGTGAGGGAGGTCAGACTTGCACTTTAGGAAGATCACTTTAACAACTAAGTGGAGAATAGAATGGAGTGGAAGAAGCTTTGCATCAGAGACAACAGGTTATTTTAATGGACCAAACAAATATTTATTGGCTGCATAACTGATTGATGCTTTCTGCTTTTGTGACCTTGGATAAATAACTTAGCTTTTATGGGACTCAGTTTATTCATCTGTAAAATAATAGGCTTAGGCCAATATTTTATTTTAATGAGGTGATAAAGGCATGATGTTAGTGCAAAAATAGAGAAGTGGAAATATATGAGCGATGTTGTGACAGTAAAATCAAGACCTTGACATAAGATTTGATATGAGGGTTGAAAGTCAAGGATGAACCTTAGATTGTGAGCTTGCGCAATTTACTGGGGAAATGATGGTGCCCTTTATAGTAACAGGGAAGTCAGAAAGAGATGAGGGTTTGGAGATAAAGATAATTAGTTGGATTTTGTATATATTGACTTTAAGATATCTATAAGACATCCAGTTCAAGATATCCAATGTGCAGTTGGAGAAGTAACACTGGAGGTCAACAGAGAAGTTAGAGTTAAATAAGAGAAGAATCAAAGGTGAAATTGAAACAGGATCTCTGATTCAAGATGTCTGTATTCTTTCTGCTATAATACCATCTCATGATATGTGCTACAAAACCTAGGAAAGGATAAACATTAATTTTTTTAATGAATGGTACTGACCCATTGTTTTTCTGTTTTGCTCTCATTATATCTGCACAAAGGGGAAAAAATGTCTAACTAGGGTAACTTGATATACTGAAAAGAAAACTGAGTTAGACTCTAGGAGGCAAGAGATTTAGTCAAAACTCTGCCCTTTGTAGTTGTATAACCTCGAACAAGTTGTCTGACATCCCAGTTTATTTATCTATAAAATGGGGAGACCTGACTAGATGCATTTTAAGGTCTTTTCAGGTTCTGACATTTTATAATTGTATTATTTGTCACTGAGTAGTGGCAAAATGGTTTTTTTTCATATTTCAGCTTGCTGTTAAATATTATATAGATATATAACATATTTTATTTTCTATCAAGTTGGAAGACTAGACCCAAGTCCATGTCTACATATGGCTGGAGGGAAAGCATTCGGGAGGAGTTAAGCACAGAGTGGAGGCCACTGCAGGGTAAACTTATTGCCACTGAGGGTCGTATTAGGGGCAATTCAGGGTTGTCACATATTCACTCAAATTGATTGACCTTCTGTATATTTAAATCAAAAAGAAAAGAACAAAGAAGGCATTTTTAACATTTCAACCAGTTTTATTTTGAGGTTGTTTATATAGTTTTCTCTTGTTACCTCATAACACTTAAGACCTCTTTCACTACTTCCTTGTTCATGAGATATCAGTTTCCTTATTCCTTAAATAACATCATTGGAATAGATTAGAACCTTTAAAAATATTTTCATCAAAGACCTTCTGTTTCTACAATATGTATGTGTGCATGAGAAAAATATATATCACACATGAGTGTGTGAGTGTGTGTGTGTGTGACTAGAAAGTAAGGAGATGGGGTCTATCTACAAAAATCAATATCATTACTTTTTAGTCACACTTCATATATCTAAATGAAAGTATATCCATTCATAAATAAGAGAACACAGATTTTTCAAGATTTTACCAAATTCAATTCAATTCAACTAGTACGATGTTATACTTTAACCTTTATTTGGCTCGAGTTAGACACTTCTATTTACTGTATTCATGTTTTGTCGAAACATATTTGCACATAATTCTTTTTCCTTTCTTTCTGACTGAATTGCCAGGAAAATTTCGAGAGGAATTTAAAGCAGCATTTTCTTGTTGCTGCCTTGGAGTTAACCCTCGCCAGGATGAACGACTTGCCCGGGGACGGACAAGCACAGAGAGTCGGAAATCCTTGACCACCCAATTCAGTAGTTTTGATAATGTATCAAAACTTTCAGAACACGTTGTACTGACAAGCATAAGCACACTCCCAGCAGCAAATGGAGCTGGACCACTTCACAACTGGTAGAATATTTATTCCTACATCAAGGATAGCTTAATAAAAAGTCTATGTGCATTGAAATCTGATCATCCAAAGGTAAAGCAAGAGTATGGGCCCAAAATAAATGTACAGCTTTCAATTCACAGTTGAACAAAGTTATTTCCTAGTTTTATTGCCGTTATAAAAAGTTATCGTTTTAATGATAATTGCTACATTTTGAAACCTTTGTTGAAAACATTAATTTCAGCAACTTTGCTTGAAAGTTAAAGAGTTGTTGCACAACAATATTTCACATGCAGGATAATTTGAGTGAATAGTTTCTACATTTATCCATTCACTTTAAATTGGCTAATAATTTTAATCTCTTGTTTCCAAAGGCAAAGATGTTATTTCTGTTCAAACAGTAGCATTTATCCATTTTAACTGTCTCAGATTGAGTAATATGATTTAATATTAAATTTCAAACACAAGAAATGGCAGACTTCCAAAGGAACGTCTGAAGAAACAATATTTCTATTAAAATAATATGATATCGGAGTTAAATTCCTGCCTCTATCACATATCAGTTGGATGAACATGATCAAACCACGTAACCAGTCAGCATTCCCCCATCCCTAAGAGACTCTAAGCTACAGATGAAAAGCCCAACAGCTTTGGTATAGATAATTTCCATATTAAGAGTTCCCTTCACCAATAAAAAAACAAGTTTCCCCTCAACAACTCTCCATCCCCTACAAAACAAAATAAAACAGAAAAAAAAACCCTGGAATTCAACAGCTGATCTTCATTTTACATAAAAAATTGAATGCAATTGTTTTCATTTGCCCATTCATTTCATCATTCATTTTGTGAATGCTATGAGTTTTATAACTTCAGCTGTTGATGCAAGTTTCTCTTGAAATTCCTCTTAGTATCTAATCAAGAAAGGCAAGTGATATTAGAATATAAATCTTGGAATCTGAAATAAATAATAGGTTCTCATCAGTTCTCTAGTTTTTAAGAATACATCTATTTAGGAAAACTTGAAAAAAATCACAGTTCTCTACTATTGTATTTGGGAAGAAGATGAAATGGTATCTTCATAATGAAAAAGATTTTGTGGGATTAACAATGGAAAGTGAAATGAAGGATAGTTGACTGAATTTTTAATTTCTCATATCTTTATAGTTTAAACTGCACTATATATGCTCACTATATATTAGTAACAGTCAATCAGCAAACTTTTAAAGCACCTATTCTGTTCCAAGTACTGTTCTGGTGATTTGGAGAATACAATAATTCAAAAAATGAAGCAATCTTTATTCTTCTGGAACCTACATTTTAACAGAAAAAGTTAAAAACAAATGTTTTGCAAATCTCATGCTTGGTATGATATTTAATTTGAAAGACCAAACAGAAACAAACTGTTTTATACAAGGGGTGCTTTCCTGTGTAAGACATGGGATTCATAGTATCAAAGATTTTACTACTATGGACATTTCTGATTTAATAATTTAATTTTAAAAAAACTTTCATATGTGGTGCTTCATTCCAAAATACAGCAGACAGTCTTCTGCTTGGTGTTGAAGCCAAGTTGTTAATCTTAAAAATTAAAATTGCATTGAATTTTTAATAATTATCAATGTATTCTAACTCACTTGAAATGAAAAGAATGGTTGCTTATTATGCTTATTGTAATAGAAATTATATTATCCTATATCAATCACATAAATGTAAACCATTTATATATGTACATGTATATATGCATGTGTGTATATGTATAAGTATACATATATACACACATTTATGTAGACCCTTTTATTGAGAATTTGTAAAGCAATTTCTTACTTATATCCACAAGATTGTTTCCAATTTATACATTGTGTTAAATGTCAGCAAATTTATTTGAGCTTAACATTTGCAAGTGAAGTTCTCTCTCTGTTTTATCTTCTGCTAATGTTTGTATACTTCAGAAAAACTAAGGTATGATTCTTACCATTTACACATATAAGAATGAGAATTAAGAATAGAGGAAGGAGTCTGAATTTCTTTTGTCTTAAATAATAATACCATTCCAGTAGTTTTTCAGTGATCTATATGAAACAAAGTCTTTTACTATACAGGTATCTACAGCAAGGGTCACCACCTTCAATCCTGTCAACCTGGTTGGAATCCTGAGGGAAGACACTGAGATGTGAACCAATGTGCAATCTCAACTGTTTTCTCATTAAAATCGATAGCCATTCTTCCAGAGACTGCCATATGATAAGTGCAATGTGGAGAAGATTGGATCCAAAACCCCTCTGCGCCACTCTATGGGTAGCCTGACAAGAGGTTTCTAGAACTATCAATCCCAAGTATTTCCCTATTTACATTTACTGAGAGTCTGAGTTTTGCTGAAGGAGACAGATTTCCAAAGGACTGGCAGAGAACTCACATACAAGAAAATCTGGGAGTAGAATTATATACCACAGTACATAGCTCTCAACACTTGGATTAAAGAATTCTTCCAACATGACTGTATTTGGTATGATTACCATAACAGGAGAAATGGTAAGGAAACAGGTGTCCAGAAACCCTGCCAATCTTATGGAACAAAACGGTCAACTGCTTACCTCGTTATGTGCTAAAGACACAAAATGAGAAGACTTATTAAAGAAAGGAATGTGTTGTAAATGTGTTCTACTTTATACATTGTACATCTTCTTATTCCTCTTTTGTTGTATTTTTTATAAAAAGATTGAAAGGAATTTGTCATTATATTGATAAGGGTAGGTAGGTGAATTTTGACCATTTTAGATTTCAATTGACACTCTTTGTTTCTAAGTTTCTTCCCAAACTGGGATTTAAATATTTTAATTCATTTATTCTTGGCAAAAGATGACTTCCTGTTTCTAAGGAAAATGACTTTTAAAGTCTCCAAGGCTCAGAAGGCTTTTCGGACATTAAATTATTCTTAAAAAACACTGATGAGCTAATTGTAAAGGCATCACAGGCATATCAATTATATTTCACTCCCAATATACTTCAATATTTAAACCTTGGTACAAGAATGAAAGGAAACTTGCTTTCAAAAATGTTAAGATATGCTGGAATCTTAAATGCCTGGGACAGAATAAGAATAAAAAAAACCCTAAAGATCTTAATGCATTCAGTTTTTAACTGGTACTATTTTCATACAGGTTAAGGTGATTAAAAAATTCATGAGACTTTCTATGACTACCCTAAAACAGTAGTGCTAGGTTCAATTCCAATAGAAATTGACTCTTCCTATCAGTTTCTGTATTTTGGAAAACCTTCAATTCAAGATGACCTTTTTTCTACCTTTTATTTTTTTTCTTTCACTATTCTTACAGATTCACTTTCAAGTAACATATTAGAACCACTAAGTTTAGCAACAAGTAGTTTTCAGATCTATGGAATAGTGATCTATGGAATTCCAGAAGAACACAAAGGAGACATAGGGGAACATGGAAAGACAGTGGGATGCAGAGGCTATACTTAACTGGAATCTCCATTGCACACACAGAGACACACATACCATATGTGTATATGTATGTATAAATATATGTGTGTACATACATATATACATGCACACATTTGCCAAAACATACAAAACAAAAATGTTATCATAAACTCAGACAGTGGTTTTAAAAATTATTCTTACTAAAAATAAAGGGAAGGGTAGGAGAGTCCCACTATTCTTTCATGTAATTCCCCAAATACTTTCTCCTTATACACCTTAAGAGCATCAGAGCTGCTTTTCCGCCAGTCAATTAATAAACATTTATTAAGCATTGACTATGTACCGGACACTAAGATAAGCACTGAGGATACAAAACAGAGGCGCAAAATAAACTCTGTCCCCACAGACCTCACAATTGATGGGAGAGAAAACATGTAAATACATACATGCATACAAGGAAAGTACTAGAATTAAGAGAAGTTGGAAAAGGATTCCTGTAGAAGGTGTGATTTTAGTTGAGACTTAAAGGAAGTCAGGAAGGAAAGTACATGGAGATAAGGAAAAAGTGCATTCCAGGCATGGAAGAGAGCCAGTGAAAATACCCAAAGTCAAGAGAAATTGAGTGCATATACATAGAATGACAAGGAGTTCATTGTCACTGGACCCAAGAGAATGTGGTGAGGAGTAAGATGTAAAAAAACTGGAAATGTTAAAGGAAGACAGGTTATGAATGTCTTTGAATGTCAAACAGAGGATTTTGTATTTGATCCTGGAGGTGATGGGATTTATGAAATTGTAAGACTTGTGATTTAAGAAATTTATTTTGGTGCCTAAAAGGAAGATAGATTGGAGTGGAGAGAGACTTAAGATGGCAGATCCACTAGCAGGTTACAGTAATAGTTCAGGTGTGAGGCAATGAGGGCCGGCACCAGAGTGGATGCAATATCAGAGGAAAGAAGGGAAGTTATTTGAGAGAGGCTGTAAAAACGAAATCAACAAGCCTTAGCAACAAATTGGGTAGAGGGACTGAAAGATAATGAGTAGTTGAGGACGCCTCAGGGATTCTAGGTTGGGAGCCTGAGGGAAGGAGAGGATGGTGTTGTCCTCTACAGTAATAGGAAAGTTCTATTTTAAATTATGAGTGATATATCCCTACATTTGTTGAACCCCATATGCACATTATCATGCTCTGGCACTTATTGAACAAAATTAATTTCGAAATTTTAAGTCCTTATTCCTGACCTGGACAATTTCACAAAAGGAAAGTCATCAAAACCAATGGGATTATAACTCAAACAGCTCTTAATGGTTTTTAATATGTATAATTTTAAAGTAAAAAATAGATTGAGATCTCTATAATCACATCTCCTAGTCTCCTTAGTGTAGTGTAAAAATTGTTATTGTTGTTGATTATATTATAGTAACATTCATAATTAGGGTCATATCTGAGTAACAGAGGATAGAATCAGTGCCTCAAGCAGAGTATTCAGTTATTGAGCTCTCTCCCTCTCTGTTTCTCTCTCTCTCTCTCTCTCTCTCTCTCTCTCTCTCTCTCTTTTCCTCTTGCATTTTTCTGAAACAGTGATAGTGCAGATGTCATAGATTTGGAGATTTTGAGTTATTTATTCCTTTTCTAAAGGTTAGTACAATGAAAAAGAAAAACACTGAAAGTCAAACATGACTAGTAATCAAATAAAAATCATGTAAATGCAAACATAAAAGAATCAAATTAAACTATAGCTGTTACAAAACTAAAAGACAAGCAAAAGAGAATCAAGTGCTTTTTTGTCTTTTAACTAGTTTTTCATCAATTTGATGTTTAGTTTTCACCGTGGTCATGAATTCAATTAATTAAAAATATCTCTTTCATCAACATGGCAAATTTTGGAAAACTTATTTTTAAATTTTAAGTCAAAGTTTTCAAAAAAAAAGAATAAAAAGAACATTCTATTTTACTCACATATTAAAGGATTCTGATTAGCCATAGACAACTGCTATGGATTTGCAGTTTTCATCATTGGTGTTCTACATTACTTTCCTTGCTGTTTTTAGAATTTGAGACAATAGTACAAAGAACTGTAGAATCCTAGAATTGGAAAGCACAGAGAGAAGCAGAACTAATAATACAAAATTGTGAATTTGTATTTAGCATCCTTGTTCTCTCCTCTTTTGGCATCTTCTTTCTGTATTCACTGACATTAATGTACTACTTCCAACCCAAAAACATATCATGCATCCTTTTGCTCTCCTTTCCTTACTCTTTCTTAAACTTGCTCTGTAGGAGACACATTGAAGTGCTAAACTTAATGTTTGACCCTGCCAAGAGGTATTTGCATTTTGGGTATTGGAAGCAGAAGTTAAAACCAAGGTAAGAATATTTTATAGTGACCTCAAATGTCAGCTGGGAAAATAAACATATGGATTTGGGCACATAGTTGATAAAGGAAGAGATTCAATCAGCTATTTAGTAAGCACCTACTATGCGTTAAGTTCTCTCTCACACACACAGAGAATGTATGAATGTATATATGTATATATCTATGATGTGTGTATATGTGTGTGTATATATATGTGTATATATATGTATGTATGTATGTATATGTATATACATGTTACTAGATAGCAAGGCAGAGGAGGCTCTAGTAGCTGGTAGGTTTGTTAAAGTCCTTATATAGGAGATATTACCCAAGCTGAGATTTTAAGGAAGCTACAGATTCTACAATGAAGGAAAGGAGAGATTATATTCCAGGCATTAGGGGAAGCCTATGCAAAGCCACAAGAACAAAAGATGGATGGTCATGTATGAGGACAGCAAGCAGATCATTTTAGCTAGACTATAGAATAAGAGAACATGAATACTGAATAATAAACAGCAGAGACTGTAGCTAGATAAACTTTCAATACTGAGCGGAGGAGTTTGTATTTGATCCCAGAGACAGTAGGGAATCACTGAATCTTCTTAAGCAGGGGAATAAAAGGGTAAGACCTGTATTTTAGGAATATCAATTTGCCAACTGTGAGGATGGTTCAAAAGGAGAAAGTATGGAAGCAAGGAGACCAATTAAGAAGCTAATTTAGCTTACCCTCCTCTACTTCTTCACTTTTTTATGTATTCCCTTACCATTAACTCAGTCTTTTTCCTTTCTCTAACTTTATTTTTACTCCCCAAATATTTCCATAACCTCTTTTGGTACACATTGAATCTACTTTACCACTTATTAAGCATTTACTATTTTCAAAGTTGTTTGCTAGGACCTAGGGATACTCAGATGTTAAAAAAAAGCATAATGCCTTCTCTGAAGCACTTAATGATTTAGTATAAGGTAGTATGTGGTAAGGGCAGAAAAGTAGTCTAGATAAAGTGCTCTAAGCCTATCATCACCATTTCTTCACTTTTTGATTTTTCATGATACCTCATTCTTGATTCTTTTTTTACATGCCTGATCAATCTTTCTCAGAGCCATGCCTGGCTCATCTTTCATATCATGCTCCTTAATTCTGGTTGTTCCCCAAAATTCTGTTCTTATCCCTCTTCCTTTTTCTTCCCACATCACTTTGGTGATCTCGTCAGCTCGTTTAATTACCATCTCCATAGTATGAATATTAGATGTACATAACTAGCCCTAGTCTTTCCTGAGCTATCATCATACATCATCAAATATCTACTCAACATTTTAAACTGCATTTTCAGAAAATATTGCTAACTTAACATGTCAAAAAAAGAGCTCATTATGTTTTCCCCAAACTCACCCCTTTTCCAAAATTCCTTACTTCTGTCAAGTGTTATCCTTCTAGTAAACCAGGTTCACAACTTCAACTTCTCACCTTATATATCCAATAGACTAGTTGCAAATTTTTCTTTTCCATTTTTACAACTCCTTTCCCAATTTGGACTCACTACCTCACATCTTTCTGCATTCCAGTCCAACCTTTACACAGCTACCAACACAATTTTCCTGAATTGCTAATTAGATCATGTCATTTCCCAATTCAATAAACTATAATGACTCCATACTACATCTAGAATAACCTGTAAGCTACTCCATTTTGGCATTTAAAGTTTTTTATATATTGGCCCCATCCTACCTTTCTATCTTTCTTATAAATTACTCTATCCTTCATACTTTATGGTTCAGCTATACTTGCTTCCTTATTGTTCCTTACATACAGTTCTCTATCTGTTATTTTTGTGCTTTTGTATTAGCTAGCCCCTATACCTGGAATATACTTCTTCCTCACCTATATCTCTTACACTCGCTCACTAGCTTCCCTTAAGGGTAAGTTCAAATGGACCTTCCAGAGAAAGCCTTTCCTGATCCTTTCAGATGTTGATGCTTCCCTCAATGTTCTTTACATATTTTGTA
Source organism: Notamacropus eugenii (assembly GCF_028372415.1). NCBI lineage: Eukaryota > Metazoa > Chordata > Mammalia > Diprotodontia > Macropodidae > Notamacropus > Notamacropus eugenii. The sequence continues at coordinate 122,799,619 of NC_092873.1, forward strand.
TATGAAATGCAGTATACTATAGATCATAGCAGCCTCAAAACAAACATGACTTGAGCTCAAATCTGGCTTCTGATTCATATTATCTGTGTGACCCAAGACAAGTAGTACAGGGAAGTAGTACTCTCCGTAGTATAGGGAATTCTCTAAAATGATAAATTGCAGAAAATATGTGAAAATCCATTGATAGAGGGAATATACACTTCTAGGAATCCCATATACTAATAACATCTTAAATTCAATTCCTATCTCTTTGGATATATTTTGTATATGCTTATATAACTACATATTATCTCGCTTCATTAGATTGCAAACTTCTCCAGGGCAGGGAGTTTCGTTTTTCTCTTTATATCTCATCCCCTCCCCACCATCCTGCTTTTAAAAAAAATATCCTTGGTTGATTGTTTTTATTGATTCTTCCTTTTATTTTTCATTTTTGTCCCTAGGAAGCACCTTTTCATTTCTTCTCTCATCACATGGACTAGATAGTTAAAACCTCTGCCTGAGATTTTAATTCTATCCTAGATACTAGAGCTAGTTTACAGATTTCTTCCCTGTTTTGTGCATGCCATTTCTGTTCAAATTTTTTCATCTTTGCTTTTTTTAATCTCAGTACTCTATTGAAGAATTTGAAATGGTTGCATTTATTTTGCATTTTAAAGACTTTAAATGTACTCCTTTAATTGATATATTTCTTCAGAGAAAATATTAACATGTTTTCTTTGACATCTTGAAATGGGAACAAAGCTTTCTTCCCTTTGATCTTCCTTTTTGTTATATCTTTAAATTCCTTCCTGATCTCAAAGAAAGTTAAACTTCTTTCATATACCTCTGCCAAATTTCCTAACTCAGAACTTAATTTCGTCTATTACCATAGCCTGATCAGAAAAGTGGTCAATTTCATAGTACATTTCACAACACTTTTATGCGTATATTCCAGCCTGCTGGCTTGTATATCCAAGTTGAAATCCTCCCTTTCTCTATTCTCACAGATTAATTCTACATATTTGCTTTCCTAGGTCACTTTTTGGCTACTTTCAGTCCTTTTACTTCTTATGAAAGTGAAGTTACTATAATCTTAATTTCCCCCTTGCTTTTTTTTCTAGTGCAAACACATTTGTGCAAATGACTTTTATCCCATTCTTAATTCTGCAGGTTTTAATCCTATCATATTTGAAACCACCATGGGGTCCTACTGTTTGCTTTTTTGCTTCAGTCCCTGGTCCACTCTTTCAGAAAAGTCCCAGTCATGCTCCACTTTATCCCCTACTTTCCAGCCAATTCCATAGCTTCAGCAACTCTCTTGTCTTTCTCCTCTCACTCTGACCCTTCCAGTTTTGCAACCACGATCAAACCAGCTCTGATTGTTTATGGATGGGCTGTGTTAATTTACTGCCTTTTCTCCTTAATTTATCCTACTCATCATCTCCTAGACTTTTCAACCCAAGTTTATCTTCCCAGACATCAATCCCATATGTGTGTTGCCTCTCTTCATAATAATTTAAACTCCTTGAGGGCAGAGACTGCCTTTTCTTTTGTATTTATATTCTTATTGTTTATTCATATTAAGCATTTAATAATTGCTTTTATATTCATTCATTCCTTTACTCCAGAATTCTTGAGGTAAACATTAAGTCTCATATACATTTTGAGCAACCACATTATGCTTGCCAAACATAAATTCAATCTCCTATGGCTGCACAATCTTCTTTATTAGAAATGCATTTCCTTCTTCATAAGTAATTATGTGTAAAAAAAATGACAACCTTTTTCTTGTCTTTTACTTTCCCATGGACTTCAGCTCTATAGATTTTTTCTATTCATATTTCATGTTTGTATTTTTAGTTATATTTTCCCCATTTTTAAACATGATAATTTAGCCTTTGACCTCCCTTTTCTCTTTCCTGTTGGCTCTGCATGTATTACTCCTCCCTTCCTCCAACCTTATCTCGGACTCTATATTTCTTTCCCCTCCTTTATTCCTGCTTCTTGGAGTTAGTCTCCTTTCATAGTAGTCTGTTATCCTCATTTTCAACATTAACTGGAACTCTATTTTCTCTATTTTTTCCCCATCTGTTCCTGAAGTTCCCTCTTGCTGACATTTCCTTTTCTTGTACCCTCGGGAAATTTCTGTGCAGTCATTGGGCAGATGACCACCATTATCCTTTCCTGGTTCCCCCTGGTCCCTCCATTCTCTGCCTGCTTTCATTTTGGGCTGTGGCCTGTATCTCTTTGATCATAACCAACTCCTGAACAGACATTGTGCATAGATCTGCCATCTTTCATTACAAAGGTTATGTACAATTCACTTTTTCACATAAGGCACTGCTGGCTCCATACTTTCTACACCAAGAACTAATTTCCTGACTACAGTCAAGTTATTCTTTAAGTCATATATAGAGCAAGCTTTGACTATACCCTATCTATGTCCTTTCAGGTAGTCACCCCATGCTCTTCTTACTAGAGTTCTATCTCACCCTTTTATTTGCTGGTCCAAACTCCTAGCTTACTTGCTTTTTTTTACTAGAACTGCCAACATATTGCAATCCAGTTTTAATAAGATTGGAATGCCTGCCTTTGTTTCTATAATATTCATTATTTTATTCCCAAAGAGAATTAATAACATATTTGGCTTGGGCCTACTGGTTAAAAAGCCTCCAAATTCTTCCATCATTTCTTGTCCTTTTTCTCTTGGCATGGTGTTTGAAATAATTGTTGTTTGTCTGGGGATTTGAAACCTAGGTCAGACTTTTCCTTTCTCACAGCTTTAGATGTTAATAATAATGGTGATTATAATCAAGAATCATTTATTAAAGATCTACTATATTCTGGACATTGTGCTTAGCACTGAGGAATTTCAAATACATAAGTTTAGCAACTCCTGGCCTCAACCAACCAATTGATCAATCAATAAGCATTTAATAAGTATGTAACAGGCATTAGGAATTCAAGTCCATGAAATGAAACAACCCCTCTTAGCAAAACACTTACATTCCAGTGGAGAGTCAACAAGGATAGGTAGATAGATAGATAGATAGATAGATAGATAGATAGATAGATAGATAGACAGACAGACAGACAGATAGATAGAATGAATTAGTCTGAATATTTACAAAGTAGTTAAATACAACATTTAACAACATAGTATGAGAGGGAGGTTACTAACAGTCAGGTGGATGGGGAAAAGATTGACTAAGAAGATAGTACTTGAACTGTGCCTTAATTTTTTAAAATGACTCTATGATGCAGAAGTGAAGAGGAAATTCATTCTAGGCACAACGGATAGCCAGTGCAAAGTCATGCAGATGGAAGATAAAGTTTATGTATGAGGAACATAGGGAAGGTTGATTGGCCTGAAACTTGGAGTGAAGAAAAGGAAGTGATATTCACTAGCCTTTATATATTGGTTTAATTTGCAAAATCATTTGCATGCTTTACTTAATTACATCAGCAGAGATCAAGGCATATATGAACTGAATTCCAAGATAAAATTATACCTAAGCTTTCTACCATATTGGAAGAAGATAAATAGCAGGAAAAACAATTATTGTGATAGCTCTAAGTAAGAGATGATCAGGGCCTGGACTTTAGTGCTCAATGTGGAGCAAAAGGGATAGACATGAAAGATTTTAAGATAGAATTGATATGTTAGTATCTTGATTGTTTATGTGGTGAGAGGGAACATTTGAGAAAAAATTTGGAGGTATAAACTTATGTGACTTGGAAGAGTGTGCCACACTCAATAGAAATAGGAAAGTTTGGAGATAGGAAGGGTGTAGAAAAGAATCATTCATCAGGCATTTATCCAGCACTTATTTTTTTGCCAAACACTACAATAATTGTTAAGGATGGAAACCAAAGTGAAATAGCTTTTTCCATGATGGAGCTTATATTCAAATGGAAAGCACCCAAACATACACATATAAGTATGTACATAATATGTAAAGAATGAATACAAGAGAGTTTTGGAGGGTGTACACTTGAGGGAACCAGGAAAGGATGATGCTTGAACTTAAGATTCAAGGAAACAATGTGTTCTTAGTGTCTGAATATGTGACCAGCCATCCTTCCCTTTCTGAACTTCACCACGGTAACTCAGCTGCCTTAACTCTCTACCCCAAAAGTCCCTTTGTCCACTGGTGAGTTCTTTCCACAGCTTCCATTTTAAAAAAGGAGATAGGACAGCCATTATTCACTCTCTGGACTTTTATATCATTTCACCTTGAGGGCATCTTCCCTAACTCCTTCGACAACCTCTTATCCAATCCCTTGCAGTGCACTATTACATGTTTTGGTTGTATTAGAAAGTAAGTTTTTTGAGTGCAAGCACTTTCTTTCTTTTTGCTTATAACATGTTCCTTTAGCTTAACACAATTACTGGCACGTAAATGACTAATAAATTATTATTGACTTGACTTGGCAAGAACATGTTCATACTGAGTTTGAGATACTATTGGGATGTCCAAGTAAAGACTTCCAAGAGTCAGAGATGTGGTGCAGTGGTTCAGAAGAAAGATTAATGCTGAATATGTTGCTTTAGGAGTCACAAATCATGTGGAAATAACAATTGGATCCATCAGAGGAAATGAGATCAGCAAGGCAGAGGATATATAAACAAGAGAATTGGGGACCCAGAGTTGTAAGTTGGGACTAGCTAGTTTTCAGCAAAGCAAAATGAGAAGAAACTATCAGAATGGTAGGGAAAAACTATCAAAGAGTCAAAGAGATCCAGACAGATAGACCAATAGGCAATTTGTTAAATGTTCTTATGTTCCAGACACTGTTCTGAACATTGGGAATATATATATAAGCTAGCAGGATACTCTCTCTCCTAAAGAATCTTACTTTCTAACAGTGGAAGATAGGAAGATGCAACTGGAAAATGAGGAGCACCAACATAAGCACAAGGAGAGAACACTGCATGGTGAACTTGTTCCCAAAGAGATGAAGCAAAAGTCTATTAGAGATGGAGGGTGTGGGGAGAGAACCAGAAATGGGATCTTAGTTTTCAGTAGTGTGGAAATGGTCAGAAATTGAGACCATAACCATCCTACAATGAGGAAAAGTTAATAACTAAAAAGAGAGGTTCATAAAGATGTTATAAACTTTATACAAATCACACATGATAAGGACAGAGAAAAATTTATCCGATTTAGAGATTAAGAGATCACTAGTAACTTTGGAGAGAACAATTGCAGTTGAGTGGTAGGGACAGACAAGAAGAAAGTCATGAGACGTTGGAATAAGCAAGTGAGTGTTGCTATCAGGATCAAGTGGACATTTTTAAAGTTATTTAGGGTTTTACTATTTATTAAAGGCAGTTGCAGAATGTATAGCAAGCTGACCTCAGAGCCAGGAAAAGCTGAATTCAGATCATTCTTCTAACTCTGCTGGCTATGTGACTTTGGGAAAGTTACTTAATGTCACAATGGTCCATCTCTAAATTGATAAATTGTATAGAGGGGAACTTTCCCATTACAATGAAATAACTGGTCTGACCTCTTCCACCCCCTTTATTATCCACCCCCCGCAATGTGTTTATGCATATGTGTCTTCATATGTATATATAATGAATGTATATATATATTATTTATATTAGTATATCTTAAATGCTTATTTGTGATGCTTGGCTCATAGGGACATGTCAGGAACATAACACATGAGCTGCAACTCCACAAGTCATATTGAAGATTTAGCATTAATTCCTTCATTCTTAGCCCTTATTCTTCTGAGCAAAAAAATCAAGTGAGGATCCCTTAGGAATTCAAAGTATTTCAAGAGTAGCTCAAGGCTTATCAATTTCCTTCCACAAAAGGCAGCAAGTAGTAGTTGTTTAAAATTACACATTCAGATTAACCCTATTTTGAAAACTTTCATCTTCATATATACATAAGAATGTATGTATTTGTGTATGTGTGTGTGGAGTAACATATAGAGAGACAGAGCTAGAGAGAGACAGAGAGATGCCAGTTTTCTAAAATTTCCCAGGTATCCACCAAGACTAAATAATGGTTCAAGACAGAGATTGGTAATAATAACATGATGATTAGCAGTATTTGAAAAGATAAAAAGACATCCCCTTACTACAGAATTTGAGGATATATTTGATGGCTTTATCCAAGAACTCAAATATGACATAAAAATAATAGGACAAGGATCAGAACAAGAGGTAGATGTACTTATTTCTGACTATGGTCCTTTTCATCCCTCTTCACTCCCATTACCCAGCATAGCTTTTTAGAAATGATTTTTCCCACACTCCTTTCCTCTCCCCCCCCCCCAAAATAACTCTTTGGAAAATCCCAATGTTACCTTCTTCTCCTCCATTTGTTTCTCCTGAAATCTGTCTGGAAGGATGGTGCCAACCAATGCCTTCTTCACATACCCTGGCCACCCTCTTAAATTAATTGACCATTGTCTCCTCTTCCCAGGAAATTCCTATATCTAGTATCGTTAATCTATCTTACCCAGGTGATGTGAAGCCCTGTTGAGTTAATGCCTTCCCATTGGGGAAATACAAATGTATTCACTTTTGAAAATGCAAGATTATCACTCTGAAAAGGCCTAGCAAGTGTAATCAGCATCAACCCCATATATCTCACTATCTAATCAGATAGTGATTCAGATGGCATGGTTTAACCAACCTCACCAGTTTGGATCTTTCTATAAAAAAAGGAATGAATGGCTACATAACAAAAGTGCTTAACCTCCAGTATTCCTAAGAATTACGGAACTCCAGGTTCTTCTTCTGGCTTAAATTGCTTATAGCCAAGACAGGCAAGTCCATTGACTATTATGGTTTCAGTGTGTTGTAATATTTTCTTGCCCTTGTAGTGATCATGTGCTTGCTTTACACATTGAGTGTGTTTCTGTAAATTTGCATGTAAACTGAAATTTTGTAAGACACATCAAATTTTAAATGCATTAAGGGAGCTTGTTATTTAACGGAATACTATGATAAATTTTATAAACAAATTATTGTCTATTCTGGTTTTGTAAATCTTGTTGTACATATATTATTTATCCAATGGAGAATACTATCAAGAAATGTAAAAAAGAAAAGAAAGAAAGAAAAACAAAGGTTTTTAAACAATAGGCTTCTATTATAGAGCTAAAATGGAGTTCTGATTTTATAAACACCAGAAGTGGTACAGAGAACAACTGATGTAGCATTTTTCCTATGCCTTCCATGTGATTTGCATATTGTCTATAGAAGATACATGAGAAAATGGTGGGTTATCTTTCTTATCGAAAAGGTGAGATTCCTTGTATCAAAAATGGAGATGGAGATAAAATGTCAGCCAGAGCTTTAGGCAGGGATTCTTTTTATCACATAGCACAAGCTACAGTTGAAAGTGGGGGTGGGGGTGGGGAGGGGGCTTTGTGCAGAGAAGACAGATCCCAGGATGGCTATAAAGGGGCAGGGAAGGTCACTTGCTAGTTTTCTACTGAAATTTGTTATTGTTTACTGGGTGCTAAACTACTGTTTCTAAAAAATGAAGGACTACAATTGTACTCTGGAAGCTCTAAAGTTGGTGTCTAGAGCAAAGCCTCATTCACTCTGCTCCAGTTACAATGCTAGTGGACAGCATAAGGATATGAAACACAAACGTGTATCTATATAACTAAATGTACTGTGTTCCTAGGCATATGGATACTCATATATAATGTATATAATTCAGTGTGCTGCAGAATAATATGAACTTTCTGTTATAGACTATTTAAAATATACTATGACCAGGACTATCAATAACATGTTCTTGTCCTATGTAAACTCCAATACTAGCACATCTGTAGGCTATGTAACTGAAGGCAGAAATGGAAATGATGTGTTGAACAAGACCAAGATGAGGAAGAAATGATTAATCTGTGGTGAGAACACGGCTCTAGGTGCTAGGGGAGATCTAGAGTTTTTATAAAGGATGATTCTAATATGCATGATGCTTACAATCTACTATGGGAATAAGATACCAACATATGTAATCCATACAATTAAATGCTCACAACATAGGGTAGAGAACTTTGACTTCTTTTATATAGATAATGTATTAAGAAAAACTTACAGAACCCTGAACCATCATCATTGTCTGTACTAAAAAGCTTTTACTGAACAATTCTGAATTTTTAATGGTTATTCAGCATTAGCGAAGTACAGAGAATAGCTCTACTAGAAATTCCTGCCTAATAAAGTAAAACACTACAGCAAATTAATATACATTTAATAGGAACACATAGATATAATTAAAGACAAAATGAATATTAATACCCGCAAAAGGAAAGAGCAATTAGTACATTCAGCATATCTTGTCCTGCTTACACTTCGGTTGTCAATTCATATAGAAAGTTGATTTTGGAGTCAAGAATTCCATTCAGTTTAATTCAAGAAGTATTTATCTTGCATCCTATGCTAGAAATATTAATTTAAAAAAAAAAGCAAAACAGTCCCTGTTAGGAAAGAGGAGATACTGATCTACGTGGAAGGAGTTTCTACAATGGGTGTTCCCTGTCCAAATTTACTCACAGGCTCACACCCTGATCTCCATTCTAAAAACAAAACAAAATGAAACAAAAACCATGTATTCACTTGTTTGTTTAGAAAAGGGCTCTCCTTTATCTCAGCAGTCATTTTATTTGAATTTCCACAAAATTTACAAGAATTTTGAAACAGAGTTCAAGGCACAGTCAACAATATTCATATAATGACATTTATCATCAAGGTTCAGCATATTTACTTAAACTGATAGCTATCTTTCACAATAGAATGGTACACAGCGACCTGATGTACTGATGTACTAACTAGTCTTTCCTTTGGTAAATATTATGGTCCCCTTTTTGACATTTAACAGAGAGGATAAGGCAGAATGTTTGGGAATAGAGTTTTGTGCCTGGTTTCAGTTAACCAGGAATGGTAAATAAAATACTCATGTATATATGGTCAAGCCCTCAAAAGTTAAACTGTAGTTATATCTATTCTGAAGTTGTCAAAATATAAGATTACTGATGTTTGAATTTAAAATATGAGTTCCAATTGCAACTTGGATGCATTTTTAAAATCATTATTCTTTAAGGGGATTTAAATTCTTTAATGTGACTTTGGGGACATATCACAATGTATATTTTATAAACCCATGACTAAAAATACTGTTTAAAAAGAATGCTGATTTTATAAATATGTAAGCTATGTATCTTCAAATCATGTGTTTTCTTCAAGCATGATTTTTTTCAATTTTACCATGCAACGTCCAAAAATATATAGCTCATATTGTGAACCCCATATGAATAAATTATTTATTTAATGGAAAAGATGAAATTTTTAAAAAAAAATAAAATTTGTTCAGAAAATTGTAAGTTCAGTAATTGTCTCCCATCCAGTTGCCATAAGAAGAGATATGTTTTTAATTAAATGAAGACATGGTAGAAACATGGTGGTTAAAATGCCGTACTTTGTATCTGAACTAAAGTGCTAAAGACGAAAAGAACAAGAAATAGTTTTAAAGGAGAGTCACTGTGAAATCCCCCTAGGTTCATATTTCACCATGGAATTTAATTAAGTGACACTTAAACTCTCTGGGCCTCAGTGGAGAAAGTTCACACTTTGATGAAATAACATGTCATTGGCATAAAATGCATATACTTTGTTTCCCAGAGAGTTGGAAAATTAGTTAGGAATACAGACTTTCAAAAATTCTCCTGATTCTAACTGTATATCTGTATAATTTTTTAACTTTATATTTCTGCATTACTTTGAACTATTCAAATAATTTTTACTTCCATGTATATAGATACTTACTAGCTGTGTGATCCTGGACAAGTCATTTACCCTGGTAGCTATAAAATGAGCTGGAGAAGAAAATGGCAAACCAGTAGAGTATCTTTGCCAAAACAACCCTAAATGGGATCACAGAGTCAAACATGACTGAACAACCATAACATAGCCTGAAGATCATTGCATGAACTTAAAATTCCCATGATTACCCTGGTTATCTTCTGTATGGTATCTGCCCACTACCTTGGCTTTGGCTGTGATTTTGAGTGCCAAACCTGTCTTTGATTATTTTTATCTGTTTATATCTACCCTTATGTTTCTCATATAAGTTTCATGATTCACTGCTTATTGGATTTAGTATCACTCGCCAATTTGCCTCTTCTGTGAAAGACTCTAAATCCCAGCATAGTTACAGTAGAGAGAGAAACTCAGTCATCCTAGGTCAAAAGTATCATTCTACACAAAAAGGTCTCCATATACAAAGAAAACTAAGAATAATGTTTAAATTGAAATTAAAATTTAGCAAAGTATGGCTCTTTAATAAATTAACAAGAGTTTGGTCATCTCTCCAACAACAGAGTTTCATGACTTTAATTCCAATACCTATTAATTATTACCAAATTAAATTTCGGAAAAGATAATATTAGAGCTAATACTTCAATACTTCTCGTTTAATATGAAATTTGTGTACCAGTCTTATAGCAGAAAAGACACATATCTATGAATTTGTAATATACATAAACACACATAAACACATATATGGAGAGAAAGAAGAATAAAAAGTTTGAGAGATAATTTCTTGATAATTGATCATTTTCTTAATTAATTTAAAATTATATAAATATAGAATATATTTAATATATAATTACAAGATTTATATATGATATATAAATTATATATAAATTTCAAATTATATGATGAATTAATTAATCATGCTAGCAATAATAAATAAAAGGGGTCAATGACATTCTCAAATGCCAAAGACCCTTCATGTAACCCACTCAATGCTTATATGCTCTTGGAAGACTGGATGTTCCTGAGGGTGGCAATAGACTCTGATTGTTTACCAAGTAATAAGAGAATGAATATTATAATAAGAGGTGGGTCTATTCTAATGAGGGGCTAGAGGATGTGATTTTGATTACATCTGTTACTTCCAAATCACACCCAGCCTTGGGCACTCCAGATAAAGGATCTATTCTCCTGCCCAAACCTGTTCCAGTGGAACAAATGGGCCAGAATTCACCATAGATTAAATTCTTTGTAAGGTTCACTAATTGGATGTGGCAACAACTCCACCTAGATAAGTTAGTCTGGTGGGCTAGACTTTTAAGAAACATTAGGGATCTCCCCAATAATTTATCCAATACTCATTTCACTCACTTTATGCACAATCATACATATGTATATGCTCACACATACACATACATTTAGTATACAGAATGTGTATCTAGTGCATATATAGCATATGCAGACTATATATAATATATACGTATATAAATGTATACATGTATACATATGGTAGTTATGCTATAATGTGACATCTGTATTCCCAAAAGGCACTGAGCTATACAAAATAATATAATAAAAGCCAAAGAGCTTATGAAGAGTGGGTTTAGGGGTACAGCACTCAAAAATTTCTTCAGTGACATAAAAAATAAAATATAGTAACCTAATGGTAGTATATTTTTATGTTATTATAGTTTTATACACATTAAGTGGTTAAGAAACAATACACATTATAATTAATAATGTCTGCCTCCTCAAGTCCACAATTTTGGGTCTCAGGCCAAGGTCAAGGTAAAGTGTGTGTTGTTGTTCAGTAGTTCAGTCACATGCAATTCTTTGTGACCCCTGCACAGGTTTTTGTTGTTTGTTTTCTTTTCTTTTGTTTTTGGCAAAGATACTGGAATGGTTTGCCATTTCCATCTCTAGGGGATTAAGGCAAACAGAGGTTAAGTGACTTTCCCATGGTCACACAGTTAGTAAGTGTCTGAGGCGGGATTTAAACTCAGGTGTTTCTGACTTCGGGTCCAGAGCTCTATTCACTGAGCCACCTACTAGAGGGAGTGGAGGTGGGCATGATAGGGTTAGGACTAGCCCTTCTCCCCTTGTAATTCCTATTGCACCAGAAGATATAAAATAAATATGGCACTTTACCTTGATAAAGATCTTGAAAGTGTATTGTGGAGTGGTGCATTTTTCTGCAGTCTTAATATTTCTTGATCAGAAGCAAACAAAATCAAACTTTGAGCTTTACTCAAAATGTTCCCTAATATATCAATCAAATTAGAATGGATTTGAGTTTTCAAAACATGTTATACCAGAACTGATTCTGCATGTGTATATGTGTATATATGTGTCGTATAAGTGTATATATTTTCGTATGTATGTATTTGTGTGTATATACCTTTGTGTGTGTACGAAATTAAAGAAAAAGAGGAGATATTGCAAAGGTAAAATTTTCAAATATTGGCAACAGATTGGATATAGGAAAGGGGAAAGAGAGAGATAATGATGAATCAGGGGTGATACCTAGTCTGAAGTATACACACACATAAACATACATGTACAAAATATATTTACACATATATGTGTATATGTATATTTATATATACACATATAGAGAAAGGCAGAGAGAGAGAGAGAGAGAGAGAGAGAGAGAGAGAGAGAGAGAGAGAGAGAGAGACTCTCGGGTCACACTTCCATCTTCCTATAAGTATTACGTGAAAATCTATCCAAAATCATGGAGGCTAAGGCTCTCTCTCTCCATATATGTGTGTATACACAAATGCATATACATTCCCATATTTATTAGCATCTTATTATCAAAATGGCCATCATCTTCCCAGTTCCCAGACTAAATGCCATCTTTGACTCTTCGTTATTTCTCACACTACCATCACCGCTACTCACATTCAATATGTTGTTGAGTCTAGCTGATTTCATCATTCTAACATCTCCTGTTCTCTATTCTGATATTGTCATGAGCATGCCCTCATCTTCTCATGTCTGGACTATCAATCAGTTAATTAATAAACCTTTATCGAGTGCCTATTCAGTGCCACGCACTGCACTAAGTACTAAGGATAAGGAGCTTACAAACTAATGGGGGACATAACATGAAAACAAATATATACAAAACAAGTAATGTATAGTACAAATAGGAAATAATTAACAAATGGAAGGTACTAGAATTAAAAGAGATTAAGGAAAGCTTCTAGCAAAAGACAGAATTTCTTTTTATTGCTGTTAATGTTATTATTTTGTAGGGTAAAGAGCTCTGGGCTTTATTATTTCCCACTTAATGCTATTTTTTTTTACAAGTGTATGTAAGGATAGTTTTTAACATTCACTTTTATAAGACTTTTATTTCCAAATTTTTCTCTTTTATATCCCCCCCCAACACACCAAGCAATCTGACATAGGTTATACATATACCATCACCTAAAGAGATTTCAACATTGGTCATGTTGTAAAAGAAAAATCAGAACAAACTGGAAAAACGACAAGAAAGAAAAAACGAAACAAAAGTAGAAGTAGTATGCTTCAACCTGTATTCAGACTCCACAGTTCTTTCTCTGGGTGTGGATACCATTTTCCAGGATGGGTCTTTTGGAATTGTCTTGGATTGTTGTACTGCTGAAAAGAATTAAGTCTATCCTAGTTGATCGTTGAACAGTGTTATTGTTACTGTGTACAATGTTTTCCTGGTTCTGCTCACTTTGCTTAGCACCAGTTCCTGTAAGTCCAGATTTTTCTGAAATCCACCTGCTCATCATTTCTTATAGCACAATAATATTGTACTACATTCATATAACGTAACTTATCCAGCCATTTCTCAATTGATGGACATCTCCTCAATTTTCAATTCTTTCCCACTACAGAAAGAACTACTATAAATAGTTTTGTGCATGTGGGTTTTTTTACCTAAAAGATGAAATTTTTATTGAGTCTTAAAAGAAGCTGGAAAGGTAAGTGAGCAGGAGGAAAGTGAGTATTCCAGGCATAGGGGGATAACCAGAGAAAATGTCTAGAGCCAATAGAGATGGAGTGTTCTCCTCATGGAACACCAGTGTCACTGTATCCAAGATTAACTACTGGGGAGTAAGATGTAAGTACATAAAGTTGAGAAGGGGACTGTGTTATGAGGGGCTCATAATACCAAATAGAGGATTTTGTATTTTATACTGGAGGCAAAAGGAAGTCACTATAATTTATTGAGTAGGAATTTGACATGATCAGACCTGTACTTTAGGAAAATAATTTTAGTGGCTAAATGGAAAATGGGTTGGAGAGGGGAGAGATTTGTAGCAAGCAGACCTAATATCAGGCTATTGAAGTAATCTAGGCAGGAAGTGGTGAAGGCCTAACTGGAGTGGTGAAAGTGTCAGAGAGGAAAAAGGGGGCATATGAAGAAAACTCGCAGAGGTGAAGTCAACAAGTCTTGGCAACAGATTGGATATAATGAGTGAGAATAATAAGGAATTCAGGATAACTTCTAGGTTGCAAGCCAAGTGGGAAGTAGTATTGCCCTTTATAGTAATAAGGAAGGAAGGAGGGAGGAGAGAACTTAAGAGGAAAGATAATGAGTTACACTTTTGACATAATGAGTTTAATATGTCTAATGAATATCCAGTTTGAAGTGTCTAAAAGATAACTGGAGTTTGCGAGACTGAAGGTCAGCAGAGAGAGTGAGACAATATAGGTAGATTTGGCAACAATCCACATAGAGACTGCAATGAAATATGATTACTAATGACGTCATTAGGTGAAGTAGTATAGAGGGAGAAGAGAAGAGGATTCAGGTTAGAATCCTGTGTTGGACCTAATGTTAGAGGGCATGATCTGAAAGATGATTCAGCAAAAGAAACAAAAAAGGAGTGGTGCAGATAAATGGAAGAGACCTAGGAGAGAGCATTGTCCCAAAACCTAGAGAAGGCAGTAGCAAAGAGGAATAATCAATAGTGCTAAACACTAAAGAGGTTAAAGAGAATGAGGATCCAGAAAAAGCCAAAGGATTTAACAATGAAGAGATCAATATGCATGTGTATTCATCCTTCGTTGCCAAGGAAGACCATGCCATCAGAGAAATAATGACATGACTTGCACTTGACTTTGAGTGAGGGAGGGCTGAGCAGGTCACCAGCCTCACTTCTCCTCCAGAGCCATCTGAGTCCAGTGACCAGATATTCATCAGGATGACTGGAGATGACCCAGGATGAGGAAATTAGGGTTAGTGACTTGCCCAAGGTCACACAACTAATAAGTGTCAAGTGTCTGAGGTGAGATTTGAACTCAGGTCCTCCTGACTCCTGCACTGGTGCTCTATCCACTGCATAACCTAGCTGCCCCTAAAGAAGAGATCAATATAACTTGGGATAAAGCAGTTTCAGTAGAACTGTAAGATCAGAAGTTGAATTGTAAGTGGTTAAGAAGAGAATGAGGAAAAAAGTGAAGGCACTATTAACAGACAGGCTTTTCAAGGAATTCCACTACAAAGGGCAAGATAGAGGACAATAGTTACTAGAAATATGAATATCAAGTGAGGGTTCTTTTTTTGAGGGGAGGAGAGTCTTGGGTATATTTGTAGCCAGTAAGCAATGAGCCAGTAGACAGGGAGAGATTGGAAATAATTGAAAGAGCAGAGATGACAGAGGGGGCAATCTGTTGAAGGAGACAAGATAGAATGAGATTACTTGTACCAACAGAAGTATTAGCCTTGGTAAGGAGTAAGACCACTTCATCATGTAAGACAGGGTTCTTGAAGGGGGAGATAGTGACAAAAAGCACCTGAGTGATATGAGATGAGGAAGAGGGGAGAAAAGGAAGCTCATTGTTAATGTCCTTACTTTTTTTTTTTTAATATGAGAGAAGGTTCTCAATTGAGAAAGGGGGACCATGGGAGATTTGAGGAGGAATAAAATGTTTGGAAGATCTGCTGTGGAGAGTGGGATAGATAAGGGAAATGTAGTTGGACTACTTAGTAACAATGAGGACCCAGTTGAGGTTGTGTAATAAATTTGTAGTAGACCCAGTTAGAACAGAATGGTGGGAGTGATCCTGTGTTGAGGTTTAGAGGGATATAGTCAACAATATAATAAAGGAAATCAAAATTCAATAGTGTAGTATAGTGCTGAAATTCAATATTCAATAGAATAGTGTAGTGCTGAAATGGTTTACAAAATTGGTCAAAACCGGGAAAAGATGTGAGCATATCTAGTTCAAGGGAGATAGTTCAGGAGAGAATTGAGGAGTTAAGAGATTGGGGGTCACACTGCAGATGAAGAGTAGGATATTATAAGGGTAGGAAGAAGGAGAAGTGAAAAAACAATAGATTATAATCAGATCAGAGGATTTCAGAATTCTTGAACAGAGAAGTGATATATGTGTGGGTGAAAGTGAGATAAAGGATACTACCATCTTTGTATGTGGTTGAGAAGGGGCAGAAGTGGGAAATGAGGTAATGAGTGGATGTAGAGTTTGAGAGAGAGTCAATATGCATTTTGTAGTCTCATAGCATGAGGAAAGAAGAGCAGGGAGAAAAATTGTAAGTTAAGCATCAAATTCATAGAGGAAGGAAGGGGATGAATATGAAGGGAGGGATCTGTAGACAACAGCCAACAGAATTTTGATTGGTTGGTAGGTATGATTAACATTTGAAATAGCTTATTGGTTGACTTGCTTGGTCCATGTTTCTTGCATTCCCGTTCATCTTCATTCAATTGGCAAAGTGATTTTTCTAAAGTGTAGGTCTGATGACAATGTCATCTCCATATTCAACAAACTCTAGTGACTCAGATCAAATTCAAGATCAAATACAAAATTCTGTTTGTCATTCAAAGTTCTTCATAAACCTACTTTCATTACCTTTCCAATATCCTTACACTTTTGATGGAGTCCTAATAAAGCTGCCCTCAGTCCCAGTATTTTAACATCCTTATAGGCACTACTGAATAGCAGGCCCACTGCCCCTATCTACCCCACTCACCCCTCACACACACTCAATAACCTCACTTCTTTATATATGCCTCACTGCTCACCAGAACAGAGGTGTTCATGAACTCATATTTCTCACAGAACAGCAAATGTGTCCATGTGATAGGATCCCAGTCACTGCCTCTAGCTAGCCAATGCCCACAGACCCATTCATCATATTTTCCACAAAAACAGCAGGTGTGTCCATGCACTTAACCACAACTACATCCATCTAGTCTCAGACAGGACCACAGTACTCAGCCAATCAGAAAGCAGCACTACCAGGATACCCAAGCAGGATGTGGACCCCAAAACAATGGAAAAGACTTTCCCTAAGTAGGCATCTGTGCAGTAATGGCAAAAGGTGTCCTTTAGATGAACTTATGACATAGAGAGGCTTATAATATTGTTATCATACACACATACCTCCCAAATGGGTTTTTCTGTATGCATAGTGGGTAATAGCATATGCAGTTCTGCTATAGCTGGGACCCTTGCCCTTCACTCTTGTATGAAGATTAGAAGGGTGGTTGGCAGGGATATTCCATTATGAATGGCTTTGAATGACAGAGGATTTATATTTGCTCCAGTAGGCAACAGTAAGCTATTGGGGTTTATTAAGTAAGAGGGTGACATAATCATATCCATGTTTCAGGAAAAATCACTTTTGTGGTCAAAGGAAGGATGGGTTGCAAGGGAGAAAGACCCACCAGCTTATTGCAATAATCAAGAGTAAGTAGAGAAAATGCCTGTCACTTGTTTCTTTTTTCAAAAAAAGATAAAATAAATTTAATTTCATGAAACTGAAATTTCAGTCTTGTTATTAATCTTTTTTAATAACTGAAACCAAAATACATAATAAGAAAAGAAAAATAAACATATTATAAACTTAGATTTTGAAACAAATACATAATAAGAAAAGGAGGAAAAAGCATGTCAAGTGCACAGCAGAATGCAAGAAAGAATTCTAAACATACAGCAAATAAATTTTTATTTCAAAAAAGCCTACACGATAGATACTATGCACTGTGTTGAGAGCCATCTTTTTTATTCTTCCTTGTTAGTTTTCTTTTGCTCTCTGCTGTGCAGTTTTTACTTTGTTCTTTGTCCCCTTCTTCTCCTCCTCCTCATGAGGCTACAATTAAGTGTGGATATATTAATATATAAATAAATATAGATATATGGTTACTTTTATACACATTTATATATATACATAGACATATACTTTCCCTAAAAAATTCTGTTTCTGATTTTTGTTTTTATGTTTGTGCATATATCTTATTTCCTATCCCTCCTAACTCCTCTATTTTTCTCCCACCCTCTACCTTGCCCTCCTCTTACTTAACCTAGATCCATTCCAAGGATCTCTCTCTCCTTCTACCATTTCCCAAAATCTAAACCGCTCTATACCCCTCTTTGACCTATTTTCTCACCCTCCCCTCTAAAGATCCCCCCTAAAGATCCCAAGGATGCCTCCATTGTCCTCTCCTTCCATTAATCTAAACACACTTCTATATCCTCCCTTAACCTATTCCCTTACCTCACCCCAGAGCTTCTTCTTTTGTCCTCTCCCCACTCCTTATCCCCTTGGAGTTTTATTTATTTCTGAATTTTGAAGACTTTTATTCTCTTCTAGATATACATACATATGTGTGTGTGTGTGTGTGTGCGTGTGCGTTGTTCTTTTTAAAATTGATTCCCAATGAAAGTAGGTTTCCAGAACTAACAACTCTCCTTCCCCATCTAATTCCTTGGTGTCTGTCAGTTCTTGCTCTTGAACTTCATTTGTATAAAATAATTGCTTATTTTGTCTGTTCCTAAATGGTTTCATTTTTTAAAGTCATATCATACTCAGGTCTACCCCAACTTTTCTTATAAACTACCCAATCACTAATAACAATCTTAGACATACATTTAAAATTTTACACACATAAAAGGTAAACAGTCTGTTCTTATTGGGTCCTTTGTGATTAGTCTTTGGTATGTACCTTACATTTCTTTTGGCTCTTGTATGTCAAATCTATTAAGTTCATTGTTTGTTTGTGTGTTTAACAAAATCTTGAAAGTTTGATGGTTCATTAAATATCCTTTTATTTTCCATTCAGGATTATGCTTAACTTTGCTGGGTATGATATTTTCAGCTGGAACCTCAGTTCTTTTGTTCCTTGATATACAGTGTTCCAAGACCTGCGGTCATTTAGTCCCACTGCTGCTAAGTCTTGGGCTATTCTAATTGTGGCACCACCATATTTAAACTGTTTTTTTTCTTGTTGCTTGTAATATTTTATCCTGGAGCTGGGGGTTTTGGAATTTGACTATAATATCCCTGTGAGTTTTCCTCATAGGATCTCTTTCAGGTGGTGATTGGCAGGGTTTTTTTTTTTTCTATATCTACTTTTCCCTCTTGTTCTAATGGTTCAGGACAGTTTTCTTTAATTATTTCTTCTATTATTATGTCAAGATTATTTTTTTGATCATAGCTTTCAGGTAGTCTGTTTATTCTTATGTTTTCTCTTCTTGATCTGTTCTCCAGATAAGTTATTTTTCTTATATGTTTCATATTCTCCTTGCTTTTTTCATTCTTCGTGTATATTTTTTTAATTCATCTTTTATAATTCCAATGACTTAACCTTTTCTGATTTTGAATTGTTTTCTTCCTTAAGATTCTCAATCTCTTTTTAATTGGTTGACTTTGTTTTCATAATCCTGTTTTTCTTGTATTGTTCTTATTTTTTTTAGTCTTTCCTCAATCTCTCTCATTTAATTTTTAAAGTCTTTTTGAAGTTCTTCTATGAATTCTGTTTGAGCAGGTGACCAGGTGAAATTATTCTTTGGGATAGAAGAGGGTTTCTTTACTTCAGTATCATCTTCTGAAGTTAAAGCCCAGTTTTCTCTATTCCTGTAGTAACTGTATAATTAAATTTTTTTCTCCTTGTCTATGCATTTTTTTTTAGTTAGTAGTAACTCAGTTTTGATAATCATAGGCTTCGGGGATGGGGAATGGTGCTGCTGACCTCTGATCCTCCTTCAATTTTCACCGCTTGCTTAGAACTGAAACCAAGACCTGCAGCCTCCTGTAAGAAAACATAGCCAGTATCATTCTTGCCCCATGGTTTCTGCACTCACCAGGCCTGTGCTGTCTCTTTTTCTCCCCTGGTTGCATTTATGCAGCACAGTTTGATGTGGCATTTCTTGTCACCAGAGATTCCTGTGATTTTCCAGTGCTAAGACACCCAACACCTCTCACTGTCCTTGGAGTAAAAGTTCCTGTGACTGGGACTGAGGCAGCCTTCCAGCCCAGCTAACTTGAGGGCTTGCTGCTCATTGTTTAAATGGACTAGGACCTAGGTGTTTACTCTTCACAGGTATCAAACCTTGTTCTGGAACTTTTCTCCAAATCTCTGATTGTCCTAGGAGGACCCCTGTTCTGTCCCTAGTCTTATATACTTTTACTGCTCAATATTACCCTTGACATGATATTTCATCTTTTCTGTGGGGGAAAATCTCGAGAGATTGGAATCTTCTGACCTACTCCACCCTCTTCCCAAACTCCTCTTCAGCCACATGTTGTTTCTTCATGGTCAGGAACATCAGAAACTTACCATGTAACCCTGGCCAATTCACTGTGTCAATGAGCCTCAGTGTCCTTAACTATAGGCTCTCAGTTTATAAGCTGCTAATCATAATAATAAATAACAACAACCACCACAATCATTATTTTACCTTAATGCTCTAATTCTGTACCCATTGAGGTAAAAGGAATTAAGTTGCAACAATATTCCCATCTAGCTATTCAGGAAGGACAATAGATAGAGATACTTCTCTGGCAGCGTGTTGTACGACTCTAGTAGAAAGAACATTGGACTTGAAGTCAAAAAACTATATATATATTTGAGTTTCAGTTCTGCCATTTTCTGAAAGTCCTGCACATGGGCTACCAATTAATTTCTATTGTTGTCATTTTCCTGACATGTGAAATTGTCATAAGAAGTATGTGTACTATCCACTCCCACAAAGGCATTGTGGAAAAAAGAGTTTTATAAACTATAAAGCACTATACAATTTATTATTATTAATATTAATCACATATTTACGGTGTTTTCCTTCAGGAATAATTGACATAGAAAGAAAAACCAAGAGATTCCATCTTGAACTTAAAAAAACATAGTAACTAGTTTAAGTGAAGTAGGAGCTTTAAGACATTACACTCATTTTCTCTTAAAAGAGCTGACAACTAAAACTTTTCACTGATTCCAACTGCTCTTCCGAATCATCCATTCAAATCAAGGGGAGGTTCCTGTGGTTCAGGAGATCAAGTACTGAATTTGTATTCCAGGAATAATTGAGTATAAACCCAGCTCTATGATACTTGCTAGTTGTGTGACCACAGGCAGCTAATTTACCTCTTTAAGCCTCAGAGAGTTTCCTGAAATATCTCCTTAATTATAGTTGAGTTGCAAAGCCCTTTACATATACTAGCTCATTTGAAAAGTGGCAGGCATTCTGTGTCAGGTTCAGGTCTCAACTGGGGAGTGACCTTTGAGGAGAGAGATACAAGACACTACAGAAAACGGCAAAGCTTCTTTTCTTTCAGATTCATTTTATTTTTAACTTATGGAACAAAACAAGTATTTCCATAACTCAGCATAATAAGAAAGTTGATTGCACATGAAACTGCAAATCTACCATGCAAAATGCTCAACTCTTTTAAGGATACAGCAAAATTATCATGTAAATTCCTTTTTTCCCTTTCCTTCCCTGAATATGGCTACCACGACATCAATACACACACACACACAACACACATGTATATGTATATATGTGTGTCTCTGTGTATATATGTATATATACACATATATACATGCACATATACATATATGTGTGTAAAATTATCCTATAGATCTATTTGTCAGTTCTTTCTCTAAGTGCAGGTATTATCTTTCTTCATTTGTCTTTTATAGTTAATTTGGATATTTATATTAGTCAAAATAAATTTATTCACTTACAGTCATTCTAGAATGTAGAATTTTGAAGAAGCACCCTGCAATGAGCACTGCTGCCCAGGGGGCAAATTGGACCAGGGAGAAAATGCCCTCAGGACAGTGCTGCTACTGTCCTCTAAATTTTCCTGCTTGTGGAAAACTCCAAATCACCCTTACCCTAGTTATTGCTCTGTCTCATGTAAACACACACAGGCAAAGGAAATTTTTAAGAAAAGCTATATTTTTAAATCTGAACTTGAACTCTAAGGCTACTATTACTATGGTAAATATAATAAGGCTATTTTTACTGTGATAAATTATTGTTTGCCATAAAATAATAATTTTAAGTTGACAAAACAAATAAATTTATCAAATAGTTGAAATTGTTCCTTCTTTTAAAAAATACAAACACTCCTAAAAGCACATCACATACCTTTATTTCCCTCCTTTCTAGGCTGTATGAGGCAGATAGTTGGAGCAGTGAATAAAGTGTTGGACCTAATGTTAGAATAACCTAAGTCCAAATCTGCTTTTAAGATTCTTACAAGTTGTGTGATCACAAGCAAGTCTTTTAGCCTCTGCATGCCTCAGTTACCTCATTTGTAAAACTGGTATAATAATATCATCTACTTCCCAGGGATCTTATAGGCAAGGTACATCATGCAAATGACAAACTGGATGAATCAAAGACTGGAATTAAGGTTGCTGAGGGCATATTAACAATCTCAGACTTGCAGATGATAGCATTCTGATAGCAGAAGGTGAAGTGAAATTAGCAAACCTCTTGATGAAGGTGAAAGAGGAGAGCATAAAAGCTGGCTTGAAGTTTAACATTAAAAAAACAAAAAACTAAGATCTTGGTCAATGATCCCATCACTTCCTGGCAAATGGAGAAGAAATGACAGATTTTATATTTTTGGTTTCTAATATCACTGCAGACAATGACTACAGCCATGAAATTAAAAGAGCCTTGATCCTTAGAAGGAAAACTATGGCAAATCTGGACAGAATATTAAAAAGCAGAGGCATCAACTTGCTAACAAAAGTCTACTTAGTCAAAGCTATGGGTTTTGTTTTTGTTTTTGTTTTTGTTTTTTATAGAAGTAATATGTGACTGTGACAGTTAGACTCTTAAGGAAAGCTGAGCACCAGAGAATCTATGCTTTCAAACTGTGGTGCTGGGGAAGACTTTAGAAATCTCTTGAACAACAAGGAAAACAAATCAGTCAATACTTAAAGAAATTAACTCAGAGAATTCCCTAGAAGGTCAAATACTGAACCTGAAGTTTAAATACTTTGATTACATAACAGAAAGACAGGACTCATTGGAAAAGACCCTGATGTTTGGAAAGATTGAAGGCAAAAAGAGAAGGGAATGGGAAAGAATGAGATGGATAAATAGTAAAATGGCAACAATGAACATGAACTTAGATAGACTTTGAGAGATAGTGGAAGATGACAAAACTTGGAGTGCTACAAGGTCACTTGGAGTGCTTAGGGTCGCTAAGAGTCAGACACAACTGGAAAATAGAACAATAACAGCCTCTCAGGGTTGTTGTAAGCATAAAATGAGAAACCATTTGGAAAGGGCTTTGTAAAACTTACAGTGTTATATAAGTGCTAGTAATATAGTATTAGTATACCCCCTTCAATTATTTCCCCAGAATATCCAAGAAAAATGAGTTCTAAAAGAAATTACATCTGAAAAATGAGGCAGTGAAACTTTACAATGAAGCATGAAGCTAAAGATTATTTTAGCAAATGATGAACACAGGTGTGTGACTATTAGTACTATATATTCATGCTTAATGACTTGCTTGTACAATCCTAGTGACTACCACAAAAATTTGTAGGGGAAATGTGTAAAATTTGCAGGGTATTTAGAGAAAACATCCTCAGAAACAGTAGAATTAGAAGTCAAAGACTTGTAGCTTGCATGATTATAGAAATAAAGACAGTATCAGTGCAGAAGTCAGGAGGACCTGAATTCAAATCTCACCTCAGACACTTGAAACTCACTAGCTGTGTGACCTTGGGCAAGTCACTTAACCCCAATTGCCTCATTCTGGGTCATCTCCAGTCATTCTGATGAATATCTGGTCACTGGATTCAGATGACTCTGGAGGAGAAGTGAGACTGGTGACCTGCACAGCCCCCCTCACTCAAAACAAAGTCAAGAGCAAGTCATGTCATTATTTTTCTGATGGCATGGTCTTCCTTGGCAACGAAGGAGGAACACACACACAAAATGAGGTCTCCTCTTTCTTAGATGTCCCATCCCACTTAGACATTCTGATGAGATTATCTAGAACCTCCTTCCCCAGAAAGATGGTCTGATGAGATTATCTACCAGGAAACTCCACCACTGGAATAGATATGATTTTAGGTTAGTAAATTACAACCCAAAGTAAAAATATTCTCCACATTTCCAATCCTTTCAAATCATCTGGTGTCCTGTCCCTTTTACTCAGTCTCCCAACTAAGAAAAGCAACTGAGCCAAGTCATCTGATAGGATACACACAAACACACACACATATATGTGTATGTATATATGGATATATGTGGATATAAGTGTATATGTGTATGTATATACATACACGTATATGTATGTGTGTGTATATATACATATATATACACGCACATACATGTGTGTGTCTTCAGTAACATTGCTAAATACCTGGTAACTGCTCATCAATTGATGTTAATTAAACAGTTTTTTAAAATCTTCTAGACTTACCTCATGATTTTTTTATCTCTAGTCAAACTGACATGTTGTTATCATTCTGTCTTTAAACTAGAATGTTCTTCAAATAGTTCTGATGTGAGATGATAAGAAGCAACACTAGGATGGTAGATTTTGCTTTTGAGTTTTTAAATATAATTTGACAAATGTAAAATTTTATTTTTTAATTTACCCTAAAATAAATTGATATAGAATTTCATGAAAATTATCCAATAAAAATTAAGATTAGCAACCCCACATGCCAAAAATGTCACAGTAGGCCCACAAAAATATTTCTGGTGGCTAGCACATGACCCACAGCAACCAATCATCATCAGTCTGTCTCTAGTCTAACCTATCTGCAACCAGAAGCTTACAAATGGTTTGAGTCTGTACTACAACATAGCAACTCATATTTCTACGTTAGTGTCTTCAAGAGAAACTGTCTTTCATTCCATTGGGGAAATACTTCCCTGCTACTTCCAGAATGACTTCTCAAAAGTCTACTTCAGATCACTATCCCTCTCTTGCAAACCAATTGTAGGTTGTTTTTTTTTTTTTTTTCTCTTAGTATACCCAGTACTTTAGCATACAAAAGGCACTTAAGGAATACCTATTGAAATGGAATGGAATGAAGAGTAATTAGGTACAGAGTCATTAGAAGAATTGAGTGAAAAATCATTTCAGTGTTTGCCAAAAATGAGTCAAAATTAGGACACAGGGATTGGGTTTAAAAAAAATCACATCTCATGCATTATGAATGTCAGAAAATGTGTTCTGTACATCAAAGTGATGGAAAAGAGAGTGGCCAAACAGAGGATACATGTTTAAAAAGGGAAGCTATTAATACAAGGAAGGTAAATTATAAAACATTGATCCCTGAAGAGTGCATATTTAATTTAAAAAATCACAAACTAACTTTAATATTAATCACATTTTAATTCCTTTTGTTACACATTTCCCAATTACATTTTAATATAGATCAAGCAGCATCAAAGAGATCTGTGAAGTATTTGTGACCAGGTACCAAATTTAACATTTGTTTATGTGTGTATGTGTGTATCTATATATATATTTATGTATATGCATATATATGTATACATACACACATGTATATATGTGTATATATATATACACATGTGTATATATATATATATACACATATATACACACAGATATCTTTCAGAAAGAGTCATATATGTACAGACGTGACCTGTTCAACACAAATTTGTTTTTGCAGGAGGTGGAGGAAGAAGAAGGAATAGTTTCAGGCATGGCAGGCAGCTAGTGAAAATGCTTAGGGTCTGGAGATGAAAAAGCATATACTAGAAATAGCAAGAAGGCCAGTAAAGGTCTGTGAGCTTTCTTGTTAAAATGCACTTTAAAAGAAGAATTGAATAAGGAGCAAAGAACGACTTCAAGTAGAAAAAATATACGATATTTTGCATTGATGAGTGAGTGGTGACATCCGAAGTTGACTGTCCAATCAGCAGTGTGTAAGCAGGGAGCTGTTCAGCTCTGAGTTGTGCTGAAACCTTATTCTGAAGCACCTTTGAGCGAAGACCTGTGGTTCTACTACACTCTTCCTGATGAACATGCTCAAATCTTCCAGAATGTTAATCGTCCTTTTCCTAGGTAAGTGTTCCCAACTTTTTTAATTATTTAGAATATACAGGCTGTGAATAATTTACAAACTGGACACTTTTATGTAGTAAATAGTCACAGCAAGCGTGTCAATATCAAATGCTCAACTGCATCTCCTCCCAAAAGAATACAAATCTTGTACTTATTTAGGCTACTATTCGATACTTCTGCTATTGTCCTGTAAATTACCTCACTTTTACATTCATTGAAATGTATCTTTAATCCTAACCATGTCTTCCTAGGCATTTAGCAAATGTAATATGTTACATAATATATGACTAAATTATCCAGTAAATATATACAAGGAATATATAACATAAAAGCATATGCTAGAGACTTTTAATAATGAAAATTTGTGTTATGTTTATCTGTAAGATAGGATAATACAGATAATATTAATTTCCAATTATCTTTTAAAATAGTTTTAAATGTCATAATTTTAGTTTTTCATATATATTAATATATTCAACATGGTACATTAAGCAGAGTAAAAGGTTTTTTAACAGCACTGTGAGCTATTTCACATCACATATCTGATGAGTTTCACAATCCAGAGATCATTTATCACTTAATTGCCATTTGCCCTTGGTACACTCTGAGTAACACGGGGGTAAACAGGTGTTCACTTTATCTTAAAGTGCAATACTGAATGATTTGCTTTGTTGTATGTAGTACTAAAGAAGTCTATTCAAATGCATGTTCTCATAATTTGGACAAACCTATAAATTAAACTGAGGAAGAGTTGTTTTCCTTCAGTTCTGCCTGGTCATTGTTATTTTACCCATCTAGAAGAAGACTGGTAAACTGTTTGCTTTTTCTAAGCAAGCAGGTGTTTGATGGTTATAGGTATAAATGAAAGCACCATAACAAGAACTGAGTTACTGAGGGTTTCTTTATTCTTTTCATACCTAAAGGAGAAGAATATATGAAGCAAGTATGCTGAAAGGATTTGTAAAATGTTTTTGACTTCTTTTAAATCCAAGTCTCTTATCATTTTAGTTCAGTTATTTTATCTCTCCATTCCCCATTTGCATGTATTATTATTTCCACCATGTATGTATATTTTTATTTCTGTGGGTATATATAAAGGGAAATATAGTCAACTACTGTCGTGGAAGGTAATAGAAGTATATCCCTTAAGAGAGGATACAGAGCATGTTTGAGAGTTTAATTCAGCCACTGCAAGGTGGGGTGGGGAATTGGGGAAGAGGCTCCCTAGATATGTAACAGAGGAGAAATTCACCATCACTCTAACAGAGATGCTAAGGTAACACAACAAACTGCTCAAAATGCATATCTGTAGATTTTTGGTGCTATTATAATGCATGCTTTCCTGCAAGTATGTCTTTTCTTTTTGGAGTGGCATTGTGAGCCCCATACTCTATCTCTAGGTTCTAGAAGTTATTAAGCTCTACAACCATCACCCTCTCCCTAATCATTGTTTTGGGATTCATATCTTGAATTCTAGTAACACAATGAGAAGTTGTGGGAATGAAATCTCAGTGAACATTCTCATTATCAAATGCTCTAATGTAATACTCCAGCTGGTCTTACATATAAGAAGCAGCAAAAGAAAAAATGTTTTATACTAATTAACTCCAAAATTTTATTTCTCATATGAAAAACATGGCATTAACTTTCAAAAAGGAAAGAATAGAGCACATCTTGGGGTGCTAAAAATGTACATGTAGCTCATGTAAACCAAGTCAGTGGGACATTTATACTTGATTTTGTAGACAATATTTACCTCAGCTAATTTACTGAAAAAATCTAAAGGACCATAGAAAATATTCAAATAGGTGAGTCAGCAATAGAAATGGAAAAATGTGTGGAGAAATTTGAAATTTGCAAGTCAGCAGTTATTGTTATTGACAAAGAGTTACAGTTGTTTTTATACTGATGGCATATTATAGAGTTGTGAAAATTTGTGGTCTCAATTCTAATTCATTTGCTGTATTTTCCTATGAGAGATTTCCTATCAAGAATAATCTGTCTTTCAACATGTAATTTTCTTAGCAAAAGACTTATAGGTATTTAGAGAGTTGTGTAGAAACCAAAAATTTTGTTTCATGGGAGTTTAAGGAAAAGTTCTATCTGATCCAGAAATAAATAAATAAATAATGCCCTTCTCTCAACTATAAAATTAGTTGGTCATTTATCACATGATACATTTGAAAACCTGCAATATCCTAGAAACATTTGAATTTTGTAAAGCAATGAAATTTAAGCTTATTATGTCCTAGATCTGTGAGTTCAGCCGTATAAGAATTCCTCACACTGAAGTAGATTCCTAAATCATTATCAGCTTAGGGTCCTAGAGAAAAGCCTAGGGCACTGGAAGTTTAAGTGACTTACCCAAGATCACAAAGCCAGTATTTGTGAGAAGTAGCACTTGAACCCAAGTTTTGCAGACTTCTAGGTCAGCACTAAACTCTATGGAATTCTTCCACTTGGCTCATTATGATTTTTTAATAGTTAATTAAAAACAATTGCATGCTTACTGTGTGCAGAGGATCCAAATAGAAGAAAACAAAATTGTCCCTCTTCTCAAAGAGCTTACATTCTAAGGAGGGCAATGCATAAAAGATAGGAGACAATACTTAAAGAGAACCTAGAAAACTAGGAACTCAAATGCAAATCTCAAGATCCATGGAGAAGGGAGAAAAAAGAGGACGGCCCCAGTTCAGCCAGTATGGTTTTGACATAGTAAGGAAGAAATGTAGAGTCCTAGTTCCAGGGAAGTTAAGGCAAAAACTGTTTCTATTTCCTTTCCTTTAGCTGTTTTCTAAACAGAGTGATATCTGGCTTCCAGGCACATTAATCAACTGAAACTTCACTCTGTAAAGCCACCAATGATCTCTTATTT
This sequence comes from Notamacropus eugenii, assembly GCF_028372415.1. Classification (NCBI taxonomy): domain Eukaryota; kingdom Metazoa; phylum Chordata; class Mammalia; order Diprotodontia; family Macropodidae; genus Notamacropus; species Notamacropus eugenii. The sequence continues at coordinate 122,828,575 of NC_092873.1, forward strand.
ACCACATCTAATGATCTTTTCTCAAATCTTTATCTTTCTTAACCAAACTGTACTATTTGACACTGCTGATCTTACTTTTCTCAAATGTATTCTTTTGTTTCTAGGATTTAATAAAACATTGTTCTTTTCGAGTGTTTCTTTTTCCTGTATGAACTCTTTTCAGTTCCTTTCATAATAACTTATTCAAGTCATGCCCACTAATAAAGGATTTAATCAAAATTTCTAACACTATACTTAATTCGTCTCTACACTAACTTGCTTGGTAATTTCATCAACTTCAATAGCGTGAGTCAAATCAATTATGATCTCTATCTAGGGAGATGATTCTTCAGTTTTATACATCCAGCCCCATCCATTCTCATGAGCTCCAATTTCACATTACTATCTGCTTATCAAACAACTTGAACTGTGTATCCTATCTATAGCTTAAACTAAACACATCCAAAATTGATCTCATCATTTTTCTTCTCTTCTGTTCCAAATATTCCCATTACTGTTGAGGGCCTCATCATCTTCTCTGTCACCCAGGCTTCCACGTTGGTGTCCTTCTAAATCGTTCTTTCACACTCACCTCATATATCCAATTTGTTGGCAAGTTTTAGCATGCTTGTCTTCACAACCATAGTGCAGGTTCTCATCTCATAACTAGGTTGTTGTAATGGTCCTCCACTTCATATTACTTCCTCAAATCTATTCCAACTCCAATCCATCTTCCAATCAGTTTCCAGTGTGATTTTCCTAAGTCTGAAGTCCAAATATGTCACTCCCTGTTCAATAGTCTCCAGTGGTTCCCTATTGCCTCCAATATCAAATATGAAAATCTTATGTTTGGCATTTAATTCTCTTTATAATTTATATTCTTCTTACTTTTCCAATATGCCTATCCTTTATATCCCAAGAATTTGATTTTTTAAAAAAGTTGCTGACCTTTTTATTATGGCTGTGTTTCTTTACACTGGCAATCTCCCAATTCTAAATTGCTATCCCTTTTCACCTCAAGATTACCTTCACATTCTTTTTACTCCTTCTCAATCCTACCACTACTAATATCTTCCTTCTAAGGTTATTTTCCATCTATTTTGTATAAATCTGTCACTCATGATTGAATTTTGTCTCCATTGGTTGATTGTGACTTTCTTGAGGTTGGAGACCTTGCATTTTTTGGTTTTTTTCTTTGTTGTCTTTTTTCCTATATTGTCATAGGTTACACATTGTAAGCATTTAACAAATGCTGCTTAGCAGGCTAATTGATTTCTTTGAGCCCAGGTTTTCAAAGGTAGAGTCTGGGATTCAATTCAAGGGAGTTAAAGAGGATGAGAAGGATTCAGCCAACCTGGAATGGAAATGGCTAAAAGTAATATGGAAGACTGATTTAGGACAAGATAAGGACAAATATCACTTACCACTACCCAGAATCCCTGGAGCAGAGTTGAGAATCCTGTGGGAGAGTGCTAAAGAGAATCCTAGAGTACCAGATATTATAAAGAAATGGATAGACAGCTGCATGACTTTCATTGTCATCTTGTTTTAGTTTTCGCAAATTGAGATAAAATAGGTCTGAAACTGATTCAATGTTTTCAGTAGAATATTCTAATACCTTTCATCTGTATTACACTTTTCTAATTAAAGCACAGGCAAATGTTATTAAGATGTAACAAATGCATTATGGTTTCCTTGGTTTTATTTTTTAATTAAAAAATGATTAGTTAATTTATTTAGTTTTAGCTTTCAACATTCACTTTCATAAGTTTTAAATTTTCTCCCACTCACTGTCCTCTCCCTCCCCAAGATGGCTTGCAGTCTGATATAGGCTCTACACATACATTCTCATTAATACATTTTTCACATTAGTTGTGTTGCATAGAAGAATTATAACAAATGGGAGAAACCATGAGAAAGAAAAACAAAAGGAAAAAGAAAATAGTTTGCTTTGCTCTGTATTCAGACTCTTTAGTTATTTCTCTGGATGTGGGTGGCATTCTCCATCATGAATCCCTTGGAATTGTCCTAGGTCCCTGAATTGTTGAGAAGGGTCAAGTCTATCAAATTGTCATCACACTATAGCTGTCACTGTGTACAGTTTTATCCTGGCTCTGCTCACTTCACTCACCATCAGATCACAGAAGTCTTTCCAGGCTTTTCTGAAGTCTGTTCATCACTTTTTATAGCACAATAGCATTCCATTAAATTCACATACCACAACTTGTTCAGCCATTCCACAATTGATGGGCATCCCCTCATTTTCCAGTTATTGGCTATCACAAAAAGAGCTGTTATAAATATTTTTGTACATGTGGGTCCTTTTCCCATTTTTGTGATCTCTTTGGAATATAGCTCTAGAAGTAATATTGCTGGGCCAAAGAGTATCCACATCTTTATAACCCTTTGGGTATAGTTCCAAATTGCTCTACAGAATGGTTGAATCAGCTCACAGTTGCACCAATAATGAATGTGTGCCAACTTTTCAACATTTTCTTCATCATTTTTCATTTTCCTGTTTTTTTCATGTTAGTCAATCTGATGGGTGTGATGTGGTACCTCAGAGTTGTTTTGATTTGCATCTCTCCAATCAGTATTAATTTAGAGCATTTTTTTATGTGACTTTAGATAGTTTTGATTTATTTCACTGAAATCTGCCTGCTTATATCTTTTGACCATTTATCAGTTGTGGAATGACTTGTATTCTTGTAAATTTGACTCAGTGTCCCATATATTTTAAAAATGTGGCCTTTATCAGAGACAGTAGTTGTAAAAATTATTTTTCCAGTTCTCTATTTCCCTCTTAATCTTGGTTGCATTGGCTTCAAAACCCCTTCAATTTAATATACTCAAATCCATTTTGCATTTCATTATGTTCCCTAACTCTTGTTTGGTCATAAATTCTTCCATTCTCCATAAATCTCACAGATAAACTATTCTTTGCTCCCCTAATTTACTTACAGTATCAGTTTTTATATTTTATTGTGTGCCCATTTGGATCTTATTTTGGTATACAGTGTCAGATGCTGGTCTATGGCCAGTTTCTGCGATATTATTTTCCAGTTTTCCCAGCAGTTTTTCTCATATAGTGAGCGCTTATTTCAGAATCTGGGGTCCTTGGGTTTATCAAATGGTAGATGGCTATAATCATTGACTACTGTATCTTGAGTACCTAACTTATTCCACTGATCTACTCCTCTATTTCTTAGCCAGTATCCAGTAGTTTTGATGATTGCTGCTTTATAATACAATTGAAGATCTGGTATGGCTAGGTCACCTTCCCTGGCATTTCTTTTCATTAATTCCTTTGAGATACTGGACTGTTTGTTCTTCCAGATAAATTGTCATACTACTTTTTCTAGCTCTATAAAATACATTTTTTGGTAGTTTGATTGGTGTGGCACTGAATACGTAAATTAATTTAGGTAGAGTTGTCATTTTTATTATATTAGCTCAGCCTACCCACAAGCAACTTTCCAATTATTTAGATCTGACATTATTTGTGTTAAAAGTGTTTTGTAACTGTGTCCATATAGTCCTGGGTTTGTTTGGTTTCCTTAGTTTTCTATTGCCTGATTGAGAATGTGCCAGATTTTGTTTTTTGTTTGTTTTCCATGTGTGCAAGTTTATGTTGTCTACCCAAAATAAAAGACAATGGATCAGAAGAATGTTATATCTAATTGGTCATCTGATTTTTTTTAAATCATATTTCTATGCATGGCCACTCTTTCTCTTTTCCCCCATTGTCAAGGTCAGGTCGATTACAGTGACTAAATCAATTGCTTTTAAAACAGAAATAGACATTTTATAATAAATCTGCTGCTGCCAATGATAAGCTTTCATCACACTTTCCTTTCCAGAAGATATATAGATATAGATATATTCTATATAGATATATATATAGATATATATTCTAGATATATATATATATATATATATAGATTCGATATAGATATAGATATATCTATTCTATATATAGAGATATATAGAGATATATATTCTATATATAGATATATGTATTCTATATACATAGAATAGATATAGATTATATATATATATCTAAATATATATATATATATATTTAGTATGAAAAAATTGGATCAACAGAATGCATATGTGCATATATTGTGACATTGAGTCAGTAATATTTGCTTTTAAAGTTTTAGTGCTGTACTTAGAAAAGAAATCAACAGCCCAGATCACTGACTGTACACACTTGAGAGAACAATGTATAAATGACCCAAATGGATGTGACCTTGCTTGGGCAGTCCTTGAAGACGTCTGTGATGTTTCAGGTAAAATAGTCCTTTAGAAATTATGTTGGTTTGATTTATTTTTCTGAAGTTTTATATGCACACATATGCCAAAACCACTATTTTTGCCACATTAGTTATTATGTATAATTATATATGTGTCTTACATGTAATCCATTCAATAATATATAGCATATAATACATGCTATATAGATTAATTATATATGTGTGCATATATTGATGTGCATATTGGCACACATATGCATGTTTGTATATGTGTGTCTGTATTACACAACGGGAAGATCTTTGATTACATTGGTTTGGAAGATGCTGGTATAAAAATGCCCTCCTTCAATGTAGATCAGAAATTAGTCTATAACCTGTAGTAGAGGAGAATAAAGTACAACACTGAAAAGTTAAGTGATGTGTCACAGTTGCGAAGTCAATTTCTGTCTGAAACATGCCTTGAACCCAGGCATTCCCTATTCCAGGTCTTGAGTCAGGAAGACTCATCTTCATGAGTTCAAATCTGGCCTCAGATACTTACTAGCTGTATGACCTTGGGCAAGTCACTTAACCTTGCTTGCCTCAGTTTCCTCATCTATAAGTGAAACTGGTGAAGGAAAAGACAAACCAATTCAGTATCTTTGCCAAGAAAATCCCAAAAGGAGATCTCAAAGAGTTAGACACTACTAAAAATGACTGAAGCACAATAGCAAATCCTTTACTCTAAAGATAGCTCTCTATCTCCTTAGGCACAACTTCTCCAACAACAATCGCAACGAGCAAGGGTTATAATGAAGATGACAAGTTGACATCTCAATCCTTTTATTCATTTACAAAATCTAATCATTTTATCCACCTAAGAAATAGCTCAACAAATATTAAACATAAAATTTTAAAATAGAACTATTTCTTTCTTAACTAATCTAATGAAACTGCACTTTCCAAAATTACAGTTTATCTTTTATTTGCCAGATTCAATGACCTTTTCTCAGTCCTCATTCTCCTCAAACTGTCTACAGTCTTTGACACTATTCATCACCATCTTCTTGATAATCTCTTCTCTCTTGGCTTTAGTGAATCACTCTCTTCTGGTTTTCCTCCTACTTATCTAACCACTCAATCAGTTTCTTTTGATGGGTCCTTTTCTAGATCCCATCCTTTGAAGTAAGTTGACCCACATGATTCTGTCCTGAGCCCTCTCCTCTTCTCCCTCTATGCTACTTCACTTGACTTTCTTATTAACTTCCATAGATTTAATTACTATGTTGATGTTTCTCACATCTACCCTATCCTACCCTAATATATCTGCTGACCTCCAATCTCACATCTCCAACTGCTTTCCAGGCATCTTGAACTGGATGTCCGGTAGACATTTTAAATTTAACATTTCCAAAATGAAATTCATTTTCTTTTCCCCTAAACTCTCCCCCACTTACCACTTATCACTATTACTATAGACAATAACACTGTTCTCCCAGTCCTTCATTCTCCTAACCAAGGAGTAATCCTAGACTTCTAACTCTCTCTCTTACCCCCGTTTCCAGTCTGTGACCAAGGTCTGTCAATTTATTCTTTACAACCTTTCTCAAACATGTCCCCTTTTCTCCTCTAATAATGGCACCATTCTAACGTCTTGTCACCTCACGCCTGGACTATTGCCTTCTGATGGATCTGTCTGACTCATGTCTTTCTCTACTTCAATGCATCCTCCATTCAGCACCTAGAGTGATTTTCTTAAAGTGTAGATTCAACCAAGTCATCATGCCCCCTCCCATTCAGAGTCAAACACAAAATACTGTTTTTGGTATTCAAAGCCCCCTCCTACCTTTCCTACCTTTCCCATTTTTTTATACCTTACTTCCTACTACATACTCTTCAATCCAGTGACAGTGTCCTCCTGGCTAGTTCATAAATGAGACATGCCATCTCTCTTGGTCTGAGGCATTTTCTCTGACTGTCTCCCATTCCTGGAATGCTCTCCTTCCCCATCCCCACCTACTGTCTTCCCTGATTTATGTCCCAAATAAAATCCCATTTTCTGCATGAAGAATTTTTCAGTCCTTCTTAATTCTAATGCTATCCTAGTAATCATTGCCTAGTTATCCTTTATATGGCTTGCCTTGTATATATTTGTTTTCATGTTTTCTCCCCCATTAAAATGTGAGGTCATTGAAGGCATAGACCATCTTTTGCTTCTTTTTGTATCTCCAGTGTTTAGTATAGTACCTGACACATAGAAAAACACTTCATAAATGTTTATTGATTAATTTGATTTGATTGTTGGTTCATACTAGTTTTTTGTCCTCCATTTCAAATCGCTAAATTAGTGACACTAAAAAATTTCATAAAAAAAGCAATCCTACTTATTAAGGTGATCATATGAGATGGAAACTAAGTATATAAAACTTTCATAGTAGTCCCTTAGGTAAAGCCCCTTTCCCTTGGAAAAAAAGTGCTTAATTCTCTTTGTTTATACCTTAGAGGGTGTTAAAATATTTTGCAGTGAGAAAGAAAGAGAGAAATGAAGTCCTCTCTCCGTCCTTCACAAATTCTCCAAAGCACCTGGGTTCACATGGTGGGGAGAGGAATGAGCAGAGCAATTAGACGAAACTCTGGAATTTTGCTGGGGTCCTGTTTTTTGTTTCTGCCAAGACTAGGTTCTCTTGGGACACCCAAGAAGTCACTGACCCAGGCAGTTGGAATTTGACTGAAAGGAATGAGTTGGGTTTGCGATCTGAAATTGATTTTCATTGACCCAAAGATAAAATTTATGGGGATCCCCAAGGGTATATAGTAAGTTACACTTTTTAGAAACAATGCTATGCAATCATATTATTCATAAAATACAGCCTTATAATAGATATACATGTGCACACACATGTATGCACATAGACACATATTTTAATATTTCAAAGATGTGTGGTTATTTCATCATTTTAGTTACTTCTTCTGCTTGAATTTCACAGTTCCCCTTTGCTTTAGTAGATGATCTATGAATATTGAGAAAATGCCTGAAAATGCCTCAAAATATTCAGAACCCTATAGTTACTTTTCTCTGACTAGGCTTCTCTCACTTAGCCAGAGACATACAATCTGCTCCCAAGCCTCTGCAAGTCTCCCCAGGTTTGTAGGGTTCATCAGCGCTTGTGTATATAGAATCTTAGAATGAGGGATAGATTGGAACTTCAGAGGCCAATCCCTTCATTTATAGATTGAAAAGTTAAGTTCTAGCAAGGCTAAATGCTTAATCATACAGGTAGAAAGTCTACATAAGATTGTTGAGGCCACTTAATCCAAGACCCTCATTTTTACAGAAGTAACTAAGGTTGAGGAAGTTTAATGATGTTGAGAGAGGTCAAATTGGTCATGCCAAAGGAGGTCTTTCAATCCAGGTCCTCTGTCTCTAAAGAACAAATACGCATATGTGTATATAATCATTATTTAAATAATTAAAAATAAATATCTTATATAAGCATGTACATACATGTATACAGATAAGATTTAGCATATTTTTCAAGTATTTTTTTCTTTAAATTCATGATCAGGTTGTAAGCCCATTTTAATACTGATGGATTAATGATAAATTCAGAGGCCCTTCTTTCAAAACCACAACAGCCAAAAAATAAAAAACCTTTAGAGGGGCTACAAATAGAATCTCGTTCTTACAGTTCATCTAGGTGAGCACTGGAATCTAAGAACATGTGAATAAATCCTGTATCTTAATGCTTACTATCCATGTAACCTTCGACAAATCATTTTATCTCACTGGCTTTCCATTTACTCATCTTAAAAACAGGGAGTTGGAATTGATGTTCTTTGTAGTTTCTCCCTCCTCCAAATATACAGTCCTATGCAGTTGTCCTTCATTTTACAGAGGCAAAAACTGAGGACAGCAAGGTTAATTGACTTAGCTAGGGATCAAAATTTAGTGTTTTAACAAAGTAATGAATATAACATGGTTATATTATGTCCCAATCACCCAATCATTCTTGTTTATATATGAATCATTATTGGGTCTGTGGTTTCATTGTTAAAGAGAATTCCAGGATTAGGGAATCCTTTCTACCAATGTAGGTCAGCCCCTTCTTACCTTAGAGAACAGGTCAGTATTCTAGAATTTAAGTGACTTTGTCAGGGTTACTATACCAATATGTGTCAGAAGTCACACTTGAACTGAACTGTCCCTAACAGCTCCAGACTCCAAGCTTGTTCTCAATACATATGCTACATTGCCTCTCACCCAGGGCTGGAGAGCCTGTGGCTTTCAGGTCACATGTGGTCCTCAAGTATAGCCCTTCCTTAAGTGTGGCCCTTTGACTAAATCCAGAGGCAGGGCAGCAGCATGCTCCACAATACACCCAAGTGTGGTCCACACCAAATCAAAATGTGGTTGGGAAATATTTAATAAAACAAATAAAATGCAATAAAAACATATATAATACCACAATTTAAAACCATCAGTATACATTCCTCAGAGACACTTATCTATGGATTATTGGTCTTGAGTCTACTTGAGTTTAGCACGACTGTTCCAGAAAATGCTCTAAAAATGTAAATTGAAGAGAAAGATATACCCTCATTGCTAGGGGGAGTTTTCCAACCATATATGCATACATACATATATATATATATATATATATATATATATATATATATATATATATACATATATATATACACACACATATACACACACATACATATATATGCATATGTGCACATATACATACACATGTGTGTACATATACATGTATGCATGTGTGTATATACATATATACATGTATGTATACACATATGTGTGTATGTATATATATATATACACATATGTGTGTATATACATATGTATAGACACAGATTCAGTTTCTAACCTTATCCATTTTACACTGATCTTTTTTCAGAAATGCATATATTTATGTGAAGAGATGCACACTGTCATATTTATATTTGCAAATAGAAAACAGAACTATGCAATGTAATGCTATAATAAAATAATGTTATAATCATAATGAATACATCTCAGTAATACACCAAATGATTTTCAGATAAAGAAGTGCTTCACTTTAAGGCTACACATTGAAATGGTACAACATTTTTCAAAAGATATTTTCAGGAATCAAAACTTTATTATACACATGGATTTCATATTCCTTTGTGATGTTTTATCATTGTTATTTGCTCAACAATGTTGAATCAAATAGCATTATATTGGGATATATGCTTTTAGCCAGTTATCCTTTAAGGAGAAGATCAGATGATAATCATTAAAGAAATAACAATAGTTGAAAAAGCTATCCTCTCCTTTTTTTTTTTTTTGATTAGGCAGCTGAATAAATACATTTACACAATCACTAAGACAGCAGAAAAGTGAGGCTAAGCTCATGCATAATGCAATATAATAAATTGATTCTGTCATAAAAGCCTGGCCATCTGGGGGATTTGAAGATAAGATATAAATATTTATATTTTTAAAAAAATGAATATTTGAAAAAAAATCCACATTCAAGATGATATTTTTCCTAAACACATTATAAATATTACAATGGTTTAGAAATATTAAGCATCACAACTACATTTAAACACTATGTAAACAGAAACTGAAATAGAACATTTAAAAAAATACTCATAGTCACTTGATGAGTTGAGAGAATGTAAAGCATTAAAAAATAAAAGTACTTTGTTTTCTTTGAGCAGAAAATCATTCTGAATATTTTATGATGACAATTTCAAAATCGTGTCAACAAGAGCACTTAATGTTTTGTGTGTCATTATTTTTGAGGTATTTTCATAAGATCTAATCATAGGATCGTAGACAGAACTGAAAGGGATCTTAGAAGTTATCTAGTCCAAATCTCTTATTTTTTTGATAAGGAAACCTGAAGCCCAAATATGTTAAATGACTTACCCAAGGTCATTCAGTAACTGTCAGAGCCAGGATTTAAGCCCAAATCTTCTGTCGCTCAAACAGTACACTTTTCTCTATACAAAAAGAAGTGATTTCCAAAATCTTATTATTATATTATTATAATTCTCTCATTATCAGTTAAATAATTATCATTATCAGAAATGTTCTTAAGCATGTCATGTGTCTATTTTGTTTCCCCTTTCAGTATTACAAATTATACGGAAAGGCCTGGTGTTAAAATGAATAGGGATGCAAATAAGAACTGGACCTATGACTTAATAATTATAGGGAAAGGACTGGATGAGGAAATTTCTCTTACCAAGTAAGGTTGGCACTTTTTCTGAAACTACAGTCTTTGAAGAGTTTTGAAGAGCACTGAGAGATTTAGTGACTTGTCCAGGGACACACAGCTAAGTTGTGAGGCAATGAGTTCATGTAACAGAGAACTAGACTTGATATTGTAAAGACTTGAGTTCAAAACTTCCATCAGCCACTTATTAGGGGCCATCTAATGACTATCTGTCTCAGTTTCCTCATCATCTGTAAACTGGAGATAATAATAACACACTTCTCAAAATTGTTGTGAGTGTTAAATGAGATCATATTTTTAAAATGCTTTAAACTTAAAACACTATGTATTATTATGCTAATGTTAAAAATAATTTAACTCTCCTATAGGGCTTCAAACAATATATCACTTTCTGAAAGAAGAAGATTCTGCTATTTTTCATCTAGAATATGACCATAAAGAAATTAAGCTAGTGAAAAATCATTTCATTATAATCACAATTTATTATATACTAAAACTTTATTCCTATGAAATATATCTATAAACACAAATGGGAAAATTCCCTATACTAATGAACTCACAAAAACACAGTTTCCACTAAAAATTAATAAAATAAATTTTTGTGCTTAAATAAAGTAGCCTACAAATACCAAAAGAAATTCACCCTGTAGTGCTTATCCTTGACTCACTAAGTCATGAAATTTTGGTATCGCTAAATTAGTATGTTATTAAATATATCTATCTATATATATATATATAGATATATACACACACACACACACACACACACACACATATATATATGTATATATATAGAGAGAGAGAGAGAGCAGAATATATGTTTTGGAGTAAAATATATTTTTAACTGAATTATTTTGGGAAATCAAGTAATTAAATCCAAATTAATGTATGTAATATTATATATTTGTCTATAAAATTTAGGTAATGACTGCAAGATGAAAGATTCATTGAGCTGCAACTTAAGTATCCAGTCCCTGGAGGATCAATATCCCAAATTTAAAAACTGTCTCTGTACTGAAGATATTTATTGTAGTGTTAACAAGTTGCTTGGGAAACAATGTACCAGTAAAGCAGGTAATAAGATTCTCAAATATAGAAAATGATCAGGAGAAAACAGGTTCTTACTAATGACAAAATAGACCCTACCTAATTAAACTTATAGATTTCCTAAGTGTATGAATGTCTGAATCAGCTGTGGTTGTTTTTCAGTTTTGTACAACTCTTCATGATGCTACAAGGTTTTCTTTGCAAAGCTATTGGAGTGGTTTGCCATTTCCTTCTCTAATGAATTAAGGCAAAGAGGAGTCGAATGATTGGCCCTAGTAAGTGTCTGTGGACACATTTGAACTCAGGTCTTTCTGACTCCATGCCTAGAGTTCTATCCACTGAACTACCTTTCTGCCAGTCAGCTGTAGAAGTAGCTTAATCAGCTCCAACACATACTCTGTATCTTCTCATGTATTTCATATATCAAATTTTGCTGAAATACACTCTGAATTGTAGATTTTATACTTGCACAAAAATATTTATGGAAATTGGGTTGTAAAAGGACTGAATCAATAATTTAATGTGACATATATCGTTATGACCTTTAATTTGCTCAAAATGCATTTTATTTCAAAAATATCTTGCATAATCAGACAAATACACAATGACAGGACTGTAACTGATACCTCGCCTCCTTTTTGCTGATGCCTTATAATCCTTTTGTTTGAATAAACATGTGGACAGGCTGGTAAGAAGAGCTGTTATTGGGAGGAATTTCCTAAAACCATTTCCTGGATTACGATGCTTATATGCAATCTTTAATATGTCCTCCATGGATCATGATAGATTGATCTCTTCTGTGGTTATGACTACTATAATTTAAGTCTGACCTGATTTTTTTAACTATGCTTTAAAACCAAAGAACTAGGCTGAATTCAATTATATTTTTTTTAAAAAATCATTGAAAATCTCCCACTAGATCCATTTGTATTCAGATATAGTAACACCACAAATTTTCTTCTACAGATATGAGATTGTATTTTGACAACTGGTAGAAGGGTTCAAATTCTTTAAGTTCATGTTTCTCACAAGAAACCTAAGACTATCTAATGTAATCATTACACAAATGAAGAAGAGGGTTGTGTGATATTTAGTTCTGTCTTTCTTACTTATCAAAAAGTCTTATTTAGGTTTCTATTTTCCTCCAAAATGGAATCTTGTCTTTACCTTTCAGCATATAAAATGGTGAACAACTTCCCACCAAAGTCTTACATAATCTTGAGTCCCTGAATACTCCATGAACTTTGATTTTTTGTATGACTTTGGGCTCTTTGGTTTGATGTTGCTATTTGCCTATTCTGTTTGGGGGATTAAAAAAAAAAATCAAACTGACTTTGGCCATACCACTTGAGAGTATGTATCTTAGCAGAGAGAAACTTTCAGTAATTTGAAACAATAGAAGAAAAAAACAGTTGTTTTATATATGAAATGTTAAGGTGGAATGAATGAATGAATTATAAAGTACTCAAGTATTTACCATGTGCAAAGAACTTTGCTAAGCCCTGGAGATAAAAATAGAAAAGAAAAGCAGAACAATGTAGATGATAGACAGATAATCTTAAAGTCAGGAATTCTGGAGAATGTATTGGCAGGTGTGACCCACCCGCAACCACACAGTTCTCCTAGGGAATTGTCTAATACTCTAAGTTGAAGAGATGTAGTTTTTCACTTGGTACAGGGAGTTTTCTTGTAGAAGTTCTCTGTGCCAATAAAATCACAGATTTAATCCTATCCCATGGAAGTTCTATTGAACAGAACATGAGAATCAGACGTGGTTAGAGTTACCATTAAGCTCTCAAGTTAAATATTGTGAAAAATCTAAATCTAAATATATGACTAATTTTAAGGGAAATTGGATGATTATGTTGCAGAGGGGCAGAAACATAACTTATCTTAAAGTCCAGTTGACTGGCAGGTAGTGGGTGCTTAATAAAGATTTCTTAATTAATTAATTCATATGCTTGTATTCATTTTTTACAGAGCATTCAGAGGCCTCAGACCAAGTTATTCAATCAGATGTCATCCAGTGGACCATGTCAGAAAGGAGTGTGCAAGGAAGCAAAGCAGTCAGTGACTGCAGGGTGGCCATGCAGGTTTGTCAAGCATCAGAGCATTGCTTCATGATCTATGAGAACTTTAAAGAAACATGTGGTTCGAGGACAGAAAAATGCAGTAGTGATGATGAAGCAGGACACCTGTGCATCACATTAAGGGAAAAACTAAAGGAAAGTGTGCTGTGGAATTGTAACTGTATGGAGCCATTGAATGAAGAGTGTATACAAATCTGGAAGAACATATTTGAAAGTCCTTGCTTACAGCATGCTCAAGGAAGCCATGTGACAGTCTTTAGTGAAGAATATGAAGATGAATATATTCAGGGGGATATGAATACAGGTCAGTATTTGTTAAAGAGTTTTCAGGAGAAATGCATATAAGCGCTCTACCATTGCAGAGCATGGGTCTTTAATCTTGTGTGTGTGTGTGTATGTGTGTGTGTTTGTGTGTTTGTGTTTGTGTGTATGTGTAAGAGAGAAAGAGCCCTTCTTAGATTATTTATTTTCTCAAGTCACCTTTGAAGAAATGCTAAATTTGAGTTAAAAATTAGTGAAAATAAAAATAATATTTTTAATATTCAAGTTCATGGCTAGCCTAACATCTCTTTAGCTGTTGTTCAATTGTTTCAAATTCTGTGATCCCATTTAGGGTTTGCCATTTTCTTCTCCAGCTCATTTTACAGAGGAGAAAACTGAGGCAAACAGACGTAAGTGACTTGCCCGGGGTCACAAAGCTAGTAAATGTCTGAGGCTAGGTTTGAAGTCAGGTCTTCCTGACTCCAGGTCCAGTGTTCTACTCACTACATCACATGGCTGCCTCAAAATCTATCTATAGATTTCTGCTTAAGAACCTTTGTTCTAGAGGTAACTGAAGGACAGAATTAGAAAATCTAGATTCTAATTCCTCTCTGTGTACATTTAGACATTGTTAACATTCCTTTGTCTTGGGACCATGCCTTCCCTTTTTTACTATTATACTGTTATACTATTGTATTCATTAAATTCATTCATTCAAGAAACATTCATTAAGTGACTACTACGGGTCACTCACTGTGCTAGAAAATAGGAAACAAAAGAAGAAGAAGAAAAAGAAAATAAGTCACTGCCTTAAAAAATGTGTATTTTTTGAGTGAGACAATATAGTCATGTACACATACAATAAGTACAGGGAAATGAAAGTGGGGTTCACAGCTACACAGATTGAGAGGTATAAAAGTGAACTTTGAAAGAAACAAAGAATTCTAAATTAGTCAATCTACACATTTATTAAGCATTTACTATGTTCCAGGAGCTACGTACCATGTAGAGGTGAAAAGGAAGTATGTTCCAGATATAGGCAACAGCAAGTCTGAAAGTCTAGAGACAGCAAATGGACTTTGTTGAGGAAAAGCAGTAAGGTAAATTTAGCCATGTCATAGTGTGTGAGGGAGAGTAATACATACTCAGTTTAGGAAAGTGGTTTAGAGCCAAGTGGTAAAGAGCCTTAAATGCAAAACATTTTTTTTTTTATTATCTATTGTTTTATTTTCTATTGAGTCTAGATGTAATAGGGAGTCATTGGAGCTGGGTAGGAGAGTTCCATGGTCAAATTCCTGAGTTTTAGGCATATCTCTTTGGTAGTTTTGTGGAATGATGGACTGTAGAGATTGGAGACATGAGGCATGAAGACCAATGAGGAATCTATTGACCTGTCCAAATGAAAGCTGACAGGAATCTAAATTAATGTGATGTTCCTGTGATTAGAGAGAAGTTTGATGTGAAAGAGGTAGAGATAGAGACAATGAGACTTGGAAAGTGATTGGACACATGGTATGGAGAGAGAAGAGCATGGATGAATGAAGTAAGAATGAAGACAATGACTCACAGGTGACAAACTTATGTGACTGGAAGGATGGTGGCATTCTCAAAAGAAGAATTCTGGAAAATGGCAGCCTTGATGAGTTTTGTTAGACTTGTTGAATTTGAGATGCCTAGAGCACACCAGGTTAAAAATGTATGACAGGCACAATTTGAGACAATGATGATGATGATGGTATTTATATAGGGTTTTAAGTTTTTCTAAGACTTGGGAATCATCTGCAGAGAAATGTTATTTAAACACATAGGAGCTAATGAGGTTAAAAAAAATGTGAGTGTACAGAAAGAAGAGAACCCAGAACAGAACGTTGGGTATGATATGATTGATGACCCAGGAATGAAGATTGAGAAGGACCATACAGAAAGTTAGGAGAACAAAGAAGAAAGAATATCTCTAAAATTCAGAGTTGTATTAACAGAAAAATCTCAATAGTTTGAAACAGTGGGCTTCTCAAAAGGTAACAATTTAATTTTAAGAAGCATATTTTAAGAGGTATATTTCAGTTGAAAATATCCATTACATACAAACAGGATGAAGGATACCTAGCTTGACATCACCTTTGGTGGAGAGTAGAGGGGGTACAAAGATGTTGATTTGAGTTAACAATAAGTTCAATAAGAGTAAAACATAATACAGTCAACATAACATCTTGGATTATATTGAACTCAGACCAAATATGAACTGTTGTTTCCAGTTCTGGGCATCACACTTTAAAATGATTGTGGAAGGGGGAAAAGGAGGAAAAAATTACATTATAACTTTACTATATATTTAAAAGGACTAGCAGATTGTACATAGTAGATTTGCATTTTCCTGTGCAATCATCTTTTTTATTATGTTGTGTTATGGAAATGCTTGTTTTATTGCATAACTTAAAAGCGAAAAAAAGAAAACTAAAAAAAGAAACTACAAAATGTCCAACTAAAGGTAGCCAGCATAAGAAGTCTTGAAAACAAGTTTCACGGGTAATAGCTGAAAAGACTGGAGAGAAGAGAAAACTGATGGAACACATGATAGATAGGTATCTTCAAATATTTGGCAGTTAGTCAAATATGTGGAAAAGGGATTAGGCAAGTTTTAAGATTTTGAGGACATAACTAGTAATAATGACTGGAAGATATTAGCTCAGTAAAAGGGAGTCAGGTTTCAACTCAAGAATTTTCCAATAGTTTAGGCAGTTCAAAAATGGAATGGATTATTTATGAGGCAATGAACTCCTCATCTCTGGAAGTACATTGCATAGAATTTAGTTAGTATCCTGGAGATCAATTACTGTAACTCTTTCATTTTACAAATGAGGAAACTGTGTCCCAGAGAGGTAAAGTGACTTGCTCCTGAATTTTAAATCTAGCACTCTTTGTCTTACAATGACTGCCATCTTGAGGGGAATATTATAGAGGGAGAGATCACATTGTAAGGGAGATTGGACTACATAATATCAGAGATCCTTTTCAGCTCCAAAACTCTAAGATACCATTGCTTCAATGCATAAACCTTTTTTAGACTAATTTGAGAAGACAATATAGTCTAAATTACACTTCTAGAGAATCCAAACTATAAAGGAAGGTTAATTTGGTTCAGAAAAGCCAACGAAGCCATTGTTTATGTTGAAATACAAGACTCAGTCACTAACATTCGTTCCTCTGCTTAATAGGCAATGATGATGAAATAGCTTCAACAATAGCCCAAACTGTGTTGAGTTTTTTGGTTGGGCTTTTTTTTTGCTCTATTCTTGGCTCAAATCTTATTCTGGATTTATAGGTTTAAAACCTAATTTCTTGGAGTTGCCACTTTTGTTAATTGTTAACTATTTTTAAAAAGGTCTGTGTTAATAATTTTGGACCATATGTACCAATTACATGTAGGGAAATTTTCAATAATAATTGTGTTTCTTTCCTCATAGATTATATTAATAAACCTATTAAATTGCAATGGGATGGAACTACTCTTCCTTATCATGGTAAGAATTATGAGTTAACAGTATGTCCCACATTCTGTAATTATTCAATATTTTTATTATTATAAACAATACCATCAACAAACCAAATATTTTAAATATGATTTACAGATACATCTTTCTCTCTCCCTCTCTGTATATCACACCAAAATATATTTTCAAGGACATATATGTATATACAAACACATTAACTTTTTAAGTTATTTGAATCTCAGTCCTCATCAGTAAATTGAAATGATACAGTTTCACAGTGGAAAAAGTTCTGAAATTGAATTCCCAGGATCTGAATTCAAATAATCACTCTGAAATTTATGACCCATGTGGCATTGAGTGAATCTTTTAACCTCTCTTTCTATAAAATGAGGGTGTTGGATTAGAAGGTCTGAGAGGTTTCTTCCAGTACCGAATTATGATTTCATAGTCCTATGATTCTACTGTGGGCAATGAAATAATATGTGTTAAATATTTTTCAAACAATTCAATTTATTATCATTACTGTATTATCAAAAGGAAATGTGATGACTCCTTGCCCTTTGTCATTCATCTGAGAAATTTATGTTCTGGGTTGTTTCATGAAATCCAGAACTGTTCTTGCTCCTCTCCTATTATATCTCCCCAAAAGCAAAGTGAACAGGAAATAAATATTAAAATTATTCACTCCTTGATTATTATTAAATCCTTATTGCTTTCTTGTTGTTGTTGTTGTTGTAAATATGAGGTTTCAATGCTTTGTAAACATCCCAACATGAAAATAGCATACTCTATTTAATGGAGGGCTTTAAAGAGTTGTCTGAAACCATTAAAAAGGTTAAATGCCTCACCCTTGGTCACAGAGCTATTGTGTATTTGAGGCAGAATCAGAACCCAGGACTTCCTGTCTTCAAAGCTGGCCCTTTCTGTACTACACCATGCTGCCTCTCACAGCAAATTCCTACTTTCTCTAAAGCCCAGTAGCAGTTGCTGAAACCCAGTTAGTAATGCACTAGTATTTCATTTCTAGACTCCTCACAGTATTTTCTAGGTGTTCCATGTGTAGATGCCTACTTATCTTCCTACAATATGAGCATATTTCTGCTTTTAGGATTCCAAGGGATTTGGTCATGTTTGGAAGCAGCACAGGTTTGTGTTGGAGATGTAAGGTGTAACAAACAGTTGGCTCTGTACCTTAAGGCTTGTTCAACATCTGGAAGACCATGCAATCTGACACAGTGCCAAGCAGCAATCCGCTTCTTCTATCAAAACATACCTTTTAACACTGGCCAGATGTTGGCTTTGTGTGACTGTGCTCCAACCGATCTACCTTGTCAGAAGTCCAAAGACGTTCTTCGTAGCAATTCGTGTGCCGTGAAAGTAGTTCCACCCCCATCATGCCTTGATGTAATTCACAGCTGTCGAGATGATGAAATATGCAGGTAACTAAAAGAATGTCTTCCTAATTTTTTAATCTGATATTTTATTTGTTACTGTTCAGTCTTAACACATGATCTGGTTAACCC
The DNA here is from genome assembly GCF_028372415.1 of Notamacropus eugenii. Classification (NCBI taxonomy): domain Eukaryota; kingdom Metazoa; phylum Chordata; class Mammalia; order Diprotodontia; family Macropodidae; genus Notamacropus; species Notamacropus eugenii. The sequence goes on from NC_092873.1 coordinate 122,847,437, forward strand.
AGCCACAGTACTTAGCAAAAGACAAAATAAAACCAAAAACGAAAAGGACAAAGAAAAGTACTGTAACAATATGACTAATTCTATGGGAAATCTGAATCTACATAAATTATTTACCAGTACTATGTATGTATGTATATATATGTATATATACATATATGTGTGTATATGTATATGTGTGGAAATATAGACACACTGCATGTACACATACATATGTGGATATTCACATATAAACACCCATATACATTATTTAATATATTATATATAAAAGCATGCATAATTGTTCAGTTGTTTTTCAGTCATGTCCAGCTCTGCATGACTCTATTTGGGGTTTTCTTGGCAAAGATACTAGAATGGTTTGCCATTTGCTTCTCCAGCTCATTTTACAGATTAGGTAATTGGGGCAAACAGTGTTAAATGATTTACCTAGGGTCATTCAGCCAATAGATTTCTGAGGTCAGACTTACACTCATGAAGATGGGTCTGCCTGACTTCAGACCTAGCAACCCTATCCACTGCACCACCAATATGTATATGTATATATTATATAAACATATAAGATGCGTATGTATATATTCTACATAATTGTATGATTTAGACATAATATATGTATGTGCACGTATGGATATATCTATATATTCAAATATAGATACATAGTGTTATGCAAAATGCAATTTAACATTCAAAAAGTTGACTCAGTAGCTAACAACTAGTATTATTGTTATGCATTTTCATCCTAGCAATTTGGTGTCCAGCTACCTTTCCAGTCTTATTATGCATTACTGCTTTCACGCATTATACTTCAGCTAAATTGCCCTTCCTGCTATTTCTCATATATGACATTCTAATTCCTGTCTCTGTGACTTTGCACAAACTGTCCCCCATTCACAGAATGACTCATCCCCACCTCCTAGAATGCCAAGAGTCATTCAAAACTCAGCCAATATATTGTTACAGGAAACCATTTCTAGTGGTCCAAGTAGCCAGAGTCCCTTCCAAATTAATCTTGTACTCATTTTGAATGTACTTCATATGAATATATGTAGACGTGACATCTTGTCCAGTGAAATGTAAACTCCTTGAGAAGTGGTAGTATTTCATTCTTGTTTCTGTGTACCCATCACCTTTCATGATGTCTGTAACACAGTAGGTACTAAATAAATGATTGTTGATTGATTAAATTAAATTGTGTTCTTCCAGCTCTAAATCTATTACCTTAGGATTCTATGTCTTTGCTGAAAAATGAAACAGTTGGACTAAATCATTTTTCAGACCTTTTTTAGTTCTAAATTTTACAATCAATGCATTTGAATTAGCAATGTAAAAACAACAAGCAGTTATAAAACGCTTTAAAATTTGCAAAGAGTTTTGCAGTTGTTATCCTGTTTAATTCTCATAATAGCCCTCAAAGGTAGTTGCCAGTATTATCCCCTTTTTTTACAGGTGAGAAAACTGGAGCAAACAAAAGTTAAATGGCTTGTCTTGGGTCACACAGTTATTAAATGCATAAGACTGGATTTGAACTCAGGTCTTCCTGACCCAAAGTCCAGAACTGTATCAGTTCACTACTTAGCTGGGTGATAGGGCGTAAGGTTCAAGTGAGTTGACAAGAATGCTTTTGATCACTTGATTTCTGTACAAACAAGTTGAGAAAACTACAAAAATTAAGTAACAAAAGCAATAATGTGTTAGGTCTTAAAAAAATACAAAGATGCTTAAATACTTTACTATCCCATTATGATGTATGAAGCTCTCTGACCTATTGATGTAATGAGAGATCAGCCAGCCATTTGTTAGTCAAGGATTGTTTATACCCGAGGTGGTCCTTAAATAAGTGAGACACATTCTTCAAGGAGTTGATGGAGAGCAGGGATGGCTCTGTGGAATGTGACTCTGGTAGCAGAGCAGAGTCAAATGTGGAAGAAATTAGTACTTTAGAATAAAAAGATTCTCAATTCTAGAGGGAGGGAGTATTTTTCTCACTCTCACTGAACCCATTCACCCCTATTGACCAGGACATTTTCCAGCTGGACACAACTCCTTCAATAAGAAGCAAAGCTGGGAGGTGAGGCAGGAGACAATTCTGAAAAGTGTGTTGTCTGTGAATCGAGAAAAGAGAGAAGTAGCCTAGTTATTTTGGAATTTAGCTTCAGCAGAGCCTAGGGAGCCCAGAAGAATGACCTGTTCAGCAGTCAGTCAATAAGTATTGTTTTAGCAGCCTGTGTACCAGGTGTTGTGCTAAGCATGAGGAGCAGACAGGCATTAGAATAGAGAGGACATTGGGCCCTGAAGTGGTGATGGTTAGTTGCCTGGGCCACTGTGCTCCTAAAGGTTGTGCATCTTTACTTGTGCACTGTATCTCAATGCTTACTCCTTACTGACATTGAATGCATTTCTAGAAGAATACATCCCAGATTAATGAAGGAAATATGTTGTGCTAAAAGTGGTACTAAAAGTACATTGCTTCCTTAGTAAGTATCTTTGAAATCAGCTAAATCATGTCCTTTGGATGACTATTGAAGGCAAATGCTCCACTGGGTACTCATGACCTATAATTTTGGAACTGGGAGCCTTGGCTACCTGGGGACCCAGCTTCTGACTATGATTTAGGGAATACAAAAAAGGGGACACTAAATCATCAAAGGTTTCACAGGTATATGGGGAATGTTCCATTCATATTTTTGCTGCCTGTGACCTCTTCCCAACCTGACTACCTCCTCACTGATATGTTTCTTATTGCTTAGCCCCTAGGGAAGGTAATTCCTTTTACAAATCCTCTTCCTAGCCCTGACCATATATCTGTTCCTTAGGGTGCATGGGTTGTTCAGGGAAGGCTAGCACCTCTGATTTCAGATGAGTCCTTTTCAGGACTGCTCATCCGTCTTTGATGTCCACCTTCACCCAATTCTCTCCTATGGCTCCAACCATCTTGGCAAATGGGCCATACCAGGGTGAGGGTAACCAATAGGCCTCAAACCTGTCATTGAGTTAAGGAGACATCCCAAGCACGTGAAGACTTTTTCTGGCAGAATGCGTGATGGAGAATAATTTGTTCCAATGGCCACAAGGTGACTGAAAGGAGTGCTAGGGAGCGCTTAGAGGTTGGTCAGGCATGAAAGACACCACAGCCTTTCACTACATCCAGGAGGGCCATTTCCAATAATCTTGACTTTTGTCCTGCCACTGGACTTTTATGACTCAAGAAAAAACAGCATGGCTGATGACTTTGTTCAACTCTGCTTAATTTAAATCCAATGCACATGCAAGTCAAGACATCACTATGTCATTGGTCCTGTTCAAAAATGAAGGATGAACACCATTATTCCAATGGTGTCAAATTCAAATAGAATTTGACACTAAACTCAAAATATGGCTCCCTACAGTCTACATGCTAACTTAGTTTTAAAATATAATTTTATGTATGTTTTATTGTATTTATGTTGATTTTGTTAAATATTTCACAATTACATTTTAATCTAGTTGGGTCCTGGGAGTGTCAAGGAAAAGTTTTTGACACTTCCACCTTACTCTATCCATGTAGCCTGATTTAACCCTAGCATTTTGTTCATTCATATGAACCAGACTAAAAGTATTCCATTTAAGTGCCCCTTTTGCGGCTACAAATCTAACATTAGATTTTATTCTGTCAGAGGTAGATAAAGGAAAGTGGAATAGAAAATGATGACACCTAATTTGTATAAACTAAACAGGTGTCAGAGTGACATCCTGATTCTTTAGAATTGATGAAAATCTGACACTTCTCATATTCATGATTTTTAAAAAATCTACTTCGTCACATTAATAAGTGTCTTTAAATGGGTGTGACTCCCATTACTGGCTGCATAGTTTCTTCTATTCATTGGGGAAAATGCCCCTTAGGTTACAAACTCATTTAAAAGTGATAAAATCATTTTTTTCCATTCTCATTGTTTCAATTCTCAGTGCCAAGTCATAGTTGTTGCTATCGGCGTTGTCAAGTCATCTGAAGTACTTCAAATGATATATATTCTCCCTAAGGGAGTGAATACTTGGAAAATCAATTATTTTTTCAGATTTGTACCCTTATTCATCGATTATTCCCAAAATCTTAAAGTTGAAAGCAGTAAAGTGGGATTTTCAAACTTTCAACACATTTGTCAAAGAAATCTAATCGAATCAGGCACACAAAACAGGGGTTCTAGGTGCAAAAGACCCTTAGATGTCATCTAGTCCAAATTTTACCTTTAAAGAAACTGAGGCACATCCAGGTGAAATGGCTTGCCAAAAGTGAAAGAAGTATTACATAGCAGATGGGAGATTTGTATTCAGATTCCAAATAGGAATTTGCATTAGCTACTTCACAGGGTTAATTTGAGGAAAATACTTTGAAAATGTAGTAGAAATATGTATCTTTACTACTGAGGTGGAGTTGACCACTCTCCAATTCTTTTTGTGTTTCAAGTCTCTGCAAAAGGTGCCACCTCTACCCCTAATTCTTTTCATCAAAAAACTATTTAAAGACCTGAAGAAGTCCCAGATTATTTAATATGGTCTGATCCAGCTTCCAAGGAAGGAAGTGGGAAATTGAAAGAAAATGGAAAGAAGATATGAGTGTCTTTCCTTTTCTCCAAAAGGCTCAGTAGGAGATATTTACCAGCAGTAGGTATATTAAATGGATACTGAAAAAAGAGTAGAGATGAGGAGAATCAATTCACCCTCACTGGGCCAGGAATAGGAAACCAAATAGATATATGTATTAGCTTGATAAACTGCCAAATACAGTTTATGCTTAAATAATATGGGGACAAGAAATGACTTCTTAATGAATGAAACCACTTTTATTAGGCTATATAAGAACAGGTGTCAATCGGCAGTCCTTCAGCTCTCTGATACTATAACAGATCCTGAATCAGTACCTCAAATAACCATACATCAATCTGGATGCTATATTTTCAATTACTGGGTACAAACTGGGTCCTTTAAAATACAACTGGGAATGAAAATAGCAGCTGGGACTCCTGCTGCCAAGACAGAGTAACAGGAGACCTTTTAAATGAAGTGAGGGTTTAATGCCCTTCAGGGTTTAGGTCGAAAAGTACTGTACAATTACATTTCTTTCATGGGCACTTTTATGATAGTAAATCTTCCACTAGATGTAAAAACACAACTAAGCTTTCTAATTTGCTATGGGGGTCTTTGTCACTTTCTAAAGATAACATTCTCTCAAACTGGTCTTGTACAATAAAGTACAATAACTAGTTAAGTAACAAACTGGCAAAGTATAATAAAGGAGGAGATAGGAGCCTGGTGGCAGTACATATCCTCCTTCTTTCTGGTGGGAAACCCAACAGATGGGGGAAGTTAATTGCTAAGAACCAGAAACTTCAAGAGAAAAGCACAATTTAAGGATGTATTTACATAAGGGAGCATCATTGTTGTTTAAACTATGTAGGGAAGGAATCATTTTGTTCCTGAATATATGGTCAGGACAGCCAAGTGCATATTTTTCCAACCATAAGCAGTCCCTGGTATAAGGGGATCTCTTGAAAATTGGAATCATAATGACACTTCTCTGTTAGCACCATTAGTTGCCTTTTGCAAAGGCTTAATATTTCTTTTAAATTGAACATAGTTTATTTTTTCTTCATGCCACATTTATTGCACTTTGAGGAAAGCTGGAACTTCCTTCTGGCAAAGTGGAAACAATCGAGTTGCTGTTGTAATAACAAAGTAGAGACAAGGTAATAAGTAATACCTAGTATCAAGGAAAGGAAATTCACTGCTTCCATCTAAATGAGAAAAAATCATGATTTGATTACCTGGTATCTAAAATAAAACATACTATAGATATAATTTAACATTTTGCAATCATTTTATTATTTACAAAATTGAAAACTGAAAGGTTACTATTGTCCTAGACACTGAAAGGGAACAAAGATAAATAAGGATACATGGGAAAAAAATTTCCAATAAGAGGGAGAAGGGTTGAACTTCAGTTATAGACAGAATGTAAGGAGTCAGTGGATAAAAGAGTAAAAATGGAAGAAGGGAGAGAACTATCAAGGAGAAAAGCAATGAAGGAAGAATTGAAACTGAAAAGAAGAAAAAGATGATTAAATAGAGGAGATGAGTGCAAATAGAATCAAAACTCCTTTACTAAGACAAAAGACCACATCTTACTCAGAGTGAAAGAGAAAAGGGACAAAGAGGGCTTAGAACTATAGAGTAAGGGAGAAGAGGGAGAATTTACCCACCAGCTCAGAAATTAGATAGAAAGATAGATAGATGATAGATAAATAGATAGATAGATAGACAAGATAAATGATAGACAGAGAGACAGATAGAGAGAGATAGACAGATAAGATAGATGATAGACAGACAGACAGATAGGTAGATAGATGATAGATGGATAGATAGATAGATAGACAAATATCTGTGCTAAAGAAGGTGTTTCTTCTGTAGCATTGAATTTTATTGTTTTTGTTCCATCTTTTCAGTCATATCTGATTTTTCAAGACCCTGTTTGGGATTTTCCTGGAAAAGTCACTGTAGTGGTTTGCAGTGTCCTTCTCGAGCACATTTGATGATGAAGAAAATGAGGCAAACAAGGTTAAATGACTTGCCCAGGACCACACAGCTAGTTAAGTGTCTGAGGCCACATTTGAACTCAGGAAGATGAGTCTTCCTAGCTGAAAGTCTGGTGTTCTATCCACTGTGCCACCTAGCTGACCTCCAGCACTGAATACTTTGGGAATTTTTGAGGTTATATTTTAAATTTGTGTGCCAAACTACAATTTGCAACATATTTTAATTACTTTTTGGAGAAGGTCAATTAAAGGCTATTTAAAATATGAAGATTAAGTAAAGGACACTCCCAGATAATGGAGGGTACTATCCTTGTGGCATATTCCTTTAAAGAGATTAATAATATCAAGATAGATAACCAAGAGCTATGTACCCAGGAGGCATGTAGTAATTTTTTGATAACTTGCTAAAAATAGGCTAGAAATTAATTTAGATATAAATATTAAGATACAGTTCTATGTTGTTGATGAAATTTATAAAAGAAATGCTATTTTGTCATGAATGTTTCAAAAAAGTAATTGGAGTAAAATTATGTAGATTGCTATAAAAATCAATCATATTTTCAAAATGTTCTTTATAGTAGATCATCACCTCTACCTCATTTAAATCCAATTCATGCACAAGTCAAAACCTCTCCCCATAATGTTATGGATTCTCTTAAAAAATGAACAATCAACAAAGTACATACTAAACACCTATGTTTAAAAAGCAAACAAAAACAGTGAAGAAACTAAAAATCTTTTATTCTGATGATTTTTTTTAAGACTGCTTTTAATTAGAATGTTCTAGGAGTCTTGGAAATACTTTATCAATTTTTATTGCGACCCTGGAGTCCAAAAAAAGGAAATTGCCCATCATTCACTTTTCGTCAATGGGAAATTTGGGTTAAGTGACTTGGACCAAACTCACCCAATGAAAACATGACTCCTTGATTACTGTAAGAGTAGTGTTGCCAGACATAATTAGTGTCATACCATAAATCTTCATTCAGCAAATGAATTCACAACTGAAGTTGAAATTAATGAGAATTAATATCTATGTTTAAGCAAAAATAGAATCTCATCTTTTTTCTTTTCCTATTGAAGGTATTCTTATACAACTTTACCTTCAGTTTGCATTATAGGAAGTTCTGAGAATTTTGCATTCGATTTTAGACTACTAGTTTTGAGGAAAAATAAGTTATTTTTGTACAAACCTAGTGGTACAAAAATAAAATTTTTGTATTACTCCCTGACTACTCTTCTACTCCATTCAAGTTAAACTGGACTACTTAGTCTTCCTCTCACCTAATATTTTATTTTCAGATTATTTCCATGCCTGGAATTCTCCACTTCTTCCTCTAAGATTCTTGGAATCTCTAAGTGCCTTCAAGGCTCAGCTCAAATGCTCCTTCCTACTTGAGGTCTAGTCTAATCCCCATCCAACCCACAATTTGTTGCCCTCCCTACTGAAAATTACTTTTCAATTCCTTCATATGTATTTTACCTAATCTTATAGTGGGGCTTGGTGGATATAGAGTTTATTTTTGAGTCAAGAAGGCCTGGATTAAAAATATGCAGCTCTTTTAATTGCTGGTTGTGTGAGCCTGGACAAGTTAGTTAAATACTTATTTCTCTAATGCAGTCAGCTCTCAGAGCAGATGAATTGAGATCAGGTATTAATCAACATTGGTAGCTAGGTGGCACAGTGGATAGATTGCAGAGCTTGGAGCCAAGAAGATATCTTTCTGAGTCTAAATCTGACCTCAGAAACTAACTGTGTGACCCAGGGCAAGTCATTTAACCCTGTTTGCCTCAGTTGCCTCATTTGTATAATAAGCTGAATAAGGAAATGGCAAACCACTCCAGTTTCCAGGCCAGGAAAACCCCAAAGAGTCAGACAGGACTGAACAACTAATCTTCATTAGTAGGGAGCATGACCCCTTGACCTTCTTACACCAATGACATCAGAGGTCCAATTTTGGAAAATCATCCATACGTAAATTGTTTCCCTAAGTAGAATGTGAGTTCTTAAGGTTGGGGAATGTTTTTTTTTTTTTCCCTTTTTCATCACCAGCATCTAATACAGTGCCTTTCACATACCTTTCACTATTTATCAGTATAGTGCCTGGAACACAGTAGGTATTTAATAAATAATTACTGATTGGTTGGTTGAATTGAGCTGAATTAATGTGAATAACTAATAACTGTTCTTGACCTTTTTTACCAGAAGCCGCTATGAAACATTTCAGTCAAGATGTTGGCAGAGTGTCACTGAAAAATGCTATTATGATGAAACTTGCATTAATACCTTCAATAAGGAAGATATAACTTGCTCAGCAGATGATAAATGCAAAGCTGCTTATATTGGCACCTTTGGGACCATCCTTCATGTCCAATGCACCTGCAGCTCCATTCCATTCACTGAACAACCTCTATGTGAGATTTTTTATCACATGCTTCAGAGCAGGTCCTGCTTCAGTAAGTCATCTGATTAATATGACCCTTAAAAATGTCCATTTTTAAGTAACAACTGGATCTAAAGCTATACATGTATGCATATATTATATCATGCGTATATATATATATACATATATATATATATATACACACACACAGGTATGTGTACATATTTGTACACATGTATATAGATAGATGAATATATATCTGCATTAGTAGGGAAAGTGATGCCTTGACCTTCTTATGCCAATGAAATCAGAGATTGTATCTGAGAAAAAAAATCTGTATATATGTTTGCTTGTTTTTTTCCTAAGCAGAATATGATCTCCTTGACAGTGGAGAATGTTTAATTTTTATATCACAAGTATCTAACAGTACAGTTTCTTTCATGTGGTACATACCTATATCTCATCTCCATTTTTATCTCTATCTCTATATTTTTTCTTTACTTGATCTTATACTGCTATGTATTTGCTACCTTTATTGGGGGGATACATTGTCATTATTTATCTGCTATCTTTTTATTTATTGGGGAATCATCCCATTATCAATTATTAGTTTAAAACCAGAATATTATTCTAGAATAATTCTAGCTCTAGCCAGAACCATAGGTTGAGAGATGAAAGGAAACTTCAATGTTAAAGAACTATTTGTTAACATCAGTGCCTATATAAAACTTGTCTTTATTCTTTCTTCCTCACTCTGTAATGTTGGGTGATCTACCTATAATCATTAGCTTTCTGTAGTGTTTTTTTTTTCTTTTAACTAAAGGCAGGGGAGATTCAGTCTAGCAGTTATAAAGCTGAATCATTCCTATCTAGAAGCCATCAAATCTATTCTATTCATTTCACAATTGAAAAACAGTCAAGCCTAGGGAGATTAACTGACTTTTCTCATGTTGCATAGGGATCTATATTACATAATACAGAAGATGGATTTGGAGAAAACATAAGCTCCTTTTTTTAAAAAACCTTTTTCTCCCAATCTTAAATTTTTAATATTAGGTAACTTAGATTTTCTGGTGATGAAAATTCTTGTTGAATTCAATTCAGAACATGAAACATCTTTTTTCAATGCTTCTCTGTCTATGGGTCATATTTGTTAGGATGTTTGCTCTGTAAGAGAAAATATTTGACAATGAGCTATTTAATTATGCAAATGAAATTAGTGTTTAAATTAACAGCTTTCCAAAAAACAAGGACACGGGTATTAAAAGTGGAATGTACGCTACCTTGGGAACAAAAGGAAGGACCTGAGTTCTAGGACTTACTCTGCACTAATTAGCATCGTGAATGGGTCCACAAGTTTTCACCTTTCTGTTGTTCAATTTCCTTATCTTTCAAAGGAATGAGCACCATTTCAGCCACAAGTGATTCTATTTGTCTGAACTTTAAATCTAACATGATGTCTTGTACATATTAGATGCTCAAGTAAAGTTTAGTGACTAGAATTCAATGTAATAATTAGGATACTTTCTAAATGCATAGCCTTATTCATATCACTAAGATCTTGTCCCACTGAGCAGGTAAGATCTCTCCCTGCCGTCTCATTTTCATACTGGCATCCTATCTTTCAATACTGAGTACACTTCGACACTCTGGGTAGTTGATCCCAAGTGAAATACAAAGGCCTCAAGAGCTCAAGGAATATGGGGCAAAACCTAGTTAGTTGAGATGTACCCATTCCCATTCCCATTCTTCTTTGGCACTGAAAAAGAAAGGTTACAGAAATGTAGCTTAATACAGCAATGAATCTCTGATTTCCAAAGATGCATATCTCAATCTACCCAATGCATTTTTATCCGGTGTAACTCTTTCCCATGTCTTTCTATAATCCTCCATTGGGCATCTAACCAACATTTCAGGTCCTTTCTTTGAGGTTTTTGGTATGGCATGGGGCAGCTACATGGTGCAGTGGATAGTGCACCAGTGCAGGAGTCAGGAGGAGCTGAGTTCAAATCTCACCTCAGACATTTGACACTCACTAGCTGTGTGATCTTGGGCAAGTCATTTAACCCCAATTGCCTCATCCTGGGTCATCTCCAGTCATCCTGATGAATATCTAGTCATTAGATTCAGATGGCTCTGGAGGAGAAGTGAGGCAAGTGCAAGTCATGTCATCATTTCTCTGATGGCATGGTCTTTTTCGGCAACAAAGGATGAACACATACGCACACAGCATGGATTCTAGAGAAGCACATGGTCTGTCCATTGGACATCCTTTCTCACACTACATGATTTTTTCCTTTCCATTCTCAGTTATACACTTTGAAGACAGTACATTTTATTTTGAGCCATTTAGTCCAATTGGGAGAATATTGACAATAAACAAGGAGCCCTTGTTTCAAGAAAAAGCACTGAGCAATCCAATCCAAGTTGTTCTTTTCATTCTTTTCCATTCTGGGGCCATTTTACTGGTCATCTACAACAATTTTCTGAGTTAGATGAGCTCTATGACCTATCCATCCAAACTGCATAGCATAGTCTAGGCAAAAATGTCATCTTTATCTCATTTTTCTTATGTGGAGATATATTTGTACATACAGCAACATATGTATCTTATATTTATATGTATATATATTAAATGCATATATGTATATGAGATTTGGCAATTATCTGAGTTTTGATTCAATCAGAACAATGTTGTGCACACATAGAAGCAACTGGAAGATCTCTTCCATCTATCTCCTGAGCTATGCAATCTCTATAACATTATCTATGCAGGGAGGATAAGCCTCCCTATTTCATGTAACAATATTTGTGATCAGAACATTATTGAACAAAACTATTTCTGTTGTCACATATTTCAATTCAGCTTGTTAGATTTTAATATGAATGTGAGAGGATAGCACTTTTCTTTAGGATAAATATTTGATAAAGTTGAGAGACAGAGACAAATAGACAGAGACAGAAATCAGAAAGAGAGACAGATAGAGAGACCAATTCAACAAACAATAAGCATAATGAGATCTCATTCTCTGTATCATTTAGTTAAATCAGTAACTGTACAGATATGGTCAGCTCCAAAATATTGTTTGTGGAAGCTATCCTATTCTATTCTCAAGCATTCATCAAGGATATCCTAAATGCTTGCAAAATACAACCTCGTAAAGGGTAGAGAGCACGTTTTTTTTTTTCTTTTTATCTCGTGTGTAACAAAGAACCTGGAAAGTAGAAGAGGTTTAATAAATGCTACTGATTGATTAATGAATTATTGATTTTGATTATTGTTTTACTAAAAAAGCAGGAAATAGACCTGGTACTGGTAGGTTCAAATGAATATTCAGAGAAAAAGAAAAAAAAAATGAAATATTTTCCACTCTTTAGGCGGTTCTGATTTATAAAGATTCAAGAAGTCCTTGATGAAAGTTTATAAAATGGAAGCTTCTACACAGCAGAAAGTAGGAAAGTAAGTATATTGATATTCCTTCAGTCTTTTTTTTGTGGTAGTAAAAAATGTAATGTCATTTTTCAAGCATCTAGTTTCCTTGCCTTTTTTGGATATCAGGAAGAGAACTCTCTAACGCCTTCACAATTGTGTCACCTCCTTGGCATGTTAACAGCTTTTGTTCAGTTGTTGCTCCTCTGTTTTCTTTAATGCCGTTTTATGTAACACATTGATAATTATATTAGATTTTTCTCCCAGCATCCCCACCCCTTTTTACTAACTTCCCCATAACTAGTAAGAGCATCACCATCCTCCCTTTCACCTAGGCTAGCAATCAAGGTGTCATTCTCAACCCCTCACTATCTCTCTCCACTACTACCCCCATATCTGATTTGTTGCCAAGTCCTCCTTATTTTCTCCTTTTATACTGCGACTACTTTGATGTATGACCTCATCACCTTGTGCTTAGGAATATTACAATAGCCAGTTGGTTATTTTTCTTTCATCAAATATCTGACTACTCTAGTCCCTCCACCAATCAACTATCAAAGTGATATTTCTGGAAAAGCATGTCTGATCAAGCCCCTCCTGTTTTCCCATCTATAAATACCAGTAGCTCCCTATTACTTCTAGGACCAAATATAAAATCTTCTTTTAAAATCAAATTGAGAGAGATTCATAATTTAGTCCTTTTCTACATTTTCCAGGCTTCTCACACCTTATTCCACCTTCCACTCACTCTTCTATATAGTCACAACATCTTCCTTGTTGTTTCTTATATATGACTTTCCATCTCCCTCTGCACATATTTACTAGCCTTCACTTCCTTACCTTTCCATCCCCATGTCTCTGCTTCCCTGACTTCCTTGAAATCTCACCTAAAACTTCAAGTTTGGCAATAAGCCTTTCCTGGTTCCCTTTAATACCATTGTCTTCTCTTTGTGATTACCTTGAATTTATCCTGTATGTATCTTCCTTACATAGTAGAGTTATTTGCATGTTGTCTCCCTCATTAGCTTGTGAACTCCTTGAGGTCAGGGACTGTTTTTGCTTATCTTTGTATCCCCAGCACCTGGCACATAGTAGATACTTGATAAATGCTTTTTTTATTTCATAGACAATAGATGTGATGACTTTTCTTTAATGGAAGAAAAAGATTGTTTCTATACGGATGAAAGATCTTTTCCCTCAGCACATACACACACAAATATATACATTTATATACATATATATATATGTGTGTATACATATATATATATGTATATCTTAGTAGTAGTATAGATTTCTAGGTTGTCTTAGTCTTCTCATAGTGCTTTCCTTAAGATATTATTTAACTTCCTTTCATTTATGACATCTGTTCACTTATCCATTCCCCTTCCCCCTTTTCCTTTTAATGACAGGTCATTAGAAGTGGCAAACTTAGGTATGGTTCCATTGCACAGAACAACTTTTCACTCTTAAAATCATTTGATATGTTTACCTTTTCACTAACAGGAACTGTTCAGATTACACATGGATAACTGATGTTTAAATGAGTACTTAATTAATAAGCAATCATTTCCTGTCAAGAGATAATGTATTTTACTTAATTCTTTACACTGATACTCAAATGTATTTGTGACTTAACAGATGTTGACACTCTCTCCAACAGTAAAAATTTTAACCCTTTGATACTTTTTTATCCATGTCATTCTCATGTTCCTCTGTGAATCATCTACAGAAGCTCCATAGATATCCAGGGTGCAAAGGTGGGGGATTGTCTTCTTAAAATACTTTTAATATTGCATGGAGTATACATTGGTTAGCTTTCACTCATAAGATATGACTGATCCACTCTTAAAGTTCAAATTCTCTCTATTCTCTCCTTTAAGTCACTTGCCTTGTATGTTTCTTGGTTGGTAATATGTTATATCCTATGGTCATGTCTTATAGCCATGTGATTGTCCATTAACCTTTGGGTGATCTGTAGCTTTAATTGCTCAAAGACTGAAGTATTTGATGACTCACAGTCATCGATTACCACCAGAATATTGGTGTTAAAATACATGAGATTTTATTTCAAGGAGAAGCTTGGTGCCATTTAAAGTACTACAGAAATCTCACAAAGATAATCTAGCATGCCTGTCATCTCTTGTTCAATTATAGGATCAATTCATTTTCCATATGTAGTCTCTGTCATATACATACACACATATGTACACATACATGTGTATGTTTTATACACATGTATGTTAATACACACAAATATACAATACACATAGTATATCTATATATGTTTATACATGTGTATATGTGTCTATGTATTCTTTGGACCATACATACAGCTATGTATCAGAGTCTGAACATTATGCATTCTTTACCCAATTGTTTACACTGTGTGAATAGTTAGGATGAAAGCTTCTGAGTGACTATGATTTTATTTAAAATGTTCTGTAATATTTAGGGATTTGATAGAGTCAACATCTTCTGCAAACAGAAGCACGTAGAAGATTTCACTATCTGTGGGGACTCTCTCTTTTGTCCTCTGCTGGCCATCGTCCATGACAACGGTTTAATAAACCCAACTTCTTGAAACTTGAATTTTACCACTGCCAAATTCTTCAATAATTTGACTCAATGAGTGGCATCTGGTGAGGGTTTGTATTTTTAAGGCAAAGAGATCTTAGGTTTATATGAAATTCATAGTAGAATTCCTCGGCTATTGGAATGTCTTCTTCAACAATTGTGGCTGTTGGGTTTCATTTTGGTGAGGATTACATGTTTCTAATTTCAGGCTGTCATTTCACATTTCAGGGTCACACATGTGTTTGTGCTCATAAAAGAATTTTCTGGTTTCTTGTTCTCAATTTCAATGTCATAGAGAATTTTGGCATTTAGAAAAGAAGCAATTCCAAGGATACTGAAGTTAATCTCTCTCTCTACTATGCTATGGTGCCTCTCTATTCTCCAAAATATTTCCATCTCAATAGGAAATGCTAGATCCTGTATTATACCATCATAGATTTAAAGAACCAGGATCACCTCTATCCACTCAAAAGGCAGTAAGAGTTGATTTTAATTGTAGCTATCCTTTGGTACTATAGTTCAATTTCTCCTTCTTTACTAATAATTCTCACTTTTTCAAATCCTATTTCAGTGCTCCATTATGGAAGAGTGGTGACCACAGATTCTCAAAGATTATATCAGCAATATGTAAGTCCTGGCAGGTTATACTATGATGGAAATTCTTTGAGTATGGTCCCAAGAATAGAATAAGTATGCTTTCTAAGGATTAATCTAGCTAAGGACTCAAATATCAGTATACTAGATACTTGAAGATGTATTATTTGCCCATGATAAACCATGAAACAATCCAATTTTTAAAATGTGTACTACATACACTATTTCTGCTTCTGCAGGGCCAGGAAAAAATAGAGGAAAGGGAAACAGAGGATGCTAAGAATCTCACAATTTTTAGACACCCTGTAAACTTTAATTTGACCATTTGTCGTCTAAGGCACAGATCTTTTCAAAATACATAATGAGGTGACAGACAAGAGGAACCGAATCATGATATTGCTTGAAAGAAAACCAGAAAGAAGAAGCAAGGAAGATATAGCTAAATGGAATATGATGACTCATAGATTGTACTTAGAGAGGAAAAAATGTTAGCAGAGTTGAGCTTGATGCTTACTCAAAGGCAAAAAGAAACATAATTTCATGGGACAATTGCTTACCTTGTATTTCAGTGTTCAACTAAGCATTTGCAAAAACAAAAAAAGTCCTGCTTATGTATCATGCTGGCAAAAAATAAAGAATTGGGAGGGGAAGTCTGTAAACAATTTGGTAAAACCCTCTAAAATTAAATCAATATACGTAATGATATCCAAGCACTTCAACGTAGTGGCAAGAATAGGCAAGGATATAAACAAATATATAGACAAAATGTATGTCAAGAATAAAGAACAAAAGATGCCAAAAATTGATAATATACAGAAGAATTTTATAAATATATATGCATATGTGTACATGCATGTAAAACATGTTTCTCAAATAAAGTGATCTATGTGTATGATATATGAATATATATTCATGTTTATATGTGTATGAGTGTGTATAATGATTACTTTATTTGAGAAAAGTGGTAGAAATACCAAGTCCCAAATAACATTGCATGAAGACACATAAAATAAATTTATTATATTTTAACAGATAGAAAATCACTCTTTACTGAGAGATAAGTATGCTGGATCCTATATTACATCATATTGTAACAGAAGGATCTTGACATACACAGGAGGGCCTGCTATCACAGGTTCTTAGGTCTGCTTTTCTAAAAGGAAAGGCAAATTTTGAGGAGTCAACAATCACTTTAATCAAGCACATGTATCATTCACTTAAAGGGAAAAAGTCAACACCTTGAACTTCAGAGAAAATACAGAGAAATCAAAAGCAACAGGCAGCACTTCCAGCTGCCTGACATAAGCAATACATGCATCATAGATCAACAGATGCATCTAACTGTCTGACCATTACATACATACCTGGTTACCAGAGAGAGAAGCACCAACATGTGGGTTTGCAAAGGGGGGGGGGGTGTTGCTTCACAGCTTCCAAGACCATGTCTGGCCAAACAAACTCTTCCAATCAATAAGCCCCAAAGTAAAACCTCACTTCAGAGTACTTATACATTTTTCAGAACCAGAGGGCATCACAATCCTTGAGAACCAGTGCCTCATTAACAAAAAGGTGTAGACTTTTTTTTTGATCTTTTTTTAATTGAATTATTTTATTTGTTTTCAGTGTTCAACAATCACTTCCACATATCTTATATTTTTTTTTCCACTTCCCCCTTCCATCCTCACTCCTTCCCTGAGATGATGTACAATCTTATATAGGCTGTACATGTACATTCCTATTAAATGCATGTTGCATAGAAGAATTAAAATGAATGGGAGAAACCATAAAACAAAACAAAACATAATACAAAAGAAAATGGTCTGTTTCTATCTGCAATCCAGTTCCATAGTTGTTTCTCTGAATGTGGAAGACATTTTGCCTCAAGTCCTTTGGAAATTTTTTAAGTCTATGTATTTCAATGAAGTACTAAATCTACCAGAAAAATTTCTCACACGCTGTGGTTGTTGTTGTGTAACAAAGCACTCCTAGTTCTGCTCCTTTCACTCAACATCAGTTCATATGTCTTTCTAGGTTTCTCTGAAGTCTTCTTATTCATTGTTTCTCATGGCACAATAGTACTCCATTACATTCGTATACTGCAACTTGTTCAGCCATTCCCCAACTGATGGGTTTTTCCTTGATTTCTAGTTTTTGGCCACCACAAAGAGAGCTGCTATAAATATTTTTGTACATGTGGGACCCTTTCCCATTTCTATGATCTCTTTGGGATAGAGTCTCAGATGTGATATTGCTGAGTCAAAGGGTATGCACATTTTTGTGACCATTTGGGCATGGTTCCAAATTGCTCTCCAAAATGGTTGGATCAGCTCACAACTCCACCAACAATGAATTGGTGTTCCAACTCTCCCACATCTTCTCCAACATTTATCATCTTCCTGTTTTGTCATGTTAGCCAATCTGATAGGAGTGATGTGGTACCTCAGAGTTGTTTTGATTTGCATCTCTCTAATCAATAGTGATTTAGAGCATGTTTTCATATGGTTATAGATAGTTTTAATTTCTTTCTCTGAAAGTTCCCTGTTCATATCCTTTGACCATTTATCAATTGGGGAATGAATTCTTGTACATTTGACTCAATTCGCTATATGTTTTAGAAATGAGGCCTTTATCACAGACACTAACTAGGTGCAAAAATTCTTTCCTAGTTTTCTGCTTCCCTCCTAATCTTGGTTGCCTTGGGTTTGTTTGTGAAAAACTTTTTAATTTAATGTAATCAGAATTGTCCATTTTACACTTCGTAATGTTCTCTATTTCTTGTTGGGTCATAAATTTCTCCATTCTCCATAAATCTGAAAAATACACTATTCCTTGCTCTCCTGATGTGTTTATAGTATTAATCTTTATATCTAGGTCATGTATCCATTTGGACTTTAATCTTGCGTATGGTGTCAGGCATTGTTCTATGCCTAGTTTCTGACACACTGTTATCCAGTTTTCCCAGTAATTTTTGTCACACAATGAGTTTTTATCCCAGAAGCTGGGGTTCCTGGGTGCATCAAACAGTAGACAGCTATATTCATTAACTACTGTGTCTTGAGTAGTTAACCTATTCCATTGGTCTATGCCTCTGTTTCTTAGCCAGTACCAAGTGGTTTTGATTATTGCTGATTTATAATACAATTTGAGATCTGGTAGGGCTACATCACCTACCCTAGTGTTTCTTTTCATTAGTTTCCCTGAGATTCTGGATCTTTTGTTGGTCCAGATGAATTTTGATATTATTTTTCTACCTCTAGAAAATAATTATCTGGTAGTTTGATTGATATGGCCCTGAATAAGTAAATTAATTAGGTAGAACTGTTATTTTTATTATATTAGCTCAACATACCCACGAGCAGCTGATGTTTTTCCACTTACTTAGATCTGACTTAATTTGTGCAAAAAGGGTTTGTAACTGTGTTCATATAATCCCTGGGTTTGTTTTGGCAGGTAGACTCTCAGATATTCTATAGCGTCTACCATAGCTTTAAATGGAATTTCTCTTTCTATCTCTTGCTGTTGGGCTTTATTAGTAATATATAGAAATGCAGATGATTTATGTGGATTTGTTTTGTAACCTGTGACTTTACCAAACTTGTTCATTATTTCAAGAAGTATTTTTTACTTGATTCTCTAGAATGCTCTAAGTATATCATCATATCATCTGCAAAGAGTGATAACTTAGTTTCTTCTTTGCCTATTCTAATTCCTTCAATTTCTTTTTCTTCTCTTATTGCTACAGGTAACATTTCTAATACCATATCGAATAACAGTGGTGATAATGGACATGTTTGTTTCACCCCTGATCTTATTGGAAATGCATCTAGCTTATCCCCATTGCATATAATGCTTGCTGATGGTTTTAGGTAGATACTACTTATTATTTTATGGAAAGTTCCATTTATTCCTATGCTTTCCAGTGTTTTCAATAGGAATGGGATTTGTATTTTGTGAAAAGCTCTTTCTGTATCTATTGAGATAATCACATGGTTTCTGTTAGTTTTGTTGTTGATATGATCAATAATGCTAATAGTTTTTCTAATATTGAACCAGCCCTGCATTCCTGGTATAAATCCTACCAGATCATAATGTATTATTCTCATGATAATTGGCTGTATCCTTTTTGCTAATATGTTATTTAAAATTTTTGCACCTTTATTCATTAGAGAAATTGATCTATAATTTTCTTTCTCTATTTTGGCTCTTCCTGGTTTAGGTATCAGAATCATATTTGTATCATAAAAAGAATTTGGTAGGAGTCCTTATTCCCCAATTTTCCCAAATTTCCCAAATATAGCATTGGAATTAACTGTTCTTTAAATGTTTGATAGAATTCATTTGTAAATCCATCTCACACTGGAGATTTTTTGCTAGGGAGTTCATTGATGGCTTGTTCAATTTCCTTTTCTGAGATGGAGTTATTTAAGTACTCAATTTCCTTTTCTGTTAATCTGGGCAATTTATATTTTTTAAAACAATCATCCATCTCATTTAGATTGTCAAATTTATGGGCATACAGTTGGGCAAAGTAATTTCTAATTATTGTTTTAATTTCCTCCTCTTTGGAGGTGAGTTCACCTTTTTCTTTTTCGATATTGGTAATTTGGTTTTTTTCTTTCTTTTTTTAAACTCAAACTGACTAAAGGTTTATCAATTTATTGTTTTGTTCACAAAACCAACTCTTAGTTTTATTTCTTAGTTCAATAGTTTTCTTAATCTCAATTTTATTAATCTCTCCTTTGGTTTTCAGTATTTTTAATTTGGTATTTACTTGGGGATTTTCAATTTGTTCTTTTTCTAGCTTTTTCAGATGCATGCCCAATTCATAGATCTCTTTCTCTATTTTATTCATGTAGGCATTCAAAGATATAAAACTTCCCTTAAGAACTGCTTTTGCAGTATCCCATAAGGTTTGGTAGGTTGTCTCATTATTGTCATTCTCTTGAATGAAGTTGTTGATTGTTTCTATAATTTGTTGTTTAACCCACTAATTTCTTAGGATTAGATTGTTTAGTTTAAAATTAATTTTTGTTTTATATTTCCACAGGCTTTTATTACATATAATTTTTATTGCATTATGATCTGAGAAGGATGCATTGACTATCTCTGCCTTCCTGAACTGGATTGTGAGGTTTTTATGTCCTAGTACATGGTCAATTTTTGTATATGTGCCATGTGCCACTGAGAAAAAGGTATATTCCTTTCTTACCCCATTCAATTTTCTCCAGAGAACTGTCATATCTATCTTGTCCAGAATTTTATTCACCTCCTTAATTTCTTTCTTCTTTATTTTGAGTTTAGATTTATCAAGTTCAGAGAGGGGGAGGTTGAGGTCCCCCACTAGTATAATTTTGCTGTCTATTTCTTCTTGTAACTCCCTTAATTTCTCTAAGAATTTGGATGCTATATCACTTGTAGCATATATGTTTAGTAATGAAATTGCTTTGTTGTCTGTGGTGCCTTTTAGCAGGATACAGCTTTCTTCCTTATCTCTTTTTATTATATCTATTTCTGCTTTTCCTTTATCTGAGATTAGGATTGCTACTCCTGCTTTTTTACATCAGCTGAAGCACAAAATATTCTGCTCCAACCTTTTCCCTTTACCCTGTGTGTATGCCCACATTTCAAATGTGTTTCTTGTAAAAAAAACATATTGTTGGATTATGGTTTTTAGTCCATTCTGCTATCCATCTCCATTTTATGGGAGAGTTCATCCCATTCACATTCACAGTTATGATTACTATCTGTGTCTTTCTCTCCAATCTCTTTCAGCTTTATGCTTTTAGTTCTCCCTTCTCCCTTCCCCTCCCCAATAGACTGCCTCCCTCAGTCTTCTCTCCCTTCTTTCAGTCCCCCTCCCTTTTAATCCCCTTTTCCCTTACTACTTCTTTCCTCTCTTTTAGCTTCCCCTCCCCTTCTCAGAAAAGGAAACTGAACAAGCCATCAATGAACTCCCTAGCAAAAAATCTCCAGGGTCAGATGGATTTAAAAGTGAATTCTATCAAACATTTAAAGAACAGTTAATTCCAATACTGTACAGACTATTTGGGGAAATTGGGGAAGAAGGACTCCTACCAAATTCTTTTTATGATACAAATATGATTCTGATACCTAAACCAGGAAGAGCCAAAACAGAGAAAGAAAATTGTAGATCAATTTCTCTAATGAATATAGATGCAAAAATTTTAAATAACATATTAGCAAAAAGGATACAGCAAGGTCCCTTCCTACTGCCTATAGAACTAACTGTATTTCTATACTGAACTGAGTTTGTTGTTCCTTCCTTGAATCCAATCAGATGAGAGAACCTCTCAAACAATGCTCATCTCCCTGCCCTCTTTCCCTCTATTTTAATATATTTTGTACCTCTTTCTGTGATGTCATTTATTTTTTTCTGCCTCCTCCTTTTCACATCTCCCATTACAATCCTTTCACACCCTTAAATCATATTTGTTATTATCACATCATTTAATTTGTACTCACTCCCTCTATCTATGTATATCCCTTTTACATATTGTAATAAATATACAATTATCAAGATTAACAAGTATCATCTTCCCTTATAGGGATATAAACAGTTTGCTCATATTGAGTAACAAGTTTTTTCCCCTCTGTTTAACTTTTTATGCCTCTCTTGAGACCTGCATTTGAAGACTGAATTTTCTCTTGAGTTTTGGCCTTTTTATCAGGAATGTCTGGAAATCCCTTATTTCATTGAATGTCCATCTCCTTGCCTGAAATATTATGCTCAACTTTGCTGGGTAATTAATCCTTGGTTGTAGTCCCAGCTTCTTGGTCTTATGGAATATCTTATTCCAACTCCTTTGATCTTTTAATGTAGAAGCTGCATGGTCCTGTGTGATTCTGACTGTAGTGCCTTGATATTTGAATTGTTTTTTTCTGGCTTCCTACAGTATTTTCTCCTTCACTTGATAGTTCTGGAATTTGGCAACAATATTCCTTGGTGTATTTAGTTTGGGATCCTTTTCAAGAGGTAAACGATGGACTCTTTTGATGACTATTTTGCCCTCTGGATCTAGGACTTCTGAGAAGTTTCCCTTGATGATTTCTTGGAAGATACTTCCAGGCTCTTTTTTTCATCATTGCTTTCTGGTAGACAATCCTTAGATTTTCTCTCCTGGATCTATTTCCTAGATGGGTTGTTTTTCCAATTAGATATTTTATATTTTCTTCTATCTTTTCATTCTTTAGATTCTATTTGACTGATTCTTTATGTCTCATAGATTCATTCACTTCCACTTGCCCAATTCTAATTTTTTCAAATTGTTTTCCTCAGTTATCTTTTGCACCTCCTTTTCCATCTGTCCAATTGTTCCTTTTAAGGAGTTGTTTTCTCCATTTAGGTTTTGTACTTCCTTTTCCATTTGTCCAATTGACTTTTTAAATTCTTCTGTGATTTCTTTTTTCTTATTTTTAAAGTCAATGATCACTTTTTCTACTATTTCTCTAATTTGGCTTTGAAAATCTTTCCTGAGCTCTTCCAAGAAGGCTCATTGTGCTTCAGACCAGTTCATATTTCCTTCTAAAGTTTCAGATGGGAGTACAGTCTCGATGCTGACCTCTTTAGTATTTGTGTTTTGGTCCTTGTGCCCATAAAAATAGTCTATGGTCTTTTCTTTTCTGCTTTGCTTCTTACTCATGATACTCACCCTTTTCCTGACTTTTAAAGTAGATCTCTGCATCTGGGACACAGGGAGCTCTGTCCCACAGTTCTTGTAGCTAAAACTTGAGGATTTGTGTGTTGTGGCCTCTGTCTTTCAGCTAGAAGCTAAGATGCTGCAGCTTACCTGGTGCTGAGCTGGTTGGTGTTGGAAAGCAGATGCCAGGTTAGGTTTTTTGGGGTTTCCCCACAGTTACCCTGAAGCTAGCTCATTAAGTGTGAGGGAGAAAGTCTCCTCTGCTAAGCTAGAGCATAGGCAAGCTCAGTGGCTGATGATCCCATCTGTGCTAGTGTCTTTCCAATTCCTCTGGGGTGCTGAGGCATGCCTGGCATCCTGCTGTCAGCAGTTGCTAGCTCCACCCCCCTGGTGCTCAGGATCTTCTCCTGGTTTGCTGAGATGTGGTTGTCTGGGATAGATCTGGTCCTGCACTGGTCCCCTTCAGCCACAAGAAGAGGGACCCTCTTTAGCTATCTTTCTAGACTCATGGGCTATGAGTCTGTTTACCCATCCTGCTGCTCCCACTGTTGCAGGGTTTTTCCCAGGGAGATATTCTCTGGGCTCATCAAAGTCAACAAAGAGAGGGAGCAATTACTGATCATTTTGCCATCTTGGCTCCTGGAACCAGGAAAATTGGTATGGGGTTTTTTACAAATCTTCCCAGGCCTATTAACAGGTGGAGATCTTCTTTAATCACATTATTCAATCAGAGGTACTTGATTATACTAAAATAAAAGTGCATTATCAATATACATATAAGCTTAAAGAAAACAGGAACACCTCTATCCATTCAAAAGACATTAGAGTGAAGCTTTAATGGTAGTTATCCTTTAATACTACAGTTCAATTTCTTTTTCTTTCCATAAATCCTGCTCTAATGCCTCATTATAGAACAAGTTGCCTATGTATAATCAGATCACTGCCAAATTATTAGATCAAAACTAATACAAAGTTAGAAGAAATAAAAAGTGAATAAGATCTAATATACAATGAAAATGACACAATGGTTGACATGTTTAAAAAAGTTGTTGGTGATAAAAAAAGAGATATATTTGGAAGAAAGGATTTTATCATAATTTTATACAGAACTCTATCCTACATAAATCAGTTTCTATTGCAAGGGAAACAAAAGAATCTCGAAAGCACCTAAATTAAACAAGTATTTTACATACTTACAAAGCAGAGAGACAAAGCAACTCAGGAAAACATCAATCTAGAATATAAATGCATTTGTAAAAAACTTACTGACAAAAAATGGAAGATAATGAGCCATATGTTCTCACAAAACAGAGGGGTAGTACAGAGTAAAATCAGTTTCAAGAGCACTTTGCAAAAGATCTACCTAAGCAGTGTCCTCTCAAGGGCATTAAGGACTGGGAGTGCAATAAAAGTTAGGAAAAATGAAAATAGGTCAAAATTTGCATGACAAATATATTTCAGCCTTTAAGGACAGTAGAAGCACCAAACTGACTCTTAATAGTGCAGTTCTGCATGTGCTTATACAAGAATTAGAAATTACCCTAAAGCAAAGGAATATGGGTAAAATAGCTTGATCAGATCAAATGGACACAGAGGTGATCTGTGCTGGAGATGATAAAATTGTTAGCATTTTAAAGGATCTATTAAAAACTATATAGAAAAGGAGAAGATATCTAAAACCAAAAAACACATGCACTTCCATGTGTGTGCATGTGTACACACAAAGCCAAAAAAACAAGACAAAACAGAAACTTCAGTCTTTGTTAATACTGTAAAAAGTGGAGAGAATAGCAACCATCATCAAAATTTTTGCCTACTTTCCCTTCTAATATGGTATTATTTTGTGAGATTAAGCTACAAACACATCAATGTTATCCTTATTGAGGGCGTTAGTAGATAATAAGCAGACTGTGACAGATGATATTTCCTCATAGGCTACATCTTCACTATCATACAAGAGAATGAAAGATATAGAGAATATACTTATTGCTTTTTAAAAAATCCTAAAAATGTATTTAATTTGGTTAATTCTGTAACCTTAAGCTTCCCTGTAAACCAAGTCTAACCCATCCATATATCAACATAATTACCAGCTCCTAGAAAGATATAACAACAAGAACACCGATCATATATATGTAGTGAACAACAAAAAAAGAGAACGTATTTGCCAAAGTTGTTCACTGCCACTATGGAGGAGAACCAGAGCACATACCAAATGGAAGAGGAAATTCTTATGTATTGTTAAAGGCTCTAGTTGCTCCTGTTTTTAGATAAAATCATTATAGTTGCATTAAACCACAGAATATTACAGCATTTCCTGAAAATATGTATAAATACTCAGAAGAGTTTGGCCTACTCATCCACACAAGAAAATTCAAGTGGATAAAGAATGTCTGTTGTCCATACTACATACAGTTGGAGAGAGGTGTGTGTGTGTGTGTGTGTGTGTGTGTGTGTGTGTGTGTGTGTTGCTTTGAACAGACAATGCAAATGGATGACCTGGGACCAGAATTGAACAGAAGGAGGAAACCAGGCTGACTTTTGATAGGTTTTTAAGCTCCTTTAAAGTCTACAAGCTTTTCTCAGAAGTAAACGTTAATTTTTTTTAGCATCAATATCATACCAGTGTTGCTATGAGTTGCAGAACACTATAGTATCCAAAGAAATAAAATTTAGTACCATAAAGAAGTCTCTCTGAACATGGTCAGACTCCATCTTCCCACCCTCCACACAAGCTTCCACATTTCTACCAAGAAAGACTTTTAATTTCACACCAGACCAACTAATGATCCATGAATCCAAGAGGAAACTACAGTGGCTACTTCCAGTGTAGAACTGAATACAAGTTCAGTCAAAAACCCAAGAGCAATACGTTAAGAGGATTGTGTTTGCAATTGAATGGAAATACATTGTGAATGGAATAGAGAAATATAAATACTACAAAACTTTGTATTCTGATGTGAAAAGAATCCTTCTACTTAGAAAGTCTTAGAGTAATTTAAAAACCCCAGGAGTCGGTGGTGGGAGGAAGAGTTACTGCCTTCAGACCAGTATATCCAAGGCCCACAGCTCCAAGATCTCTAAAACTCCATCCAGATATTCCAGAGAAATTCTTGAAGATCCAAGTGAGACCAAGCAAAGTCAAGTCACTCAAAAACACAGCATAGAGAGGTTGGTCCTTGGAATAAAGCCTCACTTCAGGATTTAAAAATATAGAGCTAAGTAAATCAAAGAAAACAACAAAGAGCATCAAAAATTATTACAAATACAAAGATCCTCTAAAAGAAGGTTAAGTCCATAACAACTGCAAGCAGAGACTGAAATGGAAAAAAAGATTTTCCACAAAAAAACATGAAAATCTGGAAGAAATCAAGAAAGAAATAAAAATAAATCTAAAAATAAAACCTAAAGCAAGACTAAAAACTCTTGATGAAAGATTCGAGAGGTGAATAAATGCCATAAAAGAGAAAGAAATAATTTTTACTCAAGCAGCAGAATCTTTGAAAATTAGAATAGATAAGACAGAAATATCCATGAGACAGCAAGAAATATTAGAATGAAATAAAAAGATTGGTAATAAAATAGAATAACATATTAACTATCTGACATCAAGAACAACTGATCTAGAAAATACGTTAAGGAAAAGAATTTTAAACTTCAAAGACTTCTGTAAAACTATGATTGGGGAATGTTTGAACAAATTGTGTTAGGTGAATATAATGCAATATAAGTAATGAGTTATATGATGAATTCATATAAGCAAGAAAAGACATATGAACTGATACAAAGTGCAGTAACTAGAACAAAAGAAAAAAGCCATATATACAGTAACTATAATGAAAATTGAATGAACACAAAACAATTGAAAATGAAAGTTACAGAATTACAAAGAAAAAACTTGGCCTCCAAGAAGGGATGTGAGAAGTAGCTTCCCACTTTTCTCCACATACATCCCTCCCCAACAACTCCCTGCTGCTTTGCAGAGATGAAAGGCCCATAGGTATGGAACATTATGTATATTTTCACACTTTTTTCTATCGTGTTGATTGGGTTTTTTTTTCTTATTCTTTCTATAAAAATATATTTTATCATAATGGCATGGCTATAAGAAAGAGGGAGGGACACAGAGAAACTTAGATTTTTTTTTTTTAACAAAAGATAGTTTCAAGTAAAGAGTCACACTTTCATAAAGAATCCTCTTTTCTATTGTAGTGTATGTGGAAATCTTATTTTTTAATGTTTAAGTATAGGATCAAAATAATTTCTTTAAAAAAACAAAAGTAATTGGTATCAAGAAAGCAAAGAATCAGATGGTTCGTGTGAACAAGTTAAAACATATAATATAAAGGATTACAAAGAAGCACTAAAGGAAAGGATGCCATCAGACCAATGTGATGAAAAAAGAGAATGTTGACCCCATAGTTAGAGCAAAGTGAACAGATTCTGGGTTACACTGATATTTCTCATGTCAATAAAAAGTAAGGGGGATCTCTAGTACTTTGATTGCTGTGGAGTACTCCAGTAGACTGCTTCCCTGTGGAGACCTCATGGAAGGCCATGTACAATAAGAAAATGGTCAGGCAAGGATGGTGTGAAATCTGCACTACAAGTTAGAACTTCCACATTCACAAGAACTTTGGAGCATTGAAAGAATCATTAATTGACATTATGGAATGAGAGTTTCTGCACGTGTGTGTATGTGTGAGAGAGAGATTGTGTTTGTGTGTGTGTGCATGTAGTTTCTACCCATAGTTCCTTGCAATCCAATTTTGGTCACATTTTTCTGCTTTAGGAATAGTAGAGGCTTATGGTCACCTTTTCTTTTTACCTATATTTTGCCAGCTAGGTATCACGGTGTAAAACTCATCTTCCTGAATTCAAATCTAGTCTCCAACACTTACTAGCCAAGTGACCCTGGGCAAGTCATTTAACCCTGTTTACCTCAGTTCCTCATCTGTAAAAAGAGCAAGGAAAGGAAATAGTAAACCACTCTGGTGTCTTTACCAAGAAAACACCAAATGTGGTTGGACATACCTGAAATACTATTCAATGATACTTTTTTGCCAACTTCTGGTTTCTTGCACCCATTCTACTACAAACAGATCCTGGTTTGCAAGACTGGTCTACTAAAAGTTGTGGCATGTTTCACACTAGTATAAGTTAGGATGTAAGTGATGTCATTAAGAATATAGTCGCAGTTCCCATTGTACTTAAGGTAGGATTTAATGATGGTACCAGGCAAGGTCTTGGAAGTTCTATCACCAATGGTCTGAGTTGTGTGTCTATAACTACCACCTTGGCTACCATATTCTCAATGTAGCATTGACCACTTGTATTTCATAAATACCAAGACAAATTTGGAATAAGTTCTATATTGGAGTCAGTCATTTTATGAAAATGTTTCTATAT
Organism: Notamacropus eugenii; assembly: GCF_028372415.1. NCBI lineage: Eukaryota > Metazoa > Chordata > Mammalia > Diprotodontia > Macropodidae > Notamacropus > Notamacropus eugenii. The sequence goes on from NC_092873.1 coordinate 122,876,049, forward strand.
TATAAAAAATGAGAGATGGACACACTTGCCTTTTCTTTTTGTATATCCCTCATGCTTAGCATGGTGCCAGGCACATGCTAAGAATGTGATAAATGATCAGTAACTTACAGTTTCAATCCTTGTGAGGAAACTACTCTATATCTGTGTTTATGAATTCTACTATCATGTGTTAAAAGCACAAAAGGAAAAAAAAAGCCAAACTCTTTTTAGAAAAAAAATCCAGAGGAATGGGGTTTAAAGTACAGAAGCTGAAGAAAAGAAATATTTCTCAACATGGATGGTTTTTATTGTTTGGGGAAAGTGTTGTGACGGATAGCAGGGAGTGGAGTAGTAATAGAAATATAAAAAAAAAAGGAAGTAAAAGTGCACATATTTGTGTTACGTATATACACACATACATGTACACATATATATGAGAACATAAAGAAGTTCAGAAAGAGATATAGGCAAATAAGATTGTATTAAGTAAAATCATATATATATATACATATACATATATATGTATAATTTAAAATATTTGCTTAAAAAAGAATATAGAACTAAAGTCAACCTACATATAACAGAAGTTTATTTCACATTTCTTTGTACATTTCTTATACCATCCTCTTTTCTTTACATATGGAAATATTGTGTTTATTGATATTTGAAAGGTTAACAATTTAAAAAACTGGAGGAAAAAGACTGCTCAGAGGTAAGATTGTGAAAAGAGTCTTGGAATCAGAAGATCCAGGTGTCTACTCACCTGGGCATGTATAGTCCTGGGCAAGTCATTGCAACACTTCGAGTCCTAGTCTCCTCAACTGTAAAATAAAATGTCAAGACTGTATTATCTATTAAGTTTCATTTAGTTCTAAATATTCCAGTTCTATTATTGAGCTCAGTCAAATGAGTTATATAGCAGCATAATTAGCAAGGACACCTTCCCACAAGTAAAACGATAGGGAAAGGAGTGCTGAGGCAAAAAAAAATCTATCTATAAAGCTATACCATCCATATGGTGATAGCTCCCTGGACTGTAGTTATAATGTATGGGGACATATTTAACCTCTTTAACCTCTATACAACCTCTAAATGAAAAACAAAACCTGCAAAGTGATAGAAAATGCCAAAGTAGGAAATTGTATTCTTTCATAATTTTCCTTAAATCTATTTAGAGACCCAGTTTCCAAATAATCCTCTTTAGAGGCTGCTAGTCTACTTGTTTCATGACTTATTATGTAATCAAGCGAATATTCCCAGAGTATTTAGTTTTAATTATGCAATTTTATATTATGTCATTTTAATTACAGCAGGGCTCTCTAGTGTTAAGGCTTCTACAGTTAATGTTCAGGAATTTATCTCATGAGTTTATTTTCTAAAAGGAGAACTTACATTGCTTCCTTTTTGGTGACATGTTTCTTTAATCATCTTACTATCCTGAGAACTCAGCTACTAGTCCTCTTGGGGCCCCAAAATGTTAAGTAATACTTTTAGAAAACTGCTTCATATCTCATAGCACCAACTATCAGATTTCAAAAAATTTAAACAAACCACAGCCCATATTCAGTAGCTCACATCAATTACGTAAATACAAGGATAAAACTGATTTATTACTTACAACGATTGGTCTCATAATCTAAACAGCTTCCCAGAACAAATGAGGGTCCTGTTGGTAACCACCAAGTCAGTTTCTTGAGCACATACATTTCTCTTCTTTGAAAGAATTGCCAGTCCAAGGGTACCTTCTCTAACTCCAAGCAGGATTTTCTTTTTCCTGTATATCTTGATTAATTCTCATATTTCTTTTATGACATGCGTATGGCCACTAAAGCTCATACAAGGAAAGGGAATATTGGTGAATGACAAATAGCAGCAATAGAAAGACAGCAGGAGAGGGAACAAAAAAATGCACAGAAACTGAATTGATATATAAGCTTGGTAAGAAAACACAAAAATCAGGGACCTTTCACTTGAAGAAAAACTTTTAATAGCTACAACAGATTTGAAAAAAACTCTCTCCAGGAAACTCAAAATAAACAAGGGATTTTTTCAAAATGTCCACTTGAATATTGATCATTTGCCCTAATGTCAAACCGAGAAATCTAAGAATCATAAAGCTAGACGATACCTCAAGAAATCATCTTTTATGAGAAAATGCAACTGCACCTTTTTTTGCAGGAATAAGGGCCTATAAGTGTAGAACATTGTATGTACTGTCAGTCAGGTAACATTTAATTTTATTGAACTGACTTTTTCTGTTGTTTTAATTCTTTTTTTTAAGGAGGACAAATATATTTGGAAATAAAATAATTTAAAATATATCCAAAAATAAATTTACTTATCACATTTAATAATTAAAAATAAATGAAAGATGATCTGCAGAGAAATTGAGGGTGAAGGTGAAGGTGAAGACTGATTGTTTTCAGTAGCAATATTAAAAGGTATATAGAATGAGTGGGAGGATGAACAGAAAAACTTGCTGATGGCTAAAATTAGGGACAACTATGATGCTTCTCTCTCAGCATAGGTTAAAAAACTTCAGCTCCTCAGAGGAAGCAGGGGACAGTATAGGCATCAAAGATCGCTCCAATTCTATTGCTCCTCATAATCCCCTCTACCCGTAGTACATCTATTCCTTTCAATTTTTTCCAAAAGATTTGACACAACAGCATGTCTTATCTTATCAAACCCTTGGTCTTCCAACTACCATATTTGCCAGAGGCATGGAGAAAAGAGCCAGGAGAATAAAAAGACTTCAAGTGATGGAACTGTGTCATACTGAGCTGGAAGAGATGATTGTTTAATTTCAGCATGAGCCCTTACACCAGGGAAATCAGCAAAAGCTATAAATTGGAGTTAGATTTATTGCTTTGTTGATTTTCTAGGCTTGAGAAAGTGATGGAGGAAATGTTAGTAATACAGATTAAACTATGCGCATATATATACATATATATACATACATACATACACATACACATAAGCACCTATATCTATCTATATGCATATATGTGTGTGTATAAAACATAGAGTTTTTCAGTCAGTAATCGAACATGTACCAGCACACTCCTCTAAAGCAAATGCATTTGGACAATTTACTGCATGTGTGTGCTTATAAATATTGCAGGGAATCTCTACCTAATATATTTTAATATCTTGTCATAGACTCATGGAAGAGAAAACAATAATGACATGTGTATCCAGCTCTATTTTACAGCTCTTTCTATAGCAATCGTCATAATCTTAAATTCAAGTAATACTTTTCCTTAGAGACTTCAGAAACTCTGTGTATGGAATTTTGCAATTGCAATTTTCTCAAATTCCCACCTAGAAATTTAAATAAATGTGAGAAAGGGAAAATTGTCAGAACCAGGAAGTTAGTATGAGGGGATTTCAAAAGATCTAGTTTGTGAATTAGGGAAATGGATGTCAGAGTTCTCCAAAGCATCAATAATCAGCTTTCTTTTGGAGGCATGTGTTGCCTCTGAATTGCAAGGTCTTTTACTGGGCGATCTGAAAGCAAAACTAAGAATGTCAAGTTGTGCTCAAGTTGACAATTAACTTTGGGGGTGGAGGTGGTAGTGGTGGGACAGAGTTTTTACAATATGACCTAGAAGAAATTATTTAACTATCAGTTCCATCTCCAGTCTAACAACAACTGTAATAACTGATATTTGTAAATAAGTCACCAGGTAAGATCAAGTAGGTTGAGTAGTCAATTATGCTGAGTCAGAGTACTTGTCTGAACAAACTTTGCAACTCACTTACTGTCCTTTCTCAGAAAGGGTCTTTTTTTTTTTTGTTCCAAACACAATGGAACTCTGCTTTTCAAGGGACAGAATTAAAGATGTCTCCTTTTTCTTGTTCCCAGATTAAAGCTTATTATCAGCTTTCATTTTTTTATCATGGGCACATTGGTCTTGGGTTCTTTGGGAGACATATTTAACTCTTAAAAGCAGTATCCCTACTATGTTTTAATGATTCTAAATTAGCTGAGGATTTCAGATAAATTTCATTTGACCTGTTAATCTCCTATCCACAAACACTGGACTTTTCATCTTCAGAAAGAATTCCTTTTTTTTCTCTTTCTTAGCTTATCTCTAAATTTCAATAAGCAAACTACAGCATTTTCATGATATTAAAGAGCTTGATATATAAATTATACAAAGTTTCAGGAACATTGCTAGAATCCTAATGAGAATATAGGATATCCTCTAGATTTCCAAAGTTTTCAATGTCCCTCTATGCCCAGGGTTGTAGGAGAATGAAGCTGAGACTTGAAACCTCAGGTCTTCACCAGCATGTCCCTCCCTCCTATATGTATGCCTTCTTAGAAGCAGCTGACTTTCTTCTCTACTGCTAGACACTTACTCAGTTTCAAATCTCACTTACACATTCATTCTCAGATGCAATTGTCTTTCCTCTCCATTGCTAGAAACTTACTCAACTCCAAATCTCCCTTGGGCTCAAATTGCTTGATATTTTGCAAACGATCCCTAGAGCATAACCAAGTTTCTTCAGTCCATCAAACATTTCTCCTGTTTAAGATCACTTCCTGTTCATCAGACATTTACATTGATAAAGGATTCTTCATGAATGGATTTAATTCAATCAAGACAGGTTCCCATTTTTTCACATACTTAATTGAATTGCTCAGGTAGGTTCTACTCTTACAGTAGCATAAAAAGATCATAGATCTATAGTTAGAGATAACTTTAAAGGCCATCTAGTTCAATTCTCTCATTTTACAATTGAGGAATCTAGGGACCAACTAGTTAGTAATAGAGATTTTCTAGTTTATTTTCCTATGCCCTTTGTTAAATTTGTACCCACAGCTGATCAACCAGTATTCCAAAATATGGATTTGACTGTGAGCCTTTAAGATTCCTTTTCTTGTGCCTGAAAACAAAAAGCTTTGCTTTTTAGTTATAAAGAAGGATTTAATTCCTGAGTCCTATCTTTGATGAGGGATTCACAACATCTCTGGTTCCTGAGTAAAATAAGATTATTCTATGGCCCTAATCCTTTGTTTAACCCTGACTAAAAATATTTGGTATACCTTAAAAAATGCAACTCTTTCAGGGCAAGAATGCTCAACTTTTAGGTATAGAAACAGTTTACAAGTCTCTTCTATGCTATTTAGTGCCTTTGTTTTTGATGGATAATGGTTTTGTGATGACTAGAGAAAAAATGTAAATACATGTAAAATGGTTTACGAGCTAGGATTTTATGTAAATATGCACCCATGGAATGCTGAGCCTAGAGTAGCTATTCTAGGTATTGTGTGTGTGTGTGTGTGTGTGTGTGTGTGTGTGTGTGTGTCTGTGGTTAGGAAGGTTTGGGGGAATGACCCTGGTAGTACAAATACATTTTGTAAAATAATTTAAGGGAAAACTGCTAATGATTATGGAGATCTATGAAGCTTTTTTATGGGAGAGGACTCCTGAGTTGAGCCTTAATTGAAGTTACAGATTCTAAGCAGCTGAGATGAGGCAGGAATTATATGTCGGGCATGTGGAATGGAGCAAAATTACAGAAGTCACAGGTGAAATGTTGAGTTCAACTACAGCAAAAACATAGAGTACAAGAAGGGGAAGAAAGCAAAATAAGTGCAGAAAGGTAGACTGGAGCCCAACTGAACACATGGGAAACAGAGGAGATTATGTAATATACTAGAGATGATAAGGAGTCACTAAAAATTGCTGAGCAGAAAAGCTATATGTTTAAGCTTATTTTTAGGGAAAATTATTTAGTTCCTGTATGGAAGATGGGGAGAATGAAAAAGGAAGTGGACAAATAAGGGACCTATTGCAATAATCCCAGGAAGAGGTGATGAAGTTCTGAGCAAGTGTGATAGCCACATGGGTGGAAACAAGAGAGTGGGAGTGAATAAAATTGCAGAGGTAAAATTGACAAAACTTGCCAACTAATTAGATATGGATGAGGGGAGTAAGGTAAAATGTAGGGTCAAGGATGAATCTGAATTGGCAAAATTAGATGATTGTAATGATGGATGTACCCAAAAAAGAAATAAGAAAATAATGAGGAGGGAAAGGTGGAAATATAATGAGTTCTGCTTTAGACATGTTGAAAATAAGATACCCACAAGGGATGTAGGTAGAGAAGAATGACAGGCAATAAGTGAGGGACAAGAGTTCAGGATGAAAGGTATTTATGGATATAGAGTTGATTGTGCCAGGCTACTACTATCACCACCCACAATGAATCTACTACCTACAGCTTCAGAGCCCCTATCTTCTCTTTCTGATATTAACGAGATAGCTCTGTAAGAAGAGAGGGAATTTTTACCCTTCAGGTGGGACACTGCTGAGTAAGCCCTGAGTAAACTTCCTTTTCAAAGAAGTACTTTCAAATGTCTGGTTCACATCCTATGGTCACTCTTCCAAGAAGTCTTAGCAGGGATAGAAAGAATGCCATGAGACAGACAGCTATTCAACATTCAGATCTGGTTCTTCTGGTTAGCAGCTATACCTATGCTTTGCAGGTTTCATTTTTTATTTGTATCTGTGTCCTTCTCACTGGCTGCTGATATTCTATCTTCAGTTACTTCATGAATGCATGCTCTATCTATCCACTGCTTCTATTTCCCAGGAGTCAGTAGCTAGGTTTCATTATTTGTATTGCATTTCAGTACAATAGTTCTTTTTTTCGTATTCCTAGTGAAGATCCAATTGGAGAAATAACATCCCATCTATAAACATAAGCATTTTTATATAAAGGTTGTTACTTCTACAGGGGCTTTAACATACATGTATGTACACACACACATGCACACACATTTTATTTATATGTAGTACAATTAAGTCTATTTTGGGTGTCAATTGATAGAATTTATCAAATACATGAACTTTTATACAACTTTGTTTTGCATATTCAAGAACTAGAGCACTGAATGTATGTCATAGAAAGATATGGAAAGGTTATAAATAAGGACAACGAAGTCAATGAATTGAGAAAAATACATCAGTTTCCATTGCCATGGGCTCACAATAACCTTCTTCTATTGTAACCAGTTTATATAAATTTGTATTCTAGGAGTTTTATGTTAAGTTTCATATTTAAATAAATCTCTTTACCCAGCCAAAACCACAGAATTTTTTCTGGTTTCCACACAAAACCCTAATTCACATCCAGTTCCCTTTAAATTCAGTCCAGGTGTATAAAAACATTCTTAGTTTTCAATAAAACATTCAACAGCTCTGCTCTAATCTGGATTCAGGTTTATCCTATGGGTTGTAAACAGAGCAGTGTTTCCTAGCTGGTGGATTCATGTTAGATCGGTGAGAAACGTTTTTTTTGGTTTTTTTTTTATGTTCATACATGCTCGTTAAGAAATATATAATTTTCCTACAATGTTCCGAATATTTCTTTTGCTTCACAGTTTCATTTCTGTTGATTTAGAAATGATTTTAACTCTTCAAAGAATTCCATTTTTCCAGGTGAAAGTAAATAAAAATAACAAAATATATCTTAATTGCCTTTAAAAATAATGTAGCATCATCATAACTTTTGTATTCAAGGATGATTTATTAAGAGATAATGTTATTTATCTTGACTTGACAAAACCAGGGTTTTGTTTTTATTCCACCCAAGTCATATATCCAAGACTCTGACGTTTGTATCCAGTTTGTTTTTCAGTTAAAAACCAGTCATAGCAATTCATCTGGTTTTGTTTTATACCAAGAAAAACAGCAACACCTTCCTATTTTCTTTTTTCTCAGATTTAGATGAGGAACAAACACCAGTAACCCTGGTACTATGATTTTTACCTCATGTTTAGAAGTGTTTGTTGTAGTGTTTGTGGTTATAATTTTATAGAGGGAAGAGAAAGAGAGAGAGAGAGAGAGAGAGAGAGAGAGAGAGAGAGAGAGAGAGAAACATCAATAGATTTTGTAGGATCCTCAATATGTCACATGGGATACTTATGACCCCTACAAACTTTCTGGAGAATTTGCCTTCTTTCTCACTCTACTTCTAAAGTAGAGAATCTTTGAAAAAACATTTAACCTCTTCAGGTTAGATGCTTCTAGGCAGGGAGGTTGTATATTCCTGCACTGCAAAAATGGTGCACTTTTTTTATGACCAAGCTGATGTCTTATTTTTGATGAGGAATAGGAGCCAATGGGGGGGGGTGGTACAGGCTAGCTTCAATAAGTCACTGGCCGGAGACCGTACATGCTCTTTCTCTGGGCACAGATTGTCTTCCGGTGATTTCAGTATAGTCAATACATTATATAATTGCTTGAAGATCCTGCTATTCTAGAAAACTGTTGGTTATGGAGATGACTCTTTTCCCTTGCTACTAAATTCCAGATAAATCTGTTTCTTATACGCACCAAGTAGGGGCATGGTCGATTGTTTCTATCTCAACATCAGCTTTGAAGATGGAAGAAAGATGCCAAGTACATTTCTGCAGAACTTTATAACATCTTATATCATATGGTGACCCAGAATGGTGATCATTCTATTATTGAAAAGTAATACATGGTATAACATCGTTGATACCTTAGTCCATAAACCCAGCTTTCTAAAGCTTCTCCTCCATTGAACTTCATGCAATACTGCTTGCCTACTATCCAGATAACATATCCACTGGCTTGGCTCTCCAGTTTCTTTTATTTAAATATTTTATTGATGTTTCCTTCTTTTTCTTTTTTTTAAGAGGTTTTTTAATCTTTACGTCTCTACATTCACCTTAATTCAGATGTCTTGCCTGAATGACCCAGACACAGAAAAAACTCTTTCCCGCTGGTTTTTACGATAAAATCTTCACCTGTAAAACTGAAAGTTTGTTTAACTCACTTCACAAAAACATTAACAGATGACACATCCTTCATGTAAACATATAAAGGTGAACTTAGTTAACATTAATGCCAATGTCAAATAGATGAAGGACTACTGAGTTATATTTACTCAGTTATATTAACTTTTCTTCCTTCCTTTCCCTTTCTTTTTCCCTTCTTTTCCTTTTCCACATTCCCTCCTTTCCTTCCTTCCTTTCTTTTGCTTTCCTTTTCTTTTCTCCTTCCTTCCTTCCCTCACTTTCTTTTTCTTCCTTTCTCATTCTCTCTCTCTCTGATTCTACTTACCTCTCTTTGCATCACTTCATAAATGTACTCACAAGTGTCACTGAATAATCCATGTTAATCATTTTTCCAGTGAATAATATCCTATTATATTAATATGCCATAACATATTTAGCCATTAACTATTTGATGGGTATCCACTTGCCTTCCTGTTCTTTGTATACCATAAATGGTAATGCTGCAAATATTTCTGTACGTATTCTGCAGCCTTTATCATTCTCCAGACCACTTCAGCAGAGTACAAGAGCTCACAGATCTCCTATTCTTTCTCTTCTCATTTTCCATAACCCAAATAAGAACAGTCATTGGTCTTGATTGGGCATTAATAAGGATATGACTCTTTCTTACATAACCATGTTGTTCATTCATGATGGATGCAGAAGTAAGCTAATTTTCATATTAGAATATTATCAACTGACTAAAGGATCTTCAAGTATCACCAGTGACTTGAAGTATCTATTCAGGGAATTATTATGCTAATGAGAGGAAACTCAAAATCACAGAGGATACAGTCTGAAAATCATGCAAATTGGGAAAAACTCAACACTGTAACAACATTTAGGAAGGAAATTGCCACTGGCAGGATAATATCCCCAAATGTATTGGTATCTTTATACTCAATGAAAGCATTAAGTTTTAGGAGTCTTAAGAAATTTTAAAAAAACATCAGTTTTAACCTAATTCAATTAATAATAACTAGTAAGTGCCTCTTGTGTTTAAAGTATATGTCAGAATTAAAAAGATACCGAAGTTAGATATGATATTATATCTGCCTTCATCACACTTACAATATCATAAGGAGATAAGACAGCTATAGGTAAATGTAATGCACAGTAAAACATGTGTATTAGAGATGCCTATTGTAGGCCTACATCTCTTAGGAGTGCTTCCATTCAGAGTAGATATCCAATCCTTCCTGATCTATATCTGCACTCCTGAGGCTAGCTTTTAAGGATCATAGGAATATAATCTTGGAGCTGGAGGAAACTCAGTGGCCATTTGGTTCAGTATCCTAATTTTACTGATGATAAGATTGTGACCCAGAGAAATAATTTGCACAACATAATAAGTAGACAAATATGCACACATATTAAGTAGACAGACAGGTGGGATTCAAGCTTAAGTATTTTGACTCAAAATCCAGCATGATTTTCCTTCTATCACATTAAAAATTTCCAGGGATAAAAGTTTGAACCTTCAAGCCCAAACATTCATTTGGCTTCATGCCATACAGTACTGGTGCCAAACTCAAATAGAAACAGGTCCACTAATCCATACATAAAGTTCCCTTTGGGCCACATATTGACTTAGTTGTAAAATGTAATGCTATCTATGCTTTATTGTATTTTCATTTATTTTGTTAAACATTTCCCAGTTACATTTTAATCTGTTTCTGGCACACTGAGAAGTGCTGGACCTCATGAGGCCCAGAAGCTGAGTATTTGACACCTCTACCTTACAGTATCCTTTTGTAAAAGGAATGAGTGTCAGGTCTTAGCTATGTAAGTGGCCGTTTGTCTCCAAGAAAGTCTACCAAGTATTTATGACTAATGGTTCCACACTCATATCTAGCACGAAATGTCTACATCACAATAATCAATGTACATGCCATCACCTTTACAAACTTTAAGGAGGGGAAAGAGATATTTCAGAGATCTGGGCAAGCTCAATGCAACAGGCATTACATTTGACAAACAGTGGAAATCGGCAGGGACTGGGAGAGATGTGGGGGAAGGATTAACACACATGTTGCTGAAATGTAAGTCATCAGACCACACAGAATTGGAAAGTTCAAGAATAATTGTCTGTTGCTATGGAGCAAGTGTTCTAAATAGCAGCGTCTAATCTCTGTTCTGGGTCCTGATTACCAAACCGTGGAAACACATGACTTACCCAAAGCTGTAAACCATTATATTGCATTAATTACAATGTACTCTGATAGAAAACCTTGAAAAAAAATACCACTCAGATTATTACAATTAGTACTGCACATAGCTGAAAATTCAACTGACCATCACATTATAGATTCCCAACTATTATTAGCATTACAATCGGTACACCTGAATGTATTATTTAAGACATTGATATGGACCAGCATGAAAATCCTGGATTTTTATACAGGCATTTTCAGAGAGCTTTGTAATGGCTGGTAAGTAACCCTTCTGGTTGGGACCTCCAGGTACAAATAATGCAATTCATTTCACAAGTGTTTATTAGGCACTTGTAGAGTTCTTCTGCTTGTACTAACCATTGTAAGGAATATCAGAGAAATGAATGACATTATATTTGTCCTTAATGAGCTTACAATTCCACTGAAAAGAAAAAGTTAATGTGTACCAAACCAGAAAGCTACACACGACAATACAACATAGACTATCCACAGTATTTAGGGTTGTAGATCATAAATTCCATAGGCACTCAGAGAAGATCAATGGAGTGGAGGATGGGGAAGAGTGGGAAGAGACTTAAGGCAAGGATAACAACCAGAATATTATTACAATAGCTAATGTGTGAGGATAGTACAGGGAGGAAAAGTGTATTATCTGGCAGTTTCCTATTTTTTTTTAAGTGATCACTCCTATTACCTAGGTTCTAAGCATAACTTTTGTTGTGTTCATCCTTCATTTTTGAAGAGGACCAGGACATCAGAGAAATGATGACATGACTTGCACTTGACTTTGTTTTGAGTGAGGGAGGGCTGTGCAAGGTCTCCAGCCTCACTTTCTCCTCCTGAGCCATCTGGATTCAGTGGCCAGATATTCATCAGGATGACTGGAGATGCAAATGGGAGACCTTAGCCTTTTAGGCTAAGACCTTTTCAGGTACTCACTTAAAGTGAGGTAATGCCCATTCAGTGAATAGGTCTCTAAAAAGTAGTCAGGGGGATGACCCCTTTAATAGAAAAGAAAAACATAAATAGATAAATCACGCTGGGAGGGGCAGGAGCTTCAGGGTTGTTGTTTGGAAGAGAAACTGTTACTATCGTCATTCACTCCAAGCATCATTGTATCTATCTGATGAAGGACTTCAATTAATATTAGGGCCTGGAGATCAAGGTCATCTTGCCCTAGCTACACCTAACCAAACCAAAAATTCTGATCAAATTATCAGATATTATATTGGTCTAACGTTTGACAAAACCCTAAATCTCAGGTCTGGGTGTGCCTTCCTAGAGGTCTTCACAAAGGGCAATATGTCACACCTTAAATATCTTTTCCTTTCTCTTTTTCTTTATTAATGAGGGCATATATGCTGCAAGGGGAAAGAGAAGCTTGGCCATAATTATGCCTCCTCAAAAAGGACGTTGAAACAATTTTGTTGTGGTTGTTTGGGTTTTTTTTTTAATGAACAAGGCATTCACAAGGAAGTTCAAATAGGACAGTTTTGAAAGTTACATGTAAAATTCTTTATATACTCTTTAAAAAGTAAGTAATAATAATAGCTAACATTTATACAGCGTACCAGACACTGTGCCAAGGACTTTACAATTTTCATGTCACTTGATCCTTAACCCTTAGAGGTAGGCACTATTATAATTATTCCCATCTTACAGATAAAAAAAACTGAGACAAACAGCAGTAAAATTATTTGCCCATGTCTACAGAGTTAACAAGTACGCAAGGTTGGAATGGAAATTTGGTCTTCTTGAGTCCAGGTCCAGCCATCTAGCTACACCATATGAAATGGAGATTTACAGTTTTTTAGAGAATCTTTTTTTATCTGTTTGATTATGTTTTTAAATTCTCTTTTTTGGTGGGCAAGTTCGGAATAAAAATTTTTACAAAAGATATGTAAAGAAGATAGAAGCAAGGGCAGGTAACAAAGGCAGAAGACCTGAGTTCCAAAATCCCTGCCCCTCTGCTTACTACCTATGTGACCACAAGTAACTAAATTAACCTTTTCAGATATCAGTTTCCTCCTCTATGAAACTGGAGATTGGACTAGATGACCTCTAACATTCCTTCCAAGTATAATCCCTATATCTCACTTTCCATTCTAATTAGATAGGAATATCCATTTCAACAAGAGTCCTAACATTCAAGGTTACTTATTGCTCAACTTCAGCATCGTTCCCAGCATGTGTTTGAATATATTTCTATTCCCAGAATAACATAAGATACAAATGAGAATATCATTGGTACAACTTACTGGCAATGATTCCCTTGGTGTCTAAGAAAACATGTACCATGGTTCAACAAAAAGAGTGATGAATTTGGAGTCCAAATTTTTGGACTTAAATTCTGGTTCTGTCACTTACTATTTCTCTTTAAGCCTTGATTTCATTATCTGTAAAATGAAGGAATAACATTGGACCAGATATTCTATGCCTGGGTAGGAGACTGGGGAGAGATTTCAAGGAGTTTCTGAGTTATGCTAGGAAAAAAAATCTTCGTTTTTATTAACTAATGAAAATTTAGCTTTCCTTACAGTTATTTGAAAACAGTATTCTGAGGAATCCGCAGGCTTCTCCAGACTTCTGAGGGGATTCATGACACAAAAGGAAAGATTAAGAACTCTTAGCCTAGATTATCCATAAGGTCTCTTGTGGCCATAATGCTATGGTCCTCTGAAAAATTTAAATAAGTGTTACATAAAGAGAGGGGGATTAACAAAAGATCTGGAATGAATACAAAAGTTTGGTATAATGGATGAAAAACAAATTGAATTCTAGACTCAGAATCAGGAAGACCAATCTTCAGATCCTGCCTGAGATTCTGACTAATCATGTAGCTGGGCAAGTAATTTAATTCCTCTTTAGCTCAGTTTCCCATCTGTAAAACTGTAATAAGAGAACCTACTTCATAGGGTTGTTGTGTCATGTCCAACTCTTCATGATCCCATTTGGGATTTTCTTGGCAAATATACTGCAGTGGTTTGCCATTTCCTTTTCCAGCTCATTTTACAGGGAAGGAAACTGAGGCAAACAGGGTTAGGTAACTTGCCCAGGGTGACAGAGCTAGAAAGTATCTGAGGCTACATTTGAATTCCGGTCTTCCCTGACTGAAGACCTAGCACTCTATACATTGTGCTACCCAGCTGCCCCTCACATGTTTGATATGAAGATCAAATAACAAACCAAACATGAAGTGCTTCACATACTTTAAAGAATTATGTAATTATATATGCATTGAGCTGTGGCAGAAGAGGAAAGTTAAAGACAACAGAAAGAGGGGATTTGCTGTTTTGTTTTATTCTTAGTAATAACGAAAAAAGAAAAATCAAAGCCTGGATAGGAATGTTGCTCAGTGCATAGGACAATGATTACTGGTAGAGAGAAGGCAAAGCTACTCGACTAATGTTTTGCTCTTCTTTGCAAAGGAAAATTACATTTTTATTTGGGAGAGAGAGAGAGGCAGGGAGAGAGACAGAGAGAGAGAGAAAGAGAGAGACAGAGAGAAGACACAGAGAGACAGAGACAGAGACACAGAGAGTTGAGTAATAGGGAGCTGATGGCCAAGGAAAGTAAAAGATTAAGAGATAAGAGAACAATTAACTTTCCTTGGTGAATTCAAGTCACTAGGCTCAGATGAACTACATTTCAGAGTGTGGAAAAATATACACGATTGCTAAGCCACTGCCAGTGAAATTTGAAAGATTGTGGAGAGTTGTAGAGAGAAGAGAATTGAGTTTGGAAACAGTGAACCAGTGAACATGACTTTGATTTTTAGCATATTTTGAGATGGTTCATGGACATAAAGAAAGTGGTGATTGCAAAGAGTTTAGTTTTACTGTGAATAGGGCATCCAGGTGACCTTTTTTCTCTTTTGTTAGGGTTACTAAATGAATAGTTCTGAAGAATGTTGTAAATATGGTTGATCTATAGTGCAACAAAGTATTTGATAAGGCCTCTTGTGCAATTCTCTTAGGAAATTTGAAGCATTATAGGCTAGATTATAGAACATTTAGAGGGATGTAAAATTGCTAAATTCAAAAAGTTGACGTAAGTGGTCTAAAGTAATTTAGAAAGATGTCTATCTATAATGGAGTGCCCCATATTTCTGGGCTTGGTCTTGGGTTAATGAATATTATCACTAATGACTTGGATAAAGGCATGGATGGCATCACTTTGAAAGGGATAGGTCATCTACTAGATGACAGATAGAGAACTCAAAACATATCTGAACAGATTAGAACACAAGGTTAAGTGATATAAAATGAAATTCAATATGGATAAATTTAAAATATATATATATATATATATATATATATATATATATATATATATATATATATATATATATATATATATATATATATATATATACATTTAGGCACCAAAAAAATGATGTGACAATTATGAAGTGGAAGAGATATACTTAACACTAGTGTCAATTCATGCCAGGAGTAAGTCCTGGGCAATTTAATATGTAGTTGATTTTCAAACACCCTGACAGGTGAAAAGGGGACTTTTCACTATTACTATAGACTTGATTTTGGTAGTATCACCAAGGACAATATAGAAACCAGCTGCTCTTGCTACATCATTTGAATAAATACCTTTAAAAAATGAATGCTAATCAATTTTATTAGTTAATCATTAGTAGTAAATAAATTTGTAGAGGCTCATGAATCATATTATTAAAAACCCAGATCTTAATTTTACCCTTAGTAGCAGTAATTAGCTTTCCTCTGAGAAATCTGTATATCTGAGTGGGTGTGAATCAAGTGCAGAGGCCACAGAGGGCAAGATCCATGTACAAAACAGAAACAGAAGAATATCAAATGGAGGGACCTAATGATTGGCGGGGGGTGGGGGGAGTAAAAGGAAAGGTCTCCTGTAGGAAGTGTCACATGAGCTAAATCTTGAAGGAGTACAGAGATTTCATTTGCTAGAGGAAAGAAGGGAATATGTTCTTGGCATACAGAATAGTCTATCAAAGGCACAGAAAAAGAACATGTACCTGCCCAGGGTTACATGGCTAATAAGAATATGAGCAGGTATATATGCTGGTAAAGTTTAACAATTAACTTTCTGGGGAGGGGGGGAAGTGTATACTTGATACATGTTTAAGTTTAATTTGTCTTATTAACCTTTTCTCCATCACTTTTATATGTTTAGAAATTCAACAAAATAATAAACCAAGCTTTGATTTATAGCTTTTTTTCCTTTTTCAGAGGAATAAATACTTACACTGAAAATTTAACATCAGATCTTTTTATTTTTTCTTGAGAATTTTTGTTATTCAGTTGTGTCTGACTCTTCACAATCCTATGCACCATGAGGTCTTCTTGGCAAAGACACTGGGTGGTTCGCCATTTCCTTGTCCAGTGGATCAAGACAAATAACAATTGAGGAATTTGCCTAGGATCATACAGCTAGTAAATTTCTGAGGCTAGATTTGAGCTCAAATATTTCTGACTCTAGGCCCAGAGCTCTGTCTACTGAGTTACCTAGCTCTCTCCTTTTCTGAGAATAGCAGTTCACGTTTATGTGGTACGTCCAAGTGGATAAAGATCTTTCCTCACAACAGCCCTATGAGATAGGCAGTACAAATATGTTTATTTCCATTCTACTGACAAAAAACTAATATGGAGAGAATTTCAGTGACTGGTCCATAAGTACACAGCAATTTAGTTGGAGAGTTCAGACTTGAACCCAGATCCTTTGATACAAATCCACTACTCTTCCCACTACATCAAGTGGCAAATAAAGAACCATGGGGAACTAGTTATTTTTTAAAATATACTAATAAATAATTTATATTGAATGATCCTTCTTTTTACTAATAATTCCTTCCAGATATAGAAAGAAGAAAAAAAAACATTTTTTCCTCTCAAGAGAGAATAAAACTCCTCCAGTACTGGAGGTTTATAGAAAAATAAGCATTCTTTAGATCAAAACTCTAATTTTTGATAAGCCTCAAAGAGATAAAGTCATTTCAGTGAGGTCATACAATCAGATCTTTCAAGTCTTTTCCAGCTGGCTCCAGCATAGCCCTTTTTAAGAACACCAAAAAGACCAAGTTGGCCAAAACACACTAAGCACGAAAGAGGAGTATTATGCAAGAATCATCAGAAGGTAGAGAGATTGATAACATTTGGCATGGAGGCAAAATTAAAACCAATTGGCCAGAAACTGCAGCAAAGAGATGATCTTCAGAACATTAATGAGTACTATCTCTTCTTTGAGTAGGAGCACTGTTCTAGGTAGAAAATTATTACAAATAACGTTATAGCATTTAATAATTTCTGTAATGTAAGCATATCATTCAAAGATTTGGAATGGAGGAAGAAGCAGACTCTTTCTGGATTTTATTTTATTTCATTTTTGTTCCAGGATATATTATCTATGTTACAGAGAAGAATATTCTGCTCCTTTGCATTTCCTTTGGGAATAGAATGCACATAGAAGCTTTACACTCTGACATTTAGGTTAGACATCAAGAATGCCTTGCTCTCTTGGAATTTTTGCTAGACACTAAAACAAATTAGAATCATAATATGTTAAAACTGAAAAGTATGTTGGGGATGAAGTAGTCTAACTTACAAATAAGGAATCTGAGACCCAAAGAGTCTAAGTGGGAGGATCAAATTAATACATTTAATTAGGGGCAGAGACTGGCTCATGACTCTTACTCTAATATTGTATTCATTTTCATTTCTGCTTCCTTGATGTTTACGGTTTCTGATGTCTAAAATGTAGCTGAGAATATCCATTGTTAGAGAGACATAAAGAATCAAAGACACAGAGAAAGTGTGACTTCATAGGCTGCTAAAGACTATTTTCAAGTTATAGCTTTAGATCATGGTCTTTAAACTTTGCATTTTGAAACCAGTAGATGATGGACCTTAGATTCTCTTGGTTCTATTTTTAAGTACCTGAGTTCTAGAGTCATAGAATGATAGACTGATTTTTACTTAATTGTGGTAATTGGGATTAAGAACAATACATAAGGTCTGTCCTGAAATAGGACCTAAAAACCTCAAATAAAGATCAGCAAAGCTCCCAGTGGTAGTTGTGACTATGCTGATCTTTCTGCATTTATTTTTATAAAATAGCCTCAGCTCTTTAAATAAATGTTAGTCACTAAAGAGAAGTAGCTCTTTATATTGGACTAGGACTTCTGGGATGCAAGACAAAGGTTTTACCTAGTTGATAATGGACACAATTATTGACTTAGTCATGTTTGTGACTTCTAAATCCATTGGCCTATGCTCTGCTTAGAGCACAAGGAAATATTTAGGTTGACCTGAATCAAAGACTTGAGGGTCCTTGAAGAAATTCTGGACTGGAAGATGGAAGGACTGCAAAGGCAGTGGTGAAATTATTCCCTCAACAACTTAAAAACATTTGGATTAGGGTCAGCCATCAATCAAATTATGGACTATATGAAGTATACTTTTGGTGTCCTCTCGCTTCCTCCTAAAACCCTTTATCTTCCTCTTCATAGGGCACATGGGGCAGTTGGGGAGGATCAGCAGCTCTGGTGAGTGAATTTGCTCAGCCCTTTTTGCGCTGAAAACCCACCTTTGGGGTCCACCTCTCACCCAACTCTCATTTGTGGCTCCAAGAAGCCATAGAATGTGCAGTGGCCACACGCTGGTTAAACTGTCTCAACAGTTGGGGCTAAACCAGGTTGAGGATAGCTGACAGGCCTTGAACTCACTGGTGAGTTAGGCGAACATCTACTTCAAATGTAAAGACTTCTCCCTCAGAATGAGCAAATGAAAATAATTTCTTCCAGTGGCCATAAAGATAGCCATGGAGCGCTAAGAGCTTGGTTGGACGTCAAAGAAGCCAAGGTCATCTGCTACATCCTGGGCCATTGCCAGTCATTGTGAATTTTGTCGTGCAACTGGACTTTGATGACTGTGGAAGAGAAAATGAGGCTGATAGCTTTGCACAACTCTCCCTCACTTAAATCTGAATATACTCAGCACTCCATTGTTAGGTACTCGCCTCATTCTTCCTGATTACTGGAGAGGCCAAACTTCTCAGTTGCACCTAGACATATAAAATATATTTTTTCTGTTCCCCTTTTCATCAAAGTTCTGTTAATCATTGATGTTAACTGTTAATTATAGGTTAATATGTTGCCTCTCCAAGAAATACACATGTATTTTATTTGGGGATTTTAGGAGATAAAATCTTAATACAAAGGAATTAATTTCATAAGGTGGAAGGAATATTTGGTGGTTCAAAATAACACCACTCCAATTTTACCCTCTAGGTAGCCACTTTCTCTGCTTATGAGTAAAAGCTTTAAGATGAATTCTTATTTATTTAAAATGCCTGAAGGACCATAAAGTTAGAACCAGAAGAGACTTTAGAAGCCCATCAGTTAATCTGACTTGCCCATTTGACAAATGAGGCTACTGAGGCTTAAAGTGGTTCAGTGATTTACCCATAGTCACACAGATAGAAAGTGACAGAGACTGGAGGTCCCACCATACCCCAGCTATACATACATAGAAATAGGGAGGCAGTGTAACTAGATATTGGAATCAAAAGGACCTTTAGAAATTGAATAAAACATTACTGTCTATTTACAAATGAGGAAACTAAGGCCACACTGTTAAGTTCTATCTCTTTTAGCAGAATTTGTTATTTCATTGAAGCTGAGAACTCTCAGAGAAGAAACTCCCTCTACCAAAGCTGATCAATAAATGCTCTTAAATTTATAGACTTCAGAAGCTCCCCAGAGCCCTGAAAAGTTTAGTGATGTCTTCAGGGTCACAAAACCATTTTTGTAAGACATAGGGACAGAACTCCTGGCTCTTCTGATTTCAAGGCCATTTCTCTATGCATTAGACCACACTGTTTCTCCACTTATCTTTTCTACTCTTTGAAAAGGATCATGATTTCTAAGAAAAGCATCATGGTTAGGAGAGTACATGCTGTAACTTCCTTGTATCATTGTTTTCTGAGTTTTGTTTTTTGTTTTTTTTTTATAAAAGAGTCCCAGACCTATTAAATAATAGCAATACCATGAGGTTCTTTGATTTGATTGCCTCTACACTTAACTCGATGAAGATATATATTCTCACAAGTAAGGAACATATTGGCCCAAATGGTAAACTATAATGTCTTCCACTTAAGGCGCACTCAAAAACTAATCATGGGATTTTTGCCAACTATGAATACAATAACCTTTCCATTACTTGCCAGGTTGGCTAAACATAGTGACATGTGTGTGCTTGAAATCATTAAATGCTTTAATTTGGAGTACTTAGAACCAGAGTGCTGAGAGAACCACAAGCTTCCCTTCATTTCTCTGAAGATTTGCCTGAGGTCGGCATCATGTCTGGTTGCACCTTCTACCCCACATGGAGTGGGAGACCCAATCAGATTTAATCAGATGCCCTAAGGAATTATCTTGTGGATTATACCATACGACCTTTCATAATTCAAAACTCTCCTCCAAAGGAGGGGTGAGGGAGAAAGAAGCCTCAGAAGACTTTGCCGAGTCCATTCCAACAGAGACAAATGTTGGCTTCAGTTACGTTGAAAGGTTTACAGGCACACAAAGGATCTCAATAAAATCCAGCTGGTTTAAATTTTGTCTGCAGACCTGAAACTCGGCAAATTTGGCTGGTGTTCCTGCTTTATAAAGAATGCTTCACACAGACCTAATCAGGAAACACTGAAGTATACAAACAACAGAGACAACTCAGGAACAGATGTCTTCTACCTTCTCTCCCTTCCCCCCTCCCATACCCCGAAAAGCTTAGAGTGTTTAAAAAAAAAAAAAGTCTGCCACTAAAGCATGAAAAGCAGTATGAATCACCCATAACTACCTTTAAAGTGTTCCTAAAGCCAAGAAGGAAAGATTAAAGAGTTGCCAGCGATCAGTGAGACAACTCACATTTTACAGACAGTAAAACAAAAAGCGTGTTTGCACAGCAGGCAAAGAAACAATGATATTTCAGTCTGGACAATTGCAGGATTTGGTATGATAATGCATACTGTTGTCTTTTCCATTTTCCACCCTTAAACTTATTGGCTCAAAACAAATCTACTTATAGACTCTAATAGGGTGGGAATAGATGCCAAGTTGGCATAGAATAAACACTCTCTATTTTCTAAACATTATGGTTGTGTATGTGAAGCCATAA
The DNA here is from genome assembly GCF_028372415.1 of Notamacropus eugenii. Taxonomy (NCBI): domain Eukaryota; kingdom Metazoa; phylum Chordata; class Mammalia; order Diprotodontia; family Macropodidae; genus Notamacropus; species Notamacropus eugenii. The sequence continues at coordinate 122,897,189 of NC_092873.1, forward strand.
AGTTCTTGTATTATAAACATATGGATGCCTAGCTTTAAAAGCTGTATTGTTTTGTGAACTAGAATACCCACATTGCCCAGGGTTCCACCAAGCATTATTCTCATTGGTTTTCATGGTTTTTTTGCAGCACCTTAGCAAATGCTACACCTAAGACAACCATAGTATTATCTGGGTTGTGGAACCATCTTTTAGGCAGGACCGCTTTCTAAGAGGAGCAATAGATACAGTGCTGGGCCTGGAGTCAGGAAGATTCATCTTCCAGAATTCAAATTTGGCCTCACACTTACTAACTCTATGACCTTGGGTAAGTCTCTTAATCTTGTTAGACTCAGTTTCCTCATCTGTAAAATGAGCTGGAAAGGAAAGTGGCAAATTATTCTAGGATCTTTGTCAGGAAAATCCCAGATGGGATCATGAAGAGTCAGTTGTGACTGGAAAGTGGCTGAACAACACCTTATAAGGAGATATTTCGGGCATTAAAACTTCTTTGATTAAGGGAAACTTTGTTCTGAACTCCTGTTGAGGTAAGAATCCCACAGTATTTGATGATAAAGATGATTTATTTTCTACTCTATCAAATAATATTGTATCATGAAGACATGTTCAAATTTCACCTCTGACATATACTGACTTTGTGACCCTGGGCAAGTTACATACCTTCTCAGTGTCCCAGGAAACTTTCTAGACTCTAGGTTAGAGAAAAGGTGCCAGTCTGTATTAAGTCCCTCGACATACCTCATCAGGAGTTATCTATGTGCTATGATCACATGTACAATCCAAGAACCAAAATCACCATCTAACAAATAGAATCAGATTTATAGTTGTTTGTTTGTTTAGCTTTTGAGAATCTGTGTTCCAGAGAACTAAAGTTTCCTTTCTAAGGTGATATAGTAATTTAATGGTAGGGCTGAGACTAGACCCTGAGTTTCCAGAGTGCCCAAGAGAGCCTAAGAAAATGTTGGGCAGTATCTCAAACTTCAGTGTATTGAATGGGTGCCACAAACTGAAAAATATTTTAAATTAACTTTTTGATTCAGTAAAATTCACAGGAATGAATAAAATAAGTTATCACTCAGCTCACCTAATTTCTCATTACCTTTTTGGAACTACTTGGGACTTGAGGTGCAAGTCATAATAGATAAATCATAAGGAAAAGTTGGATAATGGGATGGGGATGGGGAAAGAAGCTTCCAGAAGCAACTTGGATGTTTGTTAATACTTTGATAGAATTTCTATCATATAGAGATAATTTCCTGTTGTCTTTTTCCTAGATGTTGGTTTATGGTACAGAGTAAGAACACAGATTTTTGATTTCCATCCCCTTATGGGAGAGGGAGAGAGAAGGAGACAGAAAGGGAAGGGAGAGGAGAGAGAGAGAGAGAGAGAGAGAGAGAGAGAGAGAGAGAGAGAGAGAGAGAGAAGGAGAGAGAGAGAGAGAGAGAAGGAGAGAGAGAGAGAGAGAGAGAGAGAGAGAGAGAGAGAGAGAAAAGAGAGAGACAGACAGACAGACAGAGACAGAGAGACAGACAGAGACAGAGACAAAGAGAGACAGAGACAGAGATTTGGGGAAGGTCTACTCTTTTTTTCAGCAACTTAATAATGAGACAAAAATAATGACTGGTATCTAATGTTGTCTCAAATGTTTCAGTGACCAAAACTTATTGCATGATCAATTTAGATTTCTATCTCAGTTCTACACATTTGAATACTTGGAAATATGACATGAATTAAAGACTATAGAAGTTTGGATGAAATGAAACCAGGGAACATATTTACTCTCTGTTATTGTCTTTCAAGTTTGAAGATGCTAGTGCTCATCTGGCTAGCCATGCATGAATGTATTTAACTATTCTACATTGTCCTCTTCTCTATCCACTATTTCTAGTACCTATAGAGGCAGTCTAAGACTTATAGTGTCATTTTGTTTAAAATGCATATGGATATTATTACCTGATCGTTCCTTCCAAAACTTCTGCTAAGCTAGTTTCCCCTAATTACTTTTCCCCTTCTATTCTTTGCCTCATTCTTCCACTTATGATACTTCCTTACTGTAGAAAAGGAGTTAGTTGTGTTTTTCTTTTCTTTCTTTCTCTCCAGACTGTCATGGATGAATGGAAAGAAAGAGGAAGCTAGGTTATCTCTGATCCTGGTCCCACAGCTTGAAATGGGTGATTATTGACCATAGTCTTCCTGAACCCAAACTGATAAGTCCTCTTATTGATAATTGTTCTCTTTAAACTCATTCATCAATTAAGCATGTACCCAGTGTACTCTTCTTTCACTAGTCTTACTATTATGTTCATTATTTTCATCTAGACCTATACTTTCAGCTGTATAGAGAAGTCTATGACTGCTTCCACTGATACGAGTTGCCAATTCATCTGACAGTTGAAGTGTTATCTGGGATACATAGAAGTCAAGAGACTGTCTATAATCAGAAAGCCAGTATGTAACAGAGACAAGAGTTAGATCTAGGTCTTCCTAACTCTAAATTAGAGTCTTCCATACACTACATCACTTTGACTCTTTATCAGTCTTTGTTCAGCTCTTTTTTCCAAATTATTGAAATGATTTGGTAAAATAAAATTATTATATTTCAAGATATGGTAATCTATCAGTATGTCTGACTCAGATTTTCTATGGGTGTTTGGGTGATATCACTAGACAGGGAAGAAGTTTTAAGAAGTGATCCTTAGAAGGAGAAAGAGTAGTATGGAAGAAAGAATATTGGATTTGGAATCAGTGGACCTGTTTTCAAAACCCTTATTCTACCACTGATTTTTGAGTGTTCTTGGGAAAGTCTCTGTACCTTTTTGAACCTCAGTTTCCTGATTAGGAAGTTAGACTACATAATCTCTGATGCCCACCCCACCCGCATTCTATATCCTAACCTCTTAGTTCTTCAACCTACTGATTTCCCATGACCTACACTCCTCCACAGCACCCACAGAGATGACCATGTCCTTGATTTTGTCGCAAGTTACAAATGTATCGCTCTGAAATTTCACTATCTGATCAAAATCTATTGACCTTCTACTTCTTCCTCTCCCTTCAGATATCAAACCCTCATCCACAACATGATTTCCAATACCTCAGTCCTTCAGTTCTCTTCAAGGTTATTGCCCCTGAATTATCCTCATCATCCTCCATTCCCCGTATAGATCAATTGGTGAGCCATTTCAACTCTATACTGTGTTTTTCTCTTGAATCCCTTTCCCCTATCACATCATCAAATGGACTTTGTCAAGTATCATCACTAGATCACTTCCACCTTCTCCTGTCTTCACTCCTACATAAAAACTGCTGAGCAAAAGTAGAGAAAATCCATTCTGACTTGATCCACTGCAACTTCATGTTATACAACCTTAACTGAGCTCTCACTGTTGCTAAGCAATCCTTCCGCACATCTCTAAATGACTCACTATCCTACTCACCACAGTGCCTCTTCCAAGCCTTTCTATTTTTTCTCCAAGAGCCCTTGGCTCCCCCACTCCAACTTTTTCAACCAAGAACCTTGTCTCATATATTTACTAAAAAATAAATTAGGCCATTCAATGAGACCTCTCTCTTCTACCCTCCTAAACTCATTTCAATTAGATTCCTTCTGCTACTGTCTCCTCCTTCATTCCTGTCTCACACAAAGATATGGCCCTTTTCCTTGCCAAGGTAAATTCCTCTGCATGCAAAAGTGATCCCATTTCACCTTTTCTTATCCAGCAGATTCCCCCCCGCTCTGTTTCTCATTGTTATACTTGTCTTCAATCTCTCCCTGCCTACAACCTGCATCCCAGTTGCCTACAAACATACCCACATATCTCCCATCCTCCAAAATACCTCATTTTATCCTACTGTCTCAACAATTATCCCACATCACTTCTGCCTTTTTCGGCTAAACTCCTTGAGAAGACAATCTACAATAGGAGGCTCCACTTATTTTCTTCTCTTCTTTCCTCTCTACTCTCTGGCTTCCAGAAATGTCTTACTTGCCAAATATAATGATGTTTTCTCAATCCTCATTTTTCTGGACCCTTCTGGAGCTTTTGATACTGTCCACCATCTTCTTCTCCATGATACTCTTTGATCTCAGTTTTTGGAACACTACTCTGATGATTCTCCTGCTATCTATCTGATAACTCCTGAATCTTCATGGCTTGATCTTTGTCCAGATAATGACCATCAGTGTGGGGCATCCAAAAGAGGTCTGTCCTCCTAGGTTCTCTTCTCTCTTCCCTGTATTACTTGGTGATCTCATCAGCTCCTAAGGACTTAATTATCATCTCTATGCTGATGGTTCTCAAATTGATTTAACCAGTCTTAATTTCTATGCTGATTTTCAGACTTACTTCTCTAATTGCCTGTTAGATACTTCAAACTGGATATCCTCTAGAATTATGACCTCAATATGTCCAAAACTGATCTCATTATTTTTCCCAGAAAATCCTCTATATTCTAAACTTCCCAATTGCTTTCAAGGGCATTACTGTATTCCCAGTCCCCCAGCCTTGCAACCTAGGTGTAGTCTTCACTTCTCACTATCTCTCACCACTCTCCAAATATCTTTCCAAAACCTGTCAATATAACCTTTATAGCATCTCTGAAATAAACCCTCTTCTCTCCTCTGATGCTACCATGACCCTGTGTCAGATTTCATTACATCACACCTGAACTATTGCGATAACCTACAGGCTAAATTGTGTCCATCACAAATCTCTATACAATTCAATACATTCAGACACTAAAGTGATTCTTCTAAGGCAATTCTCATCAACCCTTTACTCAATAAATCCTAGTAAACCTCCAAGATCAAATATAAAATATCTATTTAGCATTCAATGCCCATTCTAACCTACCTCCCCTTATCTTACCAATCTTCTTAAATCTTACACCACTCCCACCCCCCACAGCCCATACAGTAACACTAGTTTCTTTGCAGTTCCCTGAAAAAGACACTCACTTTCTTGACCTTGGGCATATTCCTTGGCTGTCTCCTGTGTCTTAAATTTTCTTCCTCATTTCTGCTTGCTGACTTCCTTATCTTCTTTTAGGTCCCAGCTAAAAATTTCCCTTCTCTAAGAAGTCTTTTTCAATCCCTCTTAATTCTAAGACTTTTCTTCTATTGATATTTCCTTTTCATCCAGTATGTTGTTTGCATACATTTGTTGGCTTGTCATCTTCCTCATTAGACTGATTATAAGCTCCTTGAAGGCAGGTAATGTCTTTTCCTTCTTTTTTGCAACTTCAGCATTTCAGTCAGTGCCTGGAACACTGTAAGCACTTAATAAATGTTTATTAACTGACAGACTGAATAAATCTATAAAAACTTGATGCTAAATAACTAATGAACACTGATAATTCTGAAGTTGTTAATAAGAAGCAGCAAATTGATAAAGCTTCTCTGAACCTTATTTTTCATTACTCTAAAATGATGAGTTAGATGAGATGGTCTGTAGCTGTTGATCAAGCTATATGATACATCAAAGTAATCTTGATTTTATGAAACTGAGAACCAAAATATTTTTTAAGGTGAATTTAGCCTGGTCACAAATACAGAATACATATCGGGGGTAGAGTAGGGTAGAATGTGTACTCTATAGTGGAAATTCTTAGACTTTGCTTTTAGTTTTCCTGCCTACTCCCATCCTCAAGGATGATTAAAGGAAGTCTATCCCACATTCAGTTTAACATTATTCTGAGTATTTATGTGGGAGTCAGTGGTCCCTTTTATCCTTCTTTTGTTGTTCTTATTGTTATTTAGACTTGGATTGAACCAAATCTTGATAATCACAGAGGAAATAGTGGAACAGCAGAGAAGCCTTTAGGAGTATTTTAAGAGATGAGCTCTTCTCTACCTCCATTGTACTATTTACATTTATAACTGTATAAAGTTGTTTGTGAAAACTCAGAACCTCAGGGCCCAGGTTTTATATACTATCATGATTGACTGGACCTATTGGATATGCAAGATAAGTCTACCAAACTTTTAAGAGCAATTAGAGTTAATACTAACCAAAATATTCTCAAAAATTGATAAAGCATTCTAGTAAACCCTTTTGATGAGAAAATCAGAATTCTTTATATCTAAATCATGGAGAGATAAAACACATTAAGTGAATGATAGAGTAATACAGTTAGTGAATAACAACTCAAAAATTTAAACTACAATTCTGTCAAATTATAGTAATTTATCCAAGAAATGATTCAGGTTGAATTTATCTGAGGGATTAATTAATAACACATTAGAAAACCAACCAATATAATGAATTATACAAAAAATTCCAAAATATGCCAAACTTCATGATTATTGCAAATATACAGAAAATTCTTTGGCAAAGTAGAACACATGTTTTTAGGAAAAAAATCATGCAAAGTATGTGAATTGATATTTTTAAAAATATATATTATTTTCTTTCTAAAACAAATGACAAGAATTATATGCAAAGGAGATACCCTAGAAGCTTTCCTAGTAAATACAGTAGTAAAGCAAGGAGGCTTATTCTCCCTGCTTGTATTTAATGTAGTCCTAGAAATAATAGTAATTGCAATAAGATGAGAGAAAGAAATTAAAAGATAGTCAAAGAGGAAACAATAATACACCTACATGTTTGGGGTATAAAAGCTTACAATGAAAACCCTAGAAATTTAGCTAGGAAATTAATTGAGAAAAGTAATCCATTCAGAAAGTTACAGGCTGTAAAAAATCCACAAAATTATGTAATATTACTACATAATAACAAAATAAAAAAGGCAATAACAGAAATTGAAATTTCACTCAAAAAAAACCTTCAAAATACATAAAATATTTGAGAGTTAATCTATAAAAGCACATTTCAGTGCTTGTACAGGTTAAATTACAAAATGTTCCTTGAAGAAATTTTAAAGAAAAAAATCAACTTAAATAACTGGAATAATATTCTGTGCTTATGATAGGTGAGCTGACATTACAATATTTACACTTTCAAGGTTAATGTACTGTTCTAATGTTTTACCAATAAAACTACCATAGGGATACTTAACATTGAAAAAATAAGAAAATATTATATTAAGAAAGGATCCATTTATTTCAATATTTTCTATGTTCAAAGAGATTTCTTTGTACAGATACCCCACCTAAACCTGTACAAAGGAAAAGGTAAAAACTGTTTTGTCCCTGGTAAAAACATGAAAAACTATTGTATTTTAACAATGTAGATGTAAGAATTGACAATAATACTTTGTCTATGAATATTTAATATTGTTAGTACAACCAGAATTTTTATCAGTGTCCTCATGCCAAACTAAATATTATAATCTTGTGATGATTGTTCTTTATTATTTACCAATAGCATTAAGGGAAGCATTGCTTGGGAATTGGCTCCCATTTTCTCCACATTGTCAAGACAAACAGACCATCCTATATTGTTGTCACCACAAAACAAGAAGTAATACTTACTGTTGTTATTATGACTATATTGATGGAATACAAAGATTATTGAGCTTGTTTGATTTTTGTAAGCTATATTTTATCTGCAAAGGTGGTTGTTTTCCCATGATGATGTGCAAGAAGTGTTTGTACATTATTCAAATTTTCAAATAATGCATTATTCTAGATGAATGAAATGCAGGGCTCCTGGTATCAGTACCTCTTAATATCAGCTTTAGTGAAATATATTTGTAATTTGTATATTTAAGTTTTCAACATTTATTTCCACAACATTTTGAGTTCCAAATTCTCTCCCCATTTCTCCCCTCCCCCACCGCAAAATGCCAAGCATTCTAATTACCCCTATCACCAATCTGCCCTCCCTTCTAACATCCCTCCCTTCCCTTATCCCCATCTTCTCTTTTGTCTTGTAGCGTAAGATAAACTTCTATACCCCATTACATGTATTTCTTATTACATAGTTGTATGCAAGAACAATACTCAACACTTCTCCCTAAAATTTTGAGTTCTAACTTCTCTTCCTCCCTTCCTCTCCATCCATTCCCACTAGGAAGGCAAGCAGTTCAATACTGCCTAAATATGTGCAGTTTTGCAAAAGACTTCCATAATAGTCATGTTGTGTAAGACTAACTATATTTCCCTCCATTCTATCCTGCCCCACATTTCTTCTCTTCTCTCTTTTGACCTTGTCCCTCCCCAAGGGTATTGACTTCTAATTGCTCCCTCCTCTGATTGCCCTCCCTTCCATCATCCTCCCACCCTGCTTATCCCCTTTTCCCCCACTTTCCTGTATTGTAAGATAGGTTTTCATACCAAAATGAGTGTGCATTTTATTCCTTCCTTGAGTGGAATGTGATGAGAATAAGCTTCATGTTTTCTCTCTCACCTCCCCCTTGTTTCCCTCCAGTGAAAAGTCTTTTATTTGCCTCTTTTATGAGAGATAATTTGCCCCATTTCATTTCTCCCTTTCTCCTCCCAATATATTCCTCTTTCACCTCTTAATTAAATTTTTTAGATATAATCTTATCCTATTCAACTCACCCTATGCTCTCTGCCTCTCTCTCTCTCTCTCTTTCTCTGTGTGTGTGTGTGTGTGTGTGTGTGTGTGTGTGTGTGTGTAAAATCCCACCAACTACTCAAATACTGAAAAAAGTTTCAAGAGTTACAAATATTGTCTTTCCATGTAGGAATGTAAACAGTTCAACTTTAGTGAGTCCCTTATGATTTCTCTTTCCTGTTTACCTTCTGATGCTTCTCTTGGTTCTTGTGTTTGAAAGTCAGATTTTCTTTTCAGCTCTGGTCTTTTCATCAAAAATGCTTGAAAGTCCTCTATTTCATTGAAAGACCATATTTCACCTGAAGTATTATGCTCAGTTTTGCTGGGTAGGTGATTCTTGGTTTTAGTCCTAGTTCCTTTGACTTCTGGAATATCATATCCCACACCCTTTGATCCCTTAATGTAGAAGCTGCTAGATCTTGTGTTTCCACACAAGATCTGACTGTATTTCCACAATACTTGAATTGTTTCTTTCTAGCTGCTTGCAATATTTTCTCCTTGACCTGGGAACTCTGGAATTTGGCCACAATGTTCCTAGGAGTTTCTCTTTTTGGATCTCTTTCAGGAGACAATAGGAGGATTCTTTCAATATTTATTTTGACCCCTGGTATTAGAATCTCAGGGCAGTTTTCCTTGATAATTTCATGAAAGATGATGTCTAGGCTCTTTTTTTGATCATGGCTTTCAGGTAGTCCCATAATTTTTAAATTGTCTCTCCTGGATCTATTTTCCAGGTCAATTGTTTTTTTCCAATGAGATATTTCACATTATCTTCCATTTTTTCATTCTTTTGGTTTTCTTTTTTGTGATTTCTTGGTTTCTCATAGAGTCATTAGCCTCCATCTCTTCTATTCTAATTTTTAAAGAACTATTTTCTTCAGTGAGCTTTTGAACCTTCTTTTCCATTTGGCTAATTCTGCTTTTGAAAGCATTCTGCTCCTCATTGCCTTTTTGAACCTCTTTTGCCAATTGAGTTGGCCTATTTTTCAAGGTGTTATTTTCTTCAGCATTTTTTTTGGGTCTCCTTTAGCAGGGTGTTTATTTGTTTTTCATGCTTTGCTTGCATGTCTCTCATTTCTCTTCCCAGTTTTTCCTCCACCTCTCTAACTTGATTTTCAAAATCCTTTTTGAGCTCTTCCATTGCCTGAGCCCATTGAATATTTATTTTGGCTGTTTGGGATACAGAAACCTTGATTTCTATGTCTTTCCCTGATGGTAAGCATTGTTCTTCCTCATCTGAAAGGAAGGGAGGAGATATCTGTTCACCAAGAAAGCAACCTTCTATGGTTTTATTTTTTTTCCCTTTCCTGGGCGTTTTCCCAGCCAGTTACTTGACTTCTGAGTGTCCTCTCCACACCCACCATGCCTCCAAATCCTCCCAGCCAGCACTTGGGGTCTGAGATTCAAATGCTGCTCCCCAGCCTCAGGGCTTTGGGCAGGGGCAGGGCTGCTATTCAGTGTGAGATCAAGTTCAGGTGCCCAGGTGGGGACAGGGCCACCTGATGGGGCTCAGTTCCCTCAGGGGGTTTATGCAGAGACCTTCAACAACGGATCTGGGCTCCTGCCTGCTTGGGGAGCCCCAGTCTGCTCCCGCCTCCCCTGCTGCCTCCTGAGGGGGCCTGAGTTATGGGGGCACCCCACTCCCCTCTTGACCCACCAAAGAGACCCTCTCACTGACCCTTGTCACCTGTGGGTGGAGGGACCTGCATGGCCGCTGGAGATTCCATCCCTGAAACCTGCTGGGATCTGCTCCTCTTTGCGCCACTCGGCCAAGGAGGGCTGGGCTCCAAGGAGGGCTGGGCTCTGCTCTGGGTCCGCAGGGCGATGGACCTTTTGCGAGAGGTTTTCAGGCTCTCTGGAACAGAAATCTCATCCGCTCCGTTGTTCTGTGGCTTCTGCTGCTCCAGAATATGTTTGGAGTTCTTTTCTACAGATATTTTATGGCCTGTGGGTTCAGAGCTAGCGTATGTGTGTCTTTCTACTCTGCCATCTTGGCTCCGTCCCCTCAGCATATTTTTAAAGGTGTTATTTTCTTCAGCATTTTTTGGGGTCTCCTTTAACAAGTTGTTGACTTTCTTTTCATGATATTCTTTCATCTTTCTCATTTCTCTTCCCAATTTTTCCTCCACCTCTCTTACTTGATTTTCAAAATCCTTTTTGAGTTCTTCCAAGGCCTGAGATCATTGATTATTTAGTTTGGATGTTTGGGATACAGAATCCTTGACTTTTAGGTCTTTCCTTGATGGTAAACATTGTTCTTCCTCATCTGAAAGGATGGCAGGAGGTATCTATTCACCAAGAAAATAATCTTTTGTAGTCTTATTTTTTCCTCCTTTTTTGGGCATTTTCTCAACCAGTTACTTGACTTTTGGGTCCTTTGTCAAGAGTAGGGCATACTCTAGGGATCTGTAACATCTCAGTTCCTCCAAGGTGGTACAGTCAAACATGTACTTTGGTATGGGAGAAAGCAGAAATTTTTGTGCCCCAGATTTTTGTAATAGAGTTTCCTCTTCACAACCACCTTGCCTCCAGTTCTGCCAAGGCCAGCACTGGGGACTGAGAATCAGATAAGCTGCAGGGGCAAGGCTGCCACTCAGTGTGAGATAAAGATCAGCTGCTCAACCTCCCCAGGAGTATTAGGTACAGGGCCTTTACACTGGACTGAGGTAAGAATCAGCTGCTCAGTGCCCCCAGGGTTATTATGATCCAACAATGGTTGTGGGCTGCTTTAGGGGCTGCTGTGGAAGCTGCTGCTGTCTGCCTGATGGGGCCTCTGTGGCTGCTGCCTGAGGCTGGAGCTATGGGAAGGCCCTTCTCCTTTCTTGATCAGCTGAAAAAACCTTGTCACTGACATATGGTGCCTATGGGTTGAGGGATCTGCGAACTGCTGCTACTGTGACTGGGGATTCCACCCCTGAGGCCTGCTCTTGTTCTCCTCCCACAGCTGTGCACCACCAAGGCTGGGCTTGTCTCTGTTCTACATCCAGTGCCACAAATGTTTCCTGTCTGCCTTTCAATTAACCCTAAGTTAGAAATCTCCTCCACTCTGTTGTTCTGTGGCTTCTGCTGCTCTAGAATTTGTTGAGAGTCTTTCTTTACAGGTATTTTATGGGCTGTGGGGGAAAAGCTAGTATATATGCATCTTTCTACTCCGCCATCTTGGCTCCGCCCCCAGTGAAATATTTTAATGACCTCAAGACTGAACTTTCTGTAGTATAGACTTAATTATTGCAGATCTTTATGGAGAAATAGTAAGATGATAGATTTAGAGCTAGAAGTGATCTTAGATCTAGTTCAGATGCCCTCATTTTACAGTTAAGAACACTGAAGTTGGAGAAATTAAATGATTCATACAAGTTCACATGAGTAGCAATTAGAAGAGCTGGAATGTGAACATGGTCTTCAATCTCTAAATCCACATCATGGAATAATTAAATTTTAAGTTGGAAGAGATCTCAAAAGCTATCTATTCCAAATTACACCTGAAATTAATTCCAACTAAAACATCCAGCAAGCAAGCATCCCAGTTTTGCTTGAAGTGATGTAGTCAGTCTGAATGGGTTTTAAGAGCTGTTTGTTAAATTTTTAGTTTAAGCTTCCACACCTAGGAAATCTGCAGACACTAAAACTCAGGACTTCATTTTGTTGTCCTTGTTGTTGATTGTTTAGACTTAAGAAAGTTGTAGAGAAAATGTTAATGTAGATTAAACCTAAAACTGTGTCATGGATACAATCTTCCCCCTCTACAAAGAGCCATTTATTAAATATTTACCAGCACACTACTGGTTGGAATCCACCACATCCAGTGATCCTCTGACTACACCATGCTGCCTCTCCTTTTAAAACTGATAATCTGTACTTCCAGAATGAAAGCAGAGAATAAAGACTTAAAATTAACCTAAGAATATGTGCCTAAAACAGAGCACCTTAAATTGCTTCTACCATTTTGGTCAGAGAAGTTTGCCAGCCGTTGATACCATCTTGCTTAGAGAAAAATAACAGCATTTCATAAACAATTTCAAAAGACAGGTAAGAGATTAATTTCACAAGAATTTGTTGATTTTTTAAGCCATGGATATCCACTAAAAACAAATTAATTCAGGAAAGTTACTGGTCCATGCAATGTGTACTATGATTTTTGTATTAAACGAGGAAGGTTCTGTTTGTTTAAACTTTTTATTATCTTTTATGTATAACAATAGGTATTTTTAAAATTCTACTTTTTTATCTAACATTTAATAACTCTATGTATGTTTAATATGTATATATAATATAAATGGAAAAAAAAAAGATAACCTGCATCATTCCTGAGCTACTGTTGCACATAGTACTTTTGGAGGAGAAAGAAGTTAGGAATGATTATATCTCAACAGTTTCTTTGAGGAGAATACTGTTTAAACTTGTTAACCCAAGATTGAAATTAATCTTGATTTTCCTTCAAATGTATTGGGATTTTACAGTGTAATTCATAATCGTATTTAATTCCTCCAGGGCAAGAGTTAAGATAAACAAATCACTGACACTGTTTATCTATAAATATAACAGATGTTGTGGGACTGAGGTCAGTTATGAACTCTACCGATTTTAATTTGTAGGTTATAAAGCATTGTAAACTTCACTGTTTATAATGGGAGGGGAGAGGGAGAAAGAGAAGCAGCAAGAGGCTTCAGTAGCCAAGAAAGTCTCACTAGCATTAATCTGTCTAACTGATATTCAGTATCCTCCTAGGGTGCAATATTTAAGATTGGGTAGTGATTGCTAGACACATTTAAATTTTCACTGGGATCATTAACAACCACTTCTGTCATTGATCTATTATAACCTAGTTAATGAGTTCCATGTGATTAAATTTCAATTCATTTTATGAGTCTTTTCAAACTTTTTAGGTGCATTTTGTACAATTATAGGAAGCAGTTCTATATTTGAATTTTACTTTTCCTTGTAAGGATATTATGTTCACTCAAACTCTATAATCCCTAAAGTGCCATGTAGCTATAACATTTTTTCAGTATATTATTTTCAAATAGAAGTAGTAAAACACTAACTTCATCAAATGATTCAAGTACAAAATGTTGGAGAGAGAAACTGTAGCATCCATACATCAGTCAATACTTCCATCCATCTATTCATCCATCCATGCATCAACTCAACCAGTAAATCAGCAGGGAAAAATTCCATGTGCTAATCTCATAAGGAGTATAAAATAAGTATGAGATAGTTTCTGTTTATTTTGAACTGATTTTAAATTTAAAATGCTATTGCCATAACAGTCTTTCATGGAATCCCTTTTTGAAATATGTAATTAGACCATCAAAAGTTTTAGAAAAGTACATTCTCAACTTGCTGTAAATACATACATATATAAACACACATATATGATAACTATAAATTTTAGTAAAAAATATTTAATCAGATTATGAATGTATTTCTTATCTCATTATTCAATCTAATTCCCTTTTTTCTAGCTCTCATATTTAAAACAGAATAAACTTTATAATCATGAAAGAGTGAAAAACAAAAAGAAATTAAAAATCACTCCTTCCACTGCTTTTGCACTGAGAGGAGATGGATTTTTTCTCTTCTTGAGTGAAACTGAGAAAGACTACCTTCCATGCATTATATATATATATATATATATATATATATATATATATATATATATATATATATATATATATATATATATATATATATATATAAAAAGAGAGAGAGAGAGAGAGAGAGACCTAATATCGACACATAAATCAGTGAATGGGCAAAAGTGTGCATTTGACTTATTAGATACCAATTAATATGTGAAAAAAGAGGTCAGTTGTCTCACATTTGAAGGTCCCAGGGCTCTATTTTTATTTTAAAATTAAAGAATGGTTGCATTATGCACAGTAAACAGTCATGGGTATATGTGTGTATGTGTATACCAGAACAATAATTTCACTGCTTTAGGGAATTTCAGGAGATAAAAACAAAACAAAATAAAACAAATCTTCCTTTATTAATGCAGGTCATTACCTGTTCTGCAGCTTAGAGTATTATCTGGGAGTATCACAGAGCTGAGTGATTTACCTGGGGTCACACAGACAATAGGTATCAGAATCAGGACTTGAATCCAGATCTTTCTGACTTTCAATAGATACTGAAATCCTAGATATGTTGAATAAATCACCATCATATTTGAAATGACATCAGCTCCTACAGAAATACTGAGGTCACTAACTGTAAAAGACCCCAATTATAGTGTCCCATTATGAATCTACTCCAGATCCTATTAATGTAAAAATGCTCTGAGAAAAGATCCATTTTCATTCCTTATTTTTTATTTGTCATTCCATAGTTTTTTATAATATCTCCATTTCATCATAGGTCTAGTAGGAGTCAAAACTTTAAAAGATAAAGAACGGTGACAGAAGTGATATTGCCTCCTTGAAAATCACGTTCTCCAAAAGGACATAGACAGGTCTTCCATCTGGTTACTGTCCCCTGACCTACCTTCGGAATTTTATTGTTAACCCAAAATATCATCTATTTTCAGCACTTTCTACTGATTATTTCTGATATATAGCTCAAACTTAAGTTTCCAGGACAGCTGTATTCTGAGCAGTAGCAATCCCCCAAAGGGGAGAGTCTGAATGGGATTATAGTAATATATCTCTTAGCCCATTGCAATAATCTTTCTGTTGTCACAGTCCATCAGCTAGCCCAGAGTGGTGAACCTGTTCTATCAAGTCTGGATTAGGTCAAAGGGCTGCACTTGAGGACCTAGAGGGCCACTTGTGGCCTCAAGGACACAAATTCCCTGTCCAAGATTCATATCTACTATATAATACCCTCCAAGATACTGTTCTCTGTCCTTATTTCCACTACCATACTTATCATTTGAGCCTAACAACGTCCAAAAGAGATACTATAAAGTGTTGACAATGCCTTTAAAATATGGTCATTTTGCAGTAGCTGGTTCTCATTCCCTCTTGACCATTTCTTAAATGTAAACCCCAACCCATTTCCTCAAGCAAACAAAGGATTGTACTTTTAGTATATTTTGCACTTATATTTAGGTTAGTTTTAAATTTGAGTGAGTTATACTTTTAATTAGCCTTAGCATTGCACAACCTATAGAAATGTAATTTTTGGGAGAAGCAGTCTGGACCTGTGATCTCATCTGTGCAGGGAACTCCCCATGCGGCCAATCATCTGTAATTTAGTACCTTAGAGATTTGTGTAGGGGCATTGAGAGGTTAAGTGACTTTCCCATGATCACCCAGCTAGTGTGTGTCAGAGACAGGATGTGAAACCAGGTCTTCCTGACTGCTAGACCAGTCATCTATACACAAGTCTGTGCTACTGCTATCAATCAATTAGAGCCACTAAATATTTTCTCTTTTGAATTGACTTGAACAAGAACAGTGTTTAGTCCCT
The DNA here is from genome assembly GCF_028372415.1 of Notamacropus eugenii. Lineage (NCBI taxonomy): Eukaryota > Metazoa > Chordata > Mammalia > Diprotodontia > Macropodidae > Notamacropus > Notamacropus eugenii. Next base: position 122,913,079 of record NC_092873.1, read on the forward strand.
CAATCCCTAAGGACTTGGCTTTTTTTTTTCTTTTGGGTATCTATGAAACATTCTTTTTAATTAAAATAAGAGAAACCTAGAAGCAATGAGCTACAAAGTCAGGAGTCTTTTCCAGCATAGAGGTTCAGTCCTGGAGGAGAAGAAATAGGTGGCAATCAAATGTTTTTAAAGGTGTGTGAAGCAGGGAGGCCAAGGACCAAAGCCGGTGGGTATGGGGCATGCAGCAATAAACTTGAGGGATATTTTTTCATGTTGACTGACAGATGCTGGGAGTGTAGAGAAATTCAACAATAGAAAAATCTCATTGCAAAATGAAGTGTTACAGAGTATGATGCTATTTTTATATCTCAGTGACTTACCTATATAATGTTAGGTCTTTATAAATCACTTCATAATGACAGCTGTTTAGTGATTAATTCCATACAATAAACCTTTCTCTAGTCACTGTTACAAAAGAAATTATTCACTAGACCATCTAGAGAAGATACTTCATTATAAGGAAAAACTGATTTTTTAAAGTCCTAAGGAATTTTTTGCTTGTTTTCATGCAATGGAGAAATGAATAAAATATTTATTAACTACTTATTATGCACTAGACACTATGCTAAGCACTGTGGATATAAATACAAAACGTAAAACATCGTCTTCAAGGAATTTAGAGGTTATGGGGACACAACATGGACAAGCAAGTAGTGACCAGGAAGGGAATTTTAGTATAAGAAATCATAAGGATAGTGAAATAATCTATAAAGCAGTCATTTGGCATGCCCTTTCCAAAAGTAATCATACCATTGGTTAGAATATTGTGACCAGAAGAATGTGGAGTGAGGAGAGAAAGGGAAAGAGAAATATATGGTGGCAGGGCAGGTGGCAAAATGGCCTGAGAAGAAAAGTGGATGAGATAGCATAGCCTTGTGTGATCTGGGTCTGACTAGTTATAATAGGCAAGGCCAGTTTTCACTCTAATCAGAAAATTCAGTTCCAGAATCTGTATTCCAAAAATGAGATTAACTTCCCAAGAGACTAGGGGCATGGATATGGGAAACTAGTACACAACAAGGCAACCTAAGTGGGGAGAAGTGGAGATGTATCAAGGGAAATGACAAATGTACTATGTGATGCTCAGACAGGGAAAAGAGCAGATTAGAATGTCTATTCAAAGATGCAGGGTCTAGTCTTGGCTACAACATGAACTTTTGTGTGACCCTGGGCAAATCTTCAACCTTCTAAACCTCTTTTTCCTTATCTACAAAATGACAAAATAGGATTAGGAGATCTCTAAGCTCTTTTTCAGCTTTTATCTTTGGCTTCTTCTTTGTTCACATCTAAATTGAAATAATTTGAAATCTTTTCTTTCAATTCATGAAATAATCATTAAAATTCACCTTCCTTTGATACCTCATCATGGAATGGATGAGATCTTGGATTCCTAAAGCCTGTATCAATAGTGAACATGTTTTGATAGTCCTATTAAAATACAAAGGCAGTGAGTAATGGCCTAGAGTATAACAACAGATCTTGTCTGAATAGCAGTTAAAGGAAGTTCAGAGAGGCTCCTTACTATACTGACCTCAGGGTGAGGAATGCAAGGCTGTAGAAATTCTCAAAATGAACCATTTACTGAGATATAGAGGAGTTGTGATCTATCTTGATGGAAGGAGTGACCACAGTCATGAATTCACAAAATCTTGAAGCTAAAATAATGATTTGTGACATTTAGATATTTGGATTCAATTTTAACCTTTGTATTTCAGGGAGGACATTTATGTCTGCTGTTAAAAGTATTCCCTTATATGAAGAAACATCTGCAAAAGAAATCACATTAACTGGATTTCGCTCCCTTTTCAATGGTGGGTTAACCTCTCCCCTCTTCCATTTTTTGAGTTAATTAAAACCTCAGAAAGTAAAGTATTTATCCTATGTGTTTCCTGTATATTTCTCCTATGTTGGTTTTTTGTTTATTTGTTTTCTTTTCCTCCAGGTGAAGCTATCTACACTATTTCATGCCTAATACTTGCCTTTGGAATCATTCTGGTGGCTCTGCTTAAGACCAGGTAACTTGCAGAAGCAAAATGTTTAGAATGCTGGACTTGGTATCAGGAAGACCAGGATCCAAATCCCCTTCTGTAACATTTACTAGCTCTGTGATCTTTGGAAAACCATTTAATATTTGAAAATTCAATTTGCTCTTCAGTAAAATAGGGATAATAATACGTGTAGTCCTCACCTATCAGGATTGTTGTGACAATAAAATAAGGTACAGATCTAGAGCTAGATGGTGCTTCAAAGTCCAGTTTAGTATATTTTGTGGCCTAGGGAGATTCAGTGACTCTCTCAATAGGGGAGAGCTTCTACATAGGGAGTAAGCAAATCCAAGTAAACTGGGATCCTATTACATGATCAGAGGCTTGGAATGAGAAGGTTACTCTAAGACATCCTAGTCTAATCCCTTCATTTTACAAATGGGGAAACTATGACCAAGGTCATAGAAGTTGTAATCATTCAATATGTTTACATTGTTTGCCAGACACTGACCTGGGCATTGCAGACAAAAATACAAAGAATAAAACAACCTGCATTTTTAAGGAACATGTATTCTAATAAGGGAAACACACATATGCATACATATGTGCATGCTAGAAAGTATCTGAGGCTAAATTTGGACCCAGATTTTCTGGACTTCAGGCCCAGTATTCCAACCACTTAGTTGATGTACAGATTAGTCTTCTGTGTAAAGTAGATAATTAAACTCATGATGAGGTTACTGAAAGAAAGAGTGCTTTCGATAATACCCAGAGTTAGAGTATTAGGGTATTACAGATGATACTAATAATATCAGATATAATTTCCATAATACTTGCAAAGAGCTTCACAAATATTATCTTTTTTTATCCTCACAACAATCCTTGGAGATAAATGCTATAATTTTCCCATTTTTCATAACAGAGGCTAAGTGACTTGCCCAGGGTTTTACAACTAATAAGTATTTGAGGTAGGATTTGAATTCAGGTCTTTCTGGCTCCACGTCCAGTGTGGTACATCCACTGTGTTCCTACCTCCCCCTTCTGATGAACAAGAAAATGAGACTGAGAGTGCATCAAATATAGAGCACTGTGGCTGTGCATATTACTTTTTTTTTCACTAGGCTCTTAATCTGTTTGAAGAGATGGGTAGGGAGCATTGGGAGTGAACAAGTATAAGATAATAGGCTTGAGGAAACTGTCAAAATCAATAATTAAAACCATGAATGTGAATGGAATAAACATTCATAAAACAAAAGATAAAAGAATGGATAAAAAACCAGAACATACCAAGGTGTTATTGACAAGAAACATACTTGAAACCCAAAGAGTTCATTTTGACTCAGAAAAAAAAGAGATTACCAGAGGCAAAATTAACCTAGTTAGAGGGAGATATATACATTAAAACTGTATTAGTTGGGGACCTCAATGTACCATTTTCAGACTTAAATCTAACCAAGATAAGAAAGAACTCAATGGCCTGAAAGAAATCTTAGAAAACTTGGATGATAGGTCTCTAGTGATTACTGAATTAGAATAGAAGGGAGTATGTATACATATCTCAGTACTGCATTGTACTTTTATAAAAAGTGTCGAAATCACAGAGAAAAGAGTGTAGTCAACATTGTCAATTGAATACAACAGTGAGGTCAAATAGGGGGACCAAAAAACATGCCATCAGAATTGGCAATTAAGAGATCATTGGTAACTTTTTAGTGATGAAGTCAAAAGCCAGAGTGAAAAAATTTGAGGAATGAATGAAAGGAAAGAAATTTGAGGCATTAAATAAAGAAAATATTTTTCAAGCAGTTTGGCTGGAAAAAGGAGGAAATACATAGGATAGTGGTGCAAGGGAATGATAGTGTCCAGGAAAGGATTTTTGAGAATAAAAACACTTGAATGTGTTGATGGCAATAGGGACAAACCCATTAGATAACGAGAGATTGAAGATTTGAGAAAGTAAGTGAATGTTTGAAGATGAAATTTGCCAGAGAAGATAGTAAAGGATGGATTAACTGTACTTGCAGAGGAGTTAGCATGAAGAAGAGTCACCTCTTTTTCAGAGACTGGGGCAAATGAAGAGCAGCTAGAAGATGTCAAGGGTTTCTGTGATGAAAAAGTATGGCAAAAAGAGGAACCTTACATCAAAAGTGTTCAGTTTTCTCAGTAAATTAAGAAGAATGACCCTTACCTGAGGAGAATAGAGGGGATAGTGTAGGAGATAAGAGGAGGCAAAAGAAGATTTGTGATAAGTTCTATAGGGAGTGAGAAATGGGATCAATTAGAGAAGAATAAAAGGACTGTATTGCTGTTTTGAAAACAGTGGAGGTTGGGTAACATGAATTTATAATGTTCATAAGCAGTGTGGTTGCAAGACATTGTCCAGTTTTCAGAGGCTTGTAAGTAGAATCAGTAAAGCTGGGTGGTAGAATTAATTCAAGGATGACTGAGGTTTGACAAGAGATGAGAACTAGCAAATGGTAGGACAGGAGTTTTAGGAATTAAAAGGCAGAGGAGAATTGAAGTAGTTTATTATTGGGTTGAGATTGGAGAGGGAGGAAAGTGAATTTCAAGGAGTCATAATGCCATGAGAAAGTGCTGATCACTGAAGGAACTGGAGGTTTTGATAAGTGTGAAGAACAGTTTTAGGAGGGGTAAGACATAGAGAAAGATAGAAGGATAGGGTGTTGGGTTCAGTCTGAGGAATGAAGAGTTTTTAATTAGAAAAGTTGAAGGCTTTGGAGTAATGGTAAAGACAGTATGTCAATATCTCCTCCATTTGTGTCAGGGATTTAAGGAAGCTAAGAATTGCAACAGATAGGCAGTATAGTGGATAGAGTGCCAGACCTGGAGTCAGGAGGACATGAATTCAAATTTGACCTCCAAAATTTACTAGCTGTATGACCCTGGCTAAGTTACTTAACCTTATTTACCTTAATTTCTTCATTTGTAAAATGAATTGGAAAAAGGAAATGGCAAACTATTGCTGTATCTTTGCCAAGAAAACCTCAAATTGGGACACAAAGAGTCAGATGACTGATAGACTTAACAACAAACTGGAAGATTAGTAAATTTGAAGGAATATCTATGAGAATATTAAAGTCCTCTAGTAATAGGAATAATAGTTGGGAAAGAGAAGAACGTAGTAATCCAAGTGTTGATATCCATTAGAAAGGAGGGAGAATAACTTCATGGTCATATAACATAACCACCACAATTTATATTTTGAAGGCAATTTGGCTAGCCTTTGGGTGGAAGACTTGTGGTCTGTCACCATGCCTTTGATCAAATATTTTCTAGGTAGCTTGGTAGCAAAAGACAATGTCTGTATTCTATCAACATAACTTTTGTGAACTTGGGATCCATCTCTAGGTGCAACAATGTTTTGGAGGAGAGATTTCGTGTAGGAAATAATTAACTAATGAATAAAACACTTATCAAGCACTTGATAAGAGCAAACCACTGTGCTGTGGGAAGTGCTGGGGATTTAAATAGAAAAGCAAGACAGTCCCTACTTTTAAGGAACTCACATTCTAGTAGAGGAAGGTTTCAGCTACAGGTGGGACAATCATATGGTCCTTAGAGTTCAGTGGCAGAACATACAGCTATTCTTCTTCTTCAATATCATTTCCATTAATAAAATATTAGCAGTTTCTGAAGCTGAACTATTTGATGTTGTCAGTGACTCTGGTGACAAGAACTTTCTTTTCTGGATCTTCAATAGATATGGCTGTAATACCCACAGGAATATAAACATTGATGCAATGTACTAAAATGTAAGTTTTTGCTTGTCATTTCCACCACAAACCATTTCCCAATCCATTTGTAAAGTGGGGATACTCATAGAAAGATTTTTCTGGTATTTCAAGACTAAGTTATTTCTCTTAAGCGGAAATAATAGCCTTGACCATTCACTTGGAAAATCTACTCGGAAAGGACTAATCTTCCTTTTCTGAACTGATTGATTAAATAGTCTTCAGGGTGCTGATAAATCATGAGAACAATGATTGCAAACAAATCATTTTAGAAACCCAAGAATTACTTCTTACTATAAATATAAATGCCACATCCAGAAATTCAGACCTATTGCTATAACAGTGAATTAATCAAATGCCCAAATCATAAAATTAAACTCATATGAAGGACAAAAAAAGTTGGGAATTGTCTTTTTGACTTTTGGTGACTGATGCCACTGTACCTTTAAAAATATCTGTCCCTAGAATTCTAAATATTGAATCATATGACCCTCTTCACTGGGAGAATTTCATGGTTGCTACTTAGATACTGTCTAGGTAGAAAATTAGATATTGGAGGAAAGGGTTGGATCTTAAGTCGGGATGACCTGAGTTCAGATGTGACCACAAACACTTACTAAGTGTGTATGTCCCTGGGCAAGTCATTTAACCTCTGTTTACCTTAATTCACCAGAGAAGGAAATGGCAAACCACTCCAGTATCTTTCACAAGAAAACCCCTTGAATAATATCATCATGGAGAGTTAGATACCACTGAACAACAACAAGGCAGAAAAGTACGATTAGGGCAAAAATACCATGACGTGGATCAGGAGACTTCCTGATTGACTAACAGTTAATACACAGTTGTATCCTTAAGAGTGAATTGGGAAGACTATTCTCTTTTGTATTCATAGTAGGTCCTTAAGAAATTCTTATTGACACCTGACTGGGAAGTCATGAATACATCCCCAGGTCAAGTATGGAGTTCTACAAGAATTAGAAAAAAAGTAATGGAAGTCTCTCAGGAGATACTGACATTCCTTCTTGAAAGAGCCTGACATCATCTTTCTATTTGACTTATTTTTATCTAGATAGATATATCATAGATAGAGAGATAGAATTGGAGACACAATTGTGAGGTAATATGATATAATGAATAGAGTGCTGGAAATGTGTTTCAGAAGACCTAGATTAGAATCATTCATTAGACATTAACTAGTTGTGTGACCCTGAGTAAGTCATTTAACTTCTCTTGGCCCCAGTTTCCTCATCTATTCAATGCAAATAATAATAAAAGCTCCTCAGAGGTTTGCTTTTAGGAACAAATGAAATGTGTGTATGTGTGTGTGTGTGTGTATGTGTGTCTATGTGGCTTAACAAATCTTAAAGACCTAAATATATATTAGCTATTATTATGAATTGATAACATTAATGAACACATAAGACAGTTTGTGGAACTCCCAGTAAGGGAATTCCCTCCACCAAAGCAGATTGCAATTTGCTCATGACTTCCTATATAAATACAAGGATTTTGCCTATATTATTTAAAATTTAAGTGACTTCCCCAGGATCACATAACTAGTTCATATGCATATGATGGAAGGAGGGGATAGGGAAAAAAAAGTGCACCAGACACTTAATCTACCCTGCCATGCAGAGTATGAGAATATATATAAGAAATAAAATGTGTGTATTCATGTGTGTGTGTGTGTGTGTGTGTGTGTGTATGTGTGTTCTGGAAGGGAGTTTTAATTTTGAACATAGTATTAAAGTCACATATACAGCAAATCTTTTGAAAATACAAATTGTAAAGCCAGAACACATTCTATAACCAATGACATATTTTCTAAATTCTAAATCCTTATTTCTTATTTCAAGTTAATGTATTAACTCTTTGCTAAAATTTAAGGTTTTATAGCAGCATACATTTGTTGCAGTGTATTAATCAAAAATGTAAAACCTTTACAATGACATACTGTTAAAATGTACAATCTTACTTTTATGTGTTTTTAGAACCTGCAGAAAATCAAGTCCAACACGAAATCGTTCACCAGTCCAAATCTCTGAACGTCTTATGGTACATTAAAAGTCATGGATCATTAACAATCACTTCTTTAAAGCTATCCTTTATAGCCAGTCAGTAGGACATATGTGATTAATAAGGGGGTTGTTATTAAGATGAATTACTTATGAGATTGAATTTTAAGAAATATGAAATCAAGCATATTAATTTTAAATTTAGTTTCATTTAGAAATATGTGAACATGGAAAAACTACACACTGAGACATTTTATAATGTTGGTATCAGGGTTACAATACCAAGCTCTTGGTGGTGTTTTAGAAGAAACCTATACATGAATCTATATATTACTATGGCCTGTTATTGAATGATCTTATACTCATATTCACTATCTTAATCTAGTAACTATAAACAATCTAATAAACTGGTAAAATCACAATTGACCAAAGAAAAGCTTTCCTCTCATTTGCTGTTTTGGTATTATAAATAATTTCTAACAACAGATAAGACAATGTTATATCATAATTTCCTAGATTATTATACAACTGTGTTTAAAATTTCAAGAAGTCTTCATAAAAGCTTCATAAAAGCTGGCAACTTAGGCACAGTGGTTAAATATTGTCTGTAAAGAAAAGTAAATCTAGATTTCAACAGCAATGCATTTTGTTTATAATATTCCTTTATTCAACTTTGCTGTTCTTTAGGAGTTCTTTACAATAACAATATGAATTTATAATTATTTAGTATATTGAAACATAATTTGAGATCACATTTTAATTGGTTAATTGGAAAAATAGAGAATACCACTAGGTAAATATCCCCCAAGAGCTCAGAAAGAAGATGGATTAAATATTAGCAGCATATTTACAACAGCATTTTTTTTTTGTGGTAGGAAAAAAATTCATAGGGAATGGCTGAACAAATTGTGGAATATTCATGTCATGTAATTTTATTCTTCTGCTAGACACAACAAATATGAAGAATTCACAGAAACTTGGGAAGATTCATATGAACTGATGCAAAGAAAGAATCAAGCAAATTACACAATGACACAAAAATAAAAGCAACATTAAAAGACAGCTGATTTATGTTTATTCAATGAAAACTCTCAATTCCAGAAAAATAATGATGAAACATAACTCCCTCCTGTACATGGAGAGGTGATGAACTATGGTTGTGGAATGCTATATATGCTGCAAGAAATTGATATTGTTTGGTTTTTGCTTAATTTTTTTGTCATTGCATGGGAAAATTCTATTGGATATTACTGAGAAGCAACAAATGTAAAAAATAAAATAAAAGAATCAATAAAAGATAAAAAAATGAGACATGGTTTTATTTAGCAGTTTTAGATAAAGTTATAATAGCAAAATGTCTTCAATAACCTATGAGGAGTGATTAAAAGTTTATGTATGACAAGACTGTGACAAAGATCAGTCTACCTCTAATTATGAACTATAGAAACGGAGACCTTGAGGTCAAATGACATTATGGTATCTTGATGCAAATATGAGGAATACTCAAAATTAAAACTCCAGATATAGAGTATTTGTCTTAGGTGTATTTCTCTCCCATATTTGGCCCTAAATATGCCTCAGTAATCTAATCTGATCTTGGAAATTGCCTGACACATATAATCAGAGTTGCTTTTAGAGTTGTTATCTACTTTTAAAGAATGTAATGATGAGTACTAGAAGTGCTGTCCTATCAAGAGAAATCAGGGATTCAGGGAACCATTTCTTCTGCTACAAGTCATTCCATATTTTTCAGTTTCTATATAGAGTCTATGTCATGAGGATCTGGCCCTATAGGCACATCTACAAATCACTACTGGCTTGAGGCCCATTAAACCAAGGAAACACCAGATACGCTCATCTAAATCTCTCTGTAAAGCTGAGGGAAAGAAGTCAAGGCTTGTGGACATGAATTGTCCTGGAGGGATAACATCAGGGATCTAGGTGTGATCTCAGGTTATTCATTCCACAGCAGCTTTTCATCACATGAAATGTAGATCTGTCATGGCTGTCCCAGCGTGTGGTCTTGAGGACCTATTCAGCTAATTTGACTTGGGAACATGGCCAAACATTTTCCATCCTTTTGGAAGGATCCTTCCTCATATTTTTAATACTTAAATTCCTCATTTCTCCACTGTTCATTTGACTATACATGGTTTGACTGCCATGCTTTTCTTCAACTACTCAACTGTATTCTGCCTAAATGAAAAGAATTCTTGAAGCCTTCTCAAACCCCTTGAACAATAAACATGAGGTGCTAGATGATGTAATGAATGCAATGCTAGACTTGGAGTCAGGAAAAAACTAAATTAGAATCCTGCCCAAACACTATCTGTGTGACTTTATGCAAATCAGTTTACCTTTCTAGTTAATTTTCTCATCTGTAAATGGGGATAATAATAGCACCAACCTCCAAGGGTTGTGAGGATCAATTAAGACAGCATATATAAAGTGCTTTGCAAAACAAAGCCTCATATAAATGCTAGTTACTGCTATGATCACTTCTACTAATAAGAACTATATTAATAATATTTTTTACTTATGATAAGCAGAATATACAAAACATTGATTCCCCCCCCCCATTATAAAGTACTTGGGAGACATGCTTTTTTCTATTTTTCTCAAATCAGGTCTAATAATTTCTAATGATTTTGAATGGCTTTAAAAAGCTGTCTGTACTTAGTGTTAATCTTGTCTTCTCTAGCTCTGGCTCTGCAAACCATCTTATTTTCACCAAATACTAAAATAAAAGTACTAAAATCTCTGACCATTGATTATAAAGGTTCTAACAATCTCCCTGTCTATATCCCTCCACCCACAGTTCTCTCCTCTCCCCTTTTCCAAATATTAAGAGACAGCCAATATAAGAGATATTTGGTCATTTTTAAAACTAGATCTGTAATTCATTAGCACAGGGAATTTCTAGTGAAAAAACTCTGGATACCAGTGTAGAATAACTGCTCCTTCCAATTTAAATCTGTAGATCTGGAACACTGAGAAGTTAAATGGCTAGGGTAGTATGTCTCTGAGGCAAGACTGGAACCAAACTTTCAACATCTCAAAGGCTGGCTATCTGTCCATTACATCATTCAGCCCATTATTAATGAGATGATAGTCTCTGGCAATTACCATTGCCCTGGGAAACATAGGACATGGACTTCGTATTTAAAGAGTTGAAACAAGCTAGTCATTTCCTTCTGGGTGGTATAACTCTTTCAGATCTGTGCTCCTGGATCTAGAGTAATTACTCACAACCTTTTTTCCTTCAAAGGATTATCTCTGTAATTTTCTTCTGGATAAGCCCAGGTACTGTGGTCAGCAGGGGAATGCTAGTTGTCACTGACATGAATGAAGATCCATCGGGAGGTAACCAAGGACCAAAAGTAAACAGGAACTTCCTGACAGCTATAAAGTTGGTAACAGAGACCTTTGCTACTTTCAGATATCCTGAGAAAACAACTTGTGAGACATTTTGCTATAACACACACATATGTATGTGTATATATACAGATATATATTTACATATACATGTTTGTGCATGTGTGTATATGTGTGTATATATGTCCTATATATACATATATACACATATATAGGTAGGGATAGATAGAAACATCGAAAGGTAGATAGATAGATAGATAGATAGATAGATAGATAGATAGATAGATAGATAGATAGATAGATAGATAGATAGATGATAGATGATAGATGATGGATAGATAGATAGATAGATAGATAGATAGATAGATAGATAGATAGATAGATGGATAGATGGATAGATAGATATCCACACACATATATATTACTTGAAATGTTCTAGGGTACAATGAAGAGGAAATAAATGACAATTTTCTCCTCTCTCCCTCCAAAAGAATATGATCTCATTTTGAAGTCACCAAAGGTTAGAATGAAACTGAGTTGACATTACGTATGATGGAGCTGCCAATTTAAAGAAAGTGATCACAGTCTCATGGATCCTTAAGGAAAGAAGAACTTCTATTTTTATATGTCCTAGTCTGTTTGCCTACTATTTCTCTCACACTCCATGCTACTACCACCCCCTTCGGTATCTTGAGATGAATACCATCTGGGCTGCAGTGATTTACTGCTCTTGAGTTCCTCAAGTTGTTTCCTAAGTGCCTTTTTGGAGACTTCAGTGTCTGTTAAGACCACACTGATTTCACCCCAAAACCATACAGTGGAATTAGAATTTCCAAAACGACCTGCACAGAGAAGTCAGTGGCAGAGAGTAATCTTTAATCAAACTTCTCCAATGTGTATAATTGACTGTGCTTTGGGTCCCATCAAAGTAAAAGGGAAATAAGAGCTTTAAAAAGCAAAATCCAGTTTCAAGTGCAACCAAGGATTGTCATATTTAAAGGACATTGTTGAAATCATGGTTATTATAAATATCTAATCTATCACACATTGTTGTACTGGATGATGTCAATCTTTCCAATACCGTCTATGATTCATTAACACATAATAACTTTCATATTTTGAGGGACTGACTAAAATTAAGAATTCATTAGATTTATTAGATTTCTGCACATAATTAATTTAGGGTCTTGATCAGTAGGATGCATTAGATAACAGACACATAGTTTAAAAAAATGGCTGCCTTTCAGGTTAGAAACGAGCATTTATTTAGTTAGTTAGCTTCCTGGGAGTAGAAGATGTGTGTTCTATTCTCAATTCAGTCATAAAACAATTATATTTCAAGAAACTGGCTTATTAGAGAGAGACAGAGATAGAGAGAGTTTAGTTTCATAGTTCCTAAGGAGAATTGTTATTTGTTTCTGTTTTTGGTTTTGGTTTTGTTTTGTTCTGTTTTGTTTTGGATTTTTTTGCGTATTAGGTTCTATAAAAGACCAGAAGTGTGAAAAAGATAGAAAATCATCCACCAAAGTTTTCCTAGCCTGGATTATACTCCAACCGAGTCAACAACGAAGAAACCATCTCATTTGCACTGATATTTGCTAATATTTAATGTGACAGTCAATTGGAATTTTCTGAGCTGAACAGCAATATATAGTTCAATAAACCATTTTCACAATGAAACTTTATTACATTCATTACACTTTCATATTTAAGGCATAATGTACAATGTTCTACACCTTGAGACATCAAGGTAGTGCAGTTGATAGGGTGCTGAGTTCAAGTCCAGACTTAGTAGCGCTATGTGACCCTGAACAAGTCACTAAATCTCTGTCTATCCCAGTTTCCTGAAATAGAAAGTGGGGATAACAACACCTACCTCTCAGAGTTCTTGCAAGGATCAAATGAAATAATATTTGTGAAGTGCTTAGGGCACTGCCTGGCACAAAGAAATGAATACTTACTTCCTCCTTCCTTGAGTAATGCTTTCGGAGAAGAATTGGCAATGGACAAATGATTATTTAGAAGACAATCTGCATCTTTGTTTAATCAACCAACAAGTATTTATTGAAAGCCTTCTACTTGCCATTCTCTGTCCTAGGTTCTGAGGATTCAGAGAGAAGTAAAACAGTTTCTGCTCCCAAGGGGCTTAAGTTATGTCTACTCAAGATGGACAATAGATGTTATAAGGAAAATTGTACTAAAAAAGAAATTAGGTGACTTTGAAAAATGTAGATCATAGATCCAAGAGAATGGTCTTCAAAATTCTAAGAAATAAGTATCTTTCTCAGTGTAACCTAGGTTTCTAACCAAGCCTAGAGAATTTTGCATGAGAGTCTTCTAACCAGTGGAAAGAATGCTGAGAATGTTGACTTGATAGTGTGTCTGTATAGGGTCAGAGATGGCTTGAGAGGAAGAACGAAATTCTTCATTCCTCATTTTGAGATAGTTTGTGCATGGTTGCCAACTCCGAGAGAGAGGGAGAGGAGGAAGAGAGAGAGACTTTAAAGGGAATCATAGCAAATTTTTAAAAGACAGCACCTCAGCATTTCTCTGATTTCCATGTTTCTCTAGAGATATCAGGAAATTTTGCCTCTGGTGAGACCCAGGACTCTCACTTGTTTCAGTGAAATTTAAGCTTATTCCCATTGAAGGGGTTGATTTTGTAGCATTCGCCTATTACCAAGAAATAGATGCTCACACTGAAAATTTAACATACAGCTCTCAGGAGCTAACCTGATTCCTGCACACCTCAACTTCTATCTTCACCTCACTTGACAACTAACAGAAATAAGGACTTGCTGAAGGGAGGATTAAATAAAAGAGAGGATGCAGGAAAAAGGTTGGGGAAATACTAGGGGAAGGCTTGAGAGATATTGATACATTTTGATTAACTATTTGAGGACACTTATATGAGTAGATATGACAAATTCAAAGAACAAAAACATTTTCCAGCAAAGACAACCGTAAATGAGGGGGTGGAGAAGAAGTCAGATCAATTGTGGTTAGTGAATTATTGATGTATCCAGGATATGCGGAAGGGGTCTCATGGATACAGATGAGATACAATCACTAAAAGATGTGGCAATTTCAACAGAGGAAATTGTGAAATGACAGACATCACTGTCATAAGCTTACATCATATAGATCTTTTTTATTGTGTTATTAGATCACAAATTAAATAAAAAAGCAACAGGATTAAAAGATTAGGTTTCAAATTTTTTTTAAAAAAGGAAAGCAGTAACCAGAACAAAGATATAGACATTGGGGGCGTAAGGGCAATTCTGGGAGAAATAGCAGACAGGAGAGGAAGGGGAAATGTGAGAGGAGTTCAAACTTGGGACCTAAAGATGTTTCAAGCATTTTCCAGCTGGAAGAATGTTATGAAATTGGCTGCGTCCTTAATCTCTCACAATATCCTGTAATATCCCATAATAATAACTTCCTGCCTTGACAACCTCCCACCCATAATCCCTAGCATTGATTATATATATATGGAAAGCTGTATGTGTGGAGGGTGGTTATTGTTGAGGGGTGGGGGTATTGGAATACCACAACAGTGAAATGAAAAATAATGATAAAAATATGGTCCATTCATCATGTCAGTCAAATATTTACTTAATAGGACCCTGCTGTTCAATGCAGGACACAAACAGGAAAATTAATTTTAATACAAATTTAATGTAAATTAATATGAATTTGCTGTTTATTATATGCATTTAAGAGCATAGGACTTGGAGTCAGAGAGACCTGAGTTCAAGTTCTGCCTCAGATACTTGCATGATCCTACACAAGTACTTTCAGCTCTTTCCTCTGTAAAATGGGAGTCATACTAGCATCTACCTCAGAGGGTTTTAGTGAGGCTAAAATGAATTAATACATGTAAAGTACTTCATCAGCATTAAATGTTACTTCCATTTTTATAAAGTACTTCGCTGGAGTAAGGGGGAAAATTTCAAGTCAGATCTTCAAAGTGTGACTCTACTAATTTATGAGGAGAATTGTTTCTAGGAAAAGCAGTCCAGTGAAATGAATAGAGTGCTGGACTTGGGAGTTGGGGGATATGGCTTCAAATTTTCCTTCTGATTCTTATGAACTGTGTGAATTTCTCTGAGCCCTAGGTAACTATTTAAGACAGCTTCTAAGGTGATGGAGGAAGGCATTCCCATACAGAGATTTCAGATTCTAGACCACTGGAATATTTATATTCCAATATAACGATCATATGTGTGTGCACATGATAACCATCCAAACTTTGATCTTAATGGACCTCTCTCCAAGATCACACTGCCAACAGGAGACAATAATAATTGTTGTTCAGCCATTTTCCAATTGTGTTTGACTCTACATTATCCCATTTGAGGATTTCTTAGCAAAGATACTGGAGTGGTTTGCCATTTCTTTCTTCAGCTCATTTTATAGGTGAGGAAATTGAGGTACACAGGTTTAAGTGACTTGCTCAGGGTCACACAGTTAGTAAGCATCTGAGTGATATTTGAGCTCAGGATGATGAGTCTTCTTGACTTCAGACTCAGCACCCAGTACTCTATCAATTGTAACACCTAGCTACCCTTAATACAGAACTTTACATTTTGAGATGACTTTATACACACAGACACACATACATCTATGTGTATGTGTATATATATATATATATATGTATGTATGTATAATGTATGCATATATACATACATATGTATACAATTATATTAGTATATATGTATCTACATACATATATAAATACATCTATACAGAGACAGAGAGACAGAAATAGAGACAGAGAAACAGAGAAGAGGGAGAGACAGAGAGAAAGAGATTAAGTGACTCATTCAGCATCACACAGGTAGTAAATGTCTGAGTTAGGATTTGAATTCTTTACTCGAAGTACAACACTCTATCCATTGTATCCTTAAATTGACCTGGATTCAGATTCTTGCTTCACATTTTCATAAGTAGCTGTGTGACCATGGACAGACACTGAATATTTCTGATGTTCAGCCAAATGGGGGTACTATGTGCCCCGCCTTTTTGATAGAGTTGTTGTAAAGTAATTGTGTTTTGAAACTTAAAGTGCTATTTAAATACATTTCCATGATATTATCCTGGATTGTAAGTACCTCCCACCCACATCTGACTACAACCAAGATTATTTCATACTGACTCCACACTCTTTATGTACTCTACATTCAGGTCATATCAGAACATAGCCATGTCTTGTTTTCCTCTTGCTCCCTCCCACTTTGTTCAGCACAGACCATCTACCATGTCCACACCATATCACCTCTTCATTCTTAAAAAAATCCCTGCATTCCTTCAAGTTTCAGTTTCAAGGCAGGAAATGGGCTGCTGATATTGGGTAATAGCTAGAAGTCCAGCTTGTTTAGAAAATGTGTCTCTTGTTCTTTTCACTCCAGGATCCTAGAAAAGTTCATTTACATTCATGAGCATTAAAAGTATTATAGATATATAACTGGAAAGCCACCTTAGAGGTTATGTAGTCTGTTCCAAGATGGGCCTAATTCAATCCAGGCACCCAATTATTTAAGATTGATAATGGAATGAATTGAGACACAGGTCATTCAGCAAGTAACAAAAGGGAATCTGTTTTGTCTTCAGAGGAAGATATTTCATAAGTATATGCACAAAAGATACCCCCAAGTTGATTCAGTTGCCTTAAGCTCTCTTACCTGAATTGTCCATTACGGTTTGCCAGAGAGTGAGAAGTTCCTTGTGGTTATTTCCCACTTAGGCAATCAGTAAATGATGTCAGCAGTCTGAACTTATAGTCCCTTGTACCAATCAAGTCTCAAGGATGGTCTCTATACCTTTTAAGGAAAAACTGGCCTAATTCTCATGGGGGTAAGGTTAAGATACTGTTCTCACCACATTGTCTAAGCTCTGTATTTTACAGAGGATGAAACTGACTCAGACTGACAACTCAGATTAAAGGATTTGCCCAGGTTCACATAGGTAGTAAGACACAGAGCCAGGAATCAAACTAAGATTCTTTGACTGATGACTCTACTACACCACAGAGACTCATAGTCTCTACTTTTGTCTTGTCACTCACTTCTAAATCCCATGTAATCTGGCTTCTGAATTTAGCACTCAATTGAAAGTACATTCTCCAAGCTAAATCCAATGGTGTCTTCTAGATATTTTCCAAACACCTTAAAATGTCACCTTACCACCCACCCACCCACACTCAAAAAAATCTTAAATTCTTTCTTTTTGCTTCTACTGTAAAATGGGAAATACTCAGTTGAGAATTTTAGACTCCTTACAGTCTTGCTTCTACCTACCTTTTCAATCATATTTCATATTATGTAATTTTTATATTTCCTACCATATTTCATATTATTCCATAGTATTATTTCTATCATGTTTCATATTGTACTCATATTAGATCATTTCACATTTCATATTACCTACTCTCCTTTCTAGTCAGTATCCTACAAACTCTTCCCACACACAATATTCCTTTTCCCACTTCTTTCCCTTTGCAGGAATGGTACCTTATATTTAGGGTACATTTCTTTCTCACAGTCACCTCACAGATTCTCCCCCCATTTCCTTCAAAGCACAGCTGCAGCTGTCAGATCCTATAGCAACTCCTGATTTCCCAGCCTTTGAAAATTTCTCCCACTTGAAATTATTTTTAATATTTTATATATGTGCTGTATTTACTTATACAGATCATATTGTGTCCCTTATTTCCCTTCCCCCCCTCCCATAATGTAAAGTTTATGAGGACAGAACTGATTTGTTTTATCATTACCTATCGTAGGCATTCAATATATGTGTTTGAAATTGAATTGAACACAGAGTTTGTGAAGGGGAGGACCATGAAGGTTCTGGAAGAGGTAGGTGGAGGATTTCCAGACTGTGGAGAGTTTAACTGCAAGACTGAAGAGACTGTATTTAACCTTCTGTGCTCTTTCTTCCTAGTGTGCTACAGATAGCCTTTAATACCTGATGATGTCAGCATCCAAATGGTTAGAAGGAAGAGCAAAGGGGAACTAATCCCTTGAATCTGTCCAAAACTCAGGTTGCTGCTCATGTCCAGAATAGCATCTTGAGTGCTTTAGGTTTTTCCTTTGTCTCATTCAACAAGACAGGAAAGGAAAGCAGTGAGTAAAGGGGGTTCAGGGAGAGGAAAGGAAGGGAGATTTAAAAAAATCTATGTATTTGTGTTTCCATATTCAGAATAATTTCAGTTCTGTTTGCTTTGCCCCTCCCACCAATTTTAATGTCAGATGGCAACAACTACACAGGCTGTGCCAAAGTACCCAATCTATAAGCATTTAATCACTGTAGCGGGTATTGTTCTGTGTTATTTTGGTTTTTGTTAGTTAGATTTTACTTTTCCTCCTACCTCCAGTTGTTGTCAGAAAACATTTTTTTTTTTTAACTTTCCTATATAGCATAACTCTCCTGTCTCCCTGGAATCAAAGCACAGTTTTGTAGGTTGGATCCTTTCAACATGCTAAAAATATGACTTTTTTATTGATTCATTGTTTGGTGATAAACCTTTCAACCTTCATGGGACCCAGGAGAGCTTGTCCTACACTTGTAAGATTGTAAGAACTCAGGGTCATCTTCATGACTCAGAAAAGTCTTCTAGTGGAGAACTAATACTAATACCTTAATAAATCAAGTACCTGTGATTTCATGGGTGTGGAAACTGTCTCTTCCAAAGGCAAGTACCAACAAGGTAGGTAGAAGCAAGACTGTAAGGAGTCTAAAATTCTCAACTGAGTACTTCCCATTTTATAGTAGAAGCAAAAAAGAAAGAATTTAAGATTTTTTTGAGTGTGGGTGGGTGGGTGGTAAGGTGACATTTTAAGGTGTTTGGAAAATATCTAGAAGACACCATTGGATTTAGCTTGGAGAATGTACTTTCAATTGAGTGATAAATTCAGAAGCCAGATTACATGGGATTTAGAAATGAGTGACAAGACAAAAGTAGAGACTATGACATTTACCTTGTAGTCAATGTTGGAGTGTATGTGAATATGGTTTTATAGGTGTGGGAGGATGTAAGAGTGCATGGGTATAGATGAATCTGGGTCTAGGTACAATTTTAAATCTCTTGGAAAGACTCTTGAGTTCCAGTGATAATAATGACACTGAGGCTATTGATAACTGATAATGACAACAATGATGGTGTTGCAAATGATGGTGCTTAGGATTTATCATCTCTTCTTAGTGAGAATTCCCAGAATGTTTCACTGCCTTAGTGGGTTATTTTATTAATCTCCCAAAGGAGGCCATCTACAATTGCCAACATGTATCTGGCCACTGGACCCAGATGCCTCCAGAGGAGAAAGTGAGGCTGGTGACTTTGTACAGCTATCCCTCATTTTTATCCAATTCACTTGGCATCACCTCTATAATGTCAAGAATAAAGGAGCATAAATATTCCAGAATTCCAGAATAATGGACAAATAAAAAGAACCAACAATCCTTCCCCCATCCCTAATCATTGTTTGGTGATAAACCTTTCAACCTTCATGGGACCCAGGAGAGCTTGTCCTACACTTGTAAGATTGTAAGAACTCAGGGTCATCTTCATGACTCAGAAAAGTCTTCTAGTGGAGAACTAATACTAATACCTTAATAAATCAAGTACCTGTGATTTCATGGGTGTGGAAACTGTCTCTTCCAAAGGCAAGTACCAACTCATCTCACATGTGCCATCTTAGACAATTGCCTGAGGCTCAAGTTAAATGACACGCCCATGGTCACATATGGATTAAAATTCAGAAGTGAGATTGCTTACTAGGTCTTCCTGTTTCTAAGACCAGGATCGTCAGAGAGGAATAACGGCAACTCTAGCAAATAAGAAGAAGAAGAAGAAGAACTTAATTTATATAGCACTTTATCACTGTACATTTGCAAAATGCTTCACATATGTCATTCCATTTGATCCTCAAACAACCCTGTGAAGAAGGTGCTAATAATTATCAACATTTTACAGGTAGGAAAATTGACAATTACAGAAATTGAGTGAATTGTGAGAGAGGGGTCACAGCTAGTGACTAAAGTAAGATTTAAACTCAGGTCTTATTGACTCCAGCACTCTCTCTACAATGCCAGCTTGGTAGTAGCAATTTCTTGAAGTATGAGGTTAGTCTATGTGCATCGCTTTGAAAGAAGAGAAGCTTACTATTTTTGTTCACATGCATCGGTGCCCAAGAGGTATGGGACTGGAGTAAAGAAGGTTTTTCTATTGATAGCAAAGCAGGACTATTTTTTTTCACCAAGAGAAGGTAAGAAAATCCTACTCAACCACTATTTAGAACCTTCCTGGGTCCCTCTCCCTGCTGAATTGGAACCTTCTCTACTTTCCTGCTTAGGCTTTGTTGGGTGGAGGAGAGACACCCAACCCCTTGGCACTATGCTGGGACGAGATAACTTGACTATTATTTCCAAGGTGAGAGATTTCTCTAAAGTACTATTGATTTCATTGAAATGTGACAGGTAACCCCTTCAGGGTCACATTATGGCATAAGGGATATAGAACTAGACTCGGGCCCTGGAAGACCTGGATTTAAGTCTTATTACTGACTATATGATGCCATTTTGGGTGCTTCACAAAATTCTGTAAAATCGTGTTACAGAAAGGTCACTCATCTGAATTGGCAGAGGGAAGGCCTGTGCTGGAATTCCCTACAATCATCAGTTCTCAGGTCTGGACCAAGAAACATGTGCCTAGAGATCATCTAGGCCTTATTTTATGAAGAAGGGCACAGAGACTTGGATTCGAGTACTTGGGCAAAGTTACCAAAAGCTGGGCAGGTCCAGAACTCAGGCAATTTGTTTTTCAGCCTAGTGTTTGTGTCACTTTGCTCCAGAAGCTGCCCCATGTTTAACCAGCTACTGTGTTCACTAAGAGCTGTTTCAGGGAATAGGGAAAGGACATTTTTATCTCCACCATATCTTCACTGTTGCAACCTTTCAAGAAAATTATTTATCATGGTGGTTAAGTCACCAATTTAAAGAAATATTTATTAAACTTTCGCTGCAGGGAGAATCCTGTGCTAAACATAAGAAGAACATACAAGACAAATTAAACATAGTCTATGATCTCTTAGGGCTAACCAGCCAGAAGGCAAAACCACATAAAATTATGAATATGGACTGATAAATGATCGATTCATAAGCATTCATTAAAATACCCATCAGGTACTAGATTAAACACTAGGTGAAAGGGATAGTCCAAACACAAAAAAGAAATAATTACTGACTTCAAGAGATCTACATTTCGCATTTTTATCACTGAAAAAGTGAGATGTAAGCCAGGCATGCGTCAAAATTAAGGAGGAAAAGATCATTTCTGAATGGGGACTATAGGGTCACAGATTTATTAGCTGGAAAGGACTTCAGAGGTCATCTAGTCCAATGTCCTCATTTTATAAATGAGGAAATTCAAGCTCAGAAAGCTTACGTTAGTCACTTGATAGAACTGAGATCCAAGACAGGGTAATCTAATTCCAAACTCCATGTTCTTTCCACTACAGTAGCAGCATTGGATTTGACCTTAAAGGACAGATAGAATTGGAACAGGCCAAAATGGAGTTAGGGGCTCTCCCTTGCTCTGCAAAAGCAGAAAGGTCAGGACACTATTTACATAGGCAATCATATGCAAAAAGATTGAAACAGAACACTCAATGATGCATAGTAGGGAAGGTAATTTCCTAGAAAAGTGAGGGCATGCATATGTGTGTGTGTGTGGGTGGGGGTGAGGGTTAAGAGGACAGTACAGACAATTAGAGGGATTTGAATACTAGTCTAAGGAATTTTAATTTTATTCAGTAGACCATATGTCAAGATCACTGAAATGTCTTGAACCAAAAAAGTATGGAGATCAGAATGTGAAGAAGATTGACCTAATTGTATTGTGAGGAAAGAACTGGAAGAATGTGTAGGTGAAAAGATTAGCTAGGGGAAGAAAATACGAGTAAAAAGACCCTTTTCCCATTTGAAATCCAAACTGTATAACTTCATTAAAATTCTCTTCCGATTCTGCATTATTGTCTAGAGGTCGCCCTGAGTTCTCAAGAGCCATGTCAGTAGAACACATGTTCTGGCTGCTCCTCTCAACCTTTGATTATAGACATAGTGACAGTGTCTGTCTCCTGAAGAACTGGAGAGATGACATCACCAGAAGATTGGCTATCTGAGGATTTTTTTTCATCTATAGTAACTCAGAAATCCTGTTCACTGAAGCATAAGGGTTTGAAATATGCTTTATGGAAGGAGGGAATACCCACACTGATAAAATCAGTGATCTTTGACATATTGAACTACAAGTATGTGCCAGGTACATGGGCAGCTGAATCTTCACCCAAGCAGTTGACAGGAAGCAGGCTTCCTCCCACTTGATGCTTAAGCACTTGCAAATGGCTAAAAGAGCTGCTAATGAGTTAATGATCCTTACTCATTAGCAGCTTCTTATACCTAGGTTGGAGGGGGTTTGGAGGGCCCAGTGAAGTACTACCACCAATCAGCTGCTGCTGCTTCCAGGCAGCAGAGAGTTGAAGGATCAACCAATAATGTGACTATATGAAAACCTGAGCTTGCCTATGTGAGTATTTTTCTCAGAGAGCATCAGTTCAGACCTCATCACAATAGCCCAAAAGACAAAGAACCTCATTATCTGATCACATTTGTGTTTAGTATAATCCTCTCATTTTTTAGAAAAAGGAAAAAAGAAGTTGGTGGTAAAGTAGCGTTGGTCATGGTAGAAATTCAATGTTGCCTTTTGGGACTGTCATACAGACGTATTTTTAAAGTTTGCCTGGTGTCTTTTCTTACTGTTCTGTGCCATGCTGACTTTGTCTTTTACAGTTATTTCCTAGCAATAATTGACATATATCACCCTAAATACAAGTGTACATGGAGTGTGAACTGGGTGGGATTGGTGTGCTGCCACAACGGGGGAAGGATTCCCATTGGCCATTGCTCTAAAGAAAGCAATGATTTGGGTATAAGTAATGTCATTGTGACTTTAAATCCTTTCTCTTCCTTGTATTGGTTGGTTGTTCCATTTAGCTCTTTGTAACTGATATCTAAGGATATCTATGTGACACAGTGAATAGAATGCCAGGCCTGGAGTTAGGAAGACCTGAGTTCAAATCTAGCCTCAGACACTAACTAGTTGTGTGAACCTGGGGAAATCACTTACCCCTGTTTGCCTCAGTTTCCTCATCTGCAAAATGAGCTGGAGAATGAAATGGTAATCCACGTCAGTATCTTTGCCAAGAAAACCAGCAAAAGAAGGTCACAAAGAATTGAATATGACTGAAAAAGGCAAAACCTGAGATCATACATTTTCAATGACCTCATATCTAAAATTACAACAAATACTGTTTTAGATAATTACATATATTTCATTATTTAATTACAAAGTATGATATAAAATATGAATTTAGTAAACTATAAAAAAGCTCAGCAAGACAAGTATAAGAAATATTTTCTGTAGCATAGAATACTATAGCCTAGCAGAGGTTACCAAACTTATTTGACCTACTGACTCCTTTAAAAAAAATTACTCAGTGTTCCCCTAGTGTTAGATTAGGTTAAGCCTTATTTTTTTTCAGTGCCCCACAATTGCACCTGATGCTGCTACCACATCCCTGGATCATTCTAGTGCCCCATAGTCAGCAAGTAATTTGACTTACATTGAGACCTGTCACTTCCTCTAAGAAGCCTTCCCCAGTCTCTCTCGTTGGCAATGAACTTCCCACAAACTTTTCACAAGCTTCAAGGAGACAAAGTGGTACAGTGGAAGGAGTGTTGATTTTAAAATCAAGATGCCATAGGCTTAAACCCCATATCTGACACTCCCAGTAAACCTTGGGTAAGTCATTTATCTTCCTTGGGGCTCAGTTACTGAAAAATAAAGGGAATTAAACTAGCTGGCATCTGGTATTCCTTCCAGGTCTAAATCTGTCATCATGTAGTTCTAAAAGTTCTTTAGACTTTGCCTAGCAATTGGTTTTGTTTCTGTCTCATTTCTTTATATAGTATTGCATTATAGTTACTTATTTTGATTACTTATGTTTTAACTCTGATTAATCGGTAAGTACCATGAGAACAAAGGCCATCATACCTAAACTTACTTTCTATCCCAGCCCAGAACATAGTGCTGTGCACAGAGTATGCACTTAATGTTTTCTGAGTGAATTAACATAGTTGAATAGCTAAAAATATTTTCACCTTGAATTTCTTAGTTGCCAGGCCTAGAGGCCTGTATTGGGCTACCTGAGTCTTTCTTACCTCACCTCCCGAGGTCTTCGGCTGGCCAAAACCGGATGCACATATGAGAGAAAGGACGTTCCAGAGTCGAACAAGGGTTGAGCTTTATTTCAGGGTCTAGTTACAAGTGCAGGGGGGTCTTCCTTAGGAGGAAGAGGGGGAGATTTCCTAAGGAGGCTAAGCTTAAGGGATTGGAAGTAGAAGTACAAGCGGGGAGAGAGGGGGAGGGGAGAGAGGAAAGAAGAGGAGCGGAGCCTACTGTCCTCTTGGTTCCACACGTGCTAAGAGAGAACTTTCAGGCTTCCTCAATCCTACTTAACCTTCAGCCGCACAGTTTGCATCTCAATACCGTGCTGTTAGGTAACTAGGTGTGCTCCAATCCGGGACAATCTCGAGGGCAGGGAGACTCCACCCATCACGTATCTCCCGGGGAGAGGAAGAAATACCCGAGCTAGCCGAGCTAGCTCAGTCTGACCTTCTCGAACCCCCGCTGTTCATGGAGGGCCTCGTAAGACTCTAAGATTTAGAAGTCCCACTTTTACCCGTCCGAGACCGTCCACACGGAATTGAGCTTCCAATCCCAACACTTAGTAGCATTTAAACAATTACTAATGTGCAGAATTTCCTGAAAGACCAAAAATTCCCTTCACCATTGTTAGACCCTGAAACAGAATTTCTCCTTTGGCTGTTGTCTAGAAAGTCCTCCCCATGAAAAACAATGTCATGTTGTTGTTCTCATTTCCTAACTTTGTATCTATAGCAAGCTGATCTTGATATAGTTGTTCCTTTGTTTGGTTTTGCTTTGATAAGTCCTTAAGCTATTGAGGTCTCTTGAACGGATAATCATGTATTCTGCCATCTCTGCTTATCACTTAGGCACATGGTATAACTTAACAGAAATGTGACAGGCCCTTAAACAGGTGGATAGCCAAACTTTAATTTCCCTGATAAGTGAGACTCAGGATCCAAATTGCCTTATTTCTTTTATTTGGAACCTAACCATAGGGTTACAATAAACTACCTTGATGGAAGGTTTATCTTAAGACTTATATAATTTTTGCCCCTTGTGTATTATAATATTTTGGGGGAAATATTTTCTAGGAATAACATATGGTGGAACAATCTTTCGGGTTACCTGTTGTGACCCTGATTTTGCGTCATGTGGGAAAAAATATGTTTCCAATTAAGTTTGTCCCAGGAGGATGCAATTCTTTATGGATCCAGGGTGAAGAATGACCATGCAGCCTGGTCTTTGTCTGACAGCTGGAGAAAGGCACCTTGAATCAATAAAATTCTTATTAATTCCAGTCCCAGTGCTGGCAATTGGTTCAACACTGTCAAGAACCTAAGTACTATAGATCTAGCAAAACTTATTTTGTAGGGAAAAAAATACATGATACATTGGATGAAAGTCTACAGATTAATTTAAATCCAAATAAAAGCAACACATATTTATTCAATGCCTACTGTATAAAAGGGGTCCTATGTCTGATGTTGGGTGGAATAAGAAGATGAACAAGCTTCTTAAGGTCAAAGATCATGTCTCATTCATCTTTGTATCCAGCACAAGATCCTTGCAGTGTCTTCCAGTGGGCACTTGATAAATATTTGCTAAATGAATTTGTTAAACAATTCAATCAATCAACCCATAGACACAAAACAGGGAAAACTCTTTGGGCTTTGCATCAGATTATCTGGGTAGCAATCTCTTTCTTGTACTTTCTGTTTTTGAAATCTTAGCCACATCATTTAAGCTCTCTGAACCCCAGTTTCTCATATATAAGAAGAGAAATTCATATTGTATTGCCCCAAAGATCCCTCCTACTCTAAATCTATGATACAGTGACCTTTGAAGAGCTTAGTTTGAAAAATAAGATATAAATAGGACTTGAAAGAGTAATGAAAAGAAAGCTGGATTCTAGTCGGAGGATCTCCATTCAAATTTTGGCCGCAGTCTTTACTTACCTATGTGGCCTTGGACAAGTCACTTAACCTCAATTTGTTCTCAGTTTCCTCAGCTCAAAAATGAGGAAGTTAGACTAGATGGCCTCTGAGATATTTTGTAGCTCTCTGATTCTATAAGTATATTAAAAAAACTAACAAATAATTTAGATTGAATAAAATAATAACACATCTAGACATTACTAAAATAATGTTTATCCTAAGAACTAAAATTTCCTTTATGAATTTTATTTTTCATTTGGAAATATTTTAGTAACAGTAAATCTGATGGACAGAATAGGAAAGAATAACAGGTGTGTTGCTGCTCATCTCCCTACTAGAAATATTATGGGAAGCCTCTTTGCCCAGCCTTCTACCCCATTCTAATTTATCCTCCACTCAGATATTACATTGGTCTTCCAAAAGCATGGATCTGAACATGTCATCTCCCCCTTGTCCCATTAAATAATTCCAGTAGCTACCTAATACCTCCAGGATAAAATATTCTCTTTGATAGCTAAAGCCCCTCATAAATTGGTCCTTCTCACCATTTCAGTCTTCATACATCTTACTCTCCTCCCATCTACCATCCCCTGAGCCCCATAGTATATGGTGACATTGACCTCCTTACTGTTCTTTGAACAAGATATTCCATTTTCCTAATACATGATTTCCACTGACTGTCCATATGCTCAGAATGCTCTCCTCTTCATGTTTCCTCCTAGCTTCCACAGTTTCCTTCAAGTTCCTGCTAAAATTTCACCTACTAGAAGTCTTTCCAGATTTCCCTGAATTCTAGTACCTACCTCCAGTCAATTATTTCATATAGATATATATATACATATATATAAATATATACATATACATATATTTAGAGAGATAGAGAGATAGATAGACAGATAGATAGATAGATAATCTTGGTTAATACAATTATTTTCATGTTGTCTTCCCAATAGACTGTGAATTTCTTGACAGCATGGAATTTTTTTTTGAGGCATTTGAGGGTCTTTTTTTCTTTTTATTAATTTCATTAAATATTTCTCAATTGCATGTAAAAATTTTATCTATAATTTTTAATTATTTAGTTCCAAATTTTCTCCCCCCCTCCCTCTTGACCCTTTCCCCAACTTGAGAAGAAAAGCAATTTGATATAGATTATGCATGTTCAGTCACTCAAAACCTATTTCCATATTAGCCATGTTGCAAAAGAAAACACAAACAAAATAAACAATAAAAATAAAGAAAAATTTTTTAAAATATGCTTCAATCTGCATTCAGAGTTCATCAGTTCCCTTTCTGGAGATATCAATTTTTCATCATGGCTACTTTGGTATTGTCTTGGATCATTGTCTTCATCATAGTAGCTATTGCATTTCATAGCATTCAATATTGCTATTACTGTATACATTGTTGCCCTGGTTCTGTTCACTTCACTTTGTATCAATTTATATAAATCTTCCTTGGTTTTTCTGAAACCATCTTGCTCATCATTTCTTGTGGCACAATAGTATTCCAACATAATCATATCATATCAAATTTCCACCAGTCTCCTGATTTCCTTCTGATCTTGGCTGGATTAACATTGTTTGTACAATTTTTAAAAATATTATATAATCATTCCTGTAATGCTCTCTGTCTCTTGTTTGGTCATAAACTCTTCCCTTATCCATAATATTTTGTCATCATTTATGTATAATATCACTCTATACCTAAGACATTTCTCCATCCTCACCATATTTTGGTATGTGATATGAAATATTGGTCTATACTTAGTTTCTGCCAAACTGCTTTACAGTTTCCCCAGAAATTTTTGTCAAATAGTGAATTATTGTCACCAAAACTTGGATCTTTGGGTTTATCAAACACTGGATTTTTTTTTTGGTCATTAACAATGGTATATTGTGTACCTAGTCTATTCCACAGATCCATCATTCTGTTTCTTAGACAGACTGTTTTGATTAATACTGCTTGGTAATACAGTTTGAAGTCAAGAACTATTAGACTGCCTTCCTTCACATTTTTTTTCAGATTCCCTTGACACTCGTGACCTTTTGTTCTTCCAGATGAATTTTGTTATTATTTTTTCTAGCTCTATAAGAAAATTATTTGGTATTTCAATTGGTATGGCACTGAATAAACTAATTTAGACAAAATTGTCATTTTTATTATATTGGCTCATCTTCCCTATAAGCAGTTGGTGTTTCGCCAATGGTTTAACTGTATTTATTGATGAGAAAAGTGATTTGCTTTGTTTTGCTTTAATTGTCTTGGTAGGTTGACTCCAAAGTATTTTAGATTGTCTGCAGCTATTTTAAATGAAATTTCTCATTTCATCTCTTCCTGCTGCATTTTGTTGGTAATACATAAAAATCTTGATTATTTGTGTGGGTTTGTTTCGCTATTTGTCATTTTAAGAAAGGCTGTCTCAATTCCTATGCTTTCTAGCATTTTTAATATGAATGGAGTTTGTACTTTGTGAAAGACTTTGTCTGCATCTATTGATATAATCAAAGATTTTTATTGACTTTATTGATATGATCAGTTATGCTGGTAGTATTTGTAATATTGAACCAGCCCTGCATTCCTGCTATAAATCCCACCTGGTCATAGTGTATGATCTTTCTGATATTTACTGCACTCCCCTTGGTAGTATTTTATCTAATTCTTTTGCATTGATATTCATTAAGGAAATTGAACTGCAGTTTTCTTTCTTTCTCTCTCTTTTATTTTTTTGGATCTCCTTGTTTTAGGTGTTAAAGCTATATATGTGCCATAAAAAGACTTTAGTAGGACTCTTTCTTTATCTACATTTTCAGACAGTTTATATAGTTTTGGAATTAATGGTCCCTTAAATGTTTGGTAGAATTCACTTGTAAATCCATACACTCCTGGGGATTTTTTCTTAGAGAGCTAATTTCTGGCTTGTTCAATTCCTTTTTCTAAGCTTGTGCTAAGTCCTCTATTTTCTCGGTTAAAAAAGATTGAGACTCTGAAGATGTGGGATCTGAGGTACAAATGAGGAGGAAGTAGTGTGTTGTTGATGGCCAGGCACAATCCTAAGAGGGGAGGGATCTACAGTCCCACGTAGCACAGAGGAAAAGTGCTGAGTGCAGTCTCTTTATTAGTGCTGTATTAGAGCCAAGTAGTCCAACAAAACCCTACCAAGACAAAAGAAGTTCTGGAGGGCATTGCTGATTTCTGAGGAAATGCTTTGAGGCACAAATTGTGTTGGACACCTTGAAAGCTCCAGAAAGGAGTAACAAAATGATGTGGAGAAGGTAATACTTGGGAGAGCAGAAAAGTACCTTCTGCTGGGTGTTAAGGAGAACTGCAGATGAGGAAGGGGATACTAGCTGAGGTGAAATCATAGGAGCTTCAATCAGAAACATGTATTGAGGTATATATTAAACAGTTACAACTAAGAGTGACACCTGGTATGTACATAGCTGAAGCTATACAGGTAACTGGGGAAGGGCTATTAACTAGCGGTTGTTATTTCCATGATTCCTATTATAAGATCCTTGATCAACAGCTGAAAGAAATCTCATAGTTCATTTATCTAGTCCAGCTCCCCATTTTACAGAAGAAACTGAGGCCCAGATAAGTGAGTCATCCAGGGTCCTATAGATAATAAATATCAAAGGAAAGATCTGAATCTAGATATTCTGACTCCATAGTCAAGTTGGCATTTCTACTCATTAGAATTAAATTAAAATATTTCTTCTTTGAATTTTGTGCACAATGTGATGACAAGAGCTGGTGACAACATTTTGAATGGTGTCAAATAATAAAATCCCCAGATGATCTGGATGGGGGACAATAAAGCATGGAAGTGTGAAATAAATGTTCCATATCAACGCTTTGAATCATGCAAGAGTCTTTCATATAAGAGTGCACATTTATAAGTAGAGGGTGGCGGGGGTGGAGGAGAAGGGGTTATCTGGTATTGGAATTTAAAATTCAGAGCTTCTGTTTTCTGTAATAGTTAAGTAGAGACAAACTGAGTCATTGGTAGTTGTGAACATTGAAAAAGAGGTAGAAGAGATAATTCCACCTTCAGTAATATGGAAGGTACAGCACCATGAAGGACAGAAAGGAAAAAAACAGAATAGATACCATCTGCAGGAAACTAGGGATGGAGTCAGCATAGAGAATGCAATCATATCTTAGCTAAAGACTGGGGAAGCATAGTAAGGTAATTCACCTAGTATTCCTGCTCAGTGCATGTATATAAATAGCTAAGGTTATCCATATCTCCAAGGAAGGTTTATTCGCTGGTCAGTATTAAGTATAATTTTGAATTTTTATATGGACTCAAATTGTTTTCATTGTATAATAAACAAATGTTTCTCTCTTTAAGTATTTTTTAAGACTATGTTCTTAAAAGAGGAATTGAGGACAACACCCTGTGAAAATGCCAGTTAAATTTCCCAATTGTTTGGGTAGAGACAACAAGCCATAGAAATGAAAAATCCCCCAAAGTTCTCTTTTATGTTATATAAAAATGTGAAACATAAGAATAACATACAAAAAACCATTCAACTGCTCATATATTCTTTTATGGAGTCCTGTCTTGTGAAAAGTCTATTAAACATTTCTATCTGAAAATTCTAATAGCAATTCAAGTTAAATAAGGTGAATAAAGCCATTTATCTTTTTCTTTGTCTAAGCAAGATACCTAAGGGTCATCATAAATCGTCTGCATTATATGTATTCAGTTCATTCTTTAAGCAAACTGTTTTCTTTCTAGGAATTTACTATCATAGAAGTGGCATTGTTTTCTTGAAGACTATGTTTTACCGAATAGGAAATCCCTCAAGCACATGGTCCAGTGATAGGTTCAATCTTCTATCTGGATCATACAGTCTTAGAATCAGAGATTTAGAACTGAGATGTGTCTTAGCAGCCATATGGTCCAATTCTCTTATTTTACAGATGATGAAATTGAGGCCCTGAGGATTTAAGTGATATCGAGGTCACAGAAGTAACAAGTAGCTGGGCTGGCCTTTGAACCAACAACCTCTGACTTTTTTCTAGGAAATTACTATCACAGATCCATGATCAGCTCAGAGTACTTCTTCTGCAAGTGTCAGATGCAATACAAATATGCCTTCTCCATCATAAGGAAATTTGTCCATGCCCTTCCAGAAATCCACTGGGATCCACAAGGTTTTGAAAGCCTTTCTTTGGGATATTTTAATATTTCATGGTTACTCTTGCAATACTTAGGCTAACTATTCCTCAGATTTGATTCATGCTTGACCCATCTCTTTTTTTAGTCATGTTTGTCCTTTTTTATGTCTTTTATGTCCCCATATGTATACAAGTCATAATTGAAAATGTACTCAAATCAATTTACGCCTATCGTATATCTTTCCATTGTCCGTTGGTTTACCTGCATTTTTATTCTTCTGAGTTCCATAATTCACAACCACGTAACATCACTGAGAAAATATTATGCTTAAGAGATGTCTTCTGCGGCATCAAACAGCTTGAGATCATTAACAGCTCTGTTCTCAAATGTGATCCAAATCATTTTCCTATTCAATTTTTGACTTAGTTCGTTGTTCATTTGTTTTACTGGGACAAAATATACGCCCTGATATGCAAACTCAATGGGCTGCTTATTGAACTGCATGTCACAGTCTGGGTAATATTCATTTTTCATCCAGTATTTTTTTACCCCCAGCATGGATAGCTGTGCCAATTTCTTTCACATGGCTGCAAATATCATTGAGGGGGCCCTGTTGTTTCAGGGCTCTATGAAGTCAGTTCAAGGTCATCCATAAACAAAAGCATCTGGAGAAACTCTCCATCAATAAGGAGTCCATATTCCATTTAAACTCTGCGGGGCATGCTCCACGACACCAAAGGAAAGAGAGAAAGGTGTAATGATTTATATAAGGCCTACTATGTGCCAGACACTATGCTGTGTATTTTTTATCAATATTATCTCATTTGATCCTCACAACAATAGTTGCAAGGTTTTATAATTGAGGAAAAGAAAGCAACCACAGATTAGGTGATTTCCCCCTCTTGCCCACAGCCAGGAATTATCAGAAATTGCATTTGAACTCAGATCTTTCTTACCCCAGGACCAGGGCTCTAACCTCTTTGACACCAGCTGACAAACACAAAAACTCCCTTCCAATGCTTCACTGAGGCACAGAAGTGGCAATGTTTTCTTGAAGGCTTTCTACCAAATTGGAATTACCTCAAGTACATGTTGGATGATAGGTCCAATCTTCTATATGGGTCATACAGCCAGGTAATAATAGGTTTAGAACTGAAATGTACCTTAGAGGCCATATTGTCCCACTCTCTTACTTTGAGATGATGAAATTGAGGTCCAGAAGATTTAAGTGATATCAAGGTCACAGAAGTAACAAGCGGCTGAGCTGGACTTTGAACCAAGAACCTGTGACTTCAAATCTAGCATATGTTCCATTCTATCAAAAAAGGCTCATCCAACCTGTCACTGGCAATAGACAATGAATATATTCAGCCGCTGCCAGTCATGAATATTTTCTGGAAATTGTATTTCCTTGTGGGCAGTTACATCTTTAGACTAGGCCTTCTTTATCACTTACTTGGCCTATTGTAACCTTCTTACCTCTAGTCAACGAGTTATTTAACTTTTTTCGGTTTGTCATGGAACAATTTGGCAATTTGGTGGAATCTATTAACCCTCTGTCAGAATGTTTCTTCCCTACTTTCATATCTGAAGGAAATGCTAAAATTCAGTTAGAAGTAGTGGAAAATAAAGATGTATTTTTTTATCCAAGTTCAAAAACCTCCTGAAACCTCTCTAGACACCCTTTTGTGGATGCCAGATTAAGAACCTCTTCTCAATTAGAATAAGAAAAACTAGTGTTGGTGATTGAGAGATAATGAAATGTCCCCTTCTCCTCTAACAAAAGGAAAATGCTCAGGACAGATGAAAGGACTAAGTCCTGACTTATTTATTTATTAGCTATGTGACATCTGGCATATTTCTTAACATCTTTGGGCTTCAGTGCCTTCATCTGAAAAATGAGGGAAGTGGACTTGAGGGCCTCTGAGATCTTTTATAGATTCTAGATCTATAATCTTCAATCTTTTTAAGCAGCTAGTAATGACATACTTGGAGGTGGGAGAAGCCACTTAAATCTCCAGTTTTGTTGTATTACTTATTTCTTCTTATTTGTTTTGGCCTATGTAGTCTGGGAAATGTGTTGAAACTGGCTGCAAAGAGAACTGTATTACCATATTCTCCCCCTTTCAATAATTAAATACATGTAATTGCAAAAAAAAGAAAGAAGAGGGAGTATACATTATTCTGAACCCACTCCCTTCACCCCAGAACTTGCTCAAATGACTTCTGCCATATTTATGAGTTAATGGACTATTTCTTCACACATGTACAGGAACTTGGCTGTGTGCCTTTTAGTGTTTCCCAAATTGTTTTCAATATCCTGACACTACTAGGAATTTGAATACTGTCAGTGCAGAAAATAAGTAAGGAATAAATTAGAATTAGGAACCTCCATTTTTTTCTTATTCAGTTTTAAAAGTTAGTCATTTGTCTTTTCTTCTGGTTCTTGTGGTGGTATTAGTTGGCAGTGGTTATTCAGAGTTTTACTGAAATAACAAATTGAAAGACCAGTGGACAGAGCCTTAACATAAATAAGAGCTAGGCTCAAATCCTTCCTTTGACATACATATTAGCTGAGAAATGATTAGCAAATCCCTTAATCTCCCAGTGCCCCAGGCAAGGATTCTTAACCTGGGGTCTAGGATCCTATTTTTTCAAAGATATTTTGAGGACTGTATTTCAATATACTTGGTTTCCTTGGTAATCCTGTGTATTTTACTTTATGCATTTCAAAACATTATTCTAAGAGGGGGTCCATAGGCTTTTAGGAATGCATGAGAGGGGTTCCATGAACCAAAAAATGGTTGAGAATGTTGGCCTGAGGCAAGTCTGTAAGACTATAAATTGCAGAATAGTTGCTGAACAGCAACTAGATGATGAACAGAGCTTTCACCAGAGCTTTAGGCACCCACTAGAGTCCACCATATTGGTGATGTCATAAGTCCAGACCAAAAAAAAAAAACTACAGCTTATTTTGTCAGTTTAACTTTATATTTGAAAAACCAGTCCATAAGAGGAATAAAATGGCTCAATCTGCTAGGGCTAAGACCTTACTCCTTCTGATTTTTAAAAGATAGATTTTGGAACCTGCCTGGGATCTTTGGCACCTATATCTGTTGATTCCTGTATTTCATTTTGCTCCTGGGCCATTGTACCTTGGAAAATTTGTCAGTGCAGGAATGATCATGGTGTGGTAGGAAAAAGATATTTCTATCTTACAGGTGGGAACAGAGTATAGAAAGAAATTTCTGCTGTGGTCTGCTTACTCAGTTATTCCATTTTGTTTCACTTACAAAACCTGTATTTTTGAGCAGATGGGAAAGATATTCTACATTACTGGGATAATATTTGTATTGGATTTTTTGCTTGCTACTCTTAGGAATTCTTATTATTGTAATTTCACTATGACTCCATGTCTTCCCCAAGGCTACCAGATGCCTTTCTATTTATGGACAAAGATTATATCTTATCAATTTGCCTAGTCTTTAGTTACTCTCTATACAACCCCCTACTACATGCTAAGCTCCATAAGGATCATTAAAATTTATTTTTGACTGTTATAAGAGAATGCTATAGTAGACCATGAATTAGACTGGGAAAAGACATTGGTTTACATGTGTGGTACAGTGGAAAGAATAGAGAGTTTTGGAATCAAGACACATAGGACAGTGTCACAGGACACAAAAAATCCAAGTAAATTTGGAATTGGTTTTAATTTCTTTGACTCATTGCTTTTACTCAGATGATGTTTGACAGACATTTCCCAGTGTGCTGTCACCAATCTGTCCTATAAGCACATGATTTTTGGCACTGGACAGTCGGGGGAGGTGAGTTTAGCATTAATAGACCCTTCAGGGATGTTGTTGCAATCTTTTTACCACGCAGATGCATTCCAACGTCAGGTCACACCAGCAGGGCAGGTGCAATAATCAACCTTTCTACTTTCTACGTCATAGAACTAAGAAAATCACATTCTTTTTATAGAAAATAAGTAGAATTCTAGCTTTGACCTCTGACTCATAATAAATGAGATGCACAGTAAGATATCTGCTGTAAACATGTCCTTTTCTAAGTCTTTGCAGTAGCCATCTGGCAGAAGTCTGACAGTGTGCTATTTCTCCTCAAAACATACTTTGACAGAATAATTAATTATGAAATTACTATTACCATACCAGCTAGAGAAATTGTTAAAATAAATCTTATTTATCTACAAAACAGACAAAAGTGATGGCTTAGAAAAATAGAAATAGAGTACATATTAGGGCTTATTCTCTTCTCTCCCCTTGAGTGACATATTATCTCTTGTGATTTGGGATGTCATTAATAGAAGTGTGAACGTCTTGAGGGCAAGTGACCACCATCATTACAAATACAGAGCTGGAAAATATTTTGTCCAACCTCTTCTTTTTTTTTAGATGAGAAAACTTAAATTCAGGGAGATTAAGGGATTTGTTCACTATCCCACAGGTAGTAAGAGACAGAGTCAGATAACTTTTGGGATTCCAAATTTCAAACTCTTTCCACTTTCTATACCATACAACCCATTCCTAAACCTGTGTTGCAGACTACTTAGACCTACTACTAATCTCTCTGTTGTCCAATGAGTGTTACTCATTTTAAATTCTTCATAGATTATAATATTCAGTGACTCACAATGGTAGAAGATTCATATTAAAAAAGATAGACCTTTGCTTAAGTGAATTTGGGGTCAATTAAAAGGAGTAGGACATTACCTGGCACATAATAGACACTTCAAAAAAATTTGCTTTTGCAATTGAATGTTCAATCCTTTCAATAATGCATATAGGAAATAACAATATCCATTAACCCTTCAAGGATAATCAGGTCACTTCTATTAGTATATATGTTATCTCTCTGACCGTAGCTCACTTCTCATCTACAAAATGAGAAGACTGAAGTAGATGGTGTTTGAGGTCTCTGCCAACTGTAACCTATGGTCCAGTGATCTCATAATTCTCTTGCATCTTCCTCAGTTGGATACTGCTTGCCATGGTAACCCTCTTCTATCCTGTCCAGCATAGATCTTTTTTTCCTATAGTTCTTGTGTGTTTTTCCCCTTCATAATAATAATAACAGGTGTATGTAGTGCTTTCTATATATCAGGCACATTGCTAAGCCTTTTATAAAGGTTATATATACACACATACATATACATATATATAGATATACATAGATACATATGTACACACACATATATCATATAATGCTCAAAACAACCATCAGAGGTAGGTTATCCTCATTTTATTTTCTTTATTTTTAAAGGATTTTTTTTAATTAGCAGAGAATTATTTTCTCTCACTCACACTCTATTGGGAGAAAAAGTAAAAGACAAACAAAATCCATGTAACAATTATAAAATGTTGAATAAAGCTAATTCTCTCATTCATGTACTAAAAAAAATGTGTGTCATAGTGCACCCTGAATCTATTACCTTTCTCTCTAGTGGTGGATAGCATCCTTTTGGATAGTCACTGCATTGGTCAGTTATTACAGTTTTCAAAATAGTTTGTTTTTATTGTATTGTTGTTATTATATGTTTTTCTTCTGCTTCTACTCATTTCATTGTTCATTGATTGGTCTTCAAAATTGTTCATTTTTCATAATATTAATGTTATAGTATAAATTGTCCTTTTGGTCCTGCTCACTTCACTCTGCATTATTTTATCTCAATCTTCCCATGACTTTTAAAAACCATCTATTTTGTCATTCTTATAGTACGATAGTATTCCATCACATTTATATAAGATGATTTTCTCCAACATTCCCCAATTGAGGGCTATCCACTTTTTACAATTGCCATCACGAAAAGAGCTGCTATAATTATTTTTGCATACATAAGATATTTTCCTATTTCCTTCATTTCTTTTGGGTATACATTAGTATTATTATAGTTGGGTCAATGGAAATGCTCAGTTTAGTAACTGTGAATCCATTCACAGTAGTCTAGTGGTCAATCAACACAAAGACCCAGCCACTAGGATAAGGAATTAGTATTTGACAAAAATTGCTGGGAAGATGGGACAACAGCATAAATTAGATTTGGATCTGTAGTTCTTCACCTTCCAGCAGATGGCACTAAATGTAGTCTTTTGAAGCTGGTAGTGAGCTAAGAAGAGAAAAGAGAATCTAGTGCAAATTTCTTACCTATGTTAGATCAATGTTGTGTCTTATACTAAATTCTATGTACTATTCTTAGTGCTCTCAAGATAGCATTGATTATTTCTCTTTCCATGGAACAAGATCTCCATAGGGAGGAAAATTTCAGGCTTTCTATCATGGTATATAGTAGGTTTATAGGTCAAAATGTAGTCCAGGATGCTTGTCCCTGAAGCCTCTCGATGTACACTCCCAGAGGCTTGAAAATATAATAAAATTCTAGGGCAAAATTTGATGAGGTTTAAAAAAAAAGGCAGCATGGTATAGTAGGCAGGAAAAAAAATAGCTCTGCAAATGAAAGCTTTGTTTCAAATCCAGCCTCTGACATACACTGATATATACATATGATCCTGAGTAAATTGCTTAACCTCTCAGTATAACAGACAAAAACCCTCTAAGGTTATAAATGGTAAAGTTGATGTTGATGCGGAAACATAGAGAGAACTTCTAGTACTGAAATCATAGATAAAGTTTAGAAAAAGTAGAGAGGCAGATGCAGTCAAGGGAAGGATTTATGAAAGGAGGCACTATAAACACTGGTTTCAAAAAGCATTTTCACCCTGTTTTTAATTCTTTTTACAAGGCATGGCTTTCTTGGTAAGGGCTGAGATAAGAATGTATTTGGAAATGAAGGTGATATAAAAATATTAACAATAATTTTAAACTATTTTAAAAAACACTAGGTTCATAAAGAAGGAGGATGTTTCAGATTGAGACAACCCAGAAGAAGAGACCAGAACACTTACATGCCCCAGAGTAATAGAATATATTGAGAGAAATCAGGAGACAGAATTCCAGTGATTTTGCTGGAAGCCTCCAGAGGTTGGAGTGAATGGTTAACACGCTAGACATGAAGTCAGGAACTGGCGACTTATTAGCAGTCTGACCTGGGGCACTTCACTGAATCCCTCAGCTTTAGAATCTCTCATCTTAGGAAAATTGGTGAAAAAAAACACAAAAAAATGTACATTTGAAAAAATTGTAAAGTGTTTTGCAATCTTCAAAATGCTAGCTATTATTAATACAGGTAAAAGAAAGAGCAGCTATTAGAACAACATTGATGATTAGGGTCCACGCAGAAAAGACCTTGCTACTCTATCAGTACTAAGTCAGCGGTGTAAGACTTATATAGTAATATATTCCTGCGGCTCACATATTGACTTAGAAAACTTCAAATTAGCATTACCCGTGTTTTATCATACTTTGATTTACTGTGTCAAACATTTTCCAGTTACATATTAATTCGTTCAACAGCACCTCTTTTGCTGGGCTGAACCAACTGGGCATTTCTAGCTAAATAACCTGAGAAAAATAATTATGGATTAAAATAGCGATAAGAAGGGTGGGAATTAGGAAATGATACTGGAATCAAGTGAAAAATCCCAGTCTCTGTGGGAACTTAGAGTGAATTGAACCAAGCAACGTGAGACTGGGAGGCCCCTAAGATTACTAATTTGTAACCAGAGATTCTCTCACATGACAGCAAAACAGTTCAATAGCATTTTGTGATAAAAAATAGTGAAGAACATGAAGAAGTGATACGATGGAGAGAATCAATGGATTCTCTCAGAATGACAGTGATAGTGCACATGTCCAAATAGGAACATCAAGGTCTGGGGAATCTTCTATATGGGGAGAATTCTAGGCTATTGTTTTTTTGTCTCACTTGCCTCTCACCAGTTCCAGTAGAGGCCCTAGGGACTTTTCTCTATTCTTATCCTCAAAAACACTGTAGGTCCCCAAGTCAGCAAAATCTAACATGTTGCCCAACTTTATTGAGTAGTTTGTTTTGGTAAAGAATCTGTGACTGCCTTGCTTACTTTTGTCTCCAAAATGCTTAGCAAAGGGTCTTCTTTATAATAAGTGCTTTAAAAAATGTTCATTCATTCCTTGGTTTCTTCATTTATTCACTGCTCCTTCATTTCACAGGCTGGAAATAGTATGAGCTTATCACGTACTTACGTTTCACTCAATATCTCTAGTCATTCCACTTACGTTTTACTGTTCCGAGTGTCTGGGTCACATCAGAAGCATATACCGTGCTCAGAAAGGTAATTTATGACCCCTATTGATATAGGTACAAGGTGCCCAACAAAAAGGGCATTTTTCATTTATCCACATCTTTGGATGTGGGCCCAGAATTGCCTTCAGCTTCATTTATATGAAATCAGGCCATTGACAGTATTTGGCCAACTGCTGGATCTGATGTCATCCATTATTGTTC
Source organism: Notamacropus eugenii (assembly GCF_028372415.1). Classification (NCBI taxonomy): domain Eukaryota; kingdom Metazoa; phylum Chordata; class Mammalia; order Diprotodontia; family Macropodidae; genus Notamacropus; species Notamacropus eugenii. The sequence continues at coordinate 122,952,984 of NC_092873.1, forward strand.
CTGAAGCCTAAATGCAGCCTTCTAAACTATGGGCATTTGGAAAGGCAGATAATTCAAGTATTTAAACATGAGAAAAGTGAGATTATAATCCTGCTATTCTTTGACCACTGAAATCCTTATATCAGAAATTCCTAAATTATATGAAGAGAATGAGTTGAATGCAGATTTCTCATCCCTCTCTGACTCACTGTCTCCATCCAGAAAACAAAACAAAGAAACCTGGAAACCTCGTTGTATAAGACCATGCAGTATATTGTCACCAACTCCCCTTAGGAGATTACACCATTCACAATATTTAAGAAAAAGTCTTTAGTTATTTTTTTTATTATTATTTTTTATTTAGAAGTCAAAGAAAGGAATCCCTCAAACAGACAATTTGGAATGTAATGCCACATACCAATGAACAATCCTTACACAGAACCTCATTCATTGACAGACATAAACAAAGTTGAGCATCCCCTCTTGAGCATCAGGTATCCCCTCTTGTAGCTCAGCAGCATGTGGCTTAACTACATCCTCAAAACCATGTCAGGTGTTTTTTTCCATCATCACTCTTCCAGCAGTTGTCCACAATTCCCAGAAGATGCTTCTTTGTTGGAGATTCCTACTTTACTTTTCTTTTCTGCACAGTGTAACTTACATGCCTCGTGATATTCCTAAAGTACAAGTCGGATTATGTTATTCCCCTTCTCAAGAGGTTTCAGTGGCTCCCTATGAATTTATGGAAAGACTACAAAATCTACTGTTTTGCCCTACACAACCAGGATGCCTTTCCAGTCTCTTTACACTTTACTCTCCTATACATATTTTAAGATCTAGCTTCATTGGTCTTGCAATTCCTCAAATAGGCCCCTTAATCTCCAGGCTTTCTGCCTTTTCATTAGTTGACCCTCATACTTGGAATACTCTCCTACACTTCTACCTCCTAGCATCTCCCTGACTCCTTCAAAATTTAACTCAAACCTTACCTTCTGCAAGAAAATGTTTTTCTGGCCTTCTACCACTGCTAGTGACTTTCTTTTGGTATTACCTTCTACTTATACTGAAAATATTTTGTATGAATATTTTTTTTCTTATGGTTTTCCCCATTAGAATATGAAGTCCTTGAGGGAAAGAACTTTTTTTAACTTTCTTTGTCTCTTTAGCTCTTGGATCTGTGCCTGGCACACAGTAAGCACTTAAAGTTTGTTGAGATTTGGTTCCCAACTTAATTCCCATTTACATTTTCAGTTCTATTATCTATTATTTCCCTTCATATAATCTTTGATTAAGCCAAAGTGACCTTATTGCTATTTCTCCTTAAGCATTCACAGAACATAATTTTAGAGTACATAATAAAACTTTTTTAAAAAATGAATGCTTAATTATGTAAGGCACATTTATTCAGGAAATTGTGAAAAGAAATCTAAAATCTGACTGTCTATTTTTCATAGTAGCTGAATTTTATTTTGAAAATACAAGCATTGCAAAGGTATCCTTTCATACAAATTCTACCTTAACTACAGAGTTTTTTTAGTCACATGTATTTGGTGAACAAAGCACCCTTCCCACTAGATGCCACCTTCTAAACTACACTTGCATTCTTCCATGAAAGGCTAGAGATAGACTTTAAGGTCTGGGGACCAGAGGCATAGCTTTTTTATGTTAACTTTGTTTGCTCTCCTTTGGGAGACTAGTGAAAGCCCAAAGGTAAATAAGAACTGGGCTGAGTTTGGAGAAGCAAAGCAGCATTTGGAAACAAAGTTGGGGGTAGGGGATGTCTAATTATTTTTCCTTGATGTGGCACAGCCTACTAAAGTCCCTATTAGTTTTTCTTGGAAGCTTAAAGGAGAATAAACAACCTACTTAACTGGGACAGAGGGGAAAACCTGGAAAATGACCATAAAGAGACTTTCACACATATATGATGATAGTGCTTCGGGGGGAAGGTTTATTCACCAATATTGCATGAGTAGCTTAGGTCACATTGGAATGCAGCACAATACAGCTGAAAATGCATGGTTTATAGGGTGAACCAAGATAAAGAGAAAGAAATGTGTCTAGAGGTGACTCCAAATCATTGTCAACACAGTCCAGGGATGTGGAGGAGGGAGAGAGAAAGAGAAATAGAGAGACAGAGAAAAGTTATATCATCATACTTATATAACATGATATTCTTTCAGAGAACACGCATGTTGAATGGAGATGGACTAGGGGCTGATATTATTGGACAGCTATGTCCTTAGAATATAGTAAATTGAACTTTAGGGATCTCCTAAAGAGCTCAGAGAAGCATCCTGTGAGATGAAGATATGACTCCATCTAAGTAGTGCTAAAATAAATGAATGAATGAATAAACAAACAAATGAATAAATAAGGAGTTGCTTGAGACTGATGTACAGACAAATAACCTGCTGTCAGGGAAAAATCAATCAATAAATATTTATTAAACACTCACTATGTTCTAGGCCCCATGTAAAGTACAGGGGATACAAAAAGAGACAACAAAAAGTCCCTGCCCTCAAGGGAATTACAATCTACTGGCAGAGACAACATATAAACAAATATATGCAAAACAAGCTATATAGAGAATAAGTTGTGTGTTCATCTTTCATTTTCAAAGAAGACCATAACATCAGAGAAATGATGACATAACTTGCACTTGACTTTGTTTTGAGTGCGGGAGGGAGGCAAGGTCACCAGCCTCACTTTCTCCTTCTGAGTCATTTGAATCCACTGACCAGATATGCATCAAGATGACTGGAGATGGCCCAGGATGCAATGCGAGATCTTGGCCTTTTCAGGTACTCACATAGAAGGAGCTAACACCCACTGAGTGAATAGGCCTCTTTAAGAAGCAGTCAGGGAATGGCCCTTACATTGAACAAAAGAAAAAAAAAATAACTAAATCATCATGGGAGGGACAGAAAAACTGTTACTATTGATAATCACTCTAAATGAGCCATTAAGTGGAGCTTGGGCAGGGACCTATTGCTCTCCAAACTATGGCCTTCAGAGAGCACTGAGTTTAAGGTTTTGTGAAAAATAAAGAAGGAAGGAAGGAAGGAGAGAAGAAAGGAAGGAAGGAAGGAAGGGAGGGAGGGAGGGAGGGAGGGAGGGAGTACATCTAGCCATTAAACTACAAAGGAAGGGGAGAGAGGGACAGAAGAGAGATGATGAGCTGGGTTCCCCAGCTTGCTGGGTCCCCACTCAGGCAGTTCAGTCTACTCACAGGTTGTGTTCATCCTTTGTTTTTGAAGAAAACCATGACATCAGAGAAATGATGACATGACTTGCACTTGACTTGTACTGAGTGAAGGAGGGGCTGTGCAAGGACACCAACCTCACTTTCTCCTCCTGAGCCATATGGATCCAGTGACCAGATATTCATCAGAATGACTGGAGATAGCCCCATAGAGAATAAATAGGAAACAATTAAAAGAGGGAAAGTACTGAAATTAAGAGGTGTTAGGGAAGGCTTCCTGTAGGAGATGAGATTTTAGTTGGGACTTATAGGAAGTCAGGGAGTTCAGTACAGTAGAGGAAGGAAAACATTCTGGGGTAAAGTCAGAAGAAATGTCTAAGGACAAGAGATGTAGTGCTTATTTGTGAAACAATTAGGAGGCCAGGGTCATTGGAATGAAAAAGGTGTGTTGGCAAAGGTGTAAGGAGACTGGAAATGTAGGAAGGAAGTAGGTAATGACCTTTAAATGCCAAAGAAAATACTTTGTATCTGTTCCTGGAGAAGGTCACTAGAGTTCATTAAATAAAGCTGTGACATGATCACACTTGCACTTTAGGAAAATTAGTGGTTGAATGGAGAATGGATTGGAGTAGAGACAGATTTGCCATCAGGCTATTGCAGAAATCAAGTGTAACAGTAATTATAAAAGTTAAAAATGTTTCCCACCTATTGAAGGGTCTGTTCATTAAAGGAAATTTGATTAGGGGAGATCCTTTTTTGTAGCGAGACCCATATCTTTTGTTAATTTCTAATGAGTCACTGGTTCTCAAGAGTTATGATACCCTCTACATCTGAAAAGTCTCTAAATACTCTGAGGTGAGGTTTTATTTTGGGGCTTACACACTGGAAGTGTTTGTCCAGGTGAGGCTCTGGGTAGTGGCTAAGGAGCCCCCTGGCTTTTAAAATGCAGATGTTGCTGCTTCTCTCTCTGGTAACCATATATGTATGGTCAGACAGTTGAATCTGTCTGTTGTTCTGTAACATATGTAGTGCTTACAGTCAGGCAGTTGGAAGCCCTGTCTGTTGATCTTTGTTTCTCTATATTTTTCCTGAAGTTCAGGGTGCTGACTTTTTCCCCTGAACTAAGTGAATGATATATGTTCTTGATTAAAGTGAGTGTTGACCCCTCAAAAGTTGCTTTTCTTTTAGAAAAGCAGATCAAAGAACCTGTACAGCAGGCAATCTTGTGTATGTCACAGTCCTTGCTGATGCATCAAAGCATAAGACAATGAAGGACTGCACTAGAATGGTGACAGTGTCAGAGAACAAAAGGGGGTATATTCAAGAGATGTTGGAAAGGTGAAATCTTCAGGTCTTGGCAACATGTTGGATGAGGATGGGGAGATAGCAGGGATTCTAGGATGACTCTTAGGTTGCAAGACTGAAGAACTGGGAAGATGGTATTGTCCTCTATTGTAATGGGAAAGGTAGGAGCAGGGGAAGGGCTTAGTGGAAAAGATAATGAGTTCTGTTTTGAACATATTGTGTTTAAGATGTCTTCTAGACATCTAATGTGAGATATCTAAAAGGCAGTGAGAGATGCAAGATTGGAATTCAACAGAGAGGTTAGGGCAGGAAAGGTACATTTGAAATATATCAGCATAGAAAGGGTAATTCAATCCATAAGACCTGATATCACTATATGAAATAGTATAGAAATGGAAAAAGGCCCAGATAACCTTGATAGATAATAATAGCTTTTATCTACAAGGTTGTTGTATTCTATGATAGCATGATATCTAAATAATAGCTATCATCATCATAATTGTCACTTTACAAACCTTAAAGCAGAATGCAAAAAAATTCTTTGTTATGGTTCTCTACAATGGGGTGGGGAGTGATAACGTGGGGAACTCTGAAGATGAAAAACTTCATAAACCAATAAAATCATGTTTTTAAAGCAATAAATATGTACAGATGATTAAAATAGTAATAAAGGATAGAAATCCCCAAGGGGCTCTTGTAGTTAGAGGGTACGATCAGGATGAGGATAAATCAAGGAGACAGAGGAATGGTCAAAGGAGTAGGAGGAGAATAAGAGAATGATGTCTAAAAACCTAGAGGGAAGAGTGTATTAAAGAACAGAGAGTCAAAGGCTGCAGAGAGGTCAAGGAAAATGAGGACTGAGAAAAGGCCATTTGATTTAGCAACTAAGAGGTCAGTAGCAACTGTTCTTTCCCAGTTCAAGCACTATCTTTCAGTTGAGTGTTTTATGGTTTATTAGACTGTCCTGATTACAAGATTTTGTAGAAGGGGAGAAAAAGGAAGTGTTAAGATGAGACAACAAGTACTTTTTCTATTCTTATGTCAAAATTACACATAGATCAGGATGAATTATGCCTTCAATTTCCACAGAAGATCTATCTTACTTGTTACCTTTCCCAGTACCTATAATTGCTTGCTGCCATACCCTGATTTCCCATTCAATTTGTATTACAATCTATGTGGCCTCTTTGTTTTATTAAAACAGGATACCATGTTAATACAGATGGGAGTAGTAATTTGGACAGGTAAGGAACACAATTCTATCTTTGGAATGAATAAAAAATCCATATGAAATACTTTGCTCTAAGCATTGAAAATAAAAAGAAATAAGTAAGATTGACCCTTCTCACAAGGATCTCACATTCTAATAGGGTAAGTCCACATATATGGGAAAGTTCAGCTGCAAGTCAGATCAAGAGATCTCACTGATCCCCAAGGTTCAATTTCTGATTCAATTTCCAATCAGAGTATTATGGTTTTTTCCTCTGTCTGTCTGTCTCTGTTTCTGTGTATGTGTGTGTGGTTTTCCTCTACATTTTCAATAACCACCCCGTGCTCAATCATCTACCAAGCAACTATTATATCAGACTCACTGTTCTAAATATAAAGAGGGATGCAAAGATGAACAAGATATATAGCACCTGCTATAAGACTTACTAACTACTAAGAAGCTCCTGAGTCAACAAAGTGGCCAGGCAGTCAGAGAAGTGAACTAAGACTTTGTTAAGTTGGGAGGCATTCTTTCCAGAATTGTTACTATAATTAACGTACTGCATTCAACCCTAGTCAGATGTCATCTGTATGATTTATTCAGTTCTTGGTGCAAAGTTTGATGAGGGTTTTTAATATACTGAAACACATCCAGGGGAGGGTAACCATGATGATAAGAAAACTGAAAATCACATTAGATGAGAATTGATTGAAAGAAAAAGAAGACAATGATTAAGCATGCAGCTAATTGGTATGATGAGAAGAGGGTCAATTAAAGACCCAGGTTAAAATTCCACTTCAAATACTTATGAACTGTTCAATAGTGGACCAATCACTTAAACATTCTGAGCATCAAGTCTCTTTATTTGTGAATAGCACTCCTATCTCACAGTATTGTTAGGAGAATCAAAAGAAACAGAGGCAGCTAGGTGGCACAGTGGATACACTACTAGACTTATAGTTAAGAAAACCTGAGTAGGGTGGAGCCAAGATGGTAGAGTAGAAGCAGGGACCTGCTTGATCTCTCTCTCCAAACCACTCAAAATACCTGTAAAAAATGACTAAACAAATTCTAGAGCAGCAGAAGTCACAAAATGACAAAATGAAACAGATTTTCAGCCCAAGACAATCTGAAAGACTGACAAGAAGGGTCTCCTGCACCAGCAGAGATAGGAGTGGAGTAGGCCTCAAGGCATGGAATCACTAGCAGCTGCTGCAGTTTCCAGAATTCTCAAGCCACAAATGACAAAGACAACTTCAAAGGTCAGTGAGAAAGCTATCTCACCTGGGTGAGAAGGGAGCATGGTCTGGCCCCAGCTCCAAGGCAGTTGTAGCTACTGCCACAGAGGTGGCTGCTTCTGCAGCTCACAGCCTATAGACCATGGAGGAATTGAGTAGCTGATCTGAGTCACAGTCCTTAGTGGCAGTCCTGGCAAGAGGAGGAGCACTGGCATAGCAGAGCTGGTGGTGGATGTGGAGAGGGAAACCTACTCTCAGTTCCAGGGCAGAAAAGAGTGCTTGTGGTTACTCACAGACCAGAGCATAGGCCAGGAGAGGAGTAAACACCTCTCCCTTGATTATATCACTTGGGAGGAAGTGAGAATTTACAGGTCCCTAAAGATATCTCTGAAAACAGCTACACAAAACCTCTGAAACTTGAGGTAGTATACCCTCCACTTAACAAAGAGCTCAAAAGTCAAGTAATTGGCTGGGAAAATGTCCAAAATGGTGGAAAAATAAGACTTTAGTTTACTTTATTGATGAAATTTTCTTCTGTCCTTTTGGATGAGAAAGATCAGAGTATACAATTGGAGGAAGATCAAAGCATACAACCACAGGAAGATAACAAGTTCAGGGCTCCTATATTCAAAGCTCCCCCCAAATATGAAATCGTCTCAGGTCATGGAAGAGCTCAAAAAGCATTTTGAAAATCAAGTAAGAGAAGTAGAGGAAAAATAGGAAAGAGAAATGAGAGTGATGCAAGGAAATCATGAAAAAGAATCAACAGCTAGTTAAAGGAGATCCAAAAAATGCTGAAGAATTTTAACACCTTAAAGACAGACTAACCCAATTGGCAAGAGAGGTCCAAAGAGCCCATGAGGAGAAAATGCCTTAAAAAGTAGAAATGGACAAATGGGAAAGGAGGTTCAAAAACTCACTGAAGAAAATAATTCCTTAAAAATTAGAATGGAGCAGATGGAAACTAATTATTTTATGAGAATTCAAGAAATTATAAAACAAAACCCAAAGAATGAAAAAATAGAGGACAATGTAAAATATCTCACTGGAAAAACAACTGACCTGAAAAATAAATGCAAGAGAGGCAATTTAAAAATTATCTGTCTACTTGAGAATCCTGATCAAAAAAAGAGCCTAAACATCATCTTTCGTGAAATTATTCAGGAAAACTGCCCTAAGGTCCTAGAACCAGAGGGTAGAATAAAAATGGAAAGAATCCACCAATCGCCTCCTGAAAGAGCTCCTAACAGCAAAACTACTAGGAATATTGTAGGCAAATTTCAGAATTCCCAGGTCAAAGAAAAATATTACACCTAGGCAGAAAGAAACAATTCAAGTATTGTAGAAATACAATCAGGATAACATAGCATTTAGCAGCTTCTACACTAAAGGATCTGAGGGTTTGGAATATGATATTCCAGATGTCAAAGGAGGTAGGATTAAAACCAAGAAACACCTACCCAGCAAAACTAAGTATAATACTTTAGGGGAAAAAATGGAATTTCAATGAAATAGAGGACTTCCAAGCATACTTGTTCAAAAGACCAGAGCTGAATAGAAAATCTGACTTTCAAATAAAAGAATCAAGAGAAACATGAAAAGGTAAACAGGAAAGGAAATCCATAAAAAGAACTCATTAAAGTTTCAAGTTAACTAATTTCTTAGAGTCTAAAATATTAGGAACTGTGTTCCTTCATTGGACCTAGTACATTCTTTCCTATTATCCTCATGTGACATTAGATTTTCTTGATGAATATAGAAATTTTATTTTGGTTTGAGAGTTAAGTAACAAGGGACACAAAGGCACGATATAGTTATACATTTGGAAGCTAGGAAAATGGAAAAGTAAATACTCTTGACATAATCAATGAAGGTTTTTTCAATGAAAGAAGCAAACTGGGCTTACCCATTTGGGAGGACAAAACAGATTTTGGGTAGAAATTTCTGCCTTCTTCACTACTGTTCCAGTACCAAGTGAGTTGAGCCCTTTCTCTGATAGCTATTTTGGTTTTGCCAACCCCAGCACATTTCATTTATGAAAGTTATTATTCATGCTATTGTTATTAAACTCACCTTAGTTACAATCAGAACCTCTCTTTCTTGCTTTGATTCTTAAAAATATATTTGAAGAGAATTGATGAATATTAATAGAAAGCCCACAAATGTTCATTTTCATATTTGAACCAATATTCAATTTATTCAAAAGATAATATCAAGTATTACTGGAGAAGCCTACATAAATAAGAGAACTGACATTTCAGAGTGAAATATTACATTTTCTGCACATGATTTGCATAGGTTACTGAAATGTTATTCTTAATACGATATTTCTCATTACCCATCTCTGATGCATTGACCTGAGCCATTTCAGTAAACATTTTCTACGTGACAATTTTTCTTCTTGAGTTTACCATAAGTAAGAATTTAATCAATTTTAACACTAAGCAAAGTACTAAAAAATAGATAACCTTATTGTATGATGGTTTAACCTAACTATAGAATGAGGAAGAATGAAATTGTCCATGCATTGAGGATTGCTTTAATAACATTGCAATTACAATTAGAGTTACAAGGGCAATATGGAACCTGAAAAAAATGTGAAAATAGGATGTGCTAAAAGTAGATCCAGAGTTATTCTCTTTTATGGTATGAATTAAATGGGATGGAAATCCTACCTCCAATTTCTTTATTGTTGAGTTAGAGCCTGTTGGTTTGTACTGTAACTGGTGAAAAGGGAAGTATGGTGAACTGGATGCATGTAACAAATATGGGAGGTCCTAATATGTTCCCAGGATATGGCGTGTTGCCATTGACCACAGCCTCTTGGAACAAGATAAAGTCATTCAAACAGTTAACAGATGTTAACTATAGTTGAAATACAAAAGTCTTATTGCTAAAATTACTTAGGGTCATATTGAGATTTGGCTCTTCATTCATAACTTAACTGACTTGGCAAACAGAAAGTTGAGATCCAGAAGCAAAACGTATAATATCAGGCCCACACACTATGTGGAATCTCATAAACTACTGAAAATATGTACTCTGTGTTGAACCAACTTGATTAAGTATTAACCAAGTATTCAATATTGGGGAAATCTGCAGTCAATTTTCAAGTGAATTAAAAAAGTTATTTCTGTCACAGCAATATATGACATTTTCTAAGTTCTAATATGTTTATACACTGAATTGTTTTATTATTTATCCATAAATCCTTCTATTTACCTGGTATCCATGCTATGTTTTGAGTCAACAATCTTCTTTTTAAGAGCCCAGTTCCACTTCTGCCCATCATTTCACATTTCCAAATAAAGTGACAGTAATGTTTTTCAGGTGAGATTGAGCTTCCAAGTTTCACAATCCAACCTCATTCATGTCAGACATTGAAGGAGGCCTGAGCTACTTTAGAATTTGTTGTCTTATTTATAGCTCTACAAATAAAGTTCCCAGCTTCCATCACTTTGTAAAGATTCACTCCCTGGTCAATGGAAAAATGAGAAAGAAGAAAAAAAAGAAATGAAATAATGAAAGGTTATCAGTAGTGTTACTAGCTAGCATTTAAAAGAGCTTTAAGGTTTGCAAAGTACTTTACAAATATCATTTAATTTTATCATCACAGCTGTGGCAAGTTGGTGCTACTATTATTCCCATTTTACAGATTGAGGAAACTGAGGCAGGCAGAGGATAAGTGGCTTGCCTAGAGTTGCCCACCCACTTGCTAGTGTCTGAGCTCAAAATGTAATCCAGATCCTCCTGACTCAGGGTCTAGTAGTAGATCCACTATGCCATCTAATTATCTTTATTCTTTCTATCTGGTTTAATAATTATCCAATGTTAAATTCATCATTCTAAAACTAAATCCTTCACATTTAGTTCTTCCTATGGAACACAGTATAACTGTTTTGATTTATTCTCTTTAATAATATTAATAATAACAACTTACCTTTATATATAACATTTTAAGGCAGTACAGTATAGTTAATATGGAGGTAGATTCAGTTTCAAGGGCACTTAGGTTTGAATCCTGCCTCACACAGTTAAAAGTTATGTCAACCTGTCCAAGTACTTCTCCTCTCTGACCTCAGTTTTCTAATTAATTTCTAATTCTAATTATCTCCACTGGTAAAGCAGAGATGATAGTGCTCAAGGGCATGTTGATCAAACAAATAGTATATATCAAGGACTTTGTAGACCTTAAAGTGCTATATGAATGTCAGCTATTATCAAATATTTTCAAAATATATTTTATCTGCATTATTTCATTTGATAGTCCCAACAATCCTGTGAAATAGATACTATTATTATCCTTTTTTTAAAGATAAAGACACCAGATCAGAGTGGTAAAGTGATTTGCTGAACATCTGAACTGTCATTTCATTCCATGTCTTCCTGGGTTTAAGTTCATCACCCTCATGATCAAGGCTTATAAATAATCATGAGACCTAAAAATCCTAAATATGTTTTTTTTTAATTAAAACATAGTCTGTAATCTTACCCATATGTAAAGTCATGGGGCAACCACAATATAAATATTATATTCACTGATGAACTACATGAAAGGCAGAACAGACTTAGAAGAGACACAAAGAAAGACAACTCAAGTGATCAAAGATTAAAGCAGCTCCAGATGAGGACACATGAAAACAGAAGAACTCTGTATTGTTGCAAGATGAAGACTTGAAGAAAAATGTTTTAAGGCAATAATTTTTTTAGGTAAAAAGAAATTACAGAAATAATTCATGTGTCAGCTTTTAGAAATACTCCAATGATATTTTAAATTTTAAAAATGGAGCTCAAAATAGTTATTGATATGCTTAAAAAAAGGTTGAGAGCAGAGGTTCTTAATCTTTTTGAGTATGTCATGACCTCCTTTATCACTGAATGGAGTGCCAGGCCTGGTGAAACCTCTGGACAACTTCTCAGAATAATATTTTTAAATACATAAAGTAAAAGACATAAGATCGTGAAGGAAACCAATTATATCAAAACAGTTTTCAAAATATACATTAAAAAACATAGTACATATATCATACATATAAATGCATGATATATGTGTACATGGATATTTTATTTATTTTACTTAACCATATTCCCTTTTAACTTGTTTTTGCTATGGAAACTTTTTGGAGGTTTTGAGTTTTGATTTTGGAGAATTTTGAGTTCCATTCTCTTTTTTTATTAAAAGAAAATAGCCATAAAAACATTTTTAACATTTTGGGTGCCTCAAATTATGAACTCTTGGTTTAGAGGCAGTGTATTATAGCTAATAGAGATCTTAGCTTACAGAGGTCTTAGAATTACAAGAAGCTGAATCTGAATCTAACACATACTGGCTCTGTGATCATAGAAAAGTCACTTAACTATTCAGTACCTTAGTAACTTTCTAAAATTACAAATTATAGACAGAACTGCAAACTACAACTATGAAAAGAGTTTCCATAGCAGGACTTACAAAACCTGATAAAATCAATAAAAATATTTAAATTTATTGATAAACCACTAAGGGGTTTTTAAGGCTGAAATTAGCATATCTCTAGTAGGGATTAGCTACTACTTAATCCTTATGTAGGATGCATGTCCCAATGTCTCAATTGAAAATGGGGTTAGGGGAATGAGAAGTGGAGACAGGACAAGTATTTATTAGTACCTATAAATATCTCATTTGATCCTCACAACCACCCTCAGAGGTTGGTGCCATTATCTAATCCCCATTTTACAGATAAGGAAACACAGGGAAACATACGTTAAGTCCCAGATAGTCTCTGAGGTTGAATTCAAAGACTTCAAACAAGTCAAAGCTAGGTGACCCTGGGTATATCAACTGTAAAATGATGATAACCCCTCCAAGGGTTGCCATAAGAATCAAATGAGATATTGATAAAGCACTTAGTACAGTGCTAGGGACATGGTAGGTCCTTCATAAATGTTTTTTCCCCTCTTCCTTTGGCTTTAAAGTGGACTTATTGGGTCCTTCTTTACAGTGATGGAATGCTCTCATGGTTTGCATGCTAACACCTTTTTTGTAAATAGGATTTTGCATACATCCCTGGTGTGTTCCAAAACAGCAGTGACATTTTCAGAAATTTACATGTGTGTAGGGGGAAGAAGGTGTGGGGCAGGGGGAAGGTAAGTGGTACAACAGACAGAGTTCCGGGATTGGAGTCAAGAAGACCTGGGCTCAAATTTGACCTCAAACGCTTATAATCCATAACCTTGCACAAGTAACTTAATCTTGTTTGCCTCAGTTTTCTTATCTGTAAAATGAATTAGAGGAAGAAATGCCAAACCACTCCAGAAGCTTTGCCAAGAAGATCCCAAATGCGGTCATGAAGTCAGACACAACTGAACAACAACATAGGTGAGCATATATATACATGAATACACATATATGTGCATACATACATATAAATTACGATATATGTGTACGTGGATATTTTATATATTTTACTTAACCATATTCCCTTTTAACTTGTTTTTGCTATGGAAACTTTTTGGAGGTTTTGAGTTTTGATTTTGGAGAATTTTGAATTCCATTCTCTTTTTTTATTAAAAGAAAATAGCCATAAAACATTTTTAAAAATCCACCATATGTAAATGAATTTTATTATTGCTATTTCTTGTACAACTATTCCCAGAACCAATAGTTACTTCAGCTTGTATCTTACTTCAGGAAACCCTGGTGTGTCACAGAAATGTCCTTAGGTGCCTTCTCTTTTGGATCCAGAGCACACTCTACTTTGAATTCTCTCATAAAGCTAAAAGGAAATTTTGTATGATTGGCTACATGTGTCAACCAAAAGTTCCTAATTATCTTCCAACAAGTGCTCACAGGAGAGTTTTCAAGCTTCATCAACCATCAAATACTCTCATCACCTCCTCAGAACTCCATTTATAAGTTATTTAAGTTGGATTGTTGAAATACAGGCAAAGAAAAGAGTTTCATTTTAGCAGTTTTCTACCCTTTTGTAGGACTTAAAATGTCAAGAACAAATTTAAGCTGTCATTATCTTGCTTCTTGGAGTAATAACCTATTCTTTTAAAAAAAGTTTTTCTTTAGGTCCATCTCCTAAACATAAAAAATATTATTGCAATACCTTACAAAACAACAAAAAGCTAGAGAAAGTCATGACGGCTTGTACACTAAGGGAAGATTTGGGGCTTCCAAGATCCAAACGATTCAATTCTCTCTCTCTTTCTCTCTCTCTCTGTATATATATATACATATATATATATGTATATATATATACACACACACATATATGTATATGTTTATATATGTGTGTCTATATATGTATGTATATATGTATATATACGCACACACACACACACACACACACACACACACACACACATATATATATATAATATATATATGTTTATTCAGAGTTGAATGGGACCTTAATGACCAGAGTCCTTTTTATTTTACAGATAAACAAACAGACCAAAGAAGGTTGAATGATTTAAACCCTGGTCTGCTGAGTCCAAATTCAGTGCTCTTGTCACTACATTGTGACTGACTTCTCTTGCTCTATGGTCATAACTATTTACCTTATTCTTTTCTCCTAATAGCGATTTAATCTGCACTCTTCTTTTTGCTCCCTTTCCAAATGGAGTGCCATGTCTGGTGAGAGTAGATAGATACAACCCAAGTCATTTTGAGACAAAATGTGTTCCCATGGAATGACCACTGCTTTTGGAGTCAAAAACTCTGGACTGAAATCTAGCCTCTGTCACTTCCTGCCTGTGTGACAGTGAATCATTTTCATTCTCTTTAAAATGAGGAAGTTGGGCTAGGTGATCTCTGAAGTCTCTTGCAGCTTTAAATCTCTAATGCTATGACTTAGGATGCAGTACAATAAAGTGGAAAGATGGTTGGATTTGGAGAGCATCTTGGCTAATATCCCAGATCTGCCACTTATTACCTAAGTGAATAAGGGTTTGCCTCTTCTCTCTAGACCTCAGATTCTTCATCAATAAGGCAGGGAAAAGCATTTTTATAGCATCTACTATGTACGTTTTACAAATGTTATCTCTTGATCCTTACAACAATTCTGCAAAGTAAGTGCTATTATAATTCCCTTTTTACAATTGAGGAAGCTGTGACAAACCAAGGTTTGACAAGGGTCGTACATCTAGAAAATACCTAAGGTAAGTTTGAACACAGGTCCCATGATCCATCCTCTGGGTCACACTGCTTTCTGGACACATAGAAGTTAAGTGACTTGCCCAAAGTTGCATAGCTAGTATCTGAGACCAGATTTGAATTCAGGTCTTCCTTTCTCCAGGACCAATTCTCTATTCTCTAAGTCATCTAAATGTCTTTAAAAGAAAGTGTTAAATTTCATGATCCTTAATGTTCCTTTCATCTTTAAATCTAAATTTCTGATACTTAACAAATACCAAATGTGTATTACATGTTAGGGCATTTAAATGGTTTTTCACCAATATCTAATAAATCTTTCCCTTTTCCATAGTCAATTAAAAAAAATGCTAAATCACTGAATTACTCTGAATCTTAATTTCCTTGTCTATAAACAAGAATAATAATATCTGAATTATCAGTTTCTTGAAATTGTCATGAATATCAAGTCAGACCAAGAGAAATATCATATGTGGAAACTTTGAAATTATATCCTTTAACAGAATGCAATTTCCTTGTATCTTTTTATATTCCCAGAGCTTAGCACAATGCCTGTCACACAGTAAGCACTTAATAAATGTTTGCTGATTGAGTCCATTTCTCTATTTAATTCCCTACTGCCTCGCTAGTACAGTGTCTGATATTTGATAAATGCACTGTGATCGATGGGGGTAAATTGGGGACGATTCATCTAGACTTATGGTTTCACTGATTCAGGAATTTCCCATTAAGAAACTTCTCCCACTGAGGCAGATCAGAAACTTTCCAACAAGTTTAGAGTTTTCGAGAATTGTCTGGGGACCTGGGTTTTAAATGACTTATCTAGGATGACTTGGCCAGAGGTAAGACGCACTCAGAGGTAAGACTTGAATTCCTCCTATTTTCCATTCTCTGGAGCTGAATCTCTATCCACTATGCTATGCTGCCTCTTAAACTGAAGTATAAAATGCTGCAACAAACGTAAGGTCTTATTGTTCTCAATGACTGAGCTGTAGCAATGTTGTTACTTTAAATCTGTCTCTGATATTGGATTTTCATCTCTGAATTTCAGCACACTGCAGGATTGAAATAAAACCTTGACCTCAAAATGAGTTTTCAATTCTTACAAATCTTCTGATCTGGGGCTTCATCGAATATATGAATATTATTTGAATGTATTATAACAACTTACCGTATTGAGTCCCAGACCATTCAGCATATAGATCAAGTCCTCTGTTGCTACATTCCCAGAAGCACCTTTTGCATAAGGACAACCACCTAATCCAGACACAGCGGAGTCCACAACATTGATTCCCATCTGGAATGCAAACAAACAATAATGGTGGATATTTTTTTTTTCTGGATTAGCAGCATAGAGTGACAAAATTTTCATCGTTTTTTGTAGGTAAGCAAAGGATCAGTTCTTCCACAAATATTTGGTTTGCAAGTCTAATGCCAGAATGACCTCCCTTTAACCCTGACTTTTGTCTGTCTACTGAAGTTGGAGAAGGGATACAGTAGGGTCTGCCTATAGCTACCAGAACTCCTGTATTCTATAAAATAGACTGTTATTTTTGTCTTTCTATCTACAGCATCCAGGATAGTGACTTACACATTTTTGATCATTCCTGTGACTTTATAAGCATAAGTAATTCCTGGTGAAGAGCTCCCTCTCTGCCAATGCAGATGAGTCCCTGATCTGAAATTTATAATCTTACTACATCCTGAGGGCACTGAGAAGCAATGCAATTTGCTGAGGGACACATAGCCTATATGTGTCAAAAGTAGGGGTAGGCTGGCAGAGGATAGGTCTGGCAGGCCTACTACACCAGAAACATTTTTAAATTGAGTCTGGTGTTTTGCTATACTTGGCATTCCAAAAATCTTAGTGCTATTTTAAGCTTTAATAACTTAACAATCATATAGCATGCTATGTATATTATTTGCATCCTTTAGAAGTTATCTTCAGTTCTAATTTAAGCTTTAGTATCTTTCAACTTTCTCTATCAGCAAAGACCCAGACATACACAACGGAGCCTGCTATCACAGGTTTTTTGATCTGCTTCTCTAAAAGGAAAAGCAACTTTTGAGAGGTTAACAGTCTCCTTTAATCAAGCACATATAACATTCACCTAGTTCAGAGGAAAAAGTCAGCACCTTGAACTTCAAAAAAAAAAAAATACAGAGAAATCAAAGACCAACAGACAGGCTTCCAACTGTCTGACCATAATCAATACATATATCACAAAGTAACAGACAGGTTCAACTATCTGACCATAGTTACCAGAGAGGGAAGCACCAACATCTGGTTTTTCAAAGCCTAGGGGCTCGTTAGCAGGTTTCCAGAGTCTCTGGCCAAACAAACATTTCCAGTCAGTATGCCCCAAAGTAAAACCTCACCTGCAGAGTATTTATATATTTTTTAGAGCTAGAGGGCATCACAACCCTTGAGAACCAATGCCTTATTAGAAACTTAACAAAAAGTGTGGGCTTTCCTACAAATCTTCCCCAAACTTCCCTTAATGGGCAGGCCCATTCATGGGTAAGGAAGATCTTTAATCACATTAAAATAATGAACAATACAAATACACATACTGTTTCTAGTTAAGGACACTCTTGTTTCTGTACTTTACTCCTAGTAAAGACTCTTCCTTGACAAAGGCAAGATTCAATCAGAGGTACTTGATTATACTAAAGCAAAAACAGCAAAAGATCCCACTTTGCTTGCCATTACACTTTCCCAAGACTTTTGGAACAATCTGTGTATCTTTTATCTGAATATCAGTTGTTTGGAGAGGCTTATTAGACAAACTTAGATTGGTCATAGGAGGGTGACTTTTTCAGCCACAATAATTTGTGAAGATCTTTTTTACAAACATGGAGAAATTATTAATTCAGTGGAGAGTGCTTAAATCAATAAAAGGACAGATGTTAAAACCTACTGTGCTTTGGGTGAGGACACAAAGAAGTAGAAGACCTGAACCTTGACCCAATGAGCAAATCATCATTTTTTTTTTTTTACAAAGACAAGATTTGCATTATATTTACCGATTTTGCTTGTCAAAATCCTGCTTTAGATATCAGAAGTAGGACAAATCAGAAATCTCTGGAGTATCCAGGGAAGGTTTGATTAATGAAATGGGACAAGGGGTTGGTCCTAAATGTTGGATAAAGTCTCCACAAATGACAAGATGACTTGAGACAATAAGAAGATACAGGAAAGATATCATAGCTGTCTTCAGGTATCTGAAGGGCTGTCATATGGATAAAAGATAGATTAGTTCTGTTTGCTTTGATCCTAGAGGACAGAATGGGGAGAAAAGGATAAAAGTTGTAAAGAGGCAGATTTAGGCTTGATGACAGTAAAATTTTCTTGCAAGTAGAGCTATCCCTAAGTGAAACGGGTGACCCTCAGCATGATTTTCTCCTCCGTGGAGGAGTCCATTCAAACTGAAAGTGAATGACCACTTGTCAGATATATTATATTGGGGACCTGAGGAGTGGGGCTTGAGTAAAGGATTTCTGTGGAACATGGTATTTGAGCTGAAGTTTGAAGGGAACCAGGGATTCTGAATTGCTGAGATGAGGAAGAAGTACATTCTAATCATGGAGGACAGCTTTTGCAAAAGCACGGAGATGAGAGACGAACTTAACACATGGGGAAGGGTAAATACACCAGTTTGGCTGGACCACAAAGTACATAAAGGACAATAATGTGTATCGAGTCTGGGAAAGTGGCATGGAACCAAGGTGAAGATTTTAAAATGCCAGTTGGAGGAGTTCCTAGATGTACCTTATGGTAACAGGGAAGCATGAATCTTCTTGAGCAGGCCAGTGACATGGTCAGAGTTGTGTTTAACAAATATCACTTTAGGGGCAGCTAGGGCAGCACAGTGAATAGATCCCTGGTCTTGGGGTCAGGGGGGCCTGCGTTCAAATCCAGTCTCAGATGCTTGACACTTAGCTAGCTGTGTGAACTTAACCCCAATTGCCTTGCCTTCCATACAGCAAAAAAACAAAAACAAAAACAAAAAAAAACAAGTATCACTTTGACAGCTGGGTGGAGCCCTGATGACTGGAAAGTATGAATTGGCAGAGGCAAAGTTTCGTTGTCATGGATTTAAGGTGGCATTGAAGAATCTTAGATTTTGTTAACTCAAGCAAGACCAATGTATTCTTTGCTGTTCTAAGATGTCCAAAGAGAAGAAGTAGAAGAAGGATGAGTGGGGAGTGGTAGAGGCAACATTCAGAGAGGAGGTTTTCATTTTTTGGATGGGGGTGCAGTGAACAACAATGCACCTGTAAATCCACTGTTTAGGACTAATTCAGTGTGTGTTTTGGGGTGACTCAAGTATATAAGAATGTGAGACACCTGACACTGATCTCCATGAGTAGAGAAGGCTTCTAGCAGGGAGGAGTGAGAACACAGCAGGGCATGTTTCAAGAGGAATTTGCCTGTGGTTTGGCTGCCAAGGGAAGGCAGCTGATAGCGTCTTATTTTAATTCATTATTATCACCAGCTATGTTGGTGATAAGCTCATCCATTTCTAGGCTACTGGAATGCAAGTGTTGTCAGCACCCTTTAAACTCTGGAACCCTAAAGTAAAACCCTGATTCCCCTAACAAATTCCAGCTCTGCAGCAGAGTGAAACTATAAGTACTATGCACTTTTCTCCTTCCAGTGAGGTTTCATAGGATTTTACAATGCAGTGTCCAAAGTGAAAACGCTATAGGTAGGTAAAGCAGGCCTGTTGTGCATTGATAAAGATACAGGGAAACACTGCTTGATACTTTGGGCTCGTTTGATGTCTGCTAAATCATCTAAGCAGCAAGACCTAAAAAGTTTTTGTAAAAGGATAGAAACAAAGTTAGATCACTAGCCTATGAAGTGATCTACTATGTTCTAAAATGAATGAGTTTTGGAAATTACTTCTCCTTGTTAACTCTGATTATGTGCCCACTGAGGCCTTAGACCTGCAAGGGACCCAAAGTCCACAAGTGAATTAGGAAAGTAAGAGAGCCTCACTAAGATCTCAACTATATTCCTTACTCCTCTAGGTATCCAGTGCTATCATGCCTTTGTTCATATTATTCCCCCCCTTTTCCCTTTAAAAAAATAACCTAACAAACTCATTCAGGCTCAGAAACAAATTCCCAATAACAGTTTAATGTGATAGCCTTCACAAGGCTACTTGCATTTAGCAGGGATAAAAACTTAAAGTCAACAGCATGGAAAAAGAATTCTAATAGAATATTAGGTATCATGGTGGGATGGAGTAAGGGGATAGTGGTAGGGAACTTTATAGTCAGCAAGGCTTTCTTAGGCCTGCAAAATCACCCCTCAGAGGCATAGACATTGATTTAAGCACACTATACTTGCATGGTGGAGCTAACACACTCTCTCTTAAGGGAGCCAAAAGATGAAGCCTTTATCCCTTTCAGTTTCCCCTCCTCTTGGTGAAATGCTGAGTCTTAGGTGTGGGTCAACTTTCATCCTTAGCTCCATCCCCCAGAGTATCACTAGATTCCTGGGCAATATTTCAAAAGACTTGGAAACAATGTACAGGAAGGATTTAAATGGACAAGAGTCAGTAGTCCCTAGAGTGACACATCTGGGTCAGCATGAGATTACTTCAACAGCATCCAGCAGGTAGACTATGAGCATCATTATTTTACTGTTGTAGCAGTCGTTCCCCCTCTTTCTGGCACCACAGGTCTGAAGACAGGTTAATCCTAGGAGTTATCGACTGCCCCAACCATATCTCTCCTTACTAAGAACTTTGCTGACTTAGGAAAAGAGCACAGTCTTTGTCTCAACTGGTCTCCTGTGAGTCAGAGTAGTTTATGGGCTGAAAGGGGCCACCAGTCCTATCTTAACACCAGAAACATATTTACCTTTCGCTTGTCACAGAGACCAAAGTGAAGTGTTTTCCACCGTCTTGTGTCATACTCATATGAGACTCATAAAATGAGACAAACTGGGGCTCAAAACATTCTGCATGCCCTCTTTTCCTTTTACTATTTGATTGCTTTGCAGGACTCCCAAATCCCTAAGGTCTAAGTGAAATGAGTGGCAGAATGACCTAGTAGTTAAAGAGGCAATCTCAGAGTCCTGAGTTAGATTTTCATCTATTACTGATACAACCTGGCTGGGCGATCCCTTCTTCTCTCCCATTCACTTACTCTCTCAGTACTCCCTGTCATCTCTCTAAAGCTATAAATTACAGTGAAGGTGCCATCCAAAACTTCATTGGTAGTAAAATTTCCTTTCTCTGAGCTCATTTCATTTTTACACTGACAAAACCTTAGTTAAAAAAAAAAAAAGTCTTGTGTCACTGACTAGAAAAGAGTGGAACAGGTAGATGGTTCATTTCTCTTATTTACCATGCTGTTGGAGGGTAACTGGTGGTTAATACTTTCTTTTCTACTAGCTCTTGTGCTACTTTTATCATTTTTTCCTGTGTCATTGATAAGCAAGTTGTTTTTCTTTTTAAGGTTGCTCAAGAATACCAGCTCAAATTTACATGATCTCAACAGTCCTCAGAGGTGTAGAATACGAAGCTCTTTTAAAATTTCCTTTAGTAAAATATTACTTATAACTAGTTTAGTATTCATTTGTTCTGCTAAGTAATTGAATTCTATCTTCTACCAAGAGAAGCTCTGCAGAAAAAAACAGTATTATCTGCAGCCTTATGAAGCATGCTTTCTCACATCAGCATGATGGTTTAGGAATTTGAAAAAGAGGAATAAAAAGAAGAAAAGGGTATTATCTCCCCTCTCCCCACCCTATGTTTATGGCTCTCTCCCCTCTTCTAAGAAATGATTACATTTCACTTCTGCTCAGTGTGAATCAGAAAAACAAAGAACCAACCCCCATACCCCAAAGAAACAAAACACTTGTTTTAGAAAACTTTTCCCCCTCTGTAACAACTATTCACTTTGAAAGGAGAAATAATTGGCAATTTTACTTTTTAGTGTATTTCCTACCATTCCAAGGATAAGACCTAGATCTGTGATTTCGCTGGTGTTGGAAACTCCAAGGTGAGGAAACTACCTCTACAAGTACTGGCTGCTACCTTCTCTGTAACATGGTCTCAAGTAATTGCCCAGAAGTGAAAGGTTAAAAAATTTTCCTAGAGTAGCACCGCACTATTTAAAAGATAATAAAACAATCCTTGAAAGACTTTTCTTTTTCCTCTTCCCTTTTAGTGGAACTACAGGTAAGTAACTAGGTTAGATGCCACCGCCATAAGAGCACCTGTAGGCAAAGATCACCTGTGCAAACGGTTACTTTGAGTGGGACTGCTCCTGTCTTGAAACTAGTAATCTCTGCATCGACACTTAAACTAAATAAGTCTTGACACAAATAACCATAAGGTGGCACTGTTGCACCAAAAGATGCTCTGCTTCACACTGCCCTTTTAGAAGAAATAACGACACAGCAAGAGGAAAAATGAGAAACTGCTGTGTTCCAACTGAAGATAGCAGTCTACAGAAATGCAACACAAAATCAGTTACAGTGTTTTCCTTTAAGGAAAAAGACTTCCACAAACCATGTAGGACACCAAAGAATTAGGGAAACAGCTTGAAGGAGGTTCAGGGGTCATCTAATTTAACCAACACTTGAACAGGATTCAATTCAACAGGATCTCTGAAAGCATGGTATTCCAACCTCTACTTGAAAATATCCCCTAACAGAAGCATCCCATTCTATTTCTGGACATCCAGCCCTACTTGTTAGGACATTTTCCCTTGTTTCTTATTTGAAAAGTTCACCCATTGTTCCAAGCTCTGTCCATTAGGACCAACTGGAACAATTTTAATGTCTTTCACATGTCAGCGCTAGAATGGGTAGGTAGAAGACTTGGTTCAAGCGCTGATCTTTCAACTATGTAACTGTTGGCAAGGTACTTTACCTACAGAACTCAATTTCTTCAAGGGGTTAGTTACACTGGATAATATCTAGTGTTCCTTCCAGCACTAACTTCTATTAATCTATGAAATATTTTTACGTAATTTGTAAATTATTACCTACCACTACGTCATTTGACCCCTAAATCTTCTCTTGCCTAGGCCTAATATCCTTTGTTCTTTCAAATGATTCCAATCAATTAAATTCAATTTTAAAAATTAGTATTGTTTCCAATTATTCAAAGCATCACCCTAGCCACTATCTTTTGGATAAACTCCAACTTGCCAGTGTCCTTCTGAAAATGTTGTGCTTAGAAATAAACTCAGTACTCCAGATGTGTTCAAATTTCAGACAGTACAGTAAAAAAAAAAAAAAAAAATTAATGCTCTATTTCTATGAATGTAGGCTAAGATTGTGTTAGATTTTGGGGTTCTATCATGTCACATTTTGATTTACGTTGGCCTGCAGCACACTAAAAATAATCTGTTTCTAGTCATATATGCTTTTTAAAAAATCATATCTCCCTCTAATGAATTTGTGTTGCTGTTTTTTTTAAGTCAAGTATAGGATTTTAAATTCATTCCAATTAAATTTCATTATCTCAGATCTGTCTTGCTGATCAATCTTTTTTTTTAAATCTCTCTTCTGTCATTTAGTATGTTAGCTATTCTCTGTACTATGTCATCTATAAATCTGCTAAGAATGGCATATATGTACCTTCATTTTGTCAGAGACAGAAATATTTAACAGAACTAGATGAAGTATAGACTCTTGGAGCATTCTTTCCAGGTTCATATCTATTCATTATTCTTTAGATCCCATTGAGTAAAGTCATGAAACCATGTGACTATGGAATCATCTAGCTGACATCTCTCTATCTTTCCCACAAGTATGTCTTGAGAAACTGGCTAAGGACAAGATATTTAATCTCTTTAGCTCTGTTTTTCTTCTCTAAAGTAATGAGTTTGAATTCAATATCTAAGGTCCATTCCATTTGTAAATTCTATGATCTTATGAAATTCATTGTGTGTACTCCAGATGAATTATTAAGATGACTGAAGTTATCAGACCTATGATGCAGATATCTTAAGACACACATGTTCTTTGAAGGATGATCAAAAATGAAAGTCTTAGTCTCTAATCAATACAATAATCTCAGACAATTCAAAGGACCCATTATGAAAAAATACTACCCATCTCCAGAGAGAGATCTGATGAACTCTGAGTATTTATTGACTGAAATATTTTTTTCATTTTTCTTTATGTTTCCTTCTTTTTAATTTTTTTGCAACATGGCTAATATGAAAATATATTTTGCATGATTTCATGTGTGTAACTGATATTTTGCTTTCTTCTCAGTGGGTGGAGGAGGGACTAGTGGGAGGGAGAGAATTTGGAACTCAACTTTTTAAAAAATGAATGTTTGGAATAAATAAATGACTCATTTTAAAAACCCAAGAAAAAAGTCATATAGATTTTAATGAGATTAAAGATGTAGGAAGAGGACATAATAAGGGTAAGATAGGAGAAATTAAAACTTGGGAAAGTGAGAAGTCAGAAAAGGGGACCAAGAAGAGAATGCTAAGGTTTGGGGAAACAAGAAAAAAGAAAGAAAGCTCAAAGATAACATGGCCATTTATATAGTCTTTGAGTCATTAGTGATTGGAAGAAGTCTGCCATTTTTGTATGCAGATTGAATATGTGGGATATTTGAATGTCTTTTACTTTAGGATATGAGTAAATATCACCCAATAGAATTGGTACATTTATCCTTTCAAGATGAATTTATACATATGTATATATCATTACTATTTTTTAAAAAGTTTTATTTTGCTCACATAGGAACTGAGGCCTAGTTGGGTCACTATGGATAGAGATGGGTTTCTCATGTCCTCTTTTCTACAATTCTTGCTCTCACCCAACGCTATCGCTAATATTTATAAAATATGGGTAGGAGAAAGTTGTTGAAAAGAAATGTTATAAAGATAAAAAAGACCATATATACACAGGTTTTACTGCTGTAATCAAATACAATTTATAGCAATGTGACTATAGCACACTAAATTAGATACAGAATCATGATTTTGTTTCTTGGTAAGAAGATTAATAATAAACATTTCCTGTAAGCAATTAATACTGTTTCTGTACAACAGTCCCTTTCTCATGGTTAACTAAAGGCCTGAAAGAAATTAAAAGTTATAATTCTGCCTGAAAAGCTAGAGCACCCCCCACCCACCTTGCTAAAAAAGCTGTTCCACATAGCCCACAAAATAAATGTAAAAATGACTCTCCACAAATTCTAGAGCAGCAGAAGCCACAGAACAACAGAGTGAAAGAGGTTTCCAGCCAAAGGCAATCTGGAAGGCCAACAGGAAAGGTCTATCCCACAGGACACTGAGCTGAGCATAGCCCAGCCCTGGCCATGAGGCACTTTGGAGGAACAAGACCTGAACACACGGCCTGAGCAGTATTCTCAGCAGGGAGGGTCCCAGATTCCTCAACCCACAAGTGACAAAGAAAGCTCCAAAGGTCAGTGTGGGATGGCTTTCTCAGCTGAGCGAGAGGGGATTCCCCAGCTCTAGGCCCAGGAGGTGGCAGCAGCAGCAGTGGCAGGTGGGTGGCTACAGTGGCCCCAGAAGTAGCCTGGGTCCATTGTCCAGGCAGCTCAGCTTAAAGCCTCTGGGGGAATTGAGCAGCTGATCTGAATCTCAGCCTTGGGCATGGTAGTGGGGGAGGAGGAGGAGTACGACCCTCCTCTTGACAGAGACTTCAGAACTCAAGTAACTGGCTGGGAAAATGTCCAAAAAAGGGAAAAAAAAATAAGACCACAGAAGGTTACTTTCTTGGTGAACAGATGTCTCCTTGCATCCTTTCAGATGAGGAAGAACAAGGCATACAGTCAGAGGAAGTCAAGGCTTCTGCTTCCAGGACCTCCAAAATGAATATGAAATGGGCCCAGGCCATAGAAGAGCTCAAAAAGCAAGTCAGAAGCTTGCTAAAGGAGAAGAAAAAAATATGCTGAAGAAAATAACACCTTTAAAAAGAGGCTAACTCAATTGGAAAAAGAGATCCAAAAAGCAAATGAGGAAAAGGGGGCTTTAAAAAGCAGAATTAGCCAAATGGAAAAGAAGGTTCGAAAGCTCACTGAACAAAATAGGTCTTTAAAAGAGAGAGTGGAGTTCAGGGAAGCTAATGACTATGAGATAAACCATGAAGTTAGAAAACAAAACCAAAAGATTGAAAAAACAGAAAATAATGTGAAACATCTCATTGGAAAAACAACTGAACTGGAAAATAGATCAGGAAAGACAATTTAAAAATTATGGGACTACGTGAAAGCCATAATCAAAGAGCCTAGAAATTATCTTAAATGAAATTATCAAGGAAAAATGCTCTGAGCCAGAGAGCAAAATAAATATTGAAAAAATCTACTGATCACCTCCTGAAAAAAGACCCAAAAAGAGAAACTCCTAGGAATATTGTGGCCAAATTTTAGAGTTCCCAGGTCAAGAAGAAAATACTGCAAGCAGCTAGAAAGAAACAATTCAAGTATTGTGGAAATACAATCAGGACAACACAGAATCTGGCAGCTGCTACATTAAGGGATGGAAGGACTTGGAATAGGATATTCCAGAAGCCAAAGGAACTGGGATTAAAACCAAGAAACACTTACCCAGCAAAACTGAATATAATACTTCAAGGGAATAAATGGTCATTCAATGATATAGAGGACCTTTAATCGTTCATGCGGAAAAGACCAGAACTGCATAGAAAATTTGACTTTCAAACACAAGAATCAAGAGAAGATTGAAAAGGCAAAAAGGAAAGAGAAATCATAAAAGACTTTCTATGCTAAACTTTACATTCTTACATGGAAAGATAATATTTGCAACTTTTGAGACTTTTCTCAGTATTAGGGTAGGTGGAGGGATTGTATACACACACACACACACACTCACGCATGTATAGACAGAGTGTACAGTTTGAATCAGAAGAGATGATATCCATAAAAAATAAAATAAAATTAATGGGTGAGAGAGGAAAATACTGGGAGGAGAAAGGGAGAAATGGAATGGGGCAGGCTATCACTCATAAAAGAGATAAGAAAAATCTTGTTCAATGGAGGAGAAAAGTGAGGAGGTGAAAGGGGAAAAGTGAAGCTTACTCTCTTCATATATGGCTTAAGGAGGGAATAACATGCTCACTAAATTTGGTATGAAAATCTATCTTACACTACAGGAAAATAGGGGAGGGGGCGACAAGTGGGGTGAGGAGATGATAGAAGGAAGGATAAATGGGAGAAGGAAGCAACTAGAAGTAAACACTTTTAGGAAGGGACAAGGTCAAATGAGAGAATAGAAAAAAGGGGGGCAGGGTAGGGTGGAGGGCAATATAGTTAGTCTTACACAACATGATTATTATGGAAGTTTTTTGCAAAATGACACATATATAGCCTGTATTGAATTGCTTGCCTTCTCAATAGGGATGGGTAGGGAAGAAGGAATGGAGAGAAGTTGGAATTCAAAGTATTAGAAATGAATGTTGAGAATTATTATTGCATATAACTGGGAAATAAGAAATATAGGAAATGGGGTATAGAAATTTATCTTGCCCTACAAGAAAAGAGAGGGAAGAGTGGGGTGTGATAGAAGGGAGGGTACATTGAGGGAAGGGGTAATCAGAATACAAGGTATTATGAGGTGGGAGAGGGGAGAGATAGGGAGAAAAATTGGAACTCAAAATTTTGTGGAAATGAATGTCAAAATATAAATATAAATAAATAAATTTAAAAAAATAAAAAAATAGAAAAGCTGTTCCAACATGCTTTATTTAATTCTGATGTATATAGCATAGAGGAATTGGAGTTAGGAGAAATTTGAGTTTCAACCTCAGTTCTAACACTTACTAACTACATTAGTCAAATCTTCTTTACCCTAGAAAGTTATTTAACCTCATCTGAAAAATGGCAGTAATTGCTTACACACTGCAAGGTATGGTGAGAAAATAACTTGGTAAATCATTAGACCTGTGGATAGGGAAAGAATGTGTGAAAAAACCAAAAATAGAAAAGATCACAAATGCACAATTTCAATTACACAAAATCAAAACCTTTTTTTACACTAAAAAACCAGTGAAGCCAAAATTAGAAGAGATGTAGATAATTTTTAAAAAAATATTTGCAATAAGTTTCTCTATTAAAGGTATCCTTTCACATATTTATATATCACATTCATGTACGTGTGTGTGATAACAAAGAGAGAGACAGAGAAAAAGAGGAAGGGGGAGAGAGAAAGGGAGAAAAATCATTTAAAATTTAAAGAATAAGAACCATTCCTCAAAGGACATTCAGATAGATAAATAGATGATAGACAGATGGATAGATAGATAGATAGATAGATAGATAGACAGATAGATAGATGATAGATAGAATAGATATAAATATGTACATATATTATTTTATATATATGTATATAAGCAGTTTTACAGGAAGAAATCTAATCCATAGATAGTCATACTTTTTAAAAAATTCTAAAGCATTAGTAACAAAACACAAAATTTTTAAAATATGATGTTCCACCGCACAACTCTCATATTACCAAAGTTGGCCAAAAAAAGGAAAATGTCAAGTGCTTTAATAACAATGGGAAAGCATGTACAATTAATATACTAATAGTGAGAGCTCTGAACTGCAGTAGCCATTCTGGGGAAAAAAAGAAACTAGAAACATGACCAAAATGTTACTATATTGCGCATGTCCAATTATCCAGTTGATCCTACTAGGTCTAAACTCTCAAGAATAAAAGAAAGAACATATTTATCAAAAAGAAATAAAAAATAATATCTATACCACCTCCTTTTACAATGGCAAAGAACTGAAAAATGTGAGCAGGTACCCATCTATTGGAGAATAACTGAACAAATTATGGTGTATGCATATGATAAATACTAGCGTTAAAAGAAATGATGAAGGAATTTTTTTTTCAGAGAAATCTGAGAAGACTTGTATAAACTAATATAGACATAAATAAGTGGAAGTAGGGGAAAAAATAAGACTCTGGAATTCAGATCAATGCAGTGACCAAAGGACTCGTGATGAAATGGAGTACTGACTTTCTGACAGAGATGTAAGGGCAGCTAGGTGAAGCAGTGAATAGAATGCCAAGCCTAAACTCAGGAAGACCTAAGTTTAAATCCAGTATGGAGACAGACACTGAGTAACTGTGTGACCCTGGGAAAGTCACTTAACCCAGTTTGTCTCAGTTTCCACATCTGTAAAATGAGCTTCAGGAGGAAAGCACAAACCATTCCTGTAATTTTGCCAAGAAAACCCCAAAATGGGGTCATAAAGAGTCCAACAAGACTGAAATGACTGAACACCATCAACAACAGAGAGAGGTAAATGAACTTAAATGCAGACTGAGACTTTTCTTTATAAAACATGACCCATGAAGGAATGCGTTTTGCTTGACTAAGTATATAAAAAGCAATTGTTTTGTTTTTCTAGATTCTTCTACGGGGGTGTGGAAGGAAAGAACAATAGAAGGAAAATAAAAGCGACTTTCATTATGATTAAAGAATTAATTTTTTTTGAAAACTGAATAACTTTGTAACCCTAAAATCATCATATAAATTTCAATTATGAACACAATAAAGTACATTTTTCATCACAGAGCCATCCATTTTAAAAACATTTTAGAGAATGCAGAGTGAAAGGGACAAAGGAAAAGGAATACTAACCAGTAAGGGAGAATTAAACTGCCAGAATGAAGACAAATTATAGAGAGCTTCCTTTAATTGTATCTTATCTTAGGCAGTTGCAAAAAAATTGGTACAAGTGTTTGTGGACACTGGCAACATTTCCTAAAGAAAGGTTTTTGTTGTTGTTGCATATATGGGGGATTTTAATGGTATAGAAATTTCTCTGGTTATGAAAATCATTTTACTAATGGTGATTAGCCACTGTTCTATAATCTGTAGTATTATGGACTTACATGGGACACTGAGAGGTTAAGTGACACAGCATCATGAGGCCAGTTTACATCAGAAGCAGTGGTGTTCTTACCTCTGAAACCAGCTCCACTCATCACACTACCAGCTTTATCCATAGTACATCACTACACTACATAAATTGCCTAACTCTGTAACAGAGATAACAGAGATTTGAAAAAACCTCAACCAGAAAAATTAGTTCTCTTTGCCAAGCAAAAGTTATGATGGTAAAGACAGTATTATTTTACATGTAAATGAATTAGCAAAATATTAAAGATGAATATTATGGGCACTGAATAAGAAATGAATATTTTTAAAAATTCATAGAAATTGGCTCAGATGCAATTCAGCTCAGACTCTGGCTGAGATTCTATCTGACCTGCTTGTGAATACAAGCATTACAAATGCTTAGGGTCCTTAAGAGCCAACCCAAGATGAAGAATCTTTAATACACTTTGTTTTCTTTGACTTTAAGAAGGCTTGAGTCAAATTCATTCAAGCAGGGCCCAGACTGTTGGTGTTTTGCGGTCCCCAGCACCCCTAAACCTTGTCACTTGGGCTCTGTGTTAGAGAAGTGGAAATCCCAAAATATATACACAGAGAAGCTTCAAGAGCCTAGAAAACCTAAAGCATGCTGACTGCTCTGACCACAGATGCAAGTCTGGTATCCAGTAGAACTCTAATGAGGCACTCAAAGGAAAAGTCTACAGCAATCTGATCTGAGATGATTCAAATGTCACCGGACATCATAGTATTTGGAACCTAATGAGTCTAGGGAGACCTGAAACCTACCAGCTCCTTGAATGCAGAAATAGTAGGTGAGACGGTGGAAGTTGGCAACGGAGCAGTAACCCAGGAAATTAAGATTGGAACCTGACCACCTATCCAAGGGTATGTGTGTACTTCTAGGGGAAGCAAGTGGAGTGGAACCTCACCCTAGCAAAAGTGCTGAAGCTGAGAATAGGAGTAAATAGAAGATGCCAAAGATTATGAAGAAATATTATGTCTGGAGACATAGGTGGCACGTTGGATAGAGTGATAGAGCGTCAGGCCTGGAGTCAGGAAGACTCATTTTCTTGAGTTTAAATATGGCCTCAGATACTTACTAGCTGTGTGACCTTGGACAAATCACTTCACCCTATCTGCCTCAGTTTCCTCATCGATAAAATGAGCCGGAGAAGGAAATGGCCAATCACTCCAGTATCTTTGCCAAGAAAACCTCCAATGGGGTCATAAAGAGTCAGACACAACTGAAAAATGACTAAACAACAACTGAGACAACCAAAAGGTCAACACAGAGGAAGAGAGTTACTTCACAACCACTACAGTCTCAGGAAAAAAAACTGGCTTGGCCACAAGGACTATAGTAATATCTGGAAGAAATGAACCCAGTGATAAGAAATGAAATTATAAGTGAAATAAGATCTTTAGAGGAAAATAATATGAGAGAGAGTAAATAGCTTAGAATGTCAAGTAGAAAATGTTACCCAAATAATAGTCTGAAAGTTAAAATGGAACAAACAGAACTCAATGACATCATGAAACAGTAAAATATATTAAAACAATTAAGAGACTGAAAAAAATTAAGGTACATCCTGTTAAAACCCTCTGACCTGGAAAATAGATCGTGGAGAAAAAAATTAAGAATCACTAGACTCCCGGAAAACCATGACTAAACAAACAAGCAAAAAAGCTCATTTGTAATTATTTTCAAGTCTTTTTGAGTAGTCTCAGGATCAAAGCTTCTTTTTAGACTGGGAAAGTTAATAGCAGTTAGTGTATGTATCCAAAATGCCTCCATTGAAAACTTGTGATGTTCCTCGGAGGCTTACGATCCTAACACTATTCTAAAGCCATAATTAGGAATTCTGGTGCTTTGGGAATGTTCATTTGGGATGTGTAGGAAGTGCAGAGTCCTTTTGTGTCAGATTCAGTCTTTCCAGAAGAGGGGTAGTCCTTAACCCCCAAAACAAAATAAAGACAAACTGTATAAAAAAGAAAGATAAAAAAAATTCATAGAAATTTGGGAAGGCATTCTAAAGGATGCAGAATGAAGTAGGCAGGATCTATTACATTATTTATATGATGACTATAACATAAAGAAAAGGAATGCAAAGATTTCAGAACTCTGACCAATGCAAGGGGTAATTGATAATTCAGACGACTCACAGCGAAGCATTTCTCCTCCCTCTTAGTAGACAGGTAACAACTATAATTATAGAATGAAGTATATATTTTGAAACATGAACAAAAGAGTGTTCATTCCTTTTTTAAAAAAATATATCTGCACCTCTGAGAAAGAAAGAAAGTTAAAATCTTTGTAACAAAAATTGATGTCTGAGTCTTGAACCTCAATATCAGGTGGCAGACAACATGTTTGACCATGAGTCTTTTGGGATGATGGTTGATCCGCTGATCCAAGATCTTAAGTCTTTCAAAGTTATTTGCCTTTACAATACCATTGTCATCATACAATTTTTTTGTCCTGGTTCTTTTCATTTCATTCCGCATCAATTAATACAAATCTTCTGAGGCCATTCTTTTCATCCTGTCTTACAACACAATTATATTCCCACACATTTATATATTATAATTTGTTATGCCATTTCCCCAATTGATGAGCACTAGCCGAGTTCCTAATTATTTGGCACTAAAAAACTACAGATATTTTGTACATCCTTTGTTACAGGTTGTTTTGCTTATCACCAATCATCCTAATGGTCTCTCTCTCTCCTACCTGTTTCCCTTCCCCTATTGAGTAAAATGTGGTTTTGTACTCAATTATTTACATAAATATATTCTTCCCTCTTTTGACCAGTTCAGTTGAGAATAAGGTTCAAAGTGTCTGTCACTCACCCATTTCTTCCACTTCTTTTTATATAGACTTCTACTTGTGCATTTTTATTATGTGAAACAATTTTCCATAACTTTCTTCTCCCTTCTGTCTATTTCTCTTCCCTTTCCTTTTAATTCTTTTCATCAAGGCAGAACTATTTCTAGACCTTCTAACTAGATTCCCTCTATGAGCCCTGGTGATAATAAGGTTCTGAGGGGGTCATATGTATCATTTCCACGTATTAGAGGCAATGTTTACCCTTGTTTATTCCTTTGTGATTGTTTGTGTTTGTATGTTTTTCTTGACTCCTATGTTTGAATTTTAAAGTTTCCAAGGAACAATAGTCTTTCCTTCAGAAATGCTTGGAAATCCTCTATGGCATGAAATGGTTGTAAGGTTTGTTTTTGTTTTAGGTTTTTGTTTTGGTCTTGGTTTTGGGTTATTTTGTCACTTTGCTTTATTTTTTTTGGGAGGAAGGCAATGTGTAACTTAATCGTGGTTGTAAGCCTACATACTTTGTCACCTGAAATACTGTAATCCAAAAGCTCTACTCTTTCCTGCTAAATTAGATATAATTCTGACTGTGGCTTCTCAGTACTTGATTTTTTTTTTTATTAATTTCTTCCCAGTTACTTGCAGTAGCTCTGGATTTTGACTACCATATTTTTGGAAGTTTTCATTTTGAGGTGTTTTTACCCCTCAGGAGGTGACCGTTCTATTTCCATGTTGATCTCTGGTTCCAAGGGATCTGGGCGGTTTTCATTAGTGATTTATTGATATACGATGTGCAGGCTCATCTTTTGATCATATCTTGTTGATTTGTTTTCTAGGTCAGTTTTTTTTTATTTCTTTCCTATGAGATACCTTACATTTCCTTCTATGTTTTCCACCTTTTGTCTTTGTTTACTATTTCTTGCTGCCTCATGGAATCATTCTATTGCATCAATTCTAATTTTCAGGGAGTTTGTTCCATGGTTTTGTATCTTGTGCTAAGATGTTAATTCCATTTCCAATTATTTCTTCCATAGCTCTAATTTCTCTGATTTCTTTTCCACTTTTCTCTCTAGTGCTTTCATTTCATTTATAAAAGTTTAACTCTTTAAAAATAATTATTGCTTCATCTTTTCCAGAAATTCTGGCTGAATTTTTATTTTTATTTGAGCCTTTCCCCATTTGTATGATCTCTTTGGAATATAGACCTAGAAGTCTTATTGCTGGATCAGAGGGTATGCACAATTTTATAGCCCTTCATTCCAAACTGCCCTCAAGAATGGTTGGATCAGTTCACAACTCCACCAACAATGCATTAGTGTTCCAATTTTCCATCATCTCCTCAAGCATTTATTGTTTTCCTGTTTTGACATGTTAATCAATCTGATAGGTATAACATGATACTTCAGAATTGGTTTGATTTGCATTTCTCTAATCAGTAGTGATTCAAAGCATTTTTGCCACATGACTATCAATAGCTTTAATTCTTCCTCTGAAAACTGCCTATCCATATCCTTTAACCATTTATAAATTGGGGAAGACTTATAGTCTTATAAATTTGATTTAGTTCTCTATATATTTTAGAAATTAAGTCTTTAGCAGAGACAATGGCTATAAAATTGTTTTCCAACCTTTTGCTTCTCTTCTCATCTTGGTTACATTGGCTTTGTTTGTGAAAAATCTTTTCAATTTAATTTAATCAAAATTATCCATTTTGCATTTCATAATGTTCTCTGTTTCTTGTTTGGTCATAAATTCTTCCCTTCTCCATAGATCTGACAAGCAAACTATTTCTTGCTCTACTAGTTTGCTTATAGTATCAGCCTTTATATCTAAATCATGTACCCATTTGACTTTATGTTGGTCTATACCTAGTTTCTGCCATACTATTTTCTAGTTCTCCCAGCAGTTTTTGTTAAATAATGAGTTGTTATATCAGAATCTAGAGTCTTTGGATTTATCAAATGGTAGATAACCATAGTCATTGATTATTGTGTCTTGGGTACCTAAACTATTCCACTGATCCGCCACTCTATTTCTTAGTCACTATCAAGTTAATTTTGATAATAGCTACTTTATAATATAATTTAAGATCCAACTCATCTTCCTTTGCTTTTCTTTTCATTAATTCCCTTGATATCCTGGACCTTTTCTTCTTCCAGATGAATTTTATTGTTTTATTTTTCTAGCTCTACAAAATAATGTTTTGGTAGTTTGATTGGTATGGCATAGAATAAGTAATTTAATTTAGGTAGAATTGTCATTTTTATTACATTAGCTCAGCTTACCCATGAACAACTGATATTTTTCCATTTATTTAGATATGACTTTATTTTTGTGAAAAGTATTTTGTAATTGTATTCTTAAAAGTTTCTGGGTATGTTTTTGCGTGTAGACTTCCAAATATTTTATAATGTCCACAGTAACTTTAAATGGAATTTCTCTCTCTTGCTGTTGGTGATGGTTGGTAATATATAGAGATGCAAATGATTTATGTGGGTTTATTTTATATCCTGTGACTTTGCTAAATTTATTATTTCAAGTAGTTTTTTTTACTTGATTCTCTAGGTATTCTCTAAGTATACCATCAAATCTTCTTCAAACAGTGATAGTTTAGCTTCTTCTTTGCCTATTCTAATTCCTTCAATTTCTTGTTCTCCTATTGCTAAAGTGAACATTTCTAGTACAATAATGAATAAAAGTAGTGATAACAGACATCCTTCTTTCACCACCAATCTTTTTAGAAATGTATCTAGCTTATCCCTATTACATATAATGTTTGTTGATGGTTTTAGATGCTACCTATCATTTTAAGGAAGATTTCATTTATTTCTCTGCTCTCTAGTATTTTAATAGGAATGAATTTTGTATTTTGTCAAATGCTTTTTCTATAAGTATTGAGATAATCATATGATTTTTGTTAGTTTTGCTGTTGATATGGCAAATTATTTTGATAGTTTTCCTAATATTGAGCCAGCCCTGCATTCCTGATAAAAATCTTACCTAGCCATAGTTTATTTTCCTCAAGATAAGTTGCTGTAATCTCTTTCCTAATATTTTGTTGAAAATTTTTGCATGTATATTCATTAGGAAAATTGATTTATAATTTTCTTTCTCAGTTTTGGCTCTTTCTGGTTCATATATCAGCACCATATTTATATCACAAAAATAATTTGGTAGGTCTCTTTTGCCTATATTCCCAAATAGCTTACCAATTAATGGAAAAAAATGTTCTTTAAATATTTGATAGAACTCACTTTTAAATCCAACTGACCCTGGAGATTTTTTCTTAAGGAGTTCAGTGATGGCTTGTTCAATTTGGTTTTTGGTGAAAATTCTAGGCAATTTATATTTTTGTAAATATTCATCTATTTCACTAAGATTGTAAAAATTTATTGGCATACATTTGGACAAAATATCTCCTAAACATTGCTTTGATTTCCTCTTCATTGGTGGTGAATTCACCCTTTTCATTTTCTGATGCTGGTAATTTGGTTTCCTTCTTTCTTTTTTCTTAATCACATGAACCAAAAGTTTATCTATTTTATTGACCCACCCCTCCAAAAAAAAACCCAGGTCTTAGTTGTATTTATTAGTTCAATAGTTTTCTTAACTTCAATTTTATTAATCTCTGCTTTGCTTTTTAGAATTTCTAATTTGGCATTTAATTGGGGATTTTTAATTTGTTCTTTTTCTAGCTTTTTCAGTTGCACGCACAATTCATTGATCTCCTATTTCTCTATTTTATTCATGTAAGCATTTATAGACATAGAACTTCCCACTTTCACTATATCCCATGTTTTTGTATGTTTTCTTATTACTGTCATTCTCTTGAATGAAGTTATTATTTCTATGATTTGCTATTTGACCTAGTCATTCTTTAGGATTAGATTATTTAGTTTTTAACTAATTTTTAGTCTAGTTTTTCATGGTCTTCTATTACATGTAATTTTTATTGTATCATTATCTGAAAGGGATGCATTTAATATGTCTTCCTTTGTGCACCGGATTATGAGATTTTTTTATGCCCTAATACATGATCAGTTTTTGTGTGGGTGCCATGTACTTCAAACAAAAATGTATATTCCTTCCTATCCCCATTCAGTTTTCTCCAGAGGTCAACCATTTCTAAGTTCCCTAAAATTATATTCGTCTCTTTAACTTCTTTTTGTTCGTTTTGTAGTTAGATTAATCTAGCTGTGAG
This sequence comes from Notamacropus eugenii, assembly GCF_028372415.1. Taxonomy (NCBI): domain Eukaryota; kingdom Metazoa; phylum Chordata; class Mammalia; order Diprotodontia; family Macropodidae; genus Notamacropus; species Notamacropus eugenii. The sequence continues at coordinate 122,989,970 of NC_092873.1, forward strand.
AGGGAGAGGTTGAGGTCACCCACTAGTATAATTCTGTTGTCTATTTCTTCTTAACTTTTCCTCTAAGAATTTGGATGGTACACCACTTGGTGCATATATGTTTAGTAATGATATTACTTCGTTGCCTATGATATCTTTTAGCAAGGTGTGGTTTTCTTCCTTATCTCTTTCAATTAGATCTATTTTTGCTTTTGTTTTATGTGAGATTAGCATGGCTACTGGTTTCTGTTTTTTTACTTCAGCTGCAGCATAATATATTCTGCTCCAGTCTTTTATCTTTACTCTGTGTATATCCCTCTGCTTCAAAAGTATTTCTTGTAAATAACATATTGTAGGATTATGGTTTTTAACATGCTTTGCTATCTGCTTTCGTTTTATGAGAGTTTATCCCATTCACAGTTATGATTACTATATGTGTCTTTCTCCTCGTCCTATTTTCCCCCACACCCCATTTGTGTTTTTCTCCTTTCTCCCTTTTTCTCCTAAACAAGTTTTGCCTTTGACCACCACCTCTCTGTCTGTCCTCCTTTCTGTCAGCACCCTATCTTTTCTTCCCCCTTCCCTTATTACTTCTTCCATCCCTTGTATCCACCCCCTCCATTTTCTTTCCCCTTTCCCCTCCTACTTCCTATAGGGTAAGTTAGATTTCTATAACTAACTGATTATGTTATTCTGTCTTTGAGTCAAATCTGATCAAAGTAAGGTTCAAACATGCTCTTCTCCTTCCCTTGTCTTCCTCTGCTGTAATAGGTCTTTGTGCCTTTTCATGTGATTTACCTTTGTTGGCCTCCTCCTTTCCACTTCTCCCAGTACAATCCCTTTTTTATCTCTTAAATTTTTTGTCATCACATCCAAGTCAACTTATATCCATGCCCTCTATGTATGCCCCTTCTAAATGTCATAATAACAATATAGTTCTCAAGAGTAAAAAGTGTCATCTTCCCTTGTAAGAATATAAACAGTTTGCTCTTATAAATAAAATGTTGTGGGTTTTTTTTTTGGGGGGGGGAGGGTTACTTACTGTTGACCTTTTTATGCCCATCTTGAATCTTGTATTTGAAGATCAAATTTTCTGCTGAGTTCTGGTCTTTTAAAAATGCAGGTTTGGAAGTTCCCTCCTTCCCTGAAAGAGTATGCTCAGTTCCACTAGGTAGGTGATTCTTTGTTGTAATCTAAGCTCCTTTCCCTTATGGAACATCATATCCCATGCCCTGTGATCTTTTATTGTGGAAGCTACAAGGTCCCAGTAATCTTGATTGTGGTTCCATGATACTTAAATTGCTTCTTGTTGGCTATCTGCAGAATTTTCTCTTTGATTTGGTAATTTTGGAATTTTGCTACAATATTCCTTGGCATTTTCAATTTGGAATCTTTCAGGAAGTTATCAGTGGATTTTTTCAATGACGATTTTACCTTCTGATTCTAGGATCTCAGGAAAGTGTTCTTGATGATTTTTTAAAAGATGCTGCCCAAGTCCTTTTTTTCCACCATGGTTTTCAGATAGATTAATAATTTTTAAATTGTCTCTCCTGGATCTATTTTCCAGGTCAGTTGTTTTACAAATGGGGCGTTTTGCATTTTCTTCTATTTTTTTCATTCTTTTCTTTTTGTTTGACTGATTCTTGATATCTCACTGAGTCATTAGCTTCCACTTGTGCAATTCTAATTTTTAAGAAGTTATTTTCTTTAATTAGATTTTGTACCTCCTTTTCCTTTTGGTCCATTTCACTTTTTAAGGAGTTCTCTTCAGTGACTTTTTGGGTCTCTTTTTCCATTTGGCCAATTCTACTTTTAAGGTGTTTACTTCAGTGTGCTTTTTTCCATTTGCCCAATTGTATTTTTTAAGGACTTGTTTTCTAGAGTAAATTTTGTCCTCCCTTCTCCAAGCTATCGACTGTCTCTTGCATAATTCTATTTATTTTCCCAGTTTTTTTCTACCTATCTTACTTAACTTTTAAAATCCTTCGTGAGCTCTTCCAAGAAGACTTTTTGGGTTTAAGACCAGTTCATATTCTCCTCTGAGATTTCAGATGTGGGTATGTTGACACTGTTGTCCTGTTCTGATTTTGTGCCTTGATCTTCTCTGTCCCCATAATAATAATCTATGGTCATTGTCCACTTCTGCTTTTTGTTCATGGTGTTTGCCTATTTCCTGACTTTTAAAGTTGAGTTCTGCTCCTAGAGCATAGGGGGATCTGACCCAAGTTTCCTGTGCTAGAAGCTTGGGACCTGGTCACTAGCTTTGTGTGCTGGGGCCTCACGTGCTGGCAGCTGGAGTCTGTAGGGGTCTGGCAGCTTACCTGGTGATGAGCTGGGTTCAGCAACTTTGAAACTCTTGGGGTGAGGTTGGAGAGTCTGGTCCCTCAAGGACACCTGCTTATCTGGGCTTCTTTAAAGTACTGGAAAGTTTGGCTGATGGAGGACACCTACCTGTTTACCTTTAGTTGTGTTTTCTGGAGTTATGCTGAAGCACTGGGAGATTTAGCTGCTGGAGGATGCCTGCCTATCAGTGCATGTGGTGGTTTTCTGAGCTGGAGTATACCGGTTCCCCTGCCTCTGCCAAGGCATTTGGGGGTTCCTGGTATTGGTGCTTGCCTGCTTCACTACCCTGAGGCTCAGGATCTCCCCATGGTTTGCTGAGGTGGGGCTTGCTGGAACAACTCCTGTCCTGTCCTGTTCTCCCTCCACCAGAGCAAGAGGGGCTTTTCCTATTAACCCTCCAAGCTTCCTGAGCTAGAAGACTGCAGCACCCCATCTTTCCACTGGCTTAGCTGTCCCAGGATTTTTCCTGGAGTGATATTTTCTGAGCTTTCAGAGTCAAGAAGGGAGAGTGAGAGCAAGAGTGACTTACTTCTTACTCTGCCATCTTGGCTCCTGAAAGTTCTGATCTGTTTCTTCTTTCACAGTTGTGACTGATATGGAAGTTTTACATAATTGCACATATATAACCAATATCAAATTGCCTACCATTTTAGGAAGAGGGAAGTGGAAGGAGAGAGGGAGAAAAATCTAGAACTCAAATCTTACAAAAATGAAAGCAAAAAAAAAAAAATAAAGTGGGATTCTTTGTTCATTATTCCAACCTATTTCCTGACTTTGGACTTTTTGTAAGGGCTACTCTCTCGGCACTTGTTGAGGGAATATCTGCACTTACTCTTGCTGCTTTCTTGGCATATTGAATGTTGAGTTATTTGAGGATTTGAGGGATAGCTCAAGCTGGGGAACTGCAAGATTACAGTGTTTCATAACTGGTCTAATCCAGGGCAAAAATCTGAATGCTGGCACTCTGGAATAGCATTTTTCTTACCTGTGTCTTGGTCTGAGCAACAGGCTTGTAGGTATCCCATTTTAAAATTTCAGTAGAATTTTGCTAGGTTTTCAAGTCAGTTGGAAATCTCTTCTATTCAGAATGACTGGAGCTATAGATTTGTATGCTGGGTCTGTGATTCATGATCTGGTATTCCTCCACTGGTCCTGTACTGGACCAGAAGATGTAAATGAGATGCTGCTCCCCTGCTTGTATCTGACCCATATAGATGTTGTTACGTTTAAGCTTGCTAATTTCTCTTTACAAAGCCAATGAACCTTACTCACTTCACTCTGAAATGCCAGATATAGCTATATGTTTCCTATATACACATTCACCCCAAGTTTATCCTAGATCTATGACATGGAACTGCATACATAGCAATAAATATCTCAGTTGGAACATGTTTCTGCACCCTGCACAAGTTTAAGCCTCTCTATGCTGAATCTGGGATGTCTTCTTGCCCTCATGAACAGCCTCTTCTTTCACTATAATGTCCTGTGTAACATAGCTCAGTCCTGACTTGTGCCCAGGGTCTACAAAACTTTCATTATGCCTCCTTATTCCAACTTAGATAGAAAAAAAAATGACTCACTGACTTTTTTTCTCCCTTTGATTTCCCAAGTAGGATTTGGTCTAGTACATTTTGTTCCTCTGTCTATAGGAGCCATGATGGGCAGAAGCACTAGCTAAATTTCTTCCTGCTAATCTGCCATTTTGGTTTGGTCTCCTTTGGGTTTATTTCTTAGGAGGAAAGAAACTACTGAAGGAAAGTAGTCACTGAAAAAGTTATGGAGAAGTTTACAAAACATTAACAAAAAAGGAAGAGTTTAAGGCAGCATTACTTCATTCAATAACTACTAATGATCAAGGAAAAAAAAGTTAACAGAAAGTTGGGTCAGATAGTCAAATAAGCCTGATAATCATGAAAACATGTGAATAAAAAACCTGCAGGATGACATACAAAAATAATGCGAGGTCTTGTATAACCAACTATTTTCTGCATCAGTGTTAGTGGAGCCATGACTTTTGGATTCTAACATCAGAGTTCTCATTGTGCTACATGAGGACACAGAAATAGAACTAAAGAAAAGAAAACTGGAAAAGCAACTGTACTAAACCAAGCATACACAGAAGGGGCTTCATTGTGGTGTGACAATTTTGAGTATATTGAGGTAGTTAAAAAAGGTGTTGAATGCTTTGGAAAAGATAGTTATTCCTATTGGGAGATAAAAACAAACATAACAAAGAAAATCTCAACAACCACCTTTATATTTATTTTCTCATCATTAAAAATTGTGCAAATAATCTCCATTTTTATTTAGGGAGTATTTAATGAACACATAAGAAGGAATAGTAAAAAGGGAGATCATAGCTTTGTGGTCAAAAACTAACTAAAAGGTCCAAAGAACAAAATTTCTGAAGGATTTTTTTACAGGAAAAATGGTTTATTTGGTAATGCAGAACACTGCCTTTTAGGTCCTCTTGCAAAAAAAAAAAAAGTCCCCCATGTATTCCCTCTAAAGTCATACAAAATTATTTGAAAGTTATAGGGATAATTATATTTAATGTTTTTCAATGTTTCTCTTGATTAGTAGTAACAAGTATGATATAAAATAGGAAAGAAAGCTTGCTAATGATATTCCCTACAGAGAAAAAGGTCCTCTTATTTGTGTTTGATATTGTCATAATTATATTCAGCCCCAGAATAATGTGAAGCCTCTTTAAATAAAATTCACTAATCACTCAGGAGAGTTCACCCTTACTTTCCACACATTAAAAACCAAGTGAATGAAGAATATTGCTTAGGATACAGTATATATTTAGAAAGGCAGCCCAAAGAGTGCAATAATGAAGGTCTACATCTTCAGTGGACACTGCAGAAAGATAAAGAGCTCAGAATAGAAATAATTTGGAAGAAAGCCAAGTGGATTGCATTTGGAAAACTATGATGCCTTTAATATCCCCAAAATTTTCCATAAAATAAAAATCCAATCTTTTTAGTAGCATTATTCCAATAATGATGCCATGTGGCTAAAAATCAAAGAATACTACATTGTTTGCTGACATAAAGTTGTGGTTACTCAAAAGGAGTAGAGAGATACATATAAGATGCATATAGGTAGACTATATCACATTACCAACAAAAAAGTTGCCCAAAATAATGATAAATTTTAATCAAAGAGAATTAAGACCAAAAAAGAGGAGCATGTTACTGAGAATGGGGGATAACCTATATTAACCCTATTTGTTAATACACCTTTACTATCAAGAGTTCTAGAGGTAAGTCACCACCATGTTTACACCATGGTCTTCAAGTTAGAATTTGTGCATCAGATTTCTGGGGAGACATGAACAAAAATCATGTGGAATAAGCAGGCATAAAAAGTTTATAATCTTAACTATTAAAGTGTGATCATAGATCTCACTATAGTTGGGGTTAAAGGGTCTTTAATTCTTTTATGGATGTTATTTCCTTGAATAGAATATAACCACCTAAATAACAGGTACTACATATGCTAGATATTATTTTTATTTTTCCATGTCAATTGCACTAGATACCAATTCAATACCAATACCCCAGGGTAAGACCTTACATTTACTCCAGGCACACAGCCTCATGCCCAGGATGCCATTGGAAGTTTGCTCCTGGAGATGTACCAGACTTAGGAGTACTCTCTCATAGTGCCTCATCTAATGTGTATTCAGTACTACTATAGTACCATGGCTGCCTAGCCTACAATTTCTATTTCTCTTTATGATCATTATTAACAGCAAACAATTTCTGAAGCAGCACCTATGTGGAGGGAGTGGGGTTAGGTTCTGGGAATAAAAAGAGAAAAGAGTTACAGTCACTGAGCCAAAATCACATGAAACCTAGTTAATAAAAACAGGTAATTCAGTACGGAAATAGTGGAATATAAACTTTAAAAATGAAGTTGGAGCCTCCACAGATCATCTACTAAGACCAAAAGATCCTACTGTATTCATACCTGGATACAATAGTTTACAATCGAGCTCAAAGACATGCAAAAGGGGGCAATGAGGATGCTGGAGGGCCTTGAGTTAATGTCATAAGAAGGCATCCTGGAGAAGAGATTCTTTAGAAGCAGCATGATAATTTTCTTCAATTTAAAGGGTATGGACTCAGGACCAAGATGGTGGAATAGCAGCAAGAACTCACTTGAATTTCCCAAATTTCTCTCTATAAAATTTAAAAATACTACCTCAAATCAAATTCTAAAATGGCAGAGCCAATAAATGTTTAGGGTGAAATAATTTTCCAAGCAAGGACAACTTAGGGGCTTGGCAGACAAGATCTATGTCACTGGAGTGGTGGTAGGGTCCAGAGTGCAGCACAGGCTTCACCCTACAATGGCAACAAGACGCATTGAAAGCAGCTGCAATGGAAATGGCAGGACAAGCTTTGGGAGCTCTCAGACTACAGAGAGGGAGTCAGACAATGATAAGAAATAGATTACAGAAACACTTCTGAGAGTCAAGATGGCAGAGTAAGTTGTAAATTGCTGTAACTCTCACATATTCATCTCCAAACAACCATAAAATAGCACCCCCAAACAAATCCTGAAACAGCAGAACCAGTAAAAAGACAGGGTGAAACAATCTTTTAGCCCAAGAAACTTGAAAGATTGGTAATAAAGGTCCATCTCACTCAAGTAAAAGAGAGCACATTCCAGGGCAGGAAGTGTCCCAGCAAGCCAGCAATAAGATACACCTCAGCAAACCAGTGGGAAATTCTGAACCTCAGTGTGACGGAGCAGACCAACATCAATACCAAGATCTCCCACAGGCTTTAGCATAGTCAGAGAAATTGACAGACACCAGTTCTGAGAATCACCAATTGCATCAGTAGGGAGTGGGGTTAGGTTCTGGGAATAAAAAGAGGGAAGAGTCACAGTCACTGAGCCAAAATCACATGGAACTTAGTAAAAACAGGTAATTCAGTACTAAAATAGTGGAATATAAACTTTGCCCTGAGCAAACAGGCATCCTTCAGTGGTGAAACATCATGTGCTTCAGCATAACACCTCAGAAGAGATCCTAAAGTGAAAACTCACAGGAATATTATAGCCAAATCCCAGAGTCCCCAGGTCAAGGAGAATATCCTGCAAGTGCCCAGAAAGAAACAATTCAGATATCATGGAACCATAGACAGGATCATAAAAGATTTAGCAGATTCCATATTAAAAGAGAAATGACTTGGAATATGATATTCTGGAAGGCAAAGGAGATAGGATTACAACTAAGAATTAACTATCCAGCAAAACTGAGAATAATCCTTCCATGAAAAGCAGAAATTTCATGAAATAGATGACTTTCAAGCATTTCTGATGAAAAAACCAAAGCTGAATAAGAAAATTATTTTCAAATACAATGTATATGCAAGAAATACATAATAAATATGCATCATAGGGAATTCAGTAATGGAACATGCTTCTTGTAACTCCTAAGAACTTCATCATTATTAGGGCAGTTAGAAGGAGTACACATCACAGGTGTCAGTTGAGTATGATGGGAATATTACAAAAAATAAAATGAAAGGGTGAGAAAGAATGATGAACTAGGAGAAGGAGGATGAATGGGGGAAATTATCTCATATAAAAGAAATGCAATAGGAAGAGCTTTTACAGAGTAATGGAAAATTTCCAGTCAATGCTTAGACCTTATTCTCATCAGAACTGGCTCAAAGAAGGAATACACACTCAGCTAGGTACAAAAATCAATCTTACCTTACATGGACGTACAAAGGGAAAGGGATAAGATAGGGCCTGTGGCTGAAAGAAGGGAGGGAAGATTAATAGTGGCAATGAGCAAAAGCAAAAGAGATTTTTAAGGAGGGGAAGGAGGAATGGAGGGAGGGAGGAAGGGACAGAGAGACAGACAGACAGATGGAAAGACAGAAGGGAAAAATAGGATGAAAGAAAATACACAGTAATCATAACTGTGAATATGTATGGGATGAACTCACCCATAAAACAGAAGTGGATAGTAGAACGGATTAAAAACCAGAATCTATCAATATGTTGTTGGCAAGAAAGATACTTTAAAAAGGGAGAGAGACACACACACAATGTAAAAATAAGGGGCTGGAACAGAATACATCATGCTTCAAAAGAGGTTAAGAAAAAACAAAACAAAAAAAAAACATGGGTAGCAATCATGGTCTCAGGCAAAGCAAAGGCAAAAACTGACCTAATTAAATGAGATAAGCAGGTTACATTTCACTACAAAAGTTACCATAGACAACGAAGTAATATCAGTACTAAATATGTATGCACCTAATGGCATAGGCTCCAAATTCTTGAAGGAAAAGTTAAATGAGTCACATGAGAGAATAGACAGTAAAATAATCAAAGTGAGGGATGTCAAATTTCCCCTCTCCCAACTAGACAAATCTAACCATAAAATAAAAAATAAAGAATATAAGGAGATGAAAAGAATTTCAGAAAAGTTAGGTATGATAAGCCTCTGGAGAAAACTGGATAAGAAGTATTCTTTTCTGAGCTTTACATAAAACCTTCAGAAAAACTGATCATTGAGAGTATAAAAACATCATGATCAAATGCAGAAATATTAAATATGTCCTCATTTCATAATGCAATAAAAACTTCATTCAATAAAGAACTATGGACAGATAAATTAAAAATAATTGGAAATCAAATATTCTAATCGTAAAGAATAAGTGGGTCAAAAAAATCTTTCTTTAAAAAAAAAATCAGCAATTGAAATAAGAAAAATGACAACAATGAGAAAACATTCCAGAATTTGAGGGATGCACCCAAAGTAGTATTTAGGGGAAAAAATTAAACTCTCTGTGTATATATATATATATATATATATATATATATATATATATATATATGTGCATATATATATATATATATATATATATATATATATATATATATATATGTGCATATATATATATACATACATACATACACACATATATATATACATATATATGTGTGTATATATATATATACATATATATGTGTGTATATATATATACATATATATCAACAAAATAAAGAAAAAGCAGATCTTTTAAACTAAATTAAAATTAAAGTAATTTTAAATTAAAAATCCTCAATTAAATACTGAATTGGAAATCCTAAAAATTAAAAAAGACAAAAAAAAACCTGAAAGTAAGAAGAAATTGAACTAATAAACAAATTTAGTATCTGGATTTATAAAAAAATAAAATAAACCTATAATTACTTTTTTAAAAGAAAGAAGAAAACAAATTACTAGTCTTAAAAATGAAAGGAGTGAATCCACCCCCAAGGAACATGATTTTAAAACAATTGCTAAGAGCTATTTTACCCAATTATGTGTTAATAACTCTAACAATCTAAATGAAATAGATGCACATTTATAAAAAATATAAATTTCCCATATTAACAGAATAGGACATAAAATATTTAAATAATTCTATCTCAGAAAAAGATATTGAGCAAGTCATCAATGAGTTGCCTAAATTAATGAATTGGTAGAATTATTTTTAAGTGAATTCTACCAAACATTAAAAGAACAATTAATTTTAATACAATATGAACTATTTGGAAAAATAGACAAACAAGGAGTCCTATCAAATTCCTTTTGTGCCATAAATATGGTGTTAATCCCTAAAGTAGGAAAAGCAAAAACAGAAAAAGAAAATTACAGAATAATTTCCCTGGTAAATATTGAGGAAAAAATTAACTTAAAAATAGGAAAGAAATTGTAGCAATGGATCACAAAGATCATATATTATAACCAGGTGGCATTTATACGATTAATGCATGGCTGATTCAATATGAGGAAAATGAACAGCAAAACTGACTGTATCAATAACAAAAACAATCAAATCTTTGACCATCTCAATAGATGCAAAAAAATAGCTTTTGATCAAATAAAACACTCATTCCCATTAAAAACACTAGAAACCATAGGAATAAATGAACTTTTCCTTAAAATGATAAATATTATCTATCTAAAATAATTAGCAAGCATTTTCTGTAAAGAGCATAAACTTGAAGCCTTCCCAGTAGGATGAGGGGTCAAGCAAGGATGACCATTGTCACCTTTAATATTCAATATTGTACTAAAAGTGCTAGTTATAACAATAAGAGAAGAAAAAGAAACTGAAGATATTAGAATAGGGAATGTGGAGAAAAAACTATCACTTTTTGCAGATAATATGATGTTCTTAGAAAACCTTAGAGAATCAACTAAAATATTGTATAATTATATAAGATATGAAGGGAGATGAAAACATTTGAAGTAATATTATTCAATGTTTATGACTAAGCCACAATAATATAATAAAAAATATGGTGCTTCTTCAGTTACTCTGTAGATTACTGCTATCTCCATGAAACTATTAAATTAAACCAAAAAATCCCAATAACATTCATTTTAAGGAATAAAGAGTTAAAAATTTCAAGGGAAATTAGGAATAAGAACTTAGCATTAACAACTTTATTACAAGGCCGTAAGCATAGAAATGATTTTTACTGATTAAGGAACAGAATAGATGATCTCAGAAAGATGAACACCAATAGTCAAACAATCAAAGAAGTCCATTATTGAATAAATTCAAGAACTTATATTTGTGGAATAAAGATTCCTCTTTAAAAAACAAAATCTGCTAACAAACACAAGAAAATAAGTTTTTAAAAAATGACCAGTAGTTAAAATTATAGATAAAAATCTAAATACATAGTTCATCTAATGGTGGGAAATGGAGATCTTTCACAAGTATTATTAATGGAATAATTTTTTTCCTGAATGAATATTTTTAATTTTTTAAAATTAAATTATTTTGTTTTCACTGTTCTACAATCATTTCTAATATCTTACATTTTTTTCCTTCCCTCCCCCTCCTTCTCCACTCCCTCCCTGAGAAGGCATACAATTTTATATAGGTTCTACACATATATTCCTATTAAATATATTTTCCCCTTAGTCATGTTTCACAGAGGAATTAAAATGAATGGGAGAAATCATAAAACAAAACAAAACAATATGAAAGAAAATGTTCTGCTTCATTCTAAGATCAGTTTCCATAGTTCTTTCTCAGGATGTGGAAGTCATTTTGCCTCAAGAGTCCATTGGGAATTTTTACATCCTTGCATTGCAATGAAGTGCTATTTCTACCAGAAAAATTCCTTGCACACTCTGGTTGTTGCTATGTACAAAGTTCTCCTGGTTCTGCTCCTTTCACTCAGCAGCAGTTCATATAAGTCTTTCCAGCCCTCTCTGAAGTCTTCCTGTTCACCATTTCTTATGGCACAATAGTAATACATTGAATTCATCTATTACAATTCCCCATTCCCCAATTGATAGGCAACCCCTTGGTTTCCAGCTTTTGGGCACCACAAAGAGAGCTGCTATAAATATTTCCCATTTTTGTGATCTCTTGGGGATACAGTCCTAGAAGCGGTATTGCTGGGTCAAATGGTATGCATTTTTGTGGCCCTTTGGGCATAGTTCCAAATTGCTCTCCAGAATGACTGGATCAGCTCACGGCTCCACTATCAATGAATTAGTGTTCCAAATCTCCCACATCTTCTCCAACATTTAACATCATCCTGTTTTGTCATGTTAGCCAATCTGATAGGTGTGATGTGGTACCTCAGAGTTGTTTTGATTTGCATCTCCCTAATCAATAGTGATTTAGAGCATTTTTTTCATATGACTATAGATAGCTTTAATTTCTTCCTCTGAAAACTGCTTGTTCATATCCTTTGACCTTAATGGAATAATTTTAAAAATGGACAAACAATGATAATTGTATAGAAGGAATAACAAGCCAAAATACACGTTCTGTTTATACAAAATTTAAAACTCACATATATGCACAATAAGTTTACAAACAATCAGAGATGCTTTCAGACACAGAAAAATAAAACTTTTGTATTGTGTATCTAGGATAAAATTTAGATATTCAGAACACCTACAGAATTGTTAAAAAATACCCTAGTATTAAATCATTCCCCTAAAGATTGTGGTAAAGACATAAACAAATGAGTTCTAAAAATGCAAATTCTACATAATCATATGACAAATGCTCAAAATTACTAATAATAAGACATACAAATTATGACAACTCTGAGATATAAAATATCCTACGTAATGGCAATTTAAATGGAAAGATCTTTCCCATTTATTAACAGATCCATGTGACCTGCTTAAATCACCTGGAAGCCTAAGTCACATGTGGTGAATGGGTGGAACAGGAAGGGTGCAGCAATCCCCAAAGTTAGTGAGAATGGTTGGGATGGAGGAGAGAGGACCCAGGCCAGCAGGCACAGCAAAGCTCATGAATGTTAGGTTGTGGGAAGGCCCCAGGGTGGGAGTTGAGAGGAGACCTGGGAAAGGCTTTGTCCCCAGCAGTGTTAATGTGTATTGACTTCTTAGCTGCTATGACTGATCTGGCTTTCTGGTTCAGGGATTTGGTTTTCTGTTGTCTGGATAAAGGTATTACTTCTTCCTTCTATACTGAGAGTCTGTTACACTTTGCTATTCACAATTATGCTGGCATAATCATAGTCACCCTCAGTGCTGTGAATATTGCCTTGGTGATACACCCTATAACCTTATTTTTAACAAATCTGTGAAAAATAAGAATTGCTAAAATTAGTCAGTTTTGAAAAAGTAATGCTAATATGTTGTTGCTGAATCTAAATTCATTCAAGTATTCTGGAAAACATTTTGAAAACACTTTTAAAAAAGTACTATACTCATCCTACTTTAACATAATAATATCTCTACTGTGAGAGCAGAGGGAAATGGAGCATGTTTTTGGCAAAGACACTGTGCAGGTGGTGGGCTATGAAAAATCAGTGAAGTGAAGGATGGTTAGGACTTTCTTGAAAAAGTGTTCAGAGAGAAACTTCACTAGTCAGGAGAATGGAACCATGAGACAGAAGTTCTTCCTCCCCAGAATAGTTTCTCCTAGAAGCAGAAGTGGGATATTATTGTGAAGGATATGAGACATTTAGGGAAAAAAATATAGTAGGATGACATGCATAAACTAATACAAAAATAATTTAAGGGGCAGGATAAAATATATTAAAAATGACTACGGTAATGAAAATGAAAACACTACAATAGAATAGAACATAGAGGAAATGTAACAATTAATTACAGATGACAGATGCTGGAACACAAAGTACTTTCTTCCTGTTTTTTAGAAAGGTAGATGACTATGGATGTAGAATCTTTTATTTTGTCATAGGTGACCTTTCAGATGACTTCTTGATTAAATTCTTTGTTGTTTCTGTTGTATACTGGGATTATTGCAATGTGGGGAGGTATAACAGAATGTGTCATGGGGGTGGTTACTGAGAATTGAATGTATTATAAAACTATTATTTTCCTAATTTCTATCAATAAGACATGAATAATATAAAATAGCTTTATATGAGCTGATAAAATTAGCAGTACAATTAGGGCTTCTTTAGCTATGTTTTGAACAACAGGAGAAAAAAAGATCAATCTTACCAATATTTTGATCAACTTATTAAATATAGTCAGTCAACATGATGGACATTACATAGAAAACAGAACATAATACAAAATGAGACAAAGAAATTGATATGGGTTGTGGAGACAAGATGGCATAAGTAGAAGGATGGACTTGCTCTAGCTCGACCTCTATAGCCCATAAAATACCTGTAAAAAATAACTCTAAACAAATTCTAGAGCAGCAGAAGCCACAAAATGACAGAGTGAAAGATATTCAGCTCAAGACAGGAAAGATCTATTGCAGCATGCTCGGAGCAGAGTGCAGCCCAGCCTTGGCCAGGGGGCACAGCATGGATAGGACTGGAGTAGGCTCCAGGGCACGAATTCAGGGTTAGCTGCTGAGTTTCCCAGATTATTCAACCCACAAACTCTAAAATTCAGCTTCAAAGGTCAGTGAGAAAACTCTTTCACCCGGGTGAGAAGAGAGCAGGGTCCAGTCCTAGCTCAAGCACCAGAGCAGCAGCAGCCACTGCAGCAGCAGAGTCCATTTTTGGAGCCCTCAGCCTAAAGATGCTGGGGGAATTGAGCTGCTTATCTGAGTCTCAGTTCTGAGTGGCAGGCCCTGGGGTGAGGAGGAGTCCTGCCACGGTGGAGCTGGTGGAGGCTCTGGAGAGAGAATCCTACTCACTGATCCTGGGCAGAAAAGCCCCCAGACCAGAGCACATGCCAGGAGAGGAGTAAACTTCTCCCTATTAATTGTTCCACCTTGGAGGAACTGAGAACTTACAGGTCCCTAGAGTATACTCTCCACTTGACAAAGGACTCAGAAGTCAAGTAACTGGCTAGGAAAATATCCAAAAAAGGGGGAAAAATAAGATTACAGAAGGCTACTTGGTGAAAACGTATTTTCTTCCATTCTTTCAGATGAGGAAGAACAAAGCATACCGTCAGAGGAAGACATAAAAGTTAAGGCTTCCACATCAAAAACCTTCAAAAAAATATGCAATGATCTTAGGCCATGGAAGAGTTCAAAAAGGATTTTGAAAAACAAGTAAAAGAGGTGGAAGAAAAACTGGGAAAAGAAATGAGAGTGATGCAAGAAAATCATGAAAAGCGAGTCAACACCTTGCTAAAGGAGACCCAAGAAAATGCTGAAGAAAATAACACCTTTAAAAATAGACTAACCCAAATGGCAAAAGGGGTCCAAAAAATCAGTGAGGAGAAGAATGCCTTAAAAAGCAGAGTTACTCAAATAGAAAAGGAGGTTCAAAAGCTCACTGAAGAAAATAGTTCTTTAAAAACAAGAATGGAGTAGGCAGAAGCTAACAACTTCATGAGAAACCAAGAATTTACCAAACAAAGCCAAAAGAATGAAAAAAAAATAGAAGACATTGTGAAATATCTCACTGGAAAAACAACTGATCTGGAAAGTAGATCCAGGAGAGACAACTTACAAATTATGGGACAACATGAAAGCCATGATCAACAAAAGAGCCTAGACATCACCTTTCATGAAATTATCAAGGATAACCACCCTGATATTCTAGAAGCAGAGGGTAAAATAAATGTTGAAAGAATTCATCGATTACCTCCTGAAAGAGATCTGAAACCAAAAGCTCCTAGGAATACTGTAGTCAAATTCCACAGGAGAAAATACTGCATGCAGCCAGAAAGAAACAATTTGAGTATTGTGGAAATACAATCAAGATAACACAAGATCTAGCAGCTTCTACATTAAGGGATAGAAGGGCTTGGAATATGATATTCCAGAAGTCAAAGGAACTAAGACTAAAACCAAGAATCACCTACCTACCAAAGCTCAGTATAATACTTCAGGGGAAAAAAATGGTCATTCAGTGAAAAAGAGGACTTTCAAGCATTCTTGATGAAAAGACCAGAGCTGAACAGAAAATATGACTTTCAAACACAAGAATCAAGAGAAGCATGAAAAAGTAAACAGGAAAGAAAAATCATAAGGGAGTTATTGAAGTTGAACTGTTTACATTCCTACCTGGAAAGATCAGATTTTTAACTCTTGAAACTTTTCTCAGTATTTGGGTAGTTGGAGGAATTATACACATATATAGAGAGAGAGGGCACAGGGTGAGTTGAATAGGAAGGGATGATATCTAAAAAAATAAAATTAAGAGGTGAGGGAGGAATATATTGGAAGGAGAAAGGGAGAAATGGAATAGGGCAAATTACATCTCATAAAAGAAGCAAGAAGAAGCTTTATCAATGGAGGGGGGAAAGGGGGAGATGAGAAGGAAAAGTGACACTCTCATCACATTTGGTTTAAGGAAGGAATAAAATGCATACTCAATTTGGTATGAAAATCTATCTTACACTACAGGTAAGCAAGGGAGAAAGGGTTAAGTGGGGTGTGGTGGTGATGATAGAAGGGAGAGCAAATGGGAGGAGGGGGTAATTAGAAGTAAACACTTTTGGGGAGGGACAAGGTCAAAAGAGAGAATAGAATAAATAAGGGGCAGGATAGGATGGAGGGAAATACAATTAGTCTTTCACAACATGACTATTATGGAAGTCTTTTGCAAAACTGCACATGTATAGCCTATATTTAATTGGGTGCCTTCTCAGTGGGGATGGGTGGGGAGGGAGGAAGAGAGAGAAGTTGGAACTCAAAAATTTTAGGAACGAATGTTGAGAATTGTTTTTACATGCAACTGGGAAATAAGAAATACAGGAAATGGGGTATAGAAATCTATCTTGCCCTACAAGAAAAGAGAGAGGATGGGGATAAGTTAAGGGTGTGATAGAAGGAAGGGAAATTGCAGGAAGGGGTAATCAGAATGCATGGTGTTTTGGGGTGGGGGAGGGGAGAGATGTGGGTTAATTTGGAACTCAAAATCTTGTGGAAATGAATGCCGAAAACTAAAATTAAATAAATAAATTTTAGAAAAAGAAAATGATATGAAGACAAATTGCATGAATTCATTTAATCATTTGTGACAGTTATCAAGCCTCATCACTGGAAGGGAATTTAGTGGCACTTAGCTCAATCTATATATGAATAATGTCCCCTGTATAATGTAAATGATAAATAGCTAACCATTGATTACTGATGACTATCAGTAAGTTTCAACCCACTAACTCCCAAGATTCTCCATTCCATTTTTGTACAACTCTACTTAGTTTTTTCATTTCTTCTGTTTTCTTTCTTTTGCTTTACTTTGACTTGCTTTTTACTACAAAGCTGGAAATAGCTTTTCTACTTATACTCTTTGCTTCTGGTTTTGCCTTCTAGATCCAAAGAGAAAAGGTCTAATTCCTCTTCCATATTAAATTTAATTATGAGACTTTACATTTATCCCTACTGAACGTCATCTTACTAAATTCATCTAATATTATATCAATTTTCTTTTGAACACTGGGCTGATATTATGTGTGCTACTTATTCTTCTCCTCCTGTAATCTTCTATCTGCTAATGTGATAAGCATGACAATTGTGCTTTTATCTATTTAAATCTTTTATATTTCTGAAAGATATGCGTCACCTAGCATAAGATAGTATTACCTTTTTTTTTTAGTTGGTAGATCAGATTGATGATTGATTCATTTTGAATTTGAAGATTTCTAAAACCTGAAGAGATTTTTTTCTGATGAAATTCTATTTAGTTACATTCTCCAGTCTTGAAACTGATTTGTTAAAACTCACCTTTAACACTTCACATTTATTTATCCCCACTGCATTTCATCTCTTTTGATTCAGTTTAGTATTCTAACTTATCAAGCTCTTCACACCATTCAGTGATTATGTCACCTACAAATTTATTAAGCATCCTTTCTATATTCTTACCTAATTCTTGACCAACAAAACTTTCAGAACCATGATTTCACCATCAAAATAATCAAATATTCATGATCTGTCTCTTATGTATGGAGTGTTTCATGGCGTACAAATGAAAAAAAAAATAGATATTTCGTAGATGGAGTGAGAAGTCTAGTAGGAAAGAATTTAAGCTTCTTGAAGTCAGGAAGTGTTACCTTATTTACATTTGTATCTCCAGAATATATAGAAATTGGCACATACTAAGTAGTTAATCAAGTTTGTTGAATGATAAGACTCACACAAATAACTACAGGACATGGTGGAATGTGAAATATTGCTATGAAACAAATAAAACATTGATTTAGTGGCAAAAGAAGGGAATGAATCCTCTTAACCAGATCAGATCATGTTATATGGAGAAGGTAGCCTTTGGGCTGGGTCTTGAAGTATGAATAGGAAGCAGAGCTGGAGCTACAAGAATGAGTGGTTCTTTCAGTAGTGGGGTATGGTACAAAGAAAAAGAGCAGGAATAATATATGGTATTTATGTGGAATCAGTTCAATTTGCCCATGGTGTGAGGAGGATTTAGTGGAAGATTTGGAAGGATGGGCAATTTCCAGCTAAATGTGGATATTGTAGTCCTCATGTTCATTACAATTGAGGATATTATTTATAAGGGGAAAATGTGTACAGAATGTACAAGAAGCATGCTTTAGCTAGGTTGATATGCTTTATTGTTGAGCCAGAATCATTCTTTTCTACCTCCTCTCCCATATTCCTTTAACTTTGTTCTTGGTACAACAAACATAGATATGTTTTGTAGCACAAAGTTCCACTGTAATCTATCCTGGAATTTTCTTTCTTTTCCTCATTATGAATCAATGAATAAAAAAGTACTAAGTACTTACTATATTTTGGGCACATCTATAATTATGCATTTAATTTTCTTTTTCTTTTATAATTAGCATTTATTTTTTGAATTGGATTAGTGTAAAGGCCAAAATTCACAGTAATATTGTGTGACTCTTCACTTTGTGAGTGATACCACCTCACCTTGCTCCAATGGAGAAATAGCACATTGTAGTGGAAAATACCCATGGTTTAAGAGTGACAAACACCTGGATTTGAATCCTCACTTTGATGTTTACTAGTTAGGTTAATCTGAGCAAATAATTTAACATCTTTGATAAATCTCCCTCTGCTCTCCTTTTCTACCACTGACACTGTGACTGCAGAAAAGGAAGGAGGCCACAGATGACTGAGATCCATTTGCTATTTTTAAGGACCTTTCATGGTTGGCCATGAACAAAGAATCCATTGCCCAATGTCTACTGGTGATAAGCCTATCCATCTTGAGCCTGGTTAGTCCTCAGAAAACAATTTCTACTTCTTATTGGGACCACACTTACAGTCTTTCCAGCCTGACAGAATCCACTGAGTTTATACTGCATAGGAAAGATGATCAAGAATCTAGAGTCACCTCTATGCCATAATGAGATATCAGAGAAGAATTTTGTGGAGTATCACATCTGGAGGAGGAAACGGGTTGCTAATATTTAGGTTACCTATATTATAAGGTTGTTGTCAGGAAAGTGCTTCAGATGCCTCAAAATCCAATGGAAACATAAGTTCATAGGATCACATATTCAGAGGTAGAAGACCGTAAGACACCTTATAGGTTATCCAGTCCATACTCCTCATTTTTGACATCAGGATATTAAAGTCCAAAGTTTATTGACTTACCTAAGATTATATGGGTAGCAAGTGACAAAGTCAAGATTTGAAGTCAAATCTTTTGACTTCAAATCCAGAACATTCTGTTTTGCATTCCAGAATATGCTTTGTATTTTTTTATGAAGAGTTAAAGATGAAAGGTTTAGTCCCTTTAGAATATCATTCCTTTCTATTCATTAGACAGAAAATGACAGAAAATTTCCATTTTAAAGAACAACTAGACAGCTTTAATTTTTAATTTAATTGTTTAAAACACTCCACTGGAAACACAGAGCGTTGAAATTGGGACATAGTGAAACCTAATACTTTTTTGACATGGACAACAAAAAACTTCCATTTCCCTCCCAAAAGGGTAACCCCAAACCCCCTCTCCATATGGAATCATCACTAAAAGAAAGTGGGCTTCATCTTTTGTTCTGTTTCTGATTGAGATTTTTGCTTTCATTACTCCACATTCTCCTGCTCTGCTGATAGAATACTTGGGGTACTCTTTCAGAATAAAATATTTCTGAGCTCCATTCAATGTTTCTGGCCTTACCTCTAGGGCAATTCTCTGCATGTATGGGACCATGTAAAGGTTATGGGAGAAGAAGAGAAAAAGAATTAAAATAAGAATGCAATACAGGTAGAATTCAGCAACCACACAAGATATTTTATTCGAAAATCTGATTCTAATTTTCACTAATGTTATCTTTTGTGACTAGAGTTATCTGGGGTTTTTTTGGTGAATTATCTACATTCAGAACACTCAACTTTCAGGTTCCTTCCTGCTAAGGGAATCTCTAGGTTCCTTTATTTGCCCTTAATAGCTGTCAAGTCATACCTTTTCAGGACCATTGGCAAGGAGAAATACTTCTTGTTACATGGTCAAATGGAATCCATCACCTAAGTTGCAAATTTTAAAGTCTTGTCAAAGCTTATTTGGAAGCAAATGCATTGAATTTCCATTAGCACAAACATACAAAGAAGTCATATTGATTCAAAGTAAACAGCTACTCAATCTCTCCCTTCTCCCATCCCCCCTAGGAAAAAGAAGGAAAAAAACCTGCAAAATTTCATATGCAAAAGTTCAAAAAAGCTGTGGTTGCAAGTCACTACCAGGCCCGCAGAAGCACAAAAAGAAACATAGCATTAAGCTCTATCCTGCCAGTATAGCCCTGATTTCTGCAACGGTTCATGATTTACTTACTTTGTGGATTTATGAAAATGCTCCTACTGCCAAGGCCTTGAGATACCCACATGAATAACAAGTAAAATGACATTTTCAATCAGCATAAGCCATTTCAACTTTCTCCAAAATATGACCAAATCCTCAGGCAATAGATGGATCTGGCAATCTATTCTGAATGTGAATTGAATTTATGCCAGATTAACAACCTATGTGAGATTAACAACTCCGTGAGTTTTCCCAAGTGTCTGTATTAGATTCTTAAATGAGTCAAATAATAAAATCTCTGTTATAAGGATTAACTAAGGCCACCACATTTTCGGCATTATATATCAACCATACAGAGTGTAAATTTTACAAATCAGATAGGAAAATGTATATTTTAATGCTTAAACTCCAAGCCACAGAGTAGGCAAGACATATTTTGCACATATTCAATTTTCCATGACAGTTCATGGCTTTGGTTTCAGTTTCCCCCCCAGGTGAAGTCAGATCCCTGTCAGGAAGACCCCTTGCTGTCCTTATAGCTCTGACCAAGATATCTCAAGGAAAACATTGTCCATCATCTTGCCAACAAGTGAAGACCCTCTCAAATAGTGAAATACAATCATTAAGATTTTTGCAACAACAAAATCACAAATACCATGCTAAGAACCTTTGGTAGGGGGCAGCCAGGGGGTACAGTGGATAGAGCACTGACCCTGGCATCAGGAGGACCTGAGTTCAAATCCGACCTCAGACACAACACTTACTAGCATGTTTGTCAAGGTATACTTTCCTTACTTCTAACATGAGTAGACTGTAAGTATTTAATTCATTTCAACAAAACACTTATTAAATGCCTGCTCTGTGCAGGACATTGAAGACATGAAGACAAAATGATGTTCCCTGCCATAAAGGAGTATACACTCTATTGGAGGATCTTATACATCTTTTCTTATATTTTCTACTGAAGTGATTTAAAAATAATAATACAGCCTTCAGAAAAGGTAGTTTGGAAATCAAAAGTCTCGACTTCTGTAGCCAAAGTCTGCTTTACTTCCTCCAAATTCTCAGAAGGACAGCCTAGCTTGCTTAACTCAATATCTCTCTTGTTTTAAATACTGATTTTTTTTTTACTTTTCATATGTCAATGTGACAACCATCAATTAAATAAAGCATACAAAGTGAACTACTTAAAATAGTTTCCATTTAACAACTTAAAGACCCAAATTTCTAAGTTACAATAGTGTAGTTGTGACTGTAATTTCTGAGTCAGAGAAAATCAGCTCCACAGATATGTATAAAAAAGTGAAGGGAAATAATCATGGTAACTGTTTATTAAAGAATTCTCTAATGGAATCTTAGTACTCTCCAGACAACATGCCCTCACAGGCTTTATTTAATTATCAGTACTTTAAAATACAATTAGAAATTTCTAAATAATGCAGTATTACCATGAGGTCTACTAAAATGCATTTCTGAAAAGCATATGAGTGTATGCAGGGCTAGCATATGCACATAAAAAGTTTTAGAAGAGAAAAATAATTGTGGGAGTGGATTTGCCCCAAATTGTTTCAATTATAAAAAGTACAACCACAGTAAGACAATCACAACTTCAGAGTTTTTCTTACCCCTCCCAAACATAGGTTTCCAGGTTTGTTTTTTAACTGAATAGCAGATAAAATTAATTGAGCAGTATAACAAAATTCACAAGTGATGCTCTTTGTGAAGTGAAGTTGTGGCCAGGGAAATTAAATGCTTAAGCTCTGACAACACCAAGAAGTTCTGAACACTCTTCAATCTGATATGAGGCCATAGGGATAGGAGCCAGAGTAATAACAATAATTCCTAAGAGAAATCAATCTTAAAGAGTCCAAATTTCTTGATTTACGCAAATTTTCAAGGAAATGTTAGTAACGGTACAAAGTATCATTATTAGTTACAAAAAGCTGGCAACTTCAACACCCAGAAAGATATTACCAATTATACACCGAATTATACAGAATTATACACCCAAAATTCACTATCCTTCATAAAGTAATTGATAGTTAATCCTTGTAATAAAAATACAAATCCCCCAAACCCTTGAGAATGAAAATATATATGCATATACACACACGAACATATATAATACATATATATATATACACATATATATTATATATATGTACACACACACATATATACTGGGACAATTCTTACCAACATTCACCTCAATCTCTAACCCATAAAAAGTAATGAGTAATGCCTTTAAGAGATGTTGCCATACCTAACTGTCATAAATTTAAAACTAAATGGAATGAAAAGTCCTCAACATACAGATGCCTAGTGGAAGAATTCAAAGTCATGTGGGAACAGGATGATGGACATATCATTCCTATCCTCCTACATACATACTACTGGAATTGTCTAAAAAATGCTTGGAAGAAATACAAAGAACAGGTACTTCTGTGTTAACACTTTTATTCAAATACTAAAAAGCAATTATTTTATCCATTTGCACAATTTTCCGTTCAACATTTAATATTAAAGAACAGCTTATAGGATAGTGACTTGTTCTAGGACTGTTTCTTTTTAAACCTTATATGGAATATAAGATGAAAAGATTGTGGTAACAATAAATACTGACATTTTGTTTTTTATGTCATCCCATTTGATTTTCACAATGGTGCAGACATGCTTATAATGATCAAGCGACTGTCCCAAAATAATATACCTAAAACGTTAATTTGTCCTCCTTCCCCAAAGATTTTCAGTTCCTAAATGTGGAATTATATTTCATGTATGTTGATTGTGAATATGGTTAATCCCCAACACATTCTGAACAGACATTATCTTATTTTTAATAGTATCATTCCTATGATGAGATGAGGAAACAGTCAAGGAGTTTTAATAACTAGAACAAAATTCAGGCCATCTGAATTCAATAAATATTCCCAAAAATATTTCTACTTTACCATGTTATCTCTCTTGACAATAGATTTATCTTTTACATCACTTATGTCTTCATGAACAGATCTAGAATCTACCTAAGTAATGAAATAGTACCTCATTTTCACATAAAACTGTCAAATACATTAAAACCCTTGATTATTTTAAAGACCCTGTTAAGTAGAAAGGAGAAAACAATATCTCTGTTTTACAAATGGAAATTAAGTCTCAAAGAGGTTAAAGCCTTGTCCAAAATTGCACAATCAGTCAACAGTTCAATTGTATTCAATACTCCTTGTACAGTATCATATTGTTTCTCATCTATGCTGTACTCTCATTGTTTCACTCAGTATAAAATCAAATCTCTCCTTCAAAATCATGACTTAGAAAAAAGAAAAGAGAAAGTATGCCTTTATTTTTCACCTTTGTTATTTTGATTAACAGAACTGTAACTTATTAGCAACCAAATATATTTAAAAATTGAAGTATGAATGGTATATACTTCAATAATAACAAAGAAATCAAGCATTTTGTTCCCACATGGGTTTACAGGTTTTTTCCTTCTGCCACAATAACTTTGTGCCATTCAAACATCCTGGACAGTCTTTGTTCTTATTTGTTTACTAATATAATAATCCTGATTTAAATTGGTATGATAATCTATTCACCATTATTTTTTAACATCTTATAATCAATAATTTATAGTAAACACAGCATGAAACAAAAATAACTTCTTATCTTTTTGTCAATAGAGGAGTGTCTTATTTACAGATCTATGAACATTGCTATAGATACAGATTAGATATTTTAAAAATGTACATTAAAGAATTATCTAGAAGATGGCAGAGTAGAAGCAGGGACCTGCTACTGTTCTCCCCCCAAACCCCTCAAAAAACCTGTAAAAATGACTCTAAACAAACCCTAGAGCAGTAGAATCCACAAAACGACAGACTGAAGCAAATTTCCAGCCCAAGACAATCTGGAAAGTGGATGGGAAAGGTCTCTCACACCAGACTGGGAACAGAGCCCAGTTCGGTGTTGACATGCTGGGAGCAGGAACAGGTCTTAGGGGACTGAATTTATGGTGGCTGCTGCAAATTTCAGACTTCTCAACCAACAAACACAAAGGTCAGTGAGAAGGATCTCTCATCTGACTGAGAGGGGAGCATGATCTAGCCCCAGGTCCAGTCCCAGGCCCAGAGTGGCAGCAGCCACTGCGAAAGCCACTGCTTCTGGGGCCCTCAATTTAGCAAAGTTCAAAACTCAAGTAACTGGCTGGGAAAATGAGTAAACTAGTGGGGGAGGGGAGGAAAGAAACAATCTATAGATCCTTACTTTCTCAGTGAAGAGGTATTTTCTTATATCACTGGTGATGAGCAAGATCAAAATATACAGCCAGAAGAAGACAATAAAGCTAAAGGTCCTACATCCAAAGCCTCTAAGAAAAATATGAACTGCTCTCAGGACATGAAAGAGGTCAAAACGGATTTTGAAAATCAAGTAAGAGAAGTAGAGGAATAATTGGGAAGAGAAATGAGGGTGATGTAAGACAATCATGAAAAAAAAGTCAACAGCTTGCTAAAGGGGACCCAAAAACATGCAGAAGAAAATAACAGCTTTAAAATTAGAGTAACCCAAATGACAAAAGAGGTCCAAAACTCAATGAGGAGAATAATGCCTTAAAAAGCAGAATTGGACAAATGGCAGAAGAGCTCCAAAAGCTCACTGAAGAAATAATTCTTTAAAAAGCAAATGGAAGTTAATGGCTTTATGAGAAATCAAGAAATTATAAAACAAACCCAAAAGAATGAAAAAATAGAAGACAATGTGAAGTATCTCAATGGAAAAACTATTGACTTGGAAAATGAATCCAGGAGAGATAATTTTAAAATTACTGAAGACCCTGAAAGCCATGATCAAAAAAGAGCCTAGACATCATCTTTCATTATCAAGGCTAACTGCCCTGATATTCTAGAACAAGAGGGTAAAACAGAAATGGAAAGAATCCTCTGATCACCTCCTGAAAGACATCCCAAAAGGAAAACTCTTAGGAATATTGTAGCCAAATTCCAGAATTCCCAATTCAAGGAGAAAATATTACAAGCAGCCAGAAACAATTCAAGTATTGTGGAAACACAATCAGGATCACAGAGGACTTAGCAGCTTCTACACTAAGGGATTAGAGGATTTGGAATATGATATTCCAGAGGTCAAAGGAGATAGGATTAAAACCAAGAATCACCTACCCAGCAAAATTGACTATAATACTTCAGAGGAAAAACTGGAACTTCAATGAAAAAGAGGACTTTCAAGCATTTCAAACATTCTTGTTGAAAAGATCAGAGTTGAATACACAGTTTAACTTGCAAATACAAGAAGCAAGAGAAGCATGAAAAGGTAAACAGGAAAGAGAAACCAAAAGGGACTTATTAAACTTGAACTGTTTACATTCACATATGGAAAGATGATATTTGTAACTCATGAGACCTTTGTCAGTATTAGGATAGCTGGAGAAAATATATATGTGTACACACACACACATACACACACACATATACAGAGAGAGAGAGACGGTGGGCACAGAGTGAGCTGAATATGAAGGAATATCTAAAAAAAGAAAATTAAGGATTAAGAGGAATGTACTAAGAGAAAGAAAAAAGGGAGAGGTAGAATGTAGTAAATCATCTCACATAAAATAGACAAGAAAAGCTTTTACCAAGGACAGGAAGAAGGGGAAGGTGAGAGGGAATAAGTGAACCTTCCTTTCATCAGATTTAGCTTCAGGAGGGAATAACATATACACTCAATTGGGGATGGAAGTTTATCTTACCTTATAGGAAAGCAGGGGGGAAGGAGATAAGAGAGGGAGTATAATAGAACGGATGGCAGATTGGGGGAAGAGGTAATCAGAAGCAAACACTCTGGTAGAGAGACAGGTCAAAGCAGAGAACTGAATAAATGGAGGGTGGGACAGGATACGTAGTCTTTCACAACATTACTGTTATGGAAGTGTTTTACATGACCACACATGTATAATCTTTATCGAATTGCTTGCCTTCTCAATGAGGGTGGGTGGGGAAGGGGGAAGGGAGAGAATGTGGAACTCAAAGTTTTAAAAATTAATGCTAGAAGTTGTTTTTACATGGAACTAAGAAATAAAATATATAGGCAATGGAGTATAGAAATCTATCTTACTCTCCAAGAAAATTGAAGGCAAGGAGATAGCGGGGGTGAGGGGAGGTTATAGAAGGGAGGGCAGATTGGAGGAAAGGGCAATCAGAATACATGCTGTCCTGGGGTGGGAGTATGGGGGGAAGATGGGAATAAAATCTGAAATTCAAAATTTTGTGGAAGTGAATGTTAAAAACTAAAAATAAATAAATTTATATGGAAAAATAAATGAAAATAAAAATAAAAGTATTGTCTAAACTAGTATCATATATGTCACTGTCTTCAGTGAATGTTTGTTGAATACATAGAGAGACAGGTATGTGCATGACTAACTTGCCTTTAGAAACAATCTTTTTATTTTTCCTCCAAGGAATTAACAAATAGATTTCTTCTAAGTAGAAAGGTTACTGGCCTTAGACTTGGAAAGATCCCAGCCAAGTTAAGTAATATTTCTGAGATTCACTTTCCCCATTAGTAAAGGGCAATTATATTTTCCTGTTTATCTTATTGTTTAGCAGATAACATGAAAAAAATACACATAGCACTTTCTAAATCTAAGATTTGAATGAACACAGTTAGTTACTACAACTATTTACATATCTTCTTATTGAATTGAAATCTTAGAACTGGATGGTGGAGGGAAAAGAGTAGGTATGAAAGAAAGGTCATTTTTAGCAACAGAATGGTGAAATTACTTATTAAGCAACAAAGTCAAAATAGAAAAATGGTAATGGATGAGAGATAGGTAAGTTGGGAAGGAAGTAATGTCTGGCATGTTGGCTGGGCCTTGCTTATGAACATGGAGTTTAAGGCAAGTGACTTCTTAAAGACTACCAAATTTTTGATATGCCCAACAGAGAAACTCAGAAATAATCAAAGGTCTGTCTTAAAAAGGAGCAAATAATTCTAACCACTTAATTATTTCTCTTTGCTGTGTATAGGCCACCAGAGCTGTTTTAGGAGACCGATTCAACTTCTTCCATTTATAAAGTTTGAGGTGTCCTGAAATTGAAATGTTATAAGATGCCTATTTTTTTCTGCTTATTTATCAAAAGCCATCTCAGGAAATGTCTTTATAAGTTAGTTAAAATTTAATATAATACAGCCAGGGATGGGGTGTAGGGGAAACCACCAAACTGAATAGAATATGATTTAAAAGAGAAACACAAGTAGCCAAGACAGCTGTTGAAGGTTAGTGGTTCTTGTGGAGTAGGAGTCCAGCTTGGAAAACGTAGAGGAAAGGCTGAGCAAGGTTACAATGAGGAACAACTAAAATCTTGAAATCCTAAGTTGCATTTGTAGGGGTTCTCATCAAGAAAGGATGTAAAAAATCCTATTGGTTTGGCTATTCACAATGGTGAGGTGGCCCAAAAAAAAAGTGAGTCATGGATAGTTTTCTGACTCAGGAGCCAGATATTTAAAACATATTTAGAAAGCAGAGATGGATAGAATTTTTGAGCCTCACACATCAACAAATGTGAATATAATAATGTGGCAACCACTAACATCTTTAACCAGAGAAAATATGAATTGAATTTAGCCTCTGTATTCCTGGGTTCTAGTCCCAATAAGCTGTACCTACTTGGGCAAATCATTTCACATACTGCATCTCAATTTTTTCAACTATAAAATGAATAATTCAGATGAGTTGTACTCTCAAATCCCTGCCAATTATAAAATCCCAGTATTCTGTGATTCCACCAAAATATAATTTCCTGATGTCCCAATTATTTTAAGATGTCTTTTCCTTCCTTTTTTTTCCCAATTTCTTCATCTTTTGTACTGCTCTACACAGGAAGAATGCACATTAAATTAACAGAGAACATAAGAGAATGCACCAGTTGCTACTGTTTGATAACATTCACAGACCAAGAAAAAGCAGTGGAAAAGAGGTGCAAATTATAAAACCTAAGAGTAAACAAAGAGCTCTTACAGAGTTCATGTGTCATGGGAGTGATGCAGGTGCATATTCATGTCTTGCCACTTTGGGGAAATGAAAACTATGTTCTTCATTCAAATGTCATTAAGTTATTTACAACTAGATCTGGAGACTTCATATTTATCATTGTGAAGTATAAAGCCAAATGTCCCTCTTCCAGGAGCACCAAAGATTAACAGATTAGAATGTTTTCCACATGTCCATTTTTACTGTCAAGAGAATTTTAAAGAAGTTTTCCAGCTTCCACAGCTGAGCCAGATGTCAATGGATCCCACAGTGAAGTGAAATTGGCAGAGCAGCCTTCTCATGACCCCAGAGTTGTTTTATCAAGGATCAGTTTTAAAGTCAAAAAGGCCATTTCTTGCTGAGGTCTACAACGGTTTGGGGGGCCCTTTCTCTCCCCAAATTGCACAGAACTGCTGACTTGGTTAAACTAGTAATACCCAGCAGTATTTCTTCTGACTCCTCTCACACTTTTCTGTAATTGCTATTTATATTGGCACAAGAGAAGTAAAAGAGTCTCATTTCCACTAGAAGTTTCCGGTCTCTGGTTTCAGTAACATCGGTGGAGGACATTATACCAGTCACATATTTTGTTGCCTAAACCAGGACTGGTAATTTACCTGTCAGTTTCCTTGCTGTGGTTTCTAATTACTTTAGGTTGAAAGACTTCAGAGGAGACAATTTCTAAAACAGTTTCAATAATTAACATTGAATGGTTTTTCTTTACTAATATTTTGGGGTCAAAAAATCATGGTTAAAGAGCCAACTATAGCTATTATGACATTTTTAATTCTTTAGAGAAATCATGTTGGCTTCCTTTCTCTTAATCTAGTGTTTGAGGAGTACTGAGCCACAGCATACTAGATTGAGATAAAGAAGTAGTTATGTCATATTTATATATGGTTCCGTGCAAAAAGAACTGTCTCTGAAGTCAGTACTGGTTTAAAGTTCCACTTCTAACACTTAGAAATTCTGTGCCTGGGAAAGTCACATCCTCCTATTTTGAGTTTCCTCATTCTATCATCCTACAACATTAAACCTATATGGCTTACTTTTTGAAACACCTTTAACACTAAAAATAATCTAACCAACATGTGAAAGGATTTAAAATGAGAAATATTCACTAGGTCATAAATTGGAAACAGTAAGTATAGTCCAACAGGCTAAAAGGAATAGAGGGTATTTATCTTTATCTTTACTGAATATAAAATATGTATGATGCACATCTGTGTATCTGAATAGAGTTAGAATTAGAGAGAGATAGAAATATAAATATAGCACTGAAACAAAACAATTTTTTAAAAATTTTCAAAAAGGTATCTCCAAGGTGCTTCAAGAAATGAAATTCCTTGATGGTTCTAACAATAAGAATAATTGTGTTCAATGATCCTATAGCAACTCTATGACAGTATAGTCAGACACAAAAGATGTTTGTGTCTGTCACAGAGGATCCCACATGAAGTTAAAATACAAGAGGGACTCCTTATAGATGGAGAGTTCCTTTAAATAATACTGTTTGTGTAAGATACTGTGTTGACTTTGTCAAGACCTCAAAAACTACCAAACTTAAAAAAAAAGATAGTGATGAAATATAGATGTGCATCATGAAAGAAGCACAATGGGGATACGCATGGGTGATATAAATACATGATAACATATTAACAATGAAGGCCTGCATGAAAGAAATGATACAAATGACATAATCCAGAAAAGTTTTCACTGGAAAGGGAAGTGAGTTAATCACATAATAAGAAAGATAACACAAACAAATCCTGAGTCCTGCACTGATAAGGATAAAAGGCTTAGAAAGGGCCTCAAATACACTCAGTGAATCTTTTTTTTTTTTTTTTTGCCTTCTTTTCTTTATTTAATTTATTTATTTTTAGTTTCCAATATTCGTTTCTACAAGATGCTGAATTCCAAATTTTCTACATATATCTCTCCTTCCCCCACCCCAAAATACCATGCTTTCTGATTACCACTTTCCCCAATCTTTCCTCCCTTCCACCTATATTTAAATATAAAAATGTATTTATATTGCCTGGTTCCAGAATATCAGAGCAATTTTCCCTGACAATTTCATGAAAGATGATGTCCAGGCTCTTTTTTTGATCATGGCTTTCAGAAAGTCCCATAATTTTTAAATTGTCTCTCCTGGATGAATTTTCTAGGTCACTTGTTTTTCCAGTGAGATATTTTACATTGTCTTCTATTTTTTCACTTTTTTGATTTCCTATGTAATTTCCTGGTTTCTCATACAGTCATTAACTTCCACCTGCTCCATTCTAATTTATAAAGAAATATTTTCTTCAGTGAGCTTTTGAACCTCTTTTTCCATTTGGTTAATTCTGCTTTTTAAAACATTCCTCACCTCACTGGCCTTTTGAACCTCTTTTGCCATTTGGGTTAGTCTATTTTTAAAGGTGTTATTTTCTTCAGCATTTTTGGGGTCTCCTTTAGCAAGCTGTTGACTTGCTTTTCATGGTTATCTTGCATCACTCTCATTTCTCTTCCCAATTTTTCCTCCACCTCTCTTACTTGATTTTCAAAATCCTTTTTTGATCCCTTCCATGGCCTGAGACCACTGCATATTTATTTTGGATGTTTTGGATGGAGAAGTCTTGACTTTTATATCTTCCTCTGATTGCATGCATTGTTCTTCCTCATCTGAAAGGATGGAAGAAAATACCTGTTCACCAAGAAAGTAACTTTCCATAATCTTATTTTTTCCCCTTTTTTGGGCATTTTCCCAGCCAGTTAACTTGACTTTTGAGTCCTTTGTCAAGTATACTCTAGGGACCTGTAGGTTCTCAGTTCATCCAAAGTGGCACAGTCAAGGGAGAGAAGCTTCTTTCTCTCCTGGCCTGCACTCTGGTCTGGGACCAATCACAGGCTTTTCTGCCCAGAATCTGCAAGTAGAATTCTCTCTCCAGAGCCTCCACCAGCTCCACCAGCCAGTGCTCCTCCTCACCCCAAGACTGCCATTCAGGGCTGAGATCCAGATCAGCCCCTCAATTTCCCCAGAGTTTTTAGACCAAGGGCTCCAAAAATGGATGCTGCAGCTGCCTGGGGCTGGGGCCAGATTCCATTCTCTTCTCATCCAGGTAAAAGTGCTTTCTCACTGACCTTTGAAATTGTCCCTGGTGTTTGTTGGGTGAGAGATCTGGGAACCATAGCAGTTGCTAGGGATTCTTCCTCCTGAGGCCTGCTCCAGTCCTGTCCCTGCTACCCCATTTGGCCAAGACTGGGCTGTGCTCTGCAGGCTACTCTCTGTCCCGTGCCTGGTGCCATAGACTTTTCCTGTTGGCCCTCTAAGCTGTCTTGGGCTGGAAATCTCTTTCACTCTGTTGTTTTGTGGCTTCTGCTGCTCTAGAATTTGTTTAGAGTAATTTTTACAGGTGTTTTATGAGCTATGGGGGAGAGCTACAGCAGGTCTGTCCTTTTAGTCCGCCATGTTGGCTCTAGCCCCCCTATTCAGTCAATCTTTTATGGGAGATTCTACAAATTGTACAATCATCCTTTATTGCTGAAGAAGACCATGCCATCAGAGAAATGATGACATGACTTGTACTTTTGACTTTATTTTGAGTGAGGGAGAGCTGTGCAAAGTCACCAGTGTCACTTATCCTCCAGAGCCATCTGGATCCAATGACCAGATATTCATTAGGGTGACTGTAGATGACCAAGGATGCAGTGGGAAGCCATGGCCCCTTTAGGCCAAGATCTATTTGGTACTCACTTAGGGTGAGGTAACACCCATTCACTGAATAAGCCAGTTTAAGAAGTAGCCAGAGAATGGCCCCTTTAATGAGACAAAGAAAAATAAAGCCATCAGGTTAGGAGGGAAATAGAAATACAATCTGACACACACCTCTAAACTTAGGGAAATCTGAACCCCAATCTTCCTACAGATGAACATAAACAAGTTTAAGCAAAAGAGGCTCTGAAAGAATTTTAACAGTTTCAGGAAATTAGGCAAGAAAAGAAAGAGACTCCAAATTAGTTCTGTGTGTGTTCATCCTTCGTTGCCGAAGAAGACCATGCCATCAGAGAAATAATGACATGACTTGCACCTGACTTTGTTTTGAGTGAGGGAGGGCTGTGCAGGTCACCAGCCTCACTTTTTTGCCAGAGGCATCTGAATCCAGTGACCAGATATTCATCAAGATGACTGGAGATGACCCAGGATGAGGCAATTGGGGTTAAGTGACTTGCCCAAGGTCACACAGCTAGTGAGTGTCAAGTGTCAGAGGTGAGGTTTAAACTCAGGTCCTCCTGACTCCTGCATTGGTTCTCTATCCACTGTACTACCTAGCTGCTCTAATGAGTTCCATGACCATCTCTACAAAGGAGCTAAAAGTTATGGAAGACTTGACCAAAGATTCTTTAAATAAACAAACAAGGATCAACCAAAATGAAAAGGCATGGAGAGAATGCAATTTGTACCACAAGAAGTAATAACCGTATTTCAGTTTAATAACAATTAGCTTTTAAAGACAAAGATATAATTTTGCAACTTGTTAATTAGTTCTTATAAGACACCTGTTACTAAGAGTAAGCATTAAAATAGTTTTATTTTTTTGTTACTGTTATACTTGGAAGTATATTTTATTGGAACAGAAGCTTTATGTTCAAATATGAAATATGAAACCTATTTGATTATTCCACCTATTACTATTATTATTATCATCATCATTATACCATTATTTTGTGGCTACAGCTCTTCCCAGAGCATCTGCTCATACAGGCATCTCTCTCTCCTCTGGCAGGCTGAAAAGTTTGCAATAAAAATGTCATGGTAGGTACTGCCCTTAGGTTTGTTAACTGACCCTCATTTTAATTTCAGGTTTGAATTAGTTGAATTAGTCATTATTTATTTTTTCAGCACCTCATTATCTGATAGCCCCTCAATCCACTGTAATTTCAGGACTAAAACTCATTGTTTTTTACATTTAATGTATTCTTCTCTAACTGAAATTGTCTGAAGACCATAGACTAAATTCAATTCCATTTTTCCATAATTTTTTTCTTAATCATGGAGAACTGGATGTGAAATGGAAGGATAGGGTAGGTAACCTACTATTTCCAGTTTCTTATAATTGCCTTATTCAATATTCTCAGAGCTCCCTTCATAATTCATTTATCACACAATGAAGAAACTACTGCTCTCTCCATCTCTTTTGTGGCATAAACGTGATCTGCCTATCTTTAGTGTCACTCAAGGTAGACCAAGCTGTAAAAAATTCTTCCAACTCTTTCTTTTTACCATTAGGTATTAAAACAAACCTCCCAGTGTATGTATGCCTTCCTATCTCATGTGTGGTTGCTAGATTGTCTTCATGAGGTATTAATGTGAAAACGTGGAATGAAGATAAGAACATTGTTCCATATAAGAAACTGTGTGGTCCTAATTAACTTGGAGAAGAAAGAATACATGTATTAATAACCCAGTGATTTTCAAACTTATAGTTATATCCCTCTTTTTTACATAAATGCTGTGGACTTCCATCTCCTGCTACCCATTCACATACTTTTCACAAACGAATCTTCACTCATTATTTCACTTTTTTTAAGTTACAGATTTTGGAAAATATGTTTATTACACAGTGTCCCAAAAGCCTTAAGAAACTTTTAAGTTTGTATTGTACTCTGTATCTAGAAAAGAGAAAGAGTAATTTAAAAATAAAATAGACATTTTGGTACTTCTAACTTCTGGAAAAATATTGTCCAATTTGACTCTATAGACTACATGGGAACCATCACCAGACATCATGATATATATCTTGTCATTGGGACCCAGATGGCTCTGGAAGACAATGTGCAACCAGTGATTTTGTATAGCCCTGCCTCATTTAATTCCAATTCACTTCCAAGTCATGGTTTCACCTTGCTGATGCTATGGTCCTCTTCAAGAACAAAGGACAAACAACAACCTAATAGGACTAATGTGACTTACAGGAGCTGCCCCACTGGGGACCAAACTGGCTAGTCCAAGTTGGACAATACAGCTCCTTTCTTCCTTCCTTTGTTCCTTCATTTCTTCCTTCCTCTTTCCCTTCCTTCTCTTCCTCTGTCCACATAGGGTATCATACCCTTACCTGCTTGTGGTACTCTGCCCAAAGGAATGTAAATGTTGATAGCTGAAATCCCATAAGATATCTTGGGGTTTGCTAGCTAGATTTCCTTCCTAAAGACCTTGACTTAAATTCAAATTATTGTGGCTCTCATTGATTTGTCAATAATAGGTCCTAGTCCAAGCCTAACTTGGTTATTGTTGGGGCCCTCATGACTCTGATGTGTTGGGGGTGTAAGCTCAGTTCCATGTGGACAGTCTCGGGCAGGTAAAGGTGAGGACTTCTAAACCTTAGAGTTCTCATGAGGCACCCCAGGGAACAGCAGGGAATTGAGGTGTGAGACTGGGCTATCTGGTGCATTTCCATACGTGCTGGGAGAGAGCATCCCCACCCTCGAGATTGGCCTGGGGTCTGAGCACACCTATTGTTGTCTAACAGGCACGATATTCAGGTGCAAACTATGTGGCAGGAAAGCTTAAGTAGGGTCAGGAAAGCCTGAAGGCGCTCTTAGCACTGAGGGGCCCTTAGAGGACAGAAGGCCCCTCTTCCCTCTCTCCTCTCCTCTCTTCCCTCTCCCCTCTCTCCCTCTTCCACTTCCGCTTCCATTCTCTTACTGTAAGATCTTTGCCTCCTGGGGAGATTCCTCTCTCCTCAGGAAGAATTCCCCCTGCACATGTAACCAAGACCCTGAATAAAGCCTAACCCTTGTTCGACTCTGGAAAGTCTCTTCTCTCATACGTTTATCCGGTTTGGCCAGCCGAAGACCTGCGATAGGTAAGGTAAGACTCAGGTAGCCCTTAGGCCTCTAGGCCTTACACTGATGAATGTAAATAGCAATTGCTTCTATTTTGATCAGAAATCCTTAAGTTATTCCCCTCCCAGATTGATTTTTTTTACTAGGTTAAAGAGGCCATTCTTTGCCTCATTTCTTAACTATCTTTAAGCAATGAATGGGTGTGGCCTGAATCAAACTTGAGAACTGAGAAATATTTTAATTTAAAAAGGTCAATGTCTCCCACCGATCCTGGGACAGTTCTGGTCATCCTGATCTATATCTTGCCTCTGGAATTAGATGGCACCAGAGGAGGAAGGGAGGTTGGAGATTTTGTACAGTCCTCTCTCACTTAAATCCAATTCACTTGCAAGTCATGGCATCACCTTCCTAATGTGATGGTGCTCCATGAGAATGAAGGACAAACAACTACAATAAACTACATGATATACAGATTTGATTGAAGCAATCAACAAAAAACAAGTCATCTGTGTCAAGAACTGATAACAGTTAATGGTGATGAGGGAAAATCTCTCTGTAATCACACTGAATAAGCACCACCTCAAAATTGACCCTTTAACATGCCATATTAAATAGCTGCATACTGTATCTACCATAAGAGCCAACTCATCATGTTAGTTTCACTTCCCTTGGCTTTTATTTGAGCTTTGTTTTCATTTGAAAAAGAAAAAGTAAATGCATTTATGCAGATATTAGAGTTGAAAATAACCAGTAATCTGGGCCATTGTCTTGTGTAAATCCCTGGGATAGTCTCCCTCTCTATATAGGCAAGTGGAGACATACCACATAGTTTGGAAAATGCATTTATTAAGCATTTAATTTTTTTTAAAGTGATAAGAACCTGCATCATGCCCGGATGTTAGTTGTCTCATCATGGGCAGACCTTAACCCTTAACCTTTCTTAGCTTCCATTTCCTCATCAATAAAATAGGAATAATATTACTTGCACTGTCTATCTCAAAGAATTATAGTGAGGAAAGTGCTATATACACCTTAAGTTCTATGTAGGTAAGAGTTTTAATTATCTCCCTTCTCCAGTTCTACTCATACCCATTATCTGATACTCATCTATGAAATTGGATGGATATGAATTATAAGCTTGTCCTCTTTTGGCACATTGATGATAGGGGTCTCTAGGTCTTCAGAAAATTTTTCTTTGACTTCATCAGGGTTTGTCATGGTGGGAGCGCAGACACTGATGATGGTGGCATGGTGTTTTCCTGCAAGTGGCAATTGCATTGTCATGAGCCTGTCATTCACTCCTTTTGGTAGGTATACCAGTTTGCTGATTAGATTAGTTTTAATTACTATACCCATGCCAGCTTCTTGGTGCTCCCCTTCACTGAGCCCACTCCAGAAAAAGGTGTATCTGCTTCCAACCTCAGTAAGCTCGCCTTCATTACCTTGTTTCACTCAAGGCTGCTATTTTGATATGATACCTGTTGAGTTCTCTTGCAACAAGAGCAGTTTTTCTTTCAGGTCTACTGGATTTTGTGTTATCTAGTAGTGTGTGCACGTTCCATGTGCCAATTGTGCGTGGAATCACCTTTGCAGATGTTTTCGTACATTTTGTATATTTTTTGTGTGTGTTTTGACTGCATAGTGGGATTCCCTGCCTGCTGTCATAATCAGGCCAGGGTTGGGTAAATAGACAATGTTTAGGGCACCTTTTCTAGCCCCCTTCCTTACACCAGGAGGTGAGTAGTGTGATCCTTAAAAGGCTGCTCAGACACCCAGGGTCCTGCCAAGTCCCACTGCTACTTCCAGTAAAAAACAACCCTACAGCCTGCACCATCTGTGTGTAGGATTGTGACTACATCTCCCTGTGTATCCACACCTGCTGCTTCATCACTTGTCTGTTGCCACAGGACTTTAAGGCATAATAGTGAAATGGTATGGCTGATGTCTTTTGATAAGTGCATAAATTGGATTTAAATGAGGCAGAGTTGCACAAAGTCGTCAGTCTCACTCTCTCCTCTAGAGTCCAGAGGCAGGACAGAGTCAAGATGGCTGTTGATGGCTCAGGATGCAGTGGATGACCTTGGCATCTTTGGTGTCTAACCAAGCTCTAAGTGCTCCACATCACCTGATTTTTCCTTCATGGCCATTGGAATAAATTGTTCTCATCTGCCCATTCCACCAGAGGAAGTCTTCACACGTTTGGGGGAGATACCTCCCTAATTCACCAAAGGGTTTGAGAACCTTTGGTTACCTTCAACCTGATTTGGCCTGTCTGCCAAATTGGTTTACCCAGCTGTGGCTGCATGTTGTAACTTCCTGGAGCCACAGGTGAGAGTTAGGTGGAACAGGTGAATGCCAAAGGTGAAAAGAGCCCTGAAAAGGGCTCAGCAGCCATCATACCAAAAATATTGGTCCTGCCTGAACACGTCCTACACTCATTATTATTCCATTTACTACATATATATGTATATATATACATGTATAAATATATATACATACATATATATATACATATATATATATGAATTTTTGTGTGCTCTTTTCCTTTTTCCTAAGGCATGAGTTCTTAACTTTCTTTAATGACAAAGTTGAAAAGAGGAAAGGCATGCTTTCATAAATACTCTGTGAATCTAGCGAAGCCTACCCTTTCCTCAGAATGTTTTTAAATAACTGAAGGTAATGCTAAGTTTCAGTTAGGGGTTAGTGAAAATACAGATGTGATTTTTCTCATCCAAGTTCACAGACTTCCTAAAATTTATCCATGGACTTCATATTAAGAAGTCCTGTTTTAAGGTAATTTTTTTCATATGGGTCCTTGACAGAAATTTGTGGGGCAACCATAAACTAAAGTTTGTATGCCACTCTCTTGTGTTGTTCTTCATTAAATACACATTTATTGGCAGTTATTTTTAGCTGAGAAAAATAACATGCCATCTGGGGCCCTCAGCAAAATATGAGCCTATGCCATTCCTCAAGCCCTGAGAATGTTTGAATATCCCACCCAGCTTTACCAACTAGTACGAAATTGCTATGATTTTAGGACCCTTAGTACTTCATGTAAATAAATATAAATCTATATATAATCCAGGAGGTGGCAGGAAAAGCAAACTCTAGTGCTAACCATCAGAATTTTGATAGAAGAATACTGAGGATAGACTCCAAAAAGAGAAGGTTCCTTGGCCATTTTCATCATCACAAGAGCAGTTTTCCATTGCCTCTACTGAGAATCCATGTTCCCCCAAAGTTTTTGTCTTTGTGGTCAGAGGATTCCTTATGTACTTTTGTACCAATGGATATTTTATACTGTATCTTCTATAGGACAGCACAGACCCACAAGCTGCTGTAAGTTGAGTAGAGTGATGATATTCTAGACAAATTTCTAATTCTTATAATACCTTCTAAGTGCTCAGTAAATATTTGCTGAGTAGTTTGTGAAAAATTAAATAGACTACGGAAATTAGAAAAAGTATTTTATATTGATTTTATTTTATACAATGAACCATAATATGCAGACTGGAGTCTAAGTAGATATTTATAATTCTTCATTCAACTCTTTGTCTCCAGTGAAAACTAAACTGTTCCAGTAGCTGATAAGGAAAGATAATGTTGTCTAGTTA
Organism: Notamacropus eugenii; assembly: GCF_028372415.1. Taxonomy (NCBI): domain Eukaryota; kingdom Metazoa; phylum Chordata; class Mammalia; order Diprotodontia; family Macropodidae; genus Notamacropus; species Notamacropus eugenii. Next base: position 123,028,916 of record NC_092873.1, read on the forward strand.
TCAGCTCTTTCCCACTCACCATCTCTGGTTCTAGTTCAAAGATGCAATCTTTGAAGACACTTAAATACCTGGATTCTGCTGAGAGAACTTCTCTTAACTAGACGTTATTTTATGGCAAATATATGATATACACCTACAGAGTCATATTAAAATGTCATATCATAGCATGGATCCTGGATGCTGAACATTCTGCTAGGAGATTATGAGCTATGGCAGATTCTTCCAAATTGGAAAGGCATTAAGAACCAGAAACTGGATCTGTTACCCAAGGAAAAATCTGGGAGATATTCATTATTGCATATAAGGTAGTAAATTCTTAAACCGAATCGCATATAAGTAAACAGAAATGGGACTTAAGATGATAGAGTTAGGGTTATTGGCTAGAAAACACTAAGGTGACAGAGAGAGAATCAATGAAAGAAATAAAATCTTCAGGGTAGAGCCAAGATGGCAGAATAAAAGCAAGGACTCCCTTGAGGTCTCCCCCAAACTCCTCCAAATCCCTGTAAAAAATTACTCTAAACAAATCCTAGAGCAGTAGAACCCACAAAAAGATGGACTGTAATAAATTTACAGCCCCCAAAAAACTGGATGGTCAATGAAAAAGGTCTGTTATACCAGTCTGGGAGAGGAGAGACGTCCAGCATGGGTCACACAGGCACAGACTGGACCAAGAAAACCCAGAGTAGGCCATAGGGGACTGAATCACTGGTAGCTGAGGAGGTTTCCAGACTTATCAACACACAAACACCAAAGACAACTTAGAAGGTCACTGGCAAAGGTCTGTAGGACATAGGTGACAGAGGATCTTGTGTTATCCTGACTGTATTTCCACAATACTCAAATTGTTTCTTTCTAGCTGCTTGCAATATTTTCTCCTTGACCTGGGAACTCTGGAATTTGGCTATAATATTCCTAGGAGTTTCTCTTTTTGTATCACTTTCAGGAGGTGATAGGTGGATTCTTTCAGTATTTATTTTGCCCTCTGGTTCTAGAATATCAGGACAGTTTTCCTTGATAATTTCATGGAAGATAATGTCCAGGCTCTTTTTTTCATCATGGCTTTCAGAAAGTCCCATAATTTTTAAATTGTCTCTCCTGGATCTAATTTCCAGGTCAGTTGTTTTTTCCAATGAGATGTTTCACATTATCTACTATTTTTTCAAACTTTTGGTTTTGTTTTTTAACTGCTTGGTTTGTCTCATAGTCATTAGCTTCCCTGAACTCGATTGTCTCTTTTAAAGAACTATTTTGTTCAGTGAGCTTTTGAACCATCTCCTCCATTTGCCTAATTCTGCTTTTTAAAGCCTCCTTCTCCTCATTGGCTTTTTTGGCCTCCTTCTCCAATTGAGCTAGCCTCTTTTTAAAGGTGTTATTTTCCTCAGCATTTTTTTTTTTTGGTTCTCCTTTAGCAAGCTGCTAACTCACTTTTCAAGCCTTCTATTACCTGAGCACATTTCACATTGACTTTGGAGGCATTGGAGGGAGGGGCCTTGACTTCCTCTGACAGTATGTTCTTCCTCATCTGAAAGGATGGGAGGAGACACCTGTTCACCAAGAAAGTAAACTTCTATGTTCTTATTTTTTCCCCCTTTTGGGGGCATTTTCTCAGCCAGTTACTTGACTTCTGATTCCTTTGTCAGGAGGGTCCTATGGTCCCTCCTCTCCCCAGTACTGTGTTAAAGGCCAAGATTTGACTCAGCTGTTCTATTCCCTGGGGCTTTGGATGAGAGTAAGCCCATCTCTAAGGGCTGAAGTTTAGATCATCTGCTCCCTACCACCAGAGGCTTTAAGCTGAGCTGGCTGGACAACAGACCCAGGTTGCTTCCCAGAGTTTGTAGTTGCCTGCAGCCTGCTGCTGCTGCCACCTGGGCTATTGCTGGAGGAACCCCATTCCCCTCTCACCCAGCTGGGAAAGCCCTCCCACACTGACCTTTGAAGCTTTCTTTGTTGCTTGTGAGTTGAGGGATCTGGGAGCCTCACTGCTAGAAACTCTGCCCCAGAGGTCTGTTCAGGTCCTGTTCCTCCCAGTGCTGCATGGCCAGGGCTCTGCTCAGCATCCTGTGATATAGACTTTTTTCTGTCAGCCTTCCAGGTTACCTTTGGCTGGAAACCTCTTTCACTCTGTTCTGTGGCTTCTGCTGCTCTAGAATTTGTTGAGAGTCATTTTGTACAGACATATTGTGGGCTGTGGGGGAATCACTAGAGTATGGGCATCTTTCTATTCTGCATCTTGGCTCTGTCCCCCTAATTCTGCTTTTTAAAGCATTCTTCTCCTCATTGGCTTTTTGGACCTCTTTTGCCAATTGAGTTAGTCTATTTTTAAAGGTGTTATTTTCTTCAGCATTTTTTTTTGGGGGGGGTCTCCCTTAGCAAGTTGTTGACTCACTTTTCATAATTTTCTTGCATCACTCTCATTTCTCTTCCCAGCTTTTCCTCCACCTCTCTAACTTGATTTTCAAAATCCTTTTTGAGCTCTTCAATGGCCTGAGCCCATTGAGTGGGCTGGGATACAGAAGCCTTGGCTTCTGTGTCTTTCCCTGATGGTAAGCATTGTTCTTCCTCATCAGAAAGGAAGGGAGGAAATGCCTGTTCACCAAGAAAGTTACCTTCTACAGTCTTATTTCTTTTCCCTTTTCTGGGCATTTTCCCAGCCAGTGACTTGCCTTCTGAATATTCTCTTCACACCCACTTTGCCTCCTGATCCTCCCAGCCAGCGTTTGGGGTCTGAGATTCAAATGCTGCTTCCCCACCTCAGGGCTTTGGGCGGGGGCAGGGCTGCTATTCAGTGTGAGATCAAGTTCAGGTGCTCAGGTGGTGGCAGGGCCGCCTCATGGGCTCAGTTCCCTCAGGGGGTTTATGCAGAGACCTTCCACAATGGATCCAGGCTCCTGCCCCCTTGGGGAGCCCAGGTCTGCTCCTGCCTCCACTGATGCCTCCTGAGGGGGCCTGAGTTATGGGGGCACCCCACTCCCCTCTTGACCCGCCAAAGAGACCCTCTCACCGGCCCCCGTCACCTGTGGGTGGAGGGACCCGCACGGTCGCTGGAGATTCTGTCACCGAAGCCCTCTTGGATCTGCTCCTCTCAGTGCCACGCGACCATGACAGGTCTGTGCTCGGCTCTGCGTCCACAGCACAACGGACCTTTTGTGAGAGGTTTTCTGGCTCTCTGGAACAGAAATCTTATCTGCTCCATTGTTCTGTGGCCTCTGCTGCTCCAGAATTCGCCGGGAGTTCTTTTTTACAGATGTTCTATGCGCTGTGGGTTCGGAGCTATGTGTATGTGCATCTTTCTACTCCTCCATCTTGGCTCTGCCTATGCTCTAAAGATTGCTAAAGTCTGTGTATCCTTTGACCCAGAGGAACCACTATAAAATTTATACTACAAAGAGATTAAAGAAATAAAAAAAGAACTCATATGTACAAAAAACATTTACAACAGCATTTTAGGAGGCATCAAAGAATTAACACTTGTTTTCAGATGCCCATCATTTGGGAAATGACTGAACAAGCTATGCTATATGAATACAATGGAAAATTATTGTGCAATAGAGCACAATGAAGGAAGTGATGGTTTCAAAGGAATGCAGACTTGTACAAATTGATATATAATGAAGTGGGCAGAACCAGGAGAACAATTTGTATAATGATAACACTCCTGTAATTGTGAACATTTCTGAAAGACTTAGGAACTATGATCAACAAAGGGACCAACCACAGTTCCAGAGAATTCAAGATGAAACATGCTACCCACCTCTTGATATAGAGCTGATCAAATAGACAGGAATGAGATAAAAACTCATGTCTTGCTGTGTCTAAACAGGTTCCAAAAATACTAAAACAGAAATATTTTCTAATGAAGGAATATCCAGGCACTTTGTCTGTCAATGTACTTTGATAGATAGTGTTTCATGTGTCCTGGCTCTTTGTTTTCCCACAAGGAAACTAAACAAATTGTTATATTAGTATCAGAAAAGCACCAAAAACTTGCAAAAGTGTGTCCATACTTTAGTTAATGATTGAATTTTTGGTCTAAGCCAAGTATATATTCAAAAGTGAAAGAAGATGATATAAAAATTATGTGACAACCAGAGGTAAAGGGGAGTCCTTTACACATGAGGTAATAAACAGGGTGGATGCATTACACATGCACAAAAAAGACATATAAGTTGAAAAACAAAGAATTAGAAAAAAACTTTTTCTAAGGAAAAGACTAATAGTAAAATGAAGTGATAAGTAGGTGAAACTGGTTTTCCTTTTTGTCCTTACACGTGTTAAAGGACAGTTTTGCAGGATATCTGACTTTTTCTTGTTTGTATAATGTCACACATTTTTACCCCTTGACTTCAACATGTGTTTGGTTTTGTATGGTTATTCAATATCCCCATATAAAATATATGACTTAACAGTATTTTCTCTTTTTTTGACTCAATATTTGAAAATTATGAATCCTTGCCTACAGCACAATCATTCACAGTACTATGTCATATGTTTAAGTAATAAAAAATCTGGGACACTGAGACTGATCCCTCCATTGCTCTGCTAATATGTACTTTCCAGATTTGAAAAAAAAAAGTTCCATTTACAACTTCCATTTGTTTCTTGCCATTTAGCCAACTTTCCACTTATTACAAGTCTCCTTGACTAAATATTACCTTCTCGTACTGAACACTATAAATGGTTCCCCAACTTCTATCCCCTTCCTTCCCCCCAGCAGGTGATTCTCCCATAGCCATTGTCTGTTTCTGCAGAAGAATCTTCAAAGATTCCGGGGAATCATCATCATTTATCATCATCAGCAATCATCATCAATTATCAAGGCTTCCAGAAATCCACGTCAGTCATATATTCTCAGTTAAACTCTCTCCTTGATTCTCTGCTTATTTCTACATTGTAAATTTTTCAAGGACTTCTCAGTTCCTGCTAATTAATTGAGTTAATTAAGAAAGGAAGATAACTGATAAAACCAAAACCATTCACAGACCAACAGCAACAAAAAAAATCAATCTAATTACACTTGATCTCATATTGCCTGGCATAGGCATATACTACACATGAGAATAATGCCTGTTACACATGAGAGTAATTTGTTATTCAAGAAAAACTATAATAACCTTACAAGGTCTCTCAATAAGCAGGGCTTCAGATAACCAGTTAGATAACCTGTCTTTCTACCCTTATGGTAGAAAGGTTTGCAAGATGCTATGAAGAGTTCATGGAAATAATCAAATACGACAACTAAGAATAATTAAATAACCATAATGATAATGATGAATACATATTTGTATAATACTTTGTAAAGATCATAATGCATTTCCCTCTAACCTTAAATATTTTAGGGTGCCTAAGTGGTGAGTGCTGGTCCTGGAGTTAGGAAAACCTGAGTTCAAATCTGAGATACTTGCTAGCTCTGTGACAGTGATAAGTCATTTAACCTCCGTTTACTTCAGTTTCCTCATCCACAAAATGAGTGGGGGGGGGGGAATAATAGCACCTACTTCCCCTGAGTGTTATGAGGATCAAATGAGTTCATAATTGTAAAGTGCTTAGCACAGTGGCTCACATGTGGTAAGCACTGTATAAATGTTATCAGTCATCATCATCATCATTATTATCATCATCTTGTATTTATTAATACCTTTGTATATTGAATCTCTATCACTGTCAACCCTCATGACTACATAAGTTGCCCTTACCCCCATATAGTATCAAGGCATCTGGGTGGGCTAGCAGGTGGATAGAGTGCTATACCCCAGTCCTCATCCCACCTTATTCACTCACAAAAAAAAGAGAGGTCAGTTATCTTGCCAGTTCAGGTAAGAGAAATGATGGAGAATCTTTTGAGACTTGTAGAACCTGAAGAAACCCATTCCTGGTGTAACCGAAACATTATTGCTGGAGTCTCTTATGTCTTGGACAAGAAATAAAGGCATAAGAAGCATGTGTTGGGGGGGAGAGGGGGGGATTTTGCACTGATCAATTCTCTAAGCTGGATCAATTCTCTAAGCTTCAAGGTGAGAAATGGATTGAATGCTGAGCCTGGAGTCAGGAAGATGAATTCAAATGTGACCTCAGGTACTTACTTGCTGTTTGACCCTGAGCAACTCAATTAAGTTATTTCCTTCAATTTCCTCAACTATAAAATGGAGCATCTACTTCCAATTGTTGTGGGGGTCAAAATAACATTTGTTATTTTGTTGTTGTGAGGGTTGTGGAGAGGATCAAAATAACATTTGTAAAGCACTTAGCAAAGTAGGTATTAATAAATTCTTATTCCCTTTCCCTTCCCCCCTCTCCTATCAATGCTACTGATTGAAGGGAAAGGTTTAAGAAGGGAAACACAGATTTGGCAAGTGAATGGGTGCCTACAAAAATGTTAGCGGGGAAGATTTAAATTTGTGGAAAACAGTTTAAAATAAATAAATGATAGCTCACCTTCATAAAGTACTTTGAGAATTAGAGAAAGACACAAACAGACAGGATAATGTTGGTTCTACATATATTAAAAGCAATAAGCAGTATGTGTAGGTTTATGAGGTTTTTTCTCTATTTTCTAGTCTTTTGGGAGAATAGAAATTTTCATGTATGTTAATGATTTTCCAGTTCATAAATCTCAAAAATATGTTTTTAAAAAGTGTGGGCAGTGACAAAGGGAATGGTTATTTTGAAATAATTCTAACACAGAAGGAGGAGGAACTGATTGTTGAAGTAGAAATGCTGGGAAATTGACAAAGAAGTGATCATTTCATCCTATAATTTGTGACAGAGAAAGGGATAATGGAATTTCAGGGAAGGTAGAGCAGTAAGAGGGCACAAGAGAATCTTGATTCTCAATATTTCCTGGGGAGGAGGAGGGGGAAATTGGGGGGAAGGAGGAAATAAAAACAGAAAAGTTAATAAAGGGGAAGTAAAACCACAAGGAACTTTCAAAAAAAAAATAACTGCTTTTTCTGGAGGGAGAATTAATGACAAAAAATGCTTCTAACATGTATAATATTACGAAGAACAAGATTCCAGAGACAAAAACACCACAGCTAAATTAAATGCCCCCAAAAGAAACACTGGAAACAAATTGAAGATGATATAGATAGATGTTATGTCAAAAAATAACGCTTATCTTAAAAATGAAAAAAGCTAGAATGTGACATTGTTTAAATTAAATGTAGGACTTTATTTCCCAAATCAGCTTTCTGGGAAATCTGATCATTTCTAAACCAAACATTGTGCAATATATTGAGACTAATGGACTGGGGATGGGCTCTGGATCCCTCTTTGAACTTTCAACCAGTCCCTGAGTTTTCCCAATAGGCCCAATCCCTATCATTCCCTGAGGCACTGGCTTATCCCAGAAAAATCCTTTCAACAGTCCTTTCATTATGGTTCCCACCTAGCCACAGCCTTCAATTCTCTGTTACCTCCCATCCACAGCAGCCCTTCACTGTCTGCTACCTCAGGACCACTGAGGTATATTTCCCACCCTTAATCCCATCTAGACCACTCCTCTGTTACCTTGGGGTTACGCCAGGCTATTAGCCACTCTTTGATTCCATCCAAATCTTCCCACATTGTTTTTCCCTATATAAAAGGTCAGTCTTCTCTACCAAATGCAAGGATTCTTAAAAATCTTGCCAATTCTATTAGTGACACAATAAACCTTGTCTCTGAATGAAAGAATGCTTGATTTGAATACTTTTCAGGCCTTCTGCCCTTGCATCTTGGAGTCTCCAGCACTCCAAGGCAGCAACATAATGACATAAAAGCATATGTTAATATGAAAAATTTATGGCAGGGAGGAGCGGAGCCAAGATGGCGGAGTAGAAAGACGCACATACACATAGCTCCGAACCCACAACCCATAGAACGGCTACAGGGAAGTAACTCACAGCGAATTCTGCACCCAGAGGCCACGGAACATTGGAGTGAGGGAGATTTCTGTTCCGGAGAGACCTGCAAACCTCTCACGGGGGGGGTCCTTCGCGCTGCTGGGACTGGGAGCTGAATACAGCCCTGCCGCGGCTGCGGCACCAAAAGGAAAAGATCCGAGCGGGCTTCAGGGACGGGATCTCCAGCGGCCATGCGGGTCCCTCCACCCACAGAGGGACCTGCAAACCTCTCGCAAAAGGTTCGTCGCGCTGCAGACGTGGAGCCCAGCCCAGACCTGCCGCGGCCACAGCACCGAGAGGTACAGATTCGAGCGGGCTTCAGGGACGGGATCTACAGCGGCCACACAAGTCCCTCCACCCACAGGTGACGGGGGTCGGTGAGACAGTCTCTTTGGCGGGTCGAGAGGGGAGTGGGGTGCCCCCATAACTCAGGCCTCCCCGGGAGGTAGAAGCTGAGAGGCGGCTGCAGACAAGGGCTCCCCAAGCGGGTGGGAGCCAGGATCCATTGTGGAAGGTCTGTGCATAAACCCCCTGAGGGAACTGAGCCTGAGAGGTGGCCCTGCCCCCACCTGAGCATCTAAACTTAATCTCACACTGAATAGCAGCCCTGCCCCTGCCAAAAGCCCTAAGGCTGGAAGCAGCATTTGAATCTCAGACCCCAAACGCTGGCTGGGAGGATCAGGAGGTGAGGTGGGTGTGAGGAGAATATTCAGAGGTCAAGTCACTGGCTGGGAAAATGCCCAGAAAAGGGAAAAGAAATAAGACTATAGAAGGTTACTTTCTAGGTGAACAGGCATTTCCTCCCTTCCTTTCTGATGAGGAAGAACAATGCTTACCATCAAGCAAAGACACAGAAATCAAGGCTTCTGTGTCCCAGCCCACCCAATGGGAGGGCTCAAAAAGAATTTTGAAAATCAAGTTAGAGAGGTAGAGAAAAAGCTGGGAAGAGAAATGAGAGACATGAAGTCAAAGCATGAACAGCAGATCAGCTCCCTGCTAAAGGAGACCCAAAAAAATGTTGAAGAAAATAACACCTTGAAAACTAGCCTAACTCAATTGGCAAAAGAGGTTCAAAAAGCCAATGAGGAGAAGAATGCTTTCAAAAGCAGAATTAGCCAAATGGAAAAGGAGATTCAAAAGCTCACTGAAGAAAATAGTTCTTTCAAAATTAGAATGGCACAGATGGAGGCTAAGGACTTTATGAGAAAGCAAGAAATCATAGAACAAAGCGAGAAGAATGGAAAAATGGAAGATAATGTGAAATATCTCATTGGAAAAACAACTGACCTGGAAAATAGAATCAGGAGAGACAATTTAAAAATTATGGGACTACCTGAAAGCCATGATCAAAAGAAGAGCCTAGACATCATCTTTCATGAAATTATAAGGAAAACTGCCCTGAGATTCTAGAACCAGAGGGCAAAATAAATATTCAAGGAATCCACAGAACACTGCCTGAAAGAGATCCAAAAATAGAAACTCCTAGGAACATTGTGGCCAAATTCCAGAGTTCCCAGGTCAAGGAGAAAATATTGCAAACAGCTAGAAAGAAACAATTCAAGTATTGTGGAAATACAATCAGGATAACACAAGATCTAGCAGCTTCTACATTAAGGGATCAAAGGGCATGGAATAGTATATTCCAGAAGTCAAAGGAACTAGGACTAAAACCAAGAATCACCTACCCAGAAAAACTGAGTATAATACTTCAGGGGAAAAATTGGTCTTTCAATGAAATAGAGGATTTTCAAGCATTCTTGATGAAAAGACCAGAGCTGAAAAGAAAATTTGACTTTCAAACACAAGAATGAAGAGAACCATGAAAAGGTGACCAGCAAAGAGAAGTCATAAGGGACTTACTAAAGTTGAACTATTTACATTCCTACATGGAAAGACAATATTTGTAACTCTTGAAACTTTTCAGTATCTGGGTACTGGGTGGGATTACACACACACACATGCACACACACACACATACATAGAGACAGAGTGCACAGAGTGAATTGAAGAGGATGGGATCATATCTTAAAAAAAAATGAAATCAAGCAGTGAGAGAGAAATACATTGGGAGGAGAAAGGGAGAAATTGAATGGGGCAAATTATCTCTCATAAAAGAGGCAAGCAAAAGACTCAATAGTGGAGGGATAAAGAGGGGAGGTGAGAGAAAAACATGAAGTCTACTCTCATCACATTCCACTAAAGGAAGGAATAAAAAGCACACTCATTTTGGTAGGAAAACCTATCTCACAATACAGGAAAGTGGGGGATAAGGGGTCAAGCAGGGTGGGGGGGATGATAGAAGGGAGGGCACGGGGAGGAGAGTGTAATTCGAGGTTGACACTCATGGGGAGGGATAGGATCAAAAGAGAATAGAAGTAATGGGGGACAGGATAGGATGGAAGGAAATATAGTTAGTCCTATACAACACAACTATTATGGAAGTCATTTGCAAAACTACACGGATTTGACCTATATTGAATTGCTTGCCTTCCAAAGGGAAGGGGTGGAGAGGGAGGGAGGTAAAGAAGTTGGAACTCAAAGTGTTAGGATCAACTGTTGAGTAATGTTCTTGCCACTAGGAAATAAGAAATACAGGTAAAGGGGTATAGAAAGCTATCTGGCCCTACAGGACAAAAGAGAAGACGGAGACAAGGGCAGAGAGGGATGATAGAAGAGAGAGCAGATTGGTCATAGGGGCAATTAGAATGTTTGGTGTTTGGGGGGGGAGGGGATAAAAGGGGAGAAAATTTGTAACCTAAAATTTTGTGAAAATCAATGTTAAAAGTTAAATAAATAAATTTAATTTAAAAAAATATAAAATAAAAAAAAAATTTATGGCAGGGAGAATGAATTTTATCACCTTGATATCATTTGTGACAGGTAAAAATAACACTAATGAACAAGAGTTGTATTCTCAAGGTAAGTGCTAAAATAAATGGATACCCCTGAATAGTATCAATTGATTACAAATGCTTTAATAATAGTTATAGTTGCTTGATTAAATATCACATGACTTGAAGAGACAAAAGAAGGACAGAGAAAAAAGAAAGTGGAGTTGGGAGCAGGATATCTCAAAGTGACACACAGCATAACTGCCTGACAGGTTGCCATTATTGTGAGGATAACAGATAAGAAAATCTTTTGCAAAACTTATATGGTTAATAGAATACTAAAGGAATTTTGTTTAAGGGTTTCTTTGTGCAAACAGGATTAAAATTAGTAAAGTGAGGAAGATTATGTATTCCATGCTAGGAAAATAAATAATTTCTCAAAGTATGGCATGGGACAATTTACATTTATCAATAACAGTGTGAAATTTAGTTAAACTGAATTGTGCTTCAAAACTTAAAAAAAAAAGATTTGCAGAATGATTTAACACATCCCACTGACTTTCTGCCTACAGAAATGATACATAATGTAAAAAATGGTATTTTTCAATTTAAAATAGGAAATTAAATTTTGCTAGGTCTTACCTGTTTCTAAAATTAGAGAAGGCAGAAATTATGTCAGATAATGCTAAAACTAAAATTAAGAAGCTTAGAAAAATAAATGCTAAAGTAAATCCAGAAAGCGCTGAAAGATAAATGAAAAGACAAGATAAAAATTATCACTGAAATCAGAATATCAGTCTTAAATATATTTATACTTACTGACATACAGATTAAATTTATAAAATTGAAAATGATTGACTTGTAATAAGAATTATATCAAAACAAAAAAAATAATGCGACATATAAATATGTCATTAGCAGATTATGTTCAACGAGAGTAGATAAGAACGCTGGTCTTGTGACTTACACAATTCTGTTCCCACAGAACTTCAGGACACCTGTACCTTAGTATTGTGGGATTTGTGGGCTGGTCCTGAGAAACCACTGTGGCCCTAGAAATAATTGCTTGCAATTCACCTTCCTCCTTCCCTTCCCATTGTGATTTATGCATATTGTCTGTCTTTGCTTCAGCAAGGTGGAAATCTGTTCAGAATTCCTGATTTGCAAGTTTGTTCTTTATAATGAAACTGATTAAGTAAAGGGCTACCTTTAAAGTGGCACTTTGTCTCTGGCCCATCATTCTCAGGTTAGAGACGGGCTCAGTAAAATCCTGTTAACAATCTCAAAGTCAACCTGTCCAAAATGGAATCCATTACCTTTCCTCTCACTATCATTCCCGTCACCCAGGTGTTCACTCTCCAAATACTCCTTGACTCCTTATTCTCCTGTACTACACATAGTCAATGTTTTCATCTACTTGCATATCACTTTCTTATATCTCCTTAGATTTACTCATACACCTATTGAGTGTCACTATCCTGTTTACTTCAGGTTGAAGTCAATCCCTCCTTAGCTGAATTTCCAACTTAAGAAGAGGTTTTGAGGGCCATTACACTCCTTTCATCAGCACCTGGTGCTGATTCTATTCCAGCTGAGATTTACAAGGTAGGGGGACCATTGCTCATATAAAAGCTGACTGAAATTTTCCAGGTTATATGGCAAGAGGAAGTTATCCCTCCAGGAGTTCAAGGATGCCTCCACTGTCCATTTCTATAAAGGTAAAGGGAATAGATTGTCCTGCAACAATCACAGAGGTGGTCTCTCTCTTAGTCGTTGCTAGAAAAGTTCTTGCTGGAGTCCACCTTAATAGGCTAATCCTTCACTTGGAAGATGGTCATATACCTGAGGGTCAGTATGACTTCAGAAAGGGCCAAGGAATAGTTGATATGGTGTTTTCTGCCTGACAACTCCAGGAGAAAAGCCAGGAGCAAAGCAGAGTTCTGTACACAACGTTTTTAGATCTGAGCAAGGCCTTTGACACTGTTACTCATGAGGGCTTATGGAAAATTAGGTCAAAATTTGGCTGCCCAGAGAAGTTCATCAGTATTGTATGTCAATTTCATGATGGTATGTTTGCCTGTGTTCTGGATGGTGGACAATGCTCTCAGGCCTGCCAAGTCAACCATGGAGTGAAACAAGGCTGTGTGCTTGAGCCCATGCTTTTTAGCATGACGTTTTCAGCCGTGTTGTCAAATGCCATCAATGAGGATGAATACGGAATCAAGGTAAACTATCATACTGATGGTAAGTTCTTCAATTTGAAAAGACTACAACCCAAGACCAAAGTGGAGGGAGTGTTGGTGCATGATTTTCTGTTTGCAGATGATTGTGCACTCAATGCAGCCCCTGAAGCTGAGATGCGACAAAACAGGGATCAATTCTCTGCTGCCTGTGCTAATATTGGCCTAATAATTAACACCAAGAAAACAAAGGTACTCCATCAACCACCACCACACCATCCATACATGGAACCATCAATTACAACAAATGGAGAAGTTTTGAATGCTGTGGATAAGTTCACTTACCTTGGTAGTGTACATTCCACAGTTGTACACATTGACAATGAGGTTGATGCACACATTGCCAGAACTAGCTCAGTATTTGGGAGGCTCCAAAGAAAGTTTGGGAGAGAAGAGGTATTAGACTGACTACCAAAGTGAAGGTCTACAGAGCTACTGTGCTGACCTCATTGCTGTATGCCTGTAAACATGCATAGTCTACCAGCACCATGCCAGGAAACTGAATCACTTCCATTTGAACTGTCTTAGGAAGATTCTGAGGATCACCTGGTACCAGATACTGAAGTCCCTGCTTGAGCTGAACTGCCAAGCACTATGCTTCAAAGAGTGCAACTCCAATGTACTGGCCATGTTGTTTGAATGCAAAATGTAAACTAGCCAAAAAATCTATTTTATGGAGAACTTACACAGGGCAAGCAATCACATGGTGGTCAGAAAAAGCGATACAAGGACACTCTCAAGGTTTCTCTCAAGAATTTTGGATTTGACTGTGCAACATGGGAGACACTGGCTCAGGACCGTTCAGCATAGCATGCCCACATCAGAAAGGGCATTGTGCTCTATATGCAAAGCAGAATTGAGACAGCACAAAGTAAACTTAGGATGCACAAAATTGGAGTATCCACCCCAAATATTCGCACGGACTATCTATGCACAACCTGTGGTAGAACATTCCAAGCTCATATTGGTCTGATTGGTCACACTCGGACACACTGAAACTTCACTTTATCATGGTAATGTCATTGTGATCCTCTTTGAAAACGAAGGACAACAACCAACCAACCATCTATAAGTACTGTTCTAGGTAAACGTATATAAAAACAAAATGAAACACTCCATGCAACGCTAGTACTGTTCCTGTTGATTTCCAATTTCCAATTTATGCTGTTTACATTTTCTTTTTACAGAGTGGTTTATATGTTGTCCCTCTCACTAGACCTTGAGTTTCTTGAGAACAGGGTTTATCTTTTACTTTGTATCTCACTGCTAATCACAGTGCCTGATACACAATAGGCTTGTTTACTTGATTTGAGTAAAGGTGCTCAAAGTCTGTGATCCAGTGATTTACAAGCATTTAAAGCAAATCCTGTGATAACGTCATTGAAAAATTGTCCATTTTATCCATTCATTCAAACCACCATTCCATTAAAGAGAGACATTAAGGTATAGGAGAATAAATTCTAAGCAAGGAATCAAAAACCTGTTCTCTTTCATCTTCTGTGTTAAATGATTCATTTCAACTCTCGTGAACTTAATTTTATCATCTTTAAAAAAATAACAGAATTTCAGAGCTAGGAGGAACCTAAGTAATCACTTTTTTCCAGCCCACAGACCAAAAATATTCCCACTGCAATGTTTCACTTCTGCCTTGAAATCTCCAATGAAAGGAACTCACTATCTCCTGAGGCAGCCATTCCACTTGTCAAAAGGTCTAATTGTTAGGAAGTTTGTTCATTTTCTCCCCGACTGTCAATCTTAATTTGCCTCTGTGCAACAACTTCTAAACATTGCTCCCAATTCTCTCTGGAGCCAAAGAGAATGATCTCTTGCCTTTTCCTCAAAAACTTTTGAGACTTTCTTCTTTCTATCTGGATATAGCAGTCTCATTAACTCCACTCACTTCTCCAAGTGACTTTCCTTAAGGGCAGGTCTGATCATGTCAAAAACACTCTTGAGACGGAAAAATATCAAGGAAAACTTATTAGACTTCAGAGGAATTGAATATCTTCACCAAGATCAACTCCACCTTCTTCACAAAGGGGGAGAAAGACATAAGGAAGTGAGGATATTTTTATAAATTCACTGCAGGACAGATCCTCCCATCAGAGGATGCATTGGTCTGTTCTCTTTTGGGTCACAATCTTTTGACATGCCCACTGTATGTCATTAAGCAAGCACAGTTGGATTTTTAGGTAGCCCCAGCAGTGACCTCAGCTGCTTTGAGCTTGATGATTCTGTCTCCTTCTTGTGTTTTTCTGAAAGCCCCTAACTGTTTTCTGATTGGTCAAGGTCACTGGCAGTTTTTATTCAGTAACCTGAGGGGCTAACGACCTTTGTGAACACTTAACCTCTGCTCTCTCTTATGAGCATCTGACCTTCTTTATCCGATTCTGCTAGGTCACAACTCTGCTATCACCACTGAGAATTTTGACCCTGTGGAAATGTAACTTTTTCCTTTGTTTCCCACAACCATATCACTCTCTACTCAATCCATAAACTCCAACAGCTCCCTGTTACCTCTAGATCAAATATGAAAGCCGCTGCTTCACATTTAAAGCCCCTTTGTAATCTGATCATTTCTTGTGTTTCCAATGTAATTATATTTTACTTCCATCCATTATTCTATGATACCGTGGCCTTTTGTTATACAATGGCCTTCTTCCTGTTCCTAGCACGTTACACTCCTTCTCCCTATTCTGACTTTTAAAACACTGACTATCTCCCATGTTTTTCGTCCTGAACTTCTCATCTCTGTTCATTGTTTACTGGCTTCTGTGACTCCCTTCAAGACTCACGTTGTATTCTCAATCTGCAGGAGGCCTTTCCATTCCCTCATCTTATTCGCTCTAAAATGAACTTCCATCTGTGTGCCCTCTCTCTGTCTCTTTCTCCATATGTGTGTGTGTGTATGTGCATAAGTGTATATATATATGTATACACATATGTATATACACTCACATATGTGCATATGTGTGTATATGTACATGTGTATCTATGTATGTGATTCACATATATGCACATAGATATGTATATTATATACATATATATATAAAATATGTGTGTGTATCCATCAATCTTGATAGAATATATCCATTCATCTTAGTAATCTGTTTTGAGACAAACTGTAGACAGACAATCTCATATAGGGTGTTACTTGTATGTGGTCCACCTCATTACAACATGTCCTCCCTGAGGACAGAGATCATGTATTGACTGCCCTTCTTTGTAACCCTAGAGCTTGGAAGATGTCTGGAATATAACAAATGCTTAATATTTCCTTGTTGATTATCTGACTGACCATGTAACTCCTCTCTTCAATAAGTTCTAATCTCTAGCAATCAGAGATCTTTACAACTTGACTTTAATTTACTTTTCTGCCCTTGTTATACATTATTCTTTTTCATGCCCCCTACAGTCCAGTTCTTCATACACAAGTCTATCTCCCACCTCTGTGCCTTTGAACTGGCTCTCTTCCATGTATGGAATACACAGATTCCTAACTTCTGCCTCTTACAATCCCTACACTCAGTTTATATACCACCTTCTACATGAAACCTTTCCTCATCCCTCCCTTCCCACTCCCTTAGCAACTATTGAATTTCCCTTCAAAAACTACCACACATATGTTTTGTATATGCTCATGAATTTACATGTTTTTATCCTCAATAGAATGTAAGGTCCTTGAGGGAAGGGACTGTATCACTTTTCCTTTTTTCTTTGTAGCACATAATATAGCTCCTATTTGACACTAGATGCTTGATAAACACAACGTCTGATCAGAAATTGTGTCTGTGAATTATTTCTGGAGTATCAGAAATTCTAAATAAAAATTTCAGGAAGCCCAGCAGCTTCCAAGAGATATATGAGTGAAACTAAAAAGAAACACATTTGACCCCCTAAGTCATGCTGTAAGTCATTAAACCTAAAACATGTGAACAAAAATTCTCCTTCCCCTTTTATCCAACTTCCTCTATCAAGGACTGACTGAGTTAACAAAGTACATCATTATTCCCCAGAAAGTCCTTGTGAAGCTCTTTTTCCAGATCCACTTTATCCCTTAGGAGATCATTGGAATGTGTGTAGATCATGAAAGCTATCTCACAGAGTACTAGATATGAACCTGGGAGTTAAATAAGAACCACATTCCAGTCGAAAAATATTTAAGATATAGGTCTGCTTATATTTAAAATCCCACTGGTTCAACTTATATAACTAAATTTCTGTTTCTTTTTAAAAAAAATTGTACTCAGTATCTCTATACACAAATACATACACCAGTCATAAAATGTGAGAAGTACAAGGGACCTTTCTAATAAACTGAATTAGAAACTGAATCCCTAAAAGGTAAAGTGACTGACTCAAGATCATACAGCTAATAAATAGCAGAGTTGAGACTGAAAACCAATTCTTCTGATTCCAATTTCATTTTTAGTCTGTGCTATGTTTCCTCAGGGTATATTGAACAAAGGGTTGGCCTTATGGTCAGGGACACCAAGGCTCAGACCTTGCCTGTGGCATATACTAGCCATGTAACTATGGACAAGTTATTTAAATTTTCAGGATTCTAGGCAACTCTTTTGAAACTGGACATTACAGGGAAACTGCTGATTTTCATTAGTGAAAGGGGTTTTTAAAACAGGGACTTTCTCACACTAGTGACATCATAATTCCAGCCATGGCATTTCAGACAGATTAGAGAGATATATATTTAGGAAGATAGTCCCTAGACAGCTAGACAGAGAGAAAAATAGGTAAAAAGGTAGTAGAGAAGAGGTAATTAGTTTGGATTTGTAATTCATTGGAATAGAAAACTCCTAGTTAGGAAACTCATCGTACCTAGGGAGAATAGCAACTATTCTTACTTATAATCTTAGAGAAATACCAAAGAGCTCTGGTAAGTCAAGTTATCTGCCCAGGTGACACACAGTTCACACTTAACCATCAGTGAAACTTGAATACTGGTTTTCCTGATACTAAGGCTACTCTTCTCTACCTCATGCTGTGTGTGTGTGTGTGTGTGTGTGTGTGTGTGTGTGTGTGTGTGTGTGTGTGTGTGTGTGTGTGTGTGTGTGTGCCTGTAACATTTGTGTTCACAATGGACTAGGCATATATAGAAATAGAAGCTGATACAGAGAATTATAGATTGAGATAAAGACAGAAATAGAGATAAAGAGAATAGATATAGATAACATAGGTAGCTATACCTATGTTTATATCTAGCTAGATAGACAAAAATAATTAGGTAGACAGATTTGAAAAAAGATTTTTTTGTCCCCCTCCTCCAAAGGGATATAATGAATTCTATTTTAAGATATGTTACCCTACTTAATCTGATCCAAAAACTGTGAGAAAGGGTCACATGAATAATAAGCACTCTTTTTTTCTTTTTTAAATTAACTGTTATTTGAGTATAAGGTAAACAACAACTCCAGATTGAACATTCAGCTCCATTCTTAGTATAATATGACAGCACACTGCTCATTCACTATATTTACCATCTCCCCCATTATCCAGGAGTTATCCTTGTTTTCTTAACCTCAGTTGGTGGGGAAATAAGGAAAAAGAGAAAAGAAGGGAAAATGGGGGGAGAGATTACAGCAAACTAATGAAAATAAGCACACAAAATAATAAAATTCCAAGAGAATCTTGTCTCCAGTTTTTATATGGTAAGCCCACAGAATGATGACATTTCATAACTATATTAATTTATATTACTCAAGGAATTAAAAGAACTTTATATCCATGCTCACTTGTTCCATTACTATCACCGTAAGACTGACTGGAAATAAGAAAACATTATTGCTATTTGATTGGGGGAGAAGTTGGTTTGAAAAATGAGTGGAATTCAGTCAAGCATAGTTATTTCAAATAAAAATATGATCAAATTTAAACAAAATGTTTTTTAAAAGAAGATGCTTCAATATAACTGTCCTTTGCAGATTATTTTTAGACACAATCTTAAAACAAAAGATTCAGGGATTATTGTAGTTTGTACTAAGCATATTCCAGCTGAAACATTCATTCCTTTGAGGGCATAAACATTTAAAATAAAATTTTAAAAGTATCCAGATTTAAGAAATGTTAGGGGATGCATAAAGAGTTTGAGTATTCACTTTTTTCTCTAAGAGGTAAATATTAGAAAGCTATACATAATAATAGGAAATGTAAAAATAGTTAAGATGCTTTAAAGTTTGAAAAGTGTTTTTCAATAAACAAACATGACATCTTTAATATTCACAGCTTTGTGACACAGGTACATCAGGCATGATCAGTTTTACAGATGAGGA
The DNA here is from genome assembly GCF_028372415.1 of Notamacropus eugenii. Classification (NCBI taxonomy): domain Eukaryota; kingdom Metazoa; phylum Chordata; class Mammalia; order Diprotodontia; family Macropodidae; genus Notamacropus; species Notamacropus eugenii. The sequence goes on from NC_092873.1 coordinate 123,048,157, forward strand.
GACTAAGACCTAGAAAACTTCAGTGGCTTGCCCGTAATTACACAGCCAGTAAGAAAACAAGATTCAAAAGGTTTCGTAACTATAAATCCATCATGCCATGTTGCTATGTGGGCAGCTACATGGTATAGCAAAGTTCTGGACCTGGAGTCCGGAGGATTTCAGTTCAAACTTGACCTCCAGCACTTTGGAACTGTATAACCTTGGGCAAGTCACTTAATCTTTCTGTATCTCAATTTCCTTATCTGAAACATGGGGAATAATAATAACACTTATCTCCCAGGATTGTTATGAGGACCAAATAAGATAGTATTCACAAAGGGCTTTGCAAGCCTTAAAGTACTATACAGATGCTAATTCACAATAATTACTATTACTATCGTTATCACTATTTATTGATCCGAATAGGACCAAATAGCCACTGCAATCCTTCTTTAATGACTCGTTGAAGCCATTAAAGGTAGACTTGGTTTCCTGAAGACTATACCAATAGACCAGAAACTCCAGAAGGTGCTACCAAACTGGTAAAATTGTGATACAATGCAGTGTATGCCTGCCGTGCAACAACCAAATTATTCAAGTGAGGAGAGGCTAACTAAAATAAAACTTGCCAAAAGATATCAGAAATGTCTTCCCATCCTTCCTTCTACCTCACAGAATCCTTAGCTTTCTTCAAAGCATATCTCTGCTTCTTGCTCTTAAATAAGGACTCCCCAAATGCTAGTTATTAGGATGGTCATACTCATGAAATTATTTCAGATCATTCTGTGTATGTTTTCTATCTAATTTCTTATGCACAGACTGTGCTCCCCCACCATCAGCTTTCTTCTGAGTAGAATGTAAACTCCACAGGAGGAGGAAGAAGGGATTGTTTTATTATTTGTATCCAAATTCTCAAAGTCTAAAAGAACATTTTGTTCACTAGGCACTAAATACATGTTCCTTGAATCAAAGTATATGTTTGTTTGGGGGGTATGAGGGGAGTACAGAGACTACAGCAACTCAGGATATCCACCTTCTAAGGGGCACATGTGAAGCCACATAAGGAACACAGAGATCTTAATAATACTGAAAATGAATACAGAGTCTCAACGTTCTCCACTGTTTAAAAAAAAATTCGAACTATTTTCTATTCAAGGTTACAATTTCTCTTTCTCTTACTTTCATGTAAGGTTCCATCCTTACTTCCAAAGGATGAGTAAGGATTTGTGCACATATGTTATCAAGTCAAAATAAGCCCTCAGTGGACTTGATCTTTGCATTCTTTTTTTTTTTAATGTCTGCCATGCAACCATGCACATGGAGACTGAGGTTAAGCTTCACTTATTGATTTCTGGCCTCATAAAAAATATAAAATAAAAGCCTTTATACAGCCTGATCTTTGAATGTCATACTTTTGTGTTATGGATGAGATAGGAGGGGGAAGAACAGGACACATATACTTTTAACACAGTTGTGACAGAGCAAGGGAAAGCAGAAGGAAGAGAGAGATAGAGATAGGAAGAGAGGTTCTTTAAAAGCAACTATTTTTCTACTTTCACTTAGACTTTTTTTCAGTAAAAACTCAGAATTGTTGTTTGCATGGTCATTTCATTGGAAAATTTCACACAGAAATCATTTAGGGTATTTTCCACTTAATCAATTAACACCTATGAAAAGCAGATCTTCCCTTTTATGAAAAAGATGAGCTCAGAGAAAATTTTAAATCCAAAGACTCTACCTTCAGTACAACACTCTCTAGTTTGAAAGTACCAAGTGATTTTTAAAAACAAAAAGATTATATCACTTACATGACAAAAAAATAATAAATCAGTCCTTTAATAGTAGAGGCAACATGTTTTTTAGTGAGAAAAAAACTAGACCTGTCAGAAATCAAATCCCAACTTTGTGACTTGCTATATGAATCTGCCCAAGTCACAGTCTTTTTCAGCCTAAATTTCTTCATCAGTCCACTGGTAATAGTAATATACTGCATTCCTTACAGGATTACAGTGGAAAGTGCTCATCATAAAAATGTCCCATATTATTAAAAAAAAATAAAACCTATTATTTTTATATTTATTTGTTTTAACATACTACCATACATGAGCAGATGATAACTAAGGTGTTCAACCACTCAAATGGGAACATCTTTCCAAGATATACTATGATTCATACTTCAGATAGAATGGATCTCAGGAATTATATCAAATGAACTGAATAATCATAGGAATATAGGATTGGTGGTGACAGGCTGCTTAGAGTTCATTTTGTCCAAACTCCATCTTTTAGATGACTAAAATAAGCAATGAATAGGGGAGTCAAGATATGAACCCAAGTTTTATTAATCTCTACCTACAATCTTTACCATATACTATACATAATCTCATACTTTCCTTCTAAAACAATATTAGATTATAAACAAAAGGTTGATTTAGCCTTGGGGGGCTGCTCAGAAATCTTCACTGGTAGAAAGAACGTTTATGAAATTTTAAAGTTCAAACTCACTAAATTCCAAATTAGTTTCTCCTTTAGCCCCAAGAGCTCTCTGAAATATTTCTCATGAGAATGTAAAAAAAAAAAAGACTTCTAAGGGAAGAATACTTTTATTATTTTTAGGATTGTTTGGATACTTTCCATTATATTTTTAAGATACAGTGTTGGGACTCCTATATCACCAGTATACACGATTCCATCCAAGTACAAGCTTGCATCCGGGTTGTACAGCTGCCAGAAGAAGAAAGCGATGCTCACCCAACTCTGACCATAAATTGTTTCTACATGGAGCCACATGAGAATGTAGCTGTTCAGTAGGCGAATCACAAATCACTACTGGTATACCCTTCTGGAATTTCTCCTTGGGAATGTTCTGGAATTGTGCTTGCTCATTAGGCTAGGCAGTTTATGAGGTACTTGCTTCTCTTCTCCCTCCCAACAACACTGTATTTTCCCAAGGGCAGATAAGATGTCCTTGTGCAGGAACACCTCAATTAAAATGACAACATAAATCCTGATTTAGAGCTGGAAGAGATTTTACTGGTCATTAAGTCAAACCCACTAATATTCTAGATGGAGAAACTGAGGCCTAGACAGTTTAATCCAACTGCCAAAGTTCACAAAATAAGACATAAATATGAAATTTGAATCCTCACTTTCTTTTCCCCAAACCACTGTTCTTCATATTTGCAATGGAATTGTAGACAAGAACATAAGAATGTTTAATATACACAATTGTGATATCTGACCTCTTAATCATTAAATTATTATATTAAATTTAATTCAATTAAAAATCAGTCTCTGATTTCAAGAAGCTTACATTTAATGGGTATGGGTCATGTCATGTTCAGATAAAAATAGAATACATCTATAAAATAATACAAAGTGAAAGAGAGAGAGGAAAGGAGAGACACAGAGAGGGACAGAGAGAGAGAGAGAGAGAGAGAGAGAGAGAGAGAGAGAGAGAGAGAGAGAGAGAGAAAGAGAGAGAGAGAGAGAGAGAGAGAGAGAGAGAGAGAGAGGAAAGCATTAATAGTTGGAAGGATAAGGAAAGATTTGGTAGAATGGGGGCATTGAATTGTGGCAGAAATATGCTAGGCATATGATAATGTAGAAATTAAAAGGGAGTACTTTTGGACATAGGTAACTGTTTGCAAAGGTAGAGAGACAAGAAATAGAACATCAGATTTTGAACAGAAAGCTAACTTGACTCCAGAAATACATTAACTTTAATTAACTGATTAACTTCATTAATAAGTATAAGCCTTCAGTCTTCTAGCACAGATTAAAGTCATCTATGATAACTTTGATAAAGCACAATACATTAATTGTAATAGCATTTCCAAAATGAGGGATGGCATAGTAGTATCCTTGTGTTCTGTGCTAGTCAAAACAGATTTAGAGCACTCTGTTAAAATCTGAGCATCATATTTAGGAGGAACTTAGACAAACTAAAAGTCAGAAGAGAATAGTCAAGAAGAACAATGAGGCTCAGTACTGGACAAAATAGGAGCAGGGGGTAATATTGGAGATTTTCAATTTTTAAAACAAACACTACATCAATACAAACAGATGCAGGGTGGAAAGGAAATTCAGATATAGAAAAAGCATAAACAAACCCATGGAGATAATGGAGGATGGAGAAGGGGAATCAAGTCATTCAGTTTGAGGGCAGTATAACTAACGTAGCTTGATTTTTTAAACAATAGTTTTATCAAAGTAGTTTCACAGGCAAGGAGTTTGACAAAATCCTTGAATGTTCGAGTGGTGCCACATTTTGAAGGTGCTTGAAAAGCAATCTTACACATGTGTGAATTTTTGCAGAAACAACAGAAGAATTTACACAATGATCACAACAACCCTGAAAGACTTCATACTTTTTATCAATACAGTGGCCAGTCAAGATGTCAAGAAACAGATGAAGCTGCACCTCCCACCTATATGCAGAAAAGTGATGCACTAGAGCTGCACAAGGGGAGAAGAATTTTTAGGCATAGTCATAGTTCTGACTTATTTGTTCAAGGAGGGTTTTTATTTGTGGGAAGGAAAAGTTTGTGAGTAATGATTGAGATTTTAAAAGAAGAAAAAAAACATCAATTGATTTTTTTTAAATACACAGAAGAAGTTATATGATCAAAGCTTTAGATCTAGAAAGGAAATTAAGGTTCACTTAGTTTAACTGTCCCCATGTTACAGATGAGGAATCTGCAAATAAAAATTTACTAAACACCTACTATGTGCTAGGTAACTGTGCTAAGCACTGTGGATATAACCAGAAGTAAAAGATAGTCTTCCCTCAAAGGATCTTACAACCTGATTGGGGAGACAAAATGCAAACAAATATATACAAAGCTAGCCATATGCAAGATAAATAGGAAATACTTAACAGATGTTAAGGATTAGAAATGAGTGGTTAAGGAAAGCTTCCTATAGAAGGTGGGATGTTAATTATTACTTCAAGGAAGCCAGAGATGTCAAGAAAGGAGAGCATTCCAGGAATGGGATGTGGACAGAGAAAATGTCCAGAACTTAGAGATGAACAGACAGGATGCCAGTGTCACTAGATCAAAGAGTAAGGTATAAAAAGGTTGGAGAGGAAAAGCCTGGGCTGGGTTATTAAGGGTTTTGAATGCTAAATAGAGCATTTTGTATTTACTCCTAGAGGCAACAGGAAGCCACTGAAATTTACTGTGTGATAAGAGCAGGAGGTATGAGGGGTGGGACACATGATCACACCTGCATTTTAGGAAAATTACTTCATTGTCTAAATGCAGGATGGTTTGGAGTAAGGAGAGACTTGAGACTATTGCAATAATCCAGAAATAAAGAGGGCCTGCACTAGGATGTTCAAAGTGTCAGAGGTGAGAAGGGAAGGGGATATATTTGAAAGATATTGCAACGGTCCATTTGATAATGACAACAGTTTGGATATGAAGGGTGAGAGGAGGTAGAGAGGAAGAGTTAAAAAGGAAATATAATAAGTTTTATTTTAGACATACTGAATTTAAGATACCTACAGGACATCCAGTTTGAGATTTCTGAGAAGTAATTGTAGATGGAACACTGGAGGTCAGCACAGAGACTGGGGCAAGAAATGTAGATTTGAGCATTGTCAGCATAGAGATGAAATTAAATCCATGGTTGCTGATGAGATCACTAAGTGTTATGGTAAGGAAGGAGAAGTGAAGAGGGCCCAGGAAAGAACCCTGAAGGATATCTACCATTAGGGAGTATGATCTAGAAGAGTATCTAATAGAGGAGACAGATAAGAAATGGTTAGATAAGAGGAAAACCAGGAGAGTGTGATGTCTGAAAACTTAGAGAGAAAAGAGTATCAAGAAGGAGAGTGATCAACAGTGTTAAAAGCTGTTGAGAGATTAAGGAGAATGGAAATTGAGAAAAGGCCACTGCATTTGACAACTAGTAGATCATCAGTAACTTTAGGGAGAGTAATTTCCGTGAAATGTTAATGTCAGAAGTCAGACTGTAAGCGGTTAAGAAGAGGGTGCGGGGAGAGAAAGTGGAGGCACCTATTAGAGATGATGTTTTTCAACGAACTGAATACCAAAAATATAGGAGGATAGGCAGCATGGATGGAAGGGTCCAGGAAGGTATTTTTTTGTTTGTTTTTTTTGCTTTTTTTAACTTAGGAGAGACAACAGGTATGTTTGTAGGCAGTAGTAGGAATTAGAGAGGAAGCAATCTGGTGGAGAAGATGGGATAAAATGGAAGCACTTGAACAGGTAAAGAGGTTAGCCTTGGTAAGGAATGAGACTGCCTCATCCTGTGAGACAGAGATGATGTAGGAAAAAGTAGCGGAAGTAACTGAATAATAGGAAATGGAGAAGGGAGAAGACAGAGTTCACAGTGAATAGTATGATTTTGGGTTTGTTTGGGGTTTTTTTTGTAAAATAAGAGGCAAGGTTTTCATCTGATAATATGGGTGGAAAGGAGTCATTTTAAGAAGAAAAAACAGATATTTTAGAGTCACTTCTGAAAAGTGGGATAGTGAGTTGATAAATAGTAGGAGTAGGAGTACCTAGCAACACTGAAGGACCAGTTGAGGTTATTAACAATTTTGCAGCGGGCCTCCTTCCTTCATGGGATGTGAGACTGCAACAGATTTTATACCTCTGTGTTTCCATGTCAAACATTTACTAAGTGCTTGGTAGGTGCCAGGCTCTAGGCTAAGTGCTATAGTTATAAAAACAACAATTTAACAGTTCCTGTGCTCAAAAATTTCAATCTCCCTAGGGTGTTTTATTTACTTTGAAGACTGGGTTGTTCTCCTCAACTACCAGGTTTAAAGTGCAAGGTGGATTCATGGGCATGATCCCATAACTAGTCAACAAAGAGCTCTGCCCTGATCCTTTCTGTCTCTTAGACCCTGGTGGCCTGTTCATTTGCAGGGGCTCAAAGTAGTTATGCTGGACTAAACACAGATGCCTGATTACTTTATTCTACTCTAGTTCTGCATTCCCAGGCTCAAGAGAGATGTAAGCCTGAGCCTCCCAGGAACTGAAACTACAGGCATTCAAGACCATGCCCAGTAGAGTATTATGGCTGTCCAGCTTTCATCTCTCACTTTGGCCACATAATCAGCCGTCTCTTCTTATCGTACCTTTCCTCAGTGGTACCTGATATTGTTTTTTTTTCTTCAAAGTTCTTCGTTGGTTATATATTTCAGTTTATGATTATACCTAGAACATGCATCATCATGTACTTTTTTGGACATTATTTCAAATGGTAGAGACTGTTTCATTTGAAATATTTCATTGCCATATTGCAACACCAGTAACATTTTGGTATCAAAAAGATTGGCCTTTGTTTGCGGGGTTGTTAAATCACTCTCACAGGATCTTAAAGGCAACCGATCCCTCTTCTTCTCTTGTTCAACTATGGTCCTGACTCATTATATGTTTGGACTATCTCTACATACATGTACATATATATGTATGTATATACACATATGTGTGTATGTGTATATATGTATGTATGTATATTTATATATATATGTATATATATATATGATGAACAAGCTCTATTACTTATGAATCTAAGTGCATGTAACAATCTGACCAATAAACATTATTTCCTGGTCTCTCTTTTTATCAATAGTCAGGTTAAACTTTTTGTCTATATATATGAATTTCTTCCAGGAATATCTGAAATGTTCCAGAACTTAATGTCCTAGATGCTTAGCACAGTGTCTGGCATATAGCAGACTCTTAATAAATGGCTATTACTTTGCTTTGACTTTATGAATCCAGAAGAGTATTAGCTAGCAGAGGAATTTCGGTGGCCTTTGGATAGAGCAACAGGGCTAGGAAGACTTGAATTTAAGTTCTGTCTCAGACATTTATTAGCTAAATTATCTTGGGAAATTCACTTAAGCTCAGTCTGAATCAGTTTCCTCATCTGTAAAATGGGATAATAATAACATCTGTTTTCTAGGATTTTTGTGAGGATAAAATAACATTTGTAAATTTGCATTTGTAATATATTTATAAAGTAAATTGATTTGTAAACCTTAAAGTGCTATACAAATGCTACCATCATAACCACCATAATCACCATCATTTTCTGCAAACAGGAATATTTAGTACCTCTCCACACACAGAAAATCCTTTCAACTTGGACTCTGCATTAGTTTTCCTTCACTGAACCAACAAACACCATTGGTGATCATATATCTGCAGTGACAACTGCAAAGGGTGACTAATGGGTAGGGGAAGCAGTGAAGAGTAAGTTAAGAATCACAGTTTTTAAGTCAGAGTTCTTTAACTTTTTTGTGATATGGGTCCCTTTGGTAGTCTGTGAAGTCTTTGCACCCCTTCTCAGAATGTTTTTAAGTGCATAAAATAAAATATACTGGAATACAAAGGAGACCAATCATATTAAAATACAGTTATCATTTTTTTAAAATTCACAGACCTCATGTTAACCATGTTAAGAACTTCTGTTTTATACCATCTATAAACTTTCATTTTACTCTTGGGTCTCCAAATGTGAGATACTTGTCCAATGACCAATGCTTGGGCATACTGCAAAATCACATCAATCTTGGAATTCTTGTTATAAAGGAAAATAAATGGTTCACAATTACTCCCTAGAGAATCAAACAAAGGAAGTGACACAGTTGGTTTTATTATATGCCCCAAAGGCTCATCTTACCTTGTAGTACTCATAATTTTTTTTTTCACAAAGACCACAAAAAAAAAATAATTATAGCTTATATGTCAGCATCAGTTGCAGAAGATGAAGAGGTTACCAAAATTCTAAAAAAACAGTTTAATAAGGACCTACCCCCAAATTAGATCAATATACACTTTGATATGTAAGATTTCAATGCAAAAGTGTGAAAATGTTACAATGCAAGTACAGAAACACCAGAGAGGAGAGATATAATCTAGTGTATGCTGAACAAGGTCATTTTGGCGGGTCTGTAGACTGCGTGAAGGACGATTATGAATAACAAGTCTAGAAACATAGGTTGGAGCCAAGTTCTAAAAGGTTGTAACTTTCAAACACATGATTTATACTTGATTGTAAAGACAGTGAGGACTGCTTGGATTTTATTTAATAGGAGAATGTTGTGGTCAGACCTGAGCTTGGTATTTATGTGGAGGATATACTGGAAAGGAGTTGGGGAGTCTTGAGACATGAAGACGCATTAAGAGGTTATTGCAGTAATCCAAGTGAGATGTGAAGGTATGAATTAGGGTGATGATAAAGAAAAAAGAGAAAAGGGTATTGATGACAGTGATGTCAGAGACTGAATCATCAAAATTTGGCAAGTTATCAGATATATGATGCAGAGGACAGTGACAAACTGAAAATTACTGTCAATGTATAAAACTGTATACCTGGAAGAGCAGTGACTCTCAATAGAAAAAGAGAAAGGGTGGAAATAGGGAGAAAGACAAGCTCTTTTATGGATTTAATGAGGTTGGGATAAAACATATCCAAATTGAAGGACTGTTCAATGGTTTTGAGGGAAATATATCCTTATTTCTAGGATTTGATAAAAAAAATCTTACCTTTTTCTTTCATTACCCATCTATGATAAAGCAACATCCACTAGGCTTCTCCCCTTCTTCCCCAACATGAGTTAGGCCATTGACCTCTAAATGATGACAAAGCAGTCAGTGTGACTTTAATGGCCCAGGTCTGTGTCTCTGTTGACTAACTGAGCTTCTTCATAGACTCTAGACACACTGACATGATTTCCTGATCACCTAAGGGAATAAAAATGCTCATCCATAGGGAGTTGGAATCCATCAAATTTAGTAATCTTCTTAATGGCAGGAGAGCTACCACATTCTGCTCTGCTGGCCAGATGTGTTTTCATTGGGAGGTAAATAGGGTCGTATCCATATCAGTTAAGTGCTGTAACTTCCCTGTGAAATACTCTTTATATCTTATGGCTAAGTAAGCTTCCTTTCGCTACCTATTGAAAGGTGATCCAAGCAAATAGTTTCATTCCATAAAGAACTTGAACTCAGATGGTGATGGCTTGAGTCAGACCCTACCTTCATAGCATCCTTTGCTCCTTCATTAAACGTCTTGGTCCCTGTTTATACCTCGTTTCCTCCCTTGTTAGTAGTTAAGAGAAAATTTCAGGCTTGCATCTCTAAAACTGAATAGATTAAGAAAATCTTTCCCATTGTCCCTTAAAAATTAAAGTAAGTTTGGTATTCCATTATTACAAATAAACAACCTGAACTACATTTGCTTAATAACAAAGCTTAGGTTCTTACTCTTGCATTGATGTATACAATGAAATGTACAGTTTTTCAAAGGACTCCTAAAAATCTGTTAAATTTGTTTGAAGTCTTCAAATGTAACTTTTGAAAGAAGTATTTTTTTTATCATTTTCCAGGCAATGTAAGTTCTCTCAGAGTATGAATAACCTGGGAGTTTCCAGTTGGCTGCATGCCCTTTAATCAGTGTTACTGTACATTGCTATGACAGCTTAAACACCTATAATCTATTGATTAACTGCCCAGATGGACATGGATCAATTCTAATCTTGACAGAAAAACTTTTAAAATGATCACAACTTTTCTTTCCTCTATCCTTTTCTTCATGGTAAGCACACATCTACAATATATCCTCAAAAATTTTATTTTTACTTAAAAAGCAAAATTCAACATGGAAAGATAAAAGAAGGGAGGGAAGAAAGAGAGGGATGAAGGGAAAAGGAAGTGAAAAGAAAGATGAGAAGAAAGGGAGGGAGAAAAGAAAGGAAAAAAGGAGGGGAGGAAGGAAGGAAGGAAGAAAGGAAGGAAGGAAGGAGGAAGAAAGGAAGAGAGGGAGGGAAGGAGAAAGAAGGAAGGGAGGGAGGATGGATTGGATTTACCTGCAAAGCTGTAAGAATATTTGCTAAAGCTTGCCCATATGTGTCATGACAGTGAACAGCGAGAGCACTTAGTGGGATTTCTTTCATAACACTTTCCAACATTCTTTTCATACTTCCAGGAGTTCCCACTCCAATTGTGTCCCCCAGAGAGATCTCATAGCAGCCCATACTATACAATTGCTTAGACACCTGTTGAGAAAGGAGAAGTTCTATTAAAATGCTGAAACTGAACAGACATGAAAAACAAACAGGCACATAAGCCTCAGAATCCGGCAGAAGAGATCATTTAGAGGTAAAAATTCTTTGTAGTGAAAAAAACACTAACTCTTCAAGATAACTTGCAATAACAGATATATTTTGTACGAAGCCCCTAACAGCTTGTGAGAATGACGAAAATAATGGGATCATATTTTTTCGCTACATTATGCCCTAATAATCAGACAAGATACTCTAAATCTTGATTTAGATAGTAATAATTATCATTATAATAAAAATGCTATAATGTAACTGATTGTCTTCATTAATATTTCATCACATTCATTTATGAAGCAGTGGCTCATCACATTGGGCACAGGCATCTGAGTGGGGTAGGCCTGGGTTCAGGTCTTATTTTTGACATATTGGCTACATGACGGTGGGCAATTTAACCGTCCAATACTCACAGACACCTAAGGCTGTAAGTCTCAAAACTGATCAGCATTAGCTTGCTTCTACCTCTCCACATCTCCCCAAAAGAAGAAACATGCATACAATCACATATTGTTTAATCTGTATAAAAAATTGTAAGCTAAAATTCTTTAGTTTTGTCTAATTCACAGGCAAAAGCATAGAGTGAGAAAAATATAAGAATAGATGTTTAGAGACCTTAGTCCTTTTCCTAGTTCTGACACTAATCAACTAACTGATCTGAAGTAAGTCATTTGACCTACAGGTCTCAATTTCCTCAGCTGTGGGGGGCAGGCCTGAGATGCACTTTAAGGTCTACATGTTTTCTTGGAGGTAGCTGTCTTTGCAAGCTAGTCAAGAATTTCAGAGAAATTCTGCCAGTGTGTGTAAAGGGTAGCCTGAGTTGAGACACTTCTGAAGGAATGTCATAATTTATTTAATTGAAATTAGTTAACCCTGGAAGTTGCCTAAGGAAGCTGGTACATCTAATTGAAGACATACTTTGGTTGTGTGTTGTACAGTGTTCATTCTTTCAAAGAAATTATAAATAGTACGGGTTAGGTAAATAAAAAGCTCTTCTTTTAAATATAATAATTACTGGTATTTCTATAGTACTTTGCACATTATTTGAACCTCAGAGCAACTCCTTGAGGAAGACATTAGAAGTGTTATTGTACTATTTTAGACATGAGGAAACTGACATCCTGTAAGATTTAAGTAATCTAGGTTCACATCTATGAAGCATAAAATGAGGAATTTATACCCAGATCTTTCTTACTCCAAGAGCAGTCTTCTGTACACTATATTACATAGATTCTTTTGAGATATTAAATTTCATTTCATCAAATGTTAACTGATTGGATTTGCCAGACTTTTTTTTTTTAACATATCTTTTGAAAATAAAATAGATACTGTTAAGAATTTGGAATCATTCATGATCTTTATGAAGTAAGTCAAGTATATCAGAGATGCTGGTAAAAGTTTTACTAAGTTTACTAATGTGTGAAGATATCAATTGTATTTTCCTTTAAAATATGGATTCTTCATACTGTAGTTTAACTTTATTGAATTTTACTCAGATGATTTTAATGTCAGCTGACTAAGATCTCCTAAGACTCCATGCAGTCAGGAAATGCTCTAAAGCTCTAAGGAGACAGACATGGAAAAAAGGGGGAGGGGAGAAAGAGCATTGCATTCTGGCGAGATTTTTTTTTTTTCATTTCAAGGGAAGACTCTTAGGAACAACCAAAACAAGTCTCAACCAAAATCTGACTGTGATATAATAGCAAAATGAGATCTGACAGAGTTCATTATTGATCTTGGGATAAACCAAAAATGATTAGGCCAAAAGCCAAGCAAATTCTTTAGCCACCCAAGAACTAAAATCCTGTTAATCCACACTGGAATGTTTTATTGTTAATCTACAGTTATTTTCTTTGAATTTTAATGTCCTTAAAAGTACTTTCTGGCTTAACTCAAGAATAGTAATGATATGAAAAATGACTTGTACCAAGTCCAAAAAAATGAACAGTAGGAAAGAAACTAGCATACACCAAATGTGCTGATAGGAAATGATAAAAAATAAATTATAATATCTATGCTGCCTTTTAAAAATAAGAAAAGAATACTCATTTCTTTGTGGTTGTATTCATATATCCAACCTCAAGTTTTTGAGAACCAGGATATATACTTTCCTCATTTGAAAAAAAAAAATCACAGAATTTTAATTAAATAACAGAGGAACAGCTTCTGACAGATTAGAGTGCATGCTTGCCATTCCTCAGTCTTCATTTCTAAATTTGTTATCCGCTACTATCCTTAGCACAACTGAGCTTTCAGAGCAAATCGTCAAAATGTAGGTCCCTTTGAATTCAGTGTTTAGTTAAGCACGGCTGAATAAAAAACCTTAGCAGTGGGCCAATTCATGATATTTTTTCAAAAGCATTTCAGATACATTCTATTATAGAAACAAAAGTACCACTAAGAAGAAAATATGTGTATGACTATAACAAAACTATATTACCACATATGGTTGAAATTGGAAAATTGATTCAATCAATATAATCTCTTTTTTGCCCAAAAGTGAATTAGGCAATTCTCCTTCCATCCCACCCCCACTGAACCAACAGAGTTGGTCAGCCAACGGTAATTCTAACAATCAAATTTCCTGTGTTTACATATTTTATAATGAGCAAAAAAGAATGTATTGGTAGGGGTATTGTCATTTTTATAGAACTTTGCACAGATTAAACAAGACAGGGAAAATAATTGGCTAATTCAAAACATCTTGATAATTTTAGGATGATCTAAGGACAATAGATGCATTCTTACTTCAGCCACTTTTTCAGGTGCGATTTGTCCTTCATATGGGCATCCCAGAGCACAAGAAACATACCTAAATTTAAAATACATAATTATGTAAATATATATCCACTGTATAGCATGCAGGTTAGTCTAATTACATTGTAAATAAGTTAAATAACCAGATATGCTTCAAGTAGACATATTTTCTAATAGTTTTCACTCCAATCAATTTAATGAAACAGATATATAAACACTTACAATGTGTGACTCAGTGGGTAGAGCGCTAAGCCTGTTTTCAGGAAGCCTCATCTTCCTAAATTCAAAATGGTCTCAGACTATTACTAGCTATGTGACTCTGGGAAAGTCACTTAACCCTGTTTGCCTCAGTTTGTTATCTGTAAAATTAGCCAGGAAGGAAATGGCAAACTGCTGCAGTATCACTGCCAAGGATAAGGTCACAAAGAATAGGATACAACTGAAACAACTCCATAACAGCAACAAATGTACATTGCGAAGCACTGTGCTGGGTGGCAGAGATACAAAAAGAGAAATAAGAAACAGTTCTTCAGTGGAAAACGATAAGTAATGAAAGATAATTGCAAGAGGTAGAAAGACTAGTCACCAATGAGGCAGCCAGAAACCATTTAAAAAGAGACTGGGATGTTAACTGGCCCAGCTTTTGAACTCCTCTTCTGCAGCTACAGTATCTCCACTGGTTTAAGTGAATGGTTGTAACATCAGCTAGGCTCATTATGACCTTAGTATTCCATGCTGCACAGTCCATTCAGTCATTTCATTCCTGCTGCTATGTACAGCCCTTCACCCTTACCTTTCCACCCATTTCTTTGGGCACAGAAATAAAATCAATAATATTATTGTTTCCTGAAGGGTAATGCCAATCAATTACCCTATAGGTCAACTCATCATCCCTATTAATCCCCAATCCAAAATTCCACATCCTGGCCAAAACATAAAGAAAAGGAAATGTGGAGGGCTCAGGGGAGTGTGAGTCCCGTGATCAAGACCATAGCTAAGGCAAAGCCTGTTCCCGTGGGACTTGTGCTTACTCAAACCCTGGCAAAAGCTCTCCATGACCCTGGAACCTGATGTTCCTGCAGATACTGATGTTCTTTGCAGAAAAGTTGCACTTGGGTCTAGGAACTCAGGAACTAGCCTCAGGAACAAGATAAGCTTCGTTACTTGCTTTGGGTGCAAGGATGTGGGTAAGTCATGAGACAGAGAAGTAATGGGATGAGCTCAGCCTGCATGTGATTGTGGTTACAGCCTTTATAAACCCTGATTCTCAGCTGAATAAATGGAGTTGCCTTATATCCTGCCTCCCGCCTCATTCATTGCTTCTAAGATGAGGATCTTGCTGGTCAAGACCCTCTACCCCAGGAGTTCCTAGGTGAAAGGAATCCAACAAGGAAAAGGATCTACATGTACAAAAATACTGATAGCAGCTCTTTTTGTGATGGTAAAGAATTGGAAATTGAGCGGATTTCTATCAACTGGGGAATGGCTAAACTAGTTGCAGCATATGATTGCAATGGAATACTATTGTAGTAAAAGAAATGATGCGCCAGATACTTTCAGAAAAATCTGGGAAGATATACTACATGACTGATGCAAAGTGAAGTGAGTAGAACCAGGAAAACATTTAATGCAGTAACAGTAATATTGTTAACATGATCGACTGTGAATAACTTCTATTTGCAATAATACAATGATATAAGAAAATTCCAAAGGATTTATGATGAAAAAAAAATGTGATCCACCTCCAGAGAAAGAATTAACAGTCTGCATATAGATGGAAACAAACTATTTCTAAATCTATTTTCTTGAGGTTTTTTTTTTTGTTTTTTCTTTCACAATATGACTAATATGGAAATATATTTTGCATAACTCCTCATGTATAAGCTCTATGAAATTGCTTGCTTTCTCAATGAGATGGAAAGGGAAGAAAGGAAAGAGAGAGTTTGGAACTTGAAATTAAAAAATGTTAAAATTTTTTCACATGTAGTTGGAAAAATAGAAGATTTTTTTTAAACAAAAATCTAATTGAGAAGCATATTACTGAAGAAATCTCATGTATTCAAGGAAATACACAACTATGAAATACACAACTATGAACTGAAGAACTTGGTATCCTTGATGCCTTTAAAAACAACCTGCACCACTCAAAGTTGTTTCTCCACTAATTGTTGTTTTTCAGGTATTAGTAGATTCCTTTTGGGCAAAGCATCTGTTCTTTGGCTTTTGAACTGATGAAGCAGTGACAAATTTCTTTAACTAATATTCATCCTTAATAGGGTCTTCAGAATACATTACTGTAATCGCAAACACTTCCTTTAAGTCAGATTATACAGAGGCCCTCAGGTTGCCTTTCTGGAAAATAAAGTAGGTTTATTAAACTCTCCAGAATTTTAAAGTTCTTTGAAGGGGAATATTGGGTAATTTTGCATGTAATTCTTCTTCTACTCAATTACCTTTCCTCCACTTAAGCAACTTTTCTTCTCTACTCAAACACAGATTTTATAAATTATTTCAATTAGCCATCATCCTTAAAAGGCCATTTTAGAAAGTATTAGCTTTTCAGGTAAAAAAGATCTCTTTAAGATACAGAACTAAAAAGCTCATCATACAAACTATTGCTAGGATATACAAACCAGGCCAGACAATTATTCACTCATCTTGATGTTTCACTGTCCATTGAAAATGGAGTTCACAGGATAATATACTATGACCAGGTTGGATTTATATAAGTAATGTAGGGCTGGTTCAAGATTGTTAAACATATAGCTAGTTCAACACACAGCAAAATATATCAGCAATAACAAAAATAACAATAACAAAAAGAAACAGAAATCATACGACTGTCTCAATAGAAGCAGAAAATAGCTTTTGACAAAATACAGCACCCATTCCTGTTGAAAACACTAGAGGGCATAAGGATAACTGGAGTTTTCCTTAAAATGATAAATAGAATCTATCTAAAACCAAAAGCAAACATTATATGTAATGGTGGTTGTCCTTTGTTCTCAAGAAGGACCAAAATGACCTCACCAGGATAAAGTGAAATTTTAGTGTGTATGACTGTGACTGATCAGATCAATATGAGCTCAGAATGCTCTACCACAGTCTGGGCACATATAGTCCACGTGAATATTTGGGGTAGATACTCCAAATTTGCCCATCCTACGTTTATTTTGTGCTGTCTCAATTCTGCTTTGCTCATAGAGCACAGCACCCTTTCTGATGTGGATATGCCATGCTGAGTGGTCCTGAGTGCTAGTGTCTCCCTTGTTGCACAGTCAAATCCAAAGTTCTTGAGAGAGACCTTGAGAGTGTCCTTGTATCACTTCTTCTGACCACCATGTGATCGCCTGTCCCACGTGAGTTCTCCATAAAATAGTCTTTTTGAAAAGCACTTATTTTGCATTCGAACATTGTGGTCAGTCCATGAGAGTTATCACCTCTGAAGCATAGTTTGAATGCTTGGCAGTTCAGCTTGAGCAAGAAATTTAGTGTCTGGTACCTTATCCTGCCAGATGATCCTCAGAATCTTTCTAAGACAATTCAAATGGAAGTGATTCAGCTTCCTGGCAGGGCACTGGTAAACTGTTCATTTTTTACAGGCATACAACAATGAAGTAAGCACAACAGCTCTGTAGACCTTCAGTCTGGTAGTCAATCTAATACCTCTTCTCTCCCATAATTTTATTTGGAGCCTCCCAAAAACTGAGCTAGCTCTGGCAATGTGTGCACCAGCCTCATTGCCAATGTGTACATCCCTGGAAAGTACACCACAAAGGTAAGTGAACTTATGCATAGGATTCAAAACTTCTCCATTTGTTGTAACCAACTGTTGCCAGCAATGACTAAAAGAGAGAACCCCCCCCCCCCCCCGTGATTTTTGCAGAACAATCTATTCCCTTTACCTTTATAGCGATGGACAATGGAGGCATCCTTGAACTCCTGGGGGATAAACTCCTCTTGCCATATAACCTGGAAAATTTCAGTCAGCTTTTGTATGAGCAGTGGTCCCCCTACCTTGTAAATCTTAGCTGGAATATAATCAGCACCAGGTGCTTTGTCACATGAAAGGAGCCTTATGGTTCTCAAAACCCCTTCTTCAGTTGGAAATTCAGCTAAGGAGGGATTGACTTCAACCTGAGGTAAATGGTCAGTGGCCTCAGCATTGCTTGATGATGATCTGTTGAGAACACTATGGAGGTGTTCAGCCCATCTCTCAAGGATCATGTCCTTATCACTAATCAATGTGGCTCCATCAGCACTGAATAGCTGTGATGCACCATAGGTTTTTGGTCCATAAATAGCTTTCAGGGAATCCTAAAAGCACTTTGGATTGTTACTATCAACATAAAACTGAATTTCACCTGCCTTCTTACTGAGCCAGGAATTCTGTATCTCTCTAAGCTTTGTTTGTACTTTGCTTTTGAAGGAATTAAAAGCTGCCTTCTTAGAGGTGGAAGATTTATCCTACTGGTAAATCCTGTGGAGTTCTCGTTTTTCATTTAGCAGCTTCTGAATTTCCCCATCATTTTCATCAAACCAGTCTTGGTGTTTGTGAGTGTTCTGACCCAGATGAGCAAATGCAGTGCTGTACACAAAATCTCTGAGGGTTGCCCACTCCTTTTCTGCTCTACAGTTGACAACTGCGTGCTGGCTCAACTTTCCCTCCAGCTAGTAACAAATTGTTCATGCTCAGAAAACAGCTCTAATTTGTTGACATTAATTCTTCTGGTAGTCATTTTGCCTTGGGGGGGGGCACTTTTGATGAATGTGAATATTTAGCTTGGAAAGGATAAGTCTATGATCAGTCCAGCACTTTGCACCACACATTGCCTTTGTCACTCTCACATCTTGTCTGTCTCTTCTCCTTACAATCACATAGTCTATTAGATGCCAATGTTTGCTGCGAGGGTGCATCCATGAAGTTTTATTGCATTTAGGTAAGTGGAAGTCAGTGATGAGGTCATGTGATGCACAAGTCTTCAGCAGTAAATGACCATTGCTGTTGCTGTTTCCAACTCCATTCCTCCCTAGGACTCCCTGCCAAGTCTGGTAGTCTGGAGCCTACTCTAGCATTAAAATCACCCAGAATTATAACCTTGTTCTCTTTTGGCACATTGATGATAAAGGTCTCTAGGTCTTCATAAAATTTTTCTTTGACTTTATCAGGGTTCGTCATGGTGGAAGCATAGGCACTAATGATGCTAGCATGGCGTTTTCCTGCAAGTGGCATTCACATTGTCATGAACCTATCATTCACTCCTTTTGGCAGGCATACAAGCTTGCTGATTAGATTAGCTTTGATTGCAAAACCCATGCCAGCTTCATGGTGCTCCCTTCTCTGCAGCTACTCCAGAAAAATGTGTATCCTCCTCCAACTTTAGCAAGCTGGCTTTCATTTGCCAAACTTGTTTCACTCATGGCTGCTATTTGGATGGAATACTTGTTGAGTTCTCTTGCAAAAAGAGAAGTTTTTCTTTCAGGTCTACTGGATTTTGTGTTGCCTATTAGTGCGAACACATTTCATGTTTCAATGTATATTTTGTACATTTTCTTGTGTTTCGACCACATATTGGAATTCCCTGCCTGCCATAGTAATCAGGTCAGGGTTGCATATGAAGATGATGTTTAGGGCACCTTTTCTAGCCCTCTTCCTCCAACTGGTAGGTGAGCAGTATGATCCTTAAAAGGCCGCTCAGACATCCAGGGGCTGCCGAGTCCCACTGCTGCTTTGGGTGAGAAATGACACTATGGCCTGGGCCACCTATGTGCAGGACTGTGACTGCAGCTCCCAGTGTATCTGTACCTGCTGCTTCATCACTTGCCTGTTGCCATAGGACTTTGAGGCATAACAGTAAAATGGTATGGTGACATCTTTTGATTCGTGTGTAAATTGGATTTAAGTGAGGCAAAGTTGCACGAAGTCATAAGCCTCATTCTCTCCTCTGTAGTCATAATAGTCCAGTGGCAGAACAGAGTCAAGATGGTTGGTGATGGCTTAGGATGCAGTGGATGACCTTGGCATCTGCAGTGTCTACCCAAACTTTAAGTGCTCCACATCACCTGCTTCATCTGCCTTCATGGCCATTAAAACAAATTATTCTCATCCATCCATTCTACCAGAGGAAGTCTTGACATGCTTGGGGTAGACACCCCCCTAACTTACCAAGGGGTTTGAGAACCCTTGGTTACCCTCAATCTAGTTTGGCCCATCTGCCAAAACTGTTTAATGGGGTGTGGCCACTGTGCATACTGCAGCTTCTTGGTGCCACAGGTGAGAGTTGGGTGAGGTGGAAAGATCCCAAAAAGGGCTTGGTAGCCATCACATCAATGGTACTAGTCCTCCCTGAACATACCATACACCCCATTATATGTAATGGTGATAAGCTAGATACATTTCCAATAAGATTGGGGTAAAACAAAGATATCTATTATTGTATTAGAAATGTTCAATTTAGCAGTAAGAGAAGAAAAAAAATTGAAGGAATTAGTATAGGCAAAAAAGAAACAAAGCTATCACTCTTTGCAGATGATATGATGGTATACTTAGAGAATCCTAGAGAATCAAGCAAGAAACTACTTGAAAAATAAAGAACTTAAGCAAAATTATAGTATATAAAACAAATCTACAAAAATCATTGGTATTCCTATATATTATTAACAAAGCCCAGCAGCAAGAGATAGAAAAAGAAATTCCATTTAAAGTTACTGTAGACAAAATAAAATATTTTGGAGTCAACTTGTTAGGACAAATCCAGGAACTGTATGAACACAATCATAAAACACTTTTCACACAAAAAATTCAGATCTAAATAAGTGGAAAAATATCAGTTGCTCACAGTTAGCTCAACTAATATAATAAAAATGACAATTCTATCTAAATTAGTTTAGTGATTAAGTGCCATACCAGTCAAACTACCAAAAAATTATTTTATACATCTAGAAAAATAATAGCAAAATTCATCTGGAAGAACAAAAGGTCCAGAATGTCAAGGGAAATAATGAAACAAAATGCAAGAGAAGGCAGCTTAGCCTTACCAGATCTAAAATTTTATTATAAAGCAGCAATCATGAAAACTGCTTGTTACTGGTTAAGAAAAAGTGTGGTGGATCAGTGTAATAGGGTGGGTTCATAACACCCAGTAGCAAATTAGTATAGTAATCTACTGCTTGATAAAATCAAGGCCTCCAGTTTCTGGGATAAGAAGTCATTATTTAACAAAAACTTTTGGGAAACTGGAAAATAGTATAGTAGAAACTAGACACAGATAAACATCTTACACCATGCACCAAAATAAGGTCAAAATGAGTATATGATTTAGACATAAAGGGTGATAGCATAAGAAAATAAGGAGATGAAGGAATAGTTTACCTGTCAGATCAATGGAGAATGGAAGAATTTATGACCAAACAAGAGATAGAGAACTTTATGAAATGTGAAATAGGTAGTTTTAATTACAGTAAATTAAAAAGGTTTTACACAAACAAAACCAATGCAACCAAGATCAGAATGGAAACAGGAAGCTAGGAAACAATTTTTTACAGCCAGTTCTTAAATAAGGGTCTCATTTCTAATATATATAGAGAGAAATGAGTCAAATTTTAAGAATATAAATCATTCACCAACTGATAAATGGTCACAGGACACAAAAAGGCAGTTTTACAGAGGAAGAAATTAAAGCTATCTGTAGTCATATAAAAAAATGGCCTAAATCACTACTGATTAGAAAAATGCAAATTAAAACAACTCTAAGGTACCACAACACCTATCACATTGGCTAATGTGACAAAATAGGGAAAAAAGAAATGTTGGAGAAGATTGGGAAAATTGGAACTCTAATGCATTGTTGGTAGAGTTGTGAACTGATCCACCTACTCTGGAGAGTAATTTGGAACTAAGCCCAAAGATCTATAAAACTGTGTATACCCTTGAACCCAGCAATACCATTTGTATTTGTTTATCTGTATCCCAAAGAGATTATAAAAATGGGAAAAAAGACTTATGTACAAAAAATATTTATAACAGCCCTTTTTGTGTTGGCCAAGAATCGGAAATTGAGGGGATGTCCATCAATTGGGGAATGGCTGAACAAGTGTGGTATATAGATATAATGGAATACTATTTTGCCATGAGAAATGATGAACAGGCAAAGTTCAGAAAGACTTACATGAACTGATGCTGAATAAAGTGAGCAGAGCCAGAACATTGTACACAATAACAGCAACACTGAATGATGACCAACTTTGACAGACTTAATTCTTCTCAGCAATGCAGTGATGTAAGACAATTCCAAAAGACTCATGATGGAAAATGCTATCCACATTAAGAGAAAGAACTCTGGAGTCTGAATGCAGATTGAATTGAGAGAGTTTCTCTCTCTCTTTTTTCTTCTCCTTCTTATGGTTTTTCCCTTTGGTTCTAATTCTTCTTTACAACATGACTTATGTAGAAATATTTTTAATATGACTGTACATGTATAGCCTCTATCAGACTGCATGCCATCTTAAGGAGGGAGGAGCAGAGGATGGGGTAGAAAATTTAGAACTCAAAATCTTATAGAAATGAATGTTGCAAACTAAAATCAAATAAATACAATTTTAAAAAGAAAATTAAGCTCACAGCAACAGAGGTTAAATCTTACTCTTTAAGCTACCTCAACAAGAATTTGTAATTATTAATTGCAAATTTATTTGCAATTGTAAAAACACCTTCTAGGTTTCCTTCTAAAGTCAGAGGTGGTAGCAGAGATCAAAAACTCTCTCAACTTCGAGTAACACTGGACAACAGCTGTTGATGGAACCCAGCCAACGAGATCAGGTCTCACTGATCAATCTGTAATCACTCAGCTGAAGTCTTCTCTCAGCTGACTGCTGTAATGACCAATCCTACTTGCTTTTCTGCTCTTGAATCAATGAGACTCTGGATTTCAGTTACTCACCTTTTACTTAATATATAAAGGAATGAAAAAATAAAAGATCCCTTCAGCAACTCCCCAAAACAGCTTTTCAGACTTGACAAGATACGTCTTCATTTAAGCTTGTGTTTTGGGGTACAGGCCACACAGATTCCCATGGGATGAAGAGATCCAGAAACTGCACGTAAGCTAGATGCTGAAAAGTCACCATGAACACCATCATGTGAGTATCCTTATTTAACAAAAACTTTTGCAATAGAGAATGAAAACTAAGTATCTCTCTTTTTTACAGTATTCCAAAAAGAACTACATACTCTTGAAAAGAGACTATATGAACACAATTACAAAACACTTTTCACACAAATAAAGTCAGATCTAAATAATTGGAAAAACATCAGTTGCTTGTGGGTAGACTGAGCTAATATAATAAAAATGACAATTCTACCTAAATTAATTTACTTATTCACTGCCATCCTACTCAAACTACCAAAACTATTTATAGAGGTAGAAAAAATATCAAAATTCATCTGAAAAAACAAAAGATTGAGAGTATTAAGGGAATTACTGAAAAGAAATGCTAGGGAAGGTGACCTACCCATACCAGATCTTAAATTATATCATAAAGCAGCAATTATCAAAACTACTTGGTAGTGGCTAAGAAATAAAGGAATAGATGAGTGGAATAGGTTAGGTACGCAAGACGTAGCAGTCAATGATCATAGCAATCTACTGTTTGATAAACCCAAAGACCCAAGCTTCTGGGATAAAAACGCACTATGTGACAAAAACTGCTGAGAAAACTGGAAAAGAGTATGGTAGAAACTGGGTATAGGCCAATGTCTAACACTGTATAAAACAATAAAAGTCTAAATGGGTACAGAATTTAGATATAAAGGTTGATACTATAAACTAATTAAGGGAGCAAGGAACAGTTTATCTATCAGATTTATGGAGAATGAGGAATTTAATGATCAAACAACAGATAGAGAACATTATAAAATGTGAAATGGATAATTTTGATTACATTAAATTGAAAAGGTTTTGCACAAACAAAGCCAATGCAATCAAGATTAGGAGGGAACCAGAAAACTGGGAAAGAATTTTTATAACTAGTATCTCTGATAAAGGCTTCATTTCTCAAATATATAGAAAACTGAGTCAAATTTACAAGAATACAAGTCACTCCCCAATTGATAAATGGTCAAAGGATATGAACAGGCAGTTTTCAGAGAAAGAAATTAAAGTTATCTGATCATACAAAAAAAATGCTCTAAATCACTACTGATTAGAAAAATGCAAATCAAAACAACTCTGAGGTACCAAATCATACCTATCAGATTGGCTAACATGACAAAACAGGAAAATGGTAGATGATGGAGGAGATGTGGGAGAGTTGGAACACTAATTCATTGCTGGTGGAGCTGTGGGCTAATCTAACCATTCTGGAGAGTAATTTAGACCTATGCCCAAAGGGCTACAAAAATGTGAATAACCCTTGATCCAGCAATACCACTTCTAGGGCTGTATCTCAAAAAAAACATAAAAATGGGAAAACAGGTACAAAAATATTTATAACAACTCCTTTTGTGTTGGCCAAGAATTGCAAATTTGAGGTGCTACCCATCAACTGGGGAATGGCTGAATAAGTCATGGTACATGAATGTAATGGAATACTATTGTGCTACAAGAAATGATGAAAAGGGAGGACTTCAGAAAAACTTGGAAAGACTTAAATGAACTGATGATGAGTGAAGTGAGAAGGACCAGAAGAATATTGTACACAGTAACAGTCATAGTCTGCTATGACTGATTGTGATAGACTTAGCCCTTCTCAGCAATGCAATGACCTAAAACAATTCCAAAGGACTCATGATGGAAAATGTCATTCATATCCAGAAAAAGAACTATGGAGTCAGAATGCAGAGAGAAGCAAACTATTTTCTTTTTTCTGTTTTGTTTTGTTTTTCTTTCTCATGGTTTTTCCCATTCATTGTAATTCTTCTATGCAACATGACTAATGTGAAAATGTGTTTAAAAGGAACCTATATATAGAGCCTATATCAGATTGCATGCCATGTTGGGGAGGAAGAGAGGAGGGAGGGGGAGATAATTTAAAACTTCTGGAAGTGAATGTTGAAAACTAAAAATAAATAAACAAATAAAAAAGAGAGAGAAAAGTCTTACTATTTCTGTATTTCTATCTAGGTATCTCTGACTACTTTGGTTCTACTGCCTCTTCTCTCTCCATTCAAGAAACTTCTTTTTGTGTTATCAATGCATAACAAAACAAAATCACTTAAAAAGGAACTTGCATTTTAGCAGATGGAAAGTTAACACATTTCATCATTCTTTCTTTTTTCCTTTCTCTTTAAGTTCCACTTATTTTCTAAAACCCTTAGAACTATTGGTCCCTTAATTATCTTTCTTGTTTTGTTTTAACTTTCAATCATTAAGGGAAAAAAGAATCTTATCTTGGCCTAGAAGTAACATGATTTTTTCTTAATCTTTCCTTAGGAATTACACATATTTGTCATTTTAGTATTTTTCTTATTTGAAGATCTTGCAATTTGAATGTTCTGCACAACTCTGCATTTTTTGTAGGAATTACTTGTGTGTTTCACTTTTGTTGGTGGTAAATCTTTTTCCCCTCATGAATGACTAGGCTCAATTCTGTGGCTATTTTGGCAGAAAAGAAGAAAAGGAAAGTTTTCTGATCATCTTTGCTTTTAGGGACATCATAATCTACTTTCAATTTCAATACAATTTCAATCTGGTTTTTCACAGATGCAAAATGGTTCTGATCAATTTAAATTGATCTTCCTTAATAGCTTTTTCCTTTAGACATTTGCAACATATCTTATTAGGTATTAAAAATCTGAAATTTAAACAGTAGTTACTCTGAAATTTTCACCTTTGTATTTTTTGTCTTTCGGCAGTATGTGTATTCTATCAATAAGTACTTTGTCGTTTGTCTAAACTTTGGGAAAATTTTCTTCTGGTGTTTCCTACAGTATCCTATATAAAGGCTTTAAAAATTTATAATAGTTGTTGTTGTTGTTTTCCTGGAGGGTGTATGAGACTTAATTATCTCTCCTATCTTCACAGTAGGTCTATTTGGGTTCTTATAATCTTTAATGGATTCTTTCAAAATTATTGTCTTTTGCTTCTTTTCTTTCAAATTTTCTTCTACTTTGGTACATTTAAGTTCTAAATATATGATTCTCTTTTTCAGTGCTTCTACTATTTTGAAAAGATTGTTCATCATGTGTTTCAAGTTGTATAATCTTTTGCTAGTCGTATTTATTTGTTTCTTGAGGGTTTTGATCCTTGACCTAATTTCCGTCCTAATTTATTCTTCTAATATTTTTATTTCTCCTTTGGAGCATTCCAGGATTACTTATTGTTCCTTTAGATTTGAGAATCCGTAGAAATTATCTATTTTTTTCATTTTATATTTTTTGTTTAGCTTACTTTCACATTCTACAAATGACATATTGCAAGCACAACATATATTCATTTTATTGAGGCCTTTTGAGAATATTTATGTATATTTTCTTCTTTATAAGTCTCACTACTGGTTTATTAGCTTTGGAATTAACTTCTAGTGAAGCTTTCTCTCTTCAAATTCTTACATTTCAATCTTTTCCTTCCATTCCTGGTTGTTGTTATTTTTAAACAAAATTACTTTCCACACTATTTGACTTTATTCCCTTCCATTGCCTGAGGATGTTTTCTGTGCTTCAGTCTCTCAAATTTGGGGGATATGGTAACCTTACGCTGTCCCTAAAATATGCAAATTCCCTTGATAGTAGTTTTCATAGAGAGGATTCTGGGAAGATGGTGGGTAGGTCAGAAAATTCTAAGCTCTCAAGATTTTCTATCACAAAAGACATAAAATGGTGCCTGAGGGCAAACAAAGTGTGAGTAAAAATAAATAAGAATAGGGGCATAACAGGAGTCTTCCTGGGACAATTTGAGAAGATCAGGAGAAAAATCCCAGGAGGAGGTTTGGTCCCTATGAAGAGTAAATACCTCCAGACTAGGATCTGCTTTAACAATAAGCAGCAAGCCTTGGGGTTAGTTGGTTTGAGAGACTGCCTGGGTCTCAACAGGAACTTTTACCCCTGGGACAGTGATGGGAGTTGGGCATCTGAGCCCAAGAAAGACTGGGAAGATTGAGGGAAACTCTGCTAACCAGGAATGCCAGACCCAGGTGTGTTGGGAAGAGTGGCAGGGGCAAGAAGGAACCAGCACATGTTGGGTGAATGCAGAAGCAGGGGCAGAAAAGTCCTGGCTGTGGGCACTTACAGGAGATAAGAGTTTTGCCTTTGGTTCCAGGCTGGAGGGGAGAACTGAAGATCTGGGACAAGAGTCACCATCTCCCATATCCCAGGGCTAGAAGTAATAACAAAAATTAAGTTATTGCCACAAAAAATGCACAGACAAAGGAGAAAAAATCCAACCACAGAAAGCTGTTATGGGAATAGAGAAGACTGGGGTTCATCCTGAGAGGAAGATATTGAAGTTAAGAAACCACCAAAGAGTAATGTCAAATGGTCACCTGCCCAAAAAGAAGTTAGAGAAGATCTTTAAAAAGATGTTAAAAATCAAATGACAGTGATGGAGGAAAAACTTAAAAAAAATAATCTAAGAAAAACAAGAAAATTATGAAAGTTAGATCAAACAATTAGAAAAGGAGATACAGAATCTTAAGGAAAAAAAATGACACCTTCAAAATTAGAATTGGGCAAGAGGAAGCCAGTGAAATTGTAGATCAAGAAATAATTAAAATATGAATAATGAAAGAATGGAAGAGAAAGTGAAACATCTTATATGAAAAACAATAGATTTGGAGAAGAGATTGAGAGAAAACAAAAATAATCAAACTGAAATGTATGATCAAAAATAAATCTTGATACAATAATACAAGAAATAATTAAAGAAAATTGTCCTGAAACATTAGAACAGGGGGGAAAGTAGAAATAGAGAAAATTCATCAATCACCACTGAAAAGATATCCTATGAGGAAAATTTATAAGAGCATCATAGTCAAATTCTGAAACCCCCACTATAAAGATGGAATATTAAAAGCAACAAGAATAAAACAATTTAAATATGATGGTGCCACAATAAGAAACACACAAGATCTAGCAGCAGAGACATTAAAGGATTGTAGATCTTGGAACATTATATACTGAAGAGGAAAACAACTGGGGCTCTGGCTGAAAATATCATGCCCAGCAAAGTTCAGCAAAATCCTGAATAAAAAAAAAAAAAGGACATCTGATCAACTCTCAGAGTTTTCAGACTTTATTAAAAAAAAAAAAAAAAAACCTGAACTTAATATATTTGCCATACAAGAGCCAAGAGAAATATAACTTACATATCAAAGACTGATTATAAAGGATTCAATAAAGACAGACCATTTATTATATATATGTATGTATGTAGGCATGTATATATGTATATGTGTATATATATACATATATAATGTAAAATGTGTGTCTAAGATTCTTATCAATAATTGAATAGTTCATAACAAAGATTGGAACTAAACTGAGTATGATATGAATTTTAAAAGTAAAAGCATTTAGGAGCAGGTAAAAAGAGTAATCACTTTTTTACAAATGAGGTACAAGACAGAGAATGGTTACAGAGGAGGATTGGCAGTTCTGGTAATCTACTTTCCTCCAGATGGGCTTAAGAGGAAACAATAGATATATTTAGAAGGTCTAAATTCAGTAGAAATAAAATGGTAGGATCATAGGCAGGGGGGAGAGGATAAGGGAGTGATTTTTAGAGGGGAATATGAGGGAATAGATAAAAGGGAGGTACAAAAGAGTGTTTAGATTTATGGGAATGGGAAAATAGGTGACAGATACTTAGAGGAGGGTAGGGAAATAACAGGAGGGCAAGATAATGGGTAGAAGTAAGGTAGAGGAGGCAGGAGGGATAGGAAACAAGAAATATGCACAAAAATAAAAGCAAAGATCAGGAGTAAAATGTGTGAAAGTAAACATCTATATATGTATATATATATATATGTATATATATATATGTATATCTACAACTGTAAAGAAACATATCCAAGCTTAATTGTAGCATTCTTGGGCAGGGAGGAGAGGAGGAGACAAAGAACAAAGTAAAAAAGTACACAGCAGAGAACAAATGAAAACTTACAAGAAAGCAAAGATAGACAGTTCTCAACATAATGTGTATTATTTATCATACAGGCTTTCATGGAATGAAAATTTATTGTTACATATTTTGAATCCACTCATGTTCTACTATGCACATGACATGCTTTCCCCCCCTTTATTTGTATTTAAGTTCCAATATTTAAGTTTATGATGTTTTTGTTTCTTTTCTCTATTGAGTACTTGTGTTTTGACATTTGTGTCTAAAATCAAATTCTTTAAAAAAAAAAAGTCTTCATATCTTCTCTTATAACACATTGTCAAAACTGAAAGTTTCCTTCCCTTTGGTGGCTTTGAACCACTGTCTCCACTGCCTTTACCTCTACCACCAAACGAACAGTTAAGCCAATTTCTACTCTATTAACCTTCTTATATGGGGGAATCAGAGTCAATATACTCCAAGGACTTGGATCAGAAGCTTATCATGTTATCTGCATTGGTCTCAGGTAACATACCTGAAGGATGAAATGCTATTGAAGTGACATGGAACTTCTCACATTTCCACTCTTTGATGTTATTTCTGCCTTTCTGCTATAGGTTTCATTACATTCATTCATTCACATATTGATCTTCTTCTAAAAATATTGTTTTAAACATTCTTTTAATTTTTGTTGATTTCTGAATTCGCTGCCTCCCTCCAAACACTGCTGTACACATTGTGAAAGCAAGAAATGTTATATCATTGTTACATGTGAAGTCATGGAAAACATATGCCCATGTTAACCATTTTATGACAGAGTGAGAGAGAGGGAGAGAGAGAGAGAGAGAGAGAGAGAGAGAGAGAGAGAGAGAGAGAGAGAGAGAGAGGTTATGTTTCAATCTGCATTAGATTCAGTTCTGTCTCTAATAGTGGATAGAATTTTTCATAAGTACTTCAAAATTGTCTTGGATCACTGTATTGGTCAGGACAACTAAATCATCCACAGTTGATCATCTTTACAATGCTGCTGTTACTGTATTCAGTGTTCTCCTGGTTCTGCTCTCCTCACTTTGTATCAGTTCATATAAGTTTTCCTAAGTTTTTCTGACACTATCCTGGTCATCATTTCTTATAAGCACAGGAGTATTCTATCACAATCATATGTGAGAACTAGTTCAGTCATTCCCCAATTAATGGGCATCCCCTTAATTTCTAATTCTTTGCCACCACAAGAAGAACAGCTATCAGTATTTTTGTACATATAGGTCCTTTTCTTTTTCTTTGATCTCTTTCAGATACAGACATAGTAGTGTTAAAGTCAGGTCAAAAAGTATCTACAGTTTCATAGGCCTTTGTACATGATTGCAAATTGCTTTTTCGAATGGTTAGATCATTTCACAACTCCACTAACAATGCATTAGTATCTCAATCTTCCCACATGCCTTACAATATTTATCATTTTCCTTTTCTGTCATATTAGCCAATTTGATGGTTATGACGTGGTACCTCAGAGTTGCTTTAATTAGCATTTTTCTATAGTGATTTAAATCAATAGTGATTTAAAGCAGTTTTTAATATGATTGTAAATAGCTTTGATTTCTTTATCTAAAAACTCCCTGTTTATATTCTTTGATAATCAATTGGGGAATGACTCAGTCTTATAAATTTCACTCATTTTCCTATTTATTTAAGAAATGAGGCCTTTATCTGGTACTGGTCCTCCCTGAACACACCCTACACTTTGATCTTTTTGCAAGAGAACTCAACAAGTATTTCATCCAAATAGCAGCCATGAGTGAAACAAGGTTGACAAATGAAGACCAGCTTACTGAAGTTGGAGGTGGACACATACTTTTCTGGAGTGGATGCAGTGAAGGGGAGCATCATGAAGCTAGTGTAGGTTTTGCAACAAAAACTAATCTAATCAGCAAGCTGGTATGCCTGCCAAAAGGAGCGAATGACAGGCTCATGACATTGTGATTGCCACTTGCAGGAAAATATCATACCACCATCATCAGCACCTATGCTCCCACCATGACAAACCCTGATGAAGCCAAAGAAAAATTTTATGCAGCCCTAGAGACCCTTATCATCAATGTGTCAAAAGAGGACAAGCTTATAATTCTGGGTGACTTTATTGTTAGAGTAGGCTCAGACTACCAGATGTGGCAGGGAGTCCTAGGGAGGAATGGAGTTGGAAACAGCAACAGCAATGGTCATTTACTACCAAAGACTTGTGCATCCCAAGACATTCTCATAACCAACACTGTTTTCTGTTTACATAAACGCAATAAAACTTCATGGATGCACCCTGGGAGCAAACATTGGCATCTAATAGACTATGTGATTGTAACAGAAGAGACAGACAAGATGTGAGAGTGACAAAGGCAACTTGTGGTGCAGAGTGCTGGACTGATCACAGACTTATCCTTTCCAAGCTAAATATTCACATTCATCAAAAGTGCCACCCTCAAGGCAAACTGACTACCAGAAGAATTAATGTCAACAAATTAGAACTCTCCTCTGAACATGAACAGTGTCTTGCTAAGTTGGAGGGAAAGTTGAGCCAGCACATAGTTGGCAACAGTGGAACAGAAAAGGAGTGGGCAGCTCTCAGAGATTTGGTATACAGCACTGCATTTGCTCATCTGGGTCAGAACACTCACAAACACCAAGACTGGTTTGCTTTTTCTATTGAGGCACTGGGTCAAAAGGTTGTGATGCCCTCTGGCTCTAAAAAAAAAAAAGTATAAATACTCTGAGTTGAGGTTTTATTTTGGAGCTTAGCTTTTGGTAAGAAGATTTGAGTGCAAGATGAAGACACTGGGAAGCTGCTTTAAGGACCCCCCTGGCTTTGAGAAAATACAGATGTCATGTTTCCCTCTTTTGTAACTAGTCTGACAGCTGTACCTGTCCATTGAATTATGGTCAGGCAGAGGAAGCCATGTCTGTTAAATACTTTGGGCCTTACTGATTGGAAGTATTAGTTTGGCCAGCCACTGAAGTAGCCCCTCAGCTTTGAGAACCCAGATATCGTGCTTCCCTCTCTGATAACTATGGTCAGACAGTTGGGGTCCTGTTGTCTGTTGAATTTAGGCAGAGGAAACCATGACTGTTGCTCTTTTGATTTCTCTGTATTTTCTTTGAAATTCAGGGTGCTGACTCCCTGAACTAAATGAATGATATATGTACTTGGTTAAAATGATTATTAAACCCCTTGCAAGTTGCTTTTATTTTATGAATGCAGACCTAAAAACCTGTGATAGCAACCCCCTCCCCCATGCATGTTAGGGTGCTTATTGCTACATAAGGAAAACTGAACTTATTCCTATGTTTTTGAGTATGAATACACACACACATACACAAACATATATAATATACATATACACAGATGTATATGTATATTATATATGTATATGTGTATATATGTGAATATTTTATTTTGTCAAAAACTTTTTCTGCTTCTTTTGAGCTACTCGTACTGTTGTTGTTTTCATTTTTGTTACTGATTTCATCAACTGCGCTAATAGTTTTCCTAATACTGAACCAGCACTGCATTCCTGGTATAAATTCCACATGAACAATGTATTATCTTTGTGATATATGAATGCAATCTCCTTGCTAGTATTTTATTTAAAATTTTTGCTTCAACGTTCATTGAGGAAATTGGTGTATAGTTTCCTTTCTCTGTTTTTGTTCTTCCTTTTATAGGTATGATCACCACATGTGTGTCATAAAAGATATTTGGTAGAATTCCTTCTCTGTCTATTTTTCCATATAATTTGAATAGTATTGGAATTAATTTTTATTTAATTGCTTGATAACATTCTTTTTTGATTCCATCTAGTCTGATAGATTTTGTTCTTAGGGAGATCATTGGTGGCTTGTTCAAATTATTTTTCTCTGATAGAGATATTTGTAATTACTTTAATTTCATTTTCATTGACAGAACATTCACTCTTTTTTCACTTTTGGTACTGGTAATTTGATTTTCTTTTTTCTCTTTTTTTAAATCAAATTAGCCAATGGTTTATCTATTTTATTGATTTTATCATAAAATCAGCCCCTAGTTTTATTTAATAGATCAATGTTTTTATTACTTTCTATTTTATTAATCTCTCCTTTGATTTTCAGGATCTCCAATTTGGTATTTAATTGGGGATTTTTAATTTTCTTTTTTTTTTTTAGTTGTGTGCATGATTCATTGATTTGTTCTTTCTCCATTTAATTGGAGATATTCAGAGATATAAATTTTCCCCTTAGTACTATCTGGCTGCATCTCACAAATTTTGGAATATTGTTTTACTATTTTCAATCTCTGATGAAATTATTGATTGTTTCTATGATTTTTTTCTTTGACTCACTCTTTAGGATCAGATTATTTGGTTCCTAATTAATTTTTAATCTGTTTCCATGAATTGTTGAATACAATTTTTATTACATAATTGTCTGAAAAGCATGCATTTAATATTTTTGCTTTTCTGCATTTGATTGTGAGATTTTTATGCTCTAGTACCTAGTTAGTTTTTGTAAAAGTACCACTTACAACTGAGAAAAAGATGTATTTCTTTATATTCTCATTCAATTTTCTCCAAAGATCTATCATATGTAACTTTTCTAAAACAGTATTCATTTCCTTACATTATTTCTTCTTTATCCTATGGTTTAATTTATCAGCTTACAGAGGAGAAAGTTTTCCTATACTCAACTTGATTTACTATTTATTTTATCCTAAAATTCCATCAGTTTTTCCTTTAAGAATCTGGAGCCTATTCAGTTTGGTGTACATATGTTTAGTATTGATATTACTTCACTGTTGATTGTGCCTTTGTGCAAAATATAGTTTCCTTGCTTATCTCTTTTCATCGTCTATTTTTGTGTCAGAGATCATAATTGTTATCCTTGCTTTTTTCATTTAATCTCGATTGTAAAATAACAGATTGTGCTTTAGTGCCTTATATTAACTCCATATATGTCTCCTGGCTTTGGTTTCTTATTTAAAAAAAAAAAGAAAAGAAAAAAAAAACATATTGTTGGATTCCAGTTTCTAATCCACTCTGATATCTACTTCCATTTTATGGATAAGTTCATTTCACTTACATTCACAATGATGATTATTAACTGTGTATTTTCCTTCTATTTTTTCTCATTTCTCTCTCTCTCTCTCTCTCTCTCTCTCTCTCTTTCTCTCTCTCTCTTTCTCTCTCCCTCCCTCCCTCCTTCCCTCCCCCTCCTCAACACTTTGTTTTGCTTCTGGCCACTGCCTCCTTTACTTTGTCATCCCTTCTTTCATGCCTCTATGTATCTTTTCTTACCACCTTCCTCTCATAATTCCATTGTGTGAGATAAGATTTCTATACTTAACTGAATGTGTATATTATTCTTTCTTTATAGCCAATTCTGATGAGAATAAAGTTCAAATGTTGCTCACCACCACTCCATTTTCCCCTCCACTGGAAAAGCTTTTCCCTGCAGGCCCCTTTTAGGTAAGGTAATTTTCCCTATTCTTCCTCTTCCTTCTTCCTATGCTCCATTCATCCCTCTTTCCTCACCCCATAAATGTTCTTCTGAAATAAGTCCATCATAGTCAACTCATGCCTTCTGTCTATGAATACTCCTAGCTGCACTAATTATGATAAAGTTTTTAGGAGTTACAAGTGTTACCTTCCTATGTTATCTTCCTATATAGGAATGTAAAGAATTTCACTCTATTGAGTCACTTATGGTTTCTCTTTTATGTTTAGATTTTAAGCTTCTCTTGAGTCCTTGAATCTGAAAGTCAAATTTTCTATTCAGCTCTGGTCTTTTCATTAAGAATGCTTGAAAGTCCTCTCATTTAATATCCATTTTTTCACCCTACATGTGTATATATGGGTGTAGGCACATATGCATATATGCGCAAACACATATAGAGGTATCGTGGCATTTATACCTATATGTCCATTGAAGTAGAAATTCTGTATTTTGCTATGCTAGGTTATGTGTGTGGTATGCTAAATAGAAAATTGAACATAATGAGAAGAAAGCTATTTTAAAACAGACCTTGTTAGAGGTAAATTGCCAGCTTTAGAATGATTGGACCCAATCAGAATGTTATGAGATGATATGATATGATACACATAAAAAATAGATGCTTGTGGTAAACTGAAATTAAAAAGAATTGTACCCACTAGAGAAATGATCTCAAACTATGACTCAATTAAAATCAGCTCACAATTGCCAAATGGATGGTACTTTTCACCATTGAGAAGTTGCCAAGTTAACAACACTTAACTCAATAGTTTCAACTACATATGGCACTTAAATTGTGTCTTTTTGTTTTGTCTGGATCCATATAATGATATATTTTCAAATAGATTGTTTAAATAATTTAAAATTATTATAATTTCTTTATTTAGTTTGGAGAATTTTAATGACAATCACAGAGTATGACTGTTTATTCCAGCTAACAGACTATGAGTAATAAATGTTTTCTTTGATCATTCTAAATCTTGTTCAACCATAGATAAAAGTCCTCCCAAAACATAAGGTACGGGCTATTGCAGTAGGGCAGAGTAAAATAGCTGAAGGGATTTGGTTCTCATTAAGTTACGTAAAATCAACCAATTCCAGTCATAAATTTTAAAATTTTCTTAAAAATCAGATGATTTTTATTTTCCCCTAGGATGATCTGCTAGAGGTACATTAAAAATGAAGCCACAAGTAACTGGTGAGGGATAATGGGACAATAACTTCTGCCCAAAAAATTTTAGTGAGTTTCCTAGAGGTTAATATGTACTGAGAAGTCACTGTTAGTGCATGCCTGCTCTAACATATGTTACCAGGACAGGGTGGTACTGCAGAAATATTCGAGTCTTGAAGTCAAAGGATCTTCATTTAATTCATGAATTCTTACCATTTACAAGTTTGAGAAACTGGGAAAATCACTAAACTATTCTGAGTTTCAGTTTCCTCATCTGTAAACTAAGTATGACATTTGTCTTATCTTTTTCCTTAATAAAATTACAGGGATCATATGAGATACTATATGTAAAGAACTATGTAAATCTGGGCTATAATGGATACATACTTGATTCTCAGGACTTGAGACCCTGTCTTTAAACATTATGGCAGATATAAAGGGAAATGAGGGAATTTCCTGAATATCTCAGGATTATTTTTTTCTACCTTTATTTTGTCTTCATAATCCCTGTGGGCATAATTTGTGAATGGATTTTTGGTTCTGTTTATTGAGACAAGTCAAAAGGATAAATTATTAGATAAAATCCTGCTGTCATAATTTTTTAAAATAATATTTGTCAGAAAATAATGAGATTGCTTTCAATTAAGTTATTATCAACCATTCCAACTCTTTGGGATTGCACTCAACTACCAATTTTTCCTTCTCCTATTGGAGGGAGGGTTTTCTAAAAATCCCTCATTAGATAGAGAAGGGAATGAGGGTAGCAGGGTTTGGCTAGGCTCTAGCCAGAAAACTCTGGCCAACATGACAGTTTGAAGGATACGGACATCACTCAACCTTTTGGCACTAAAATCTCTGCTTCGAATAATTACTCTAAAAATCATATAGGTTCAAAATTTGTCCTCAGGAATCAGAGTCCTTGAAACATATATCTTACAACTTCAATAGATTTATGATCTTAACATTGTGGGGGTATATTTCCTCAGTGGTACAATATCACTTCTCACTCAAGTCTACTCATTCACGGTGTGTGATTTTTTTTTTTCATGACTTCTGAGTAATCTTCCAGGAGGGGTGAGGAATGAGAGAGTCTTCCTCTAGGACTTTCACCATTATTTGAGTACCAACAAGGATTTTGCACTTTCCACCTGTTGTTCTATAATCTCCCCAAATAATTGGCCTATATCCTCTTATCATACTTCTCCCGGATGGCAACTTTCATAACAAAGAATTACAAGGATTTCATAGATACGCAGTGCTTTTTTTTTATTTAGAAGTGATTGGAGTTTCCAAATTTCATTAATGTGGGGAATCCCTGATTTTTCACAGAGTCACCCTGTGTCAGAAGAAGCATTTGTAAACAGATTTTCCAGTCTATGACTCTCACTCTCTTATGCATTGTGCACAGTGATTTGCTTTCAATGATCTTTTATTTTTTTAATTTATTTTTTGTAGTAATGGAGTCCCTGATTTTTCAATTTTTTCTGAATCTTCTTTTTCAGAATAGTTTAAGAATTGATATCTTGACACTTTCAAAATTTTATTTACTCCACAATGTGGGATGTGTGTGTGTGTGTCTATGTGTGTGTGTGTGTGTGAGAGAGAGAGAGAGAGAGAGAGAGAGAGAGAGAGAGAGAGAGAGAGAGAGAGAGAGAGAGAGAGAGAAGAGGAGAAGGGAGGGAGAAAGAGAGAATTTGAGTAGGTCCTGTTCTTTCACCTTTGTCTTTGTTAGCATTTTGGAGACTGATCTATAAGACTTCAAGTTTGGTAGTCTCCCTGTCTCCTATGAAGAACATAGCTTACTAAAGAAATGTCCACTGATCGATTCCATTTTTGATCTGCTTATTATCTTGTTTCCAGTTACAACTCCAAATGTTCTTGTAATAATAGGTCTTTATTAAATATCATGAAAAAATTTCTACAAACATCTTTCTCTCCACAGTTTTTCATTATTTCATGATGGTATACTGCTTATAGTTTGACACCACCTTCCCTTATATGTTTTTGCAAACGACTTTATTTCCTAAACCAATTTTATTGTTGCCTGTCATATCTCAATTCTCAACTTTTTCATTTCTCTGAAACATTTGGCATTGTTCCCCACCTTCTAATCCTGAATAATCCTTCCTGTCTAGGTTTTCATTACGTTACTTTCTCTTCATTTTCTTCATAGTCTTGTCTGTTAAATCTCCATCTTTGCCATGCCCCCTAAATGTGGACATCTACATGGGTTAATTCTTTCCTCCCTCTTCTATTATTTTCTCTAGACTGTCTTCTGAGGTAATATAATCAGCACCTAGTTACCATTTTTACGCAAGTGATTTGCACTTCTATCTAACTCTAATTTCTCTTTGGAGCTTCAATCTCACATTTCCATCTCCCTTCAACATATCCAAAATAGAATTGTCTTTTCCAAAAAATGTCTCTTTTCTTCCTAAGTTCTTTATTGCTGCTGAGATCATGATCCTTGTTCAGGCTTCCAAGTTCACAACTAGTGTCTACCTCAACTCCTCACTCTCACTCACACTACAAATCCAATGTTCCCATATATTTTGTTTTCATTTTCACAACAGGTTTCTTATACATCCTACTCCCTGCCCCTAAGATAACTACTACGCTAGTGCAGGCCACCATCACCTCTTGTACATACTATCCCGGTAGTCTTCTAGATTGTCTTTCCCCTCTCTTATCCAGAGCTGCCAAAGTGCTTTCCCTAAAATGTAAGTATAATTTATGAAAGAACTAAGGGTGGAAACAAGGAAAGTAGGAATAAGAATTTATTAAACATCTACCACACACGGTTGTGCTATGCCCTTTTGATTCTCACAACTCTGGGATGTAGGTGCTATTACTATCTTGATTTTAAAGATGAAGACACAAATACATAAAGGCGAATAGAGGTTAGATGATTTGCCAGGGTCTCAGCTAGAAAGTGCAGGAGACTTTATTTTAAATCAGATCTTTGTTACATCATGCCTAACACTCTATCCATTGTACTAAGCCTGTAAGCATTTAAAAGTTTACC
Source organism: Notamacropus eugenii (assembly GCF_028372415.1). Taxonomy (NCBI): domain Eukaryota; kingdom Metazoa; phylum Chordata; class Mammalia; order Diprotodontia; family Macropodidae; genus Notamacropus; species Notamacropus eugenii. The sequence continues at coordinate 123,086,736 of NC_092873.1, forward strand.
TCCTTTCTAGTCTACAGGTACCGTATTGAATCCTTCATTATCATGTAATGTACCTGATAGCATAGCCTCTTTTGTGTATTTCTGCCTTTATTTATAACCCTAGCACTTAGTGTAGTCCCTGGCAGATAGCATCCACTTAATAAATCCTTGTTGATTGATTATAAGATCAACAATTTGATCCCTATGGTGGTTTCTGAGTTCTTTTGACTTCTTCATTGTGGTAAGTGCTTTATAAATGTATAAAACGACAAGTATCTATGTTGAATTTTTTTTGCTTCATTTCCCATTTTTCAACATCAGAAATTCATTTAATTAGGTCTGGTTGGAGCTGTTGAAATTGAATTCATTATTATCCTTCCTTCTGGTTTGGTGTTGACTTTGCTGTTTCATTTATCTAGTCAATATAGGTACAACTAGATTACAAGCAGCTGATTTAGAAATGACTCCTGAAATGATAATCAATAATTTTCTTCTTGTAAAAGTCCCTTTAAAACAGTAACAGCAACAACAATAAAAACTAACACTCTATCACTTACATATTCAGCTTCTGACTCATTAGGACTCAATGGTTTTGACATCAGAGGACCCTGGTTCAAATCACACTTACTACCTTTGTGTCTATAGCCAAGTCACTTCACATCTCTTGAACTTCTGTTTTCTCATTTACAAAATCAGTGCTATATGTCTTTTTGGGTACTTTCCACCTCTAAAACAGTGATCATATAATTCCATCATTAACTAATGAAATAGGCATCACCTCTTTGGGACTCGTTTCTTCATTTGTAAAAGATGAGTATTGATTCAGGTGAGCCCTAAGATCCCCTTCTAGCTTTAAAATGCTATAATGCTATGATACAAAGTATGATTTACATTCTAACACTGATGAACATGCTGAACAGCCCTAGGCATATATGCTTATGAAATCAGGCCTTTGAATCACCGATATTAGAGTCAAAAGTTCAAAAGCTCTGCTTCTGTCCTAGTTCTGTCACCTGCATAGTGACAGTGGCTAAGGTGATGGATATAATGTCAAGATGACCTGAGTTCAAATTGTACTTTGTACAACTTCTATCTATGTGTTCATGGGCAGGTCATTGTACTGGGCCTCCATTTCCTTCCCTGTGAAAGTGGGAGCAATAATTGTACAAGTCACCTTACATGGATCTTTTGTTGTTCAGTCATTTGAGTTGCATCCAACCCTTCACAACCCCCTTTTGGGGTTTTTTTTTGGCAAACATACTGGAATGGTCTGCCATTTCCTTCTCCCTCATTTTAGAGATGAGGGTATAGAGGCAAACAGAGTTAAATGACTTGCCCAGAGGGTCACATAGCTAGTAAGCAGGTGATGCCAGATCTGAACTCATGTCTTCCTGACTCTAGGCCAGGTGCTTTATCTACTGCACCACCTAGCTGTCCCTTACTTGGATCTTGACAGAAGCAAATGATTATGTAAAATGATGTGTAAAATTATATACACATATATGCTATATATATGTGCGTATATGTGTGTATATGTCTGTATGTGTATATGTATATATATACATATGCTTATGGTACACACACATATATATTTTTTTCTCGTTATTTCTTGTCAAATCAACCTATATTTATTGAGAGTCTACACTGCAAAGTCACTGTTATGCTAAGTGAAAAAAGGAAAAAAAATAAGCTCTCAAGGATGTTACAAGTCTAATTCCACATCTCTTCTAGATATTCAGCCTTAAAATTCATATTTTGATGTATGAATACATTTTCTTTTTTATTTGTAATACACTTATTGTTTTTAAAAGAATTTTTTTGACTTCTTACTTATTTGTCTTGGTTGGCAACTTCAGAGAGAAGTAACCTCATTCTTAATGTAAAAATGATTTACTCTTATAGGCTAGTCTTACACTAGTCCCAAGTACAGGGTAGAAGATCTAGAAAAAGTGAATTAACGAGGCAGATGACAACAATGTCTTTTTTTTTTTTACTGAATACACATAAACACCAGCAAGGATATACATCAGTAGGATCATCTTTCCAGGTCACTGCTTATAGGCATGTACTCAAATCAACCACAGTAACAGCCTTTGCAGGAATAAAAAAGTCCAACAGGTCCAGAGCTACATTGTGCACATTTCATAAAAAGTAGACCTTAATTCATTTAGCTTATTTCTATTGCATGTATCCTTGACTAATAACTAAGCATATGCTTTAAATAATTAATGCTGGGTTCCTAGTCTGTTTTTTGGAGTCCAGATCCTCATAGAAGGAATAATGCTGAAAACACAATTATTTTCATATTATTCAACATCTCCTTCCACATATTTTTCTCAATATCACATCTTTTTATTTGTCTGTTTTGTTATGTAAACCTTCATGGAATATATTTCAGAGGAAAGATGATGTTTAAAACATATTTCTGTGACTCAAGGCACAGAATAATACATTCATTTCCATAAAGATCCAAAGTGGGAATATGTTTTGCTCAGGTATGCATATGTGTTCAATAAAAGATTGTTCTTCCTTTTTGCAATAAGGAGAAGAGACAATGAGAGAAAAGAAGGAAAGACCTTTTAATACACACATATATATGCATATATACATACATATTTAATGCATAGAAGTCCTCACCTTCCATTCCCACTCCCTGTACCATGAACACAGTGATTTCTGTCCCTAACAATATCCCCTAGTCCCAGTCCAGCCCACCTACTTGGCCTAGAGCACCATCACTCAGGTAGACATGTTCAGTACAGTTGATGCTCCATCCTCTGCCTCAAAACAAGGAGTACAGAGATGAAACCAGTAGCAGTGAGGAAGATCTGGTGGAAGTTTTTTCACTTCTCAAGAAAAGAGTAAGATCTTGGGCATCAAAAATGACAAGAGCTTCAGCATCCTTGCTAGTGGCAATATGACCCACTTCCCTATAAAAGGGAACCAGGATACTATGGGGAAGGATGAATAGAGATCACTTCAAGGGGTATAATGACCTCACAAAAGTTATTAAGCTACTTCACAAATGGATCCATTGCAGATAGAACAAGGGAGTATCCATACATGGGAGAACAAATGGAATGTCTTGAAGTCCTTTACGCTAATTCTCGGAGCAGAAAGAATAGAAAGAAAAAGCAGTAATAGAGCTGGAAAAATATTATGCATGCAAGAAAAAAACAGCTACAAAAAATTAAAAAATAACAAGGAAGCTGAAGAAGCTCTTGTAAATTAGACTGAAGAGACTTCTCCTGATACTGAGTGAGACAGTATGGTTTGACTGTACTACTTTAATCCCAAGTCAAGCTAGCAAGCCAAAGATTTCTCCATCTTATGTTTATTCCACATCATTAAAATAATGATTTCAACATCTTAATCTTATTGAGCAAAACTGTGCACACTAACTGGATTAGCTATATTAGGGTCTTTTTGGACCAATCTTCTTTACATCTAATCACTGGTACTGAATATTTTCTTCAACTGTTTTCTCCTTGGCATTCCAAGTTAGAGGGAAATGAAAACTCCAAGAATGGGAATTTCTTTTGTTTTTGTGCACTGTTATTTTCAAAGGTACAGACAATAAAAATTATCTTTCACACAATTTTGTTTTGTTTGTTTTGTTTTTAATGCTGAGAAAAGGATAGAAAAGGGCAAAAGAAAACACTGAAAAGCAGGACAGTTTTGAAAGCTACGTGTGGAATTTGTTACATAATTAAAAGGAAAAGCAAGCTGTACCTAAGAAAGATTCATGGCTTCATGTACTATTTTTCTTTTTTTTTTTCTCATTTGTCTATAGTAATGCTCATTTTATTTGATATTGTTAAGTTCGGAAAGAAAAAACATTCAAATATATTTGTGTGTATATGAAATATATATGCATTTCTATGTATATACATACTCCTATAGATATGCTTGGGATTGAAGCTTAGCTTGGAAGTCTCATATGAATGATAGATAGGCAGATGATAGATAGATAGATAGATAGATAGATAGATAGATAGATAGATAGATAGATAGATAGAAAGAGAGACAGATAGATAGAGAGACAGACAGATAGATACTCTTATGAATATTCCTAGACATAAGGTGGAACTTCCAGAGAAACATTAAGTCCTCTGACTTGCTCACATAAATTATCAATCCACTTCTTGCCCGGATATAGCAAGGCATAGAAGTAGAAAAACAAATATTTAGACTAATAAAAATCCTACTGCTCATTTGACAAGAAATAACAAAATTCATTCTTTCCTTAAAAGCTTTCAATGATGGCCATTAAGCCATGACTACACAAATACAGCAAATTCCTATTAACTCTTGCTAGCTATGCATTTTTTTCTGGCACCCATCAGTGCCAGACTAATATATTGGGCTAAAAACAAATATCGAGCCTTAAACCAACCATACACATGGGAAGAAAATCTCTTTGCCAGATGTCTCACTTTTGAAACACATTTTGCTACAGGATACTTGCCTTTCTACAATTTGCATTTCAGTTTAACTATTAGAGTTAGAAGGAGTTTAAGGAAGATGTCACTTACTCCCAAGAATATGACACTATATCCACTCAAGCATTTTCTTCAGTCATCAAAAGTTCTCAATATTATGCATTCATTAAATTGTTCACTCATCTTTTTCTCTGTGCACCAAATATTTTCTACAATGACATCATCTATGTAGTGGTTTCAGACAAAAAGTATCACAGTAGATAAAAAGCTGGCCTTAGAGTCAAGAAAACCTAGATTTAGGTGTCACCTTTAAGAATTTTTCAGTTCAGGCAGCTACTAGAACAACAGCAGAGAATTTTGTAAATGTCACCTGAGTTACACATGAAAGAATGAAGCCCAAAATGTAGATATTTCGATACTGTTTCACATTCAAAGTATATGTACCAATGGTTAGCTGATCACACATTTTATAATACTACATTATATATTATACCCTATCAAAGGGACAACTGTTAAAAAAAAGAAAGATATTGTCTCATCTAACCCTCTGCTGCCCTGAAATTTATCCAAACATTTAATTATATTCCTTACTAAAAGGCTACCAGAAAAGTAACATGAGAGCAATAAAACATTATTTGGGTAATCTGAGCAGTTCAGCAGCTATGATCCGAACCAATATTGACATTTTAGAAGTTAGAAACCACAGAAAATCACATATTTAGATCAAAAGAGAACCTGAGATCATCTTGTCCAACCCCCTAATTTGAAAATTGGGCATACTGAAGCCCAGAAATTTTAAGTGACTTGCCTAAGGTGACACAGGATGTAAACAGCATAGCCAGGCCCTCTAATTCCAAATGCAGCTCTCTGTCCCCAAAACCATGAGGAAGCTGATGTTTTAATAGCGAGGTGAACCCATTATTTATTTTACGGCATTTCTGAGGATTGCATTTTTGAAACAGAAACCATATTACTTCAAGGAGTGAGTTATATAGCCACAATTTAAGCATGACATTAATTTCAGCTTAACTTAAAAAGAAATTTTCTGATAATAAGTGTTATTAACATGGAAATGGATAACCAAAGGAAGTTGTGGAATCTCCCCTGGAGGTCCTTAAAACTCTTCCCGGATTCTCATTTGTCTTGGATAATTTAAATCTAAACCAACAAGAAAGCAGGTGGAAGAGGAAAGACAGATTAAACAAACTCATCAGATCACTGCTTTGTTTTGTTTTTAATGACTGTCGCCTCTAAGTTTCACCTTATCATAAAAGCTATAAATTCTGATGAAAGAAGAATATTTCTCCTTCTGATATAATTTTCTATGTGCACCAAAATGATCAGGTCACTAAATATTTTCTACAGTGATGTCATTTATATAGTGCTTTCAGACAAAAAGTGTCATGGCAGATAAAACGTTGGTCTTAAGAGTCAGGAAAACCTAGGTTCAGGAGTCACCTTTAATAAATACTGGCTTTGTGGCCCAGAGTAACTCATTGACTTGCTCTGTGCTGCTGCTAACTCTCTTAGACTGAGACCTGCAGAGAAGGTGCCAATGTGCATTGGTAGGTGTTTCTTCCTCAAGAGTTCTCTATGTCAATAAAATCAAAGGTCTTCTCCCTCGTTGTGGTTTTACCACTTAGAATTTTATTCTTATTGTCAGTGTCCTAATTATTTATTTGCCAATTCAGTGGATATTACTATATATTATATTGATGAGATATTTCATACATTATGAAAGGAAAATTTTGTATATTTATATTGATAAACACTAAGCAAAAATTTAATGAATGCATAGTTTTCAGTTGGGCATACAACAGTCAGTGAAATTCAGCCTCAAGATACACCAGCTATTACAATGAGGCAGCTGGATGGTACAGTGGATCAAGTTTGAGACTTGGAGTCAGGAAGACCTCAGCTTGAATCTTGTGTCAGGTACTCTCTAGCTATGTGCCTCACTTTTCCTCTCTATGATGCAGATAATAAAAGCGCCTACCTCAGAGTGTTGTAAGGATTAGGTAAGTTAACATATGTAAAGTACTTTGCAGACCTTAAAGTCCGATATAAATGCTAGCTATTATTACATTGTAAATGCATAAGCTACAAAAGATAGTTTCATATTTCTGAATTTTGTTAGCAATAAAAGGAACAGATACAGATTATTTGTAATGTGATTATATATGCATATATATGTATGTATATTCACACATATACATGTATACATATGCACTGAGAACAGTGATTTAAAAGCATTTTGCCCAATGTACATTTTTATGAAATTTTCTCTTTCAATTTTCTTTCAATGAATTTCATTGATAAAATACTAGCAAATGATTGTATTTATCACATGCTTTTCATTTTTCCTCTGCCTGTCTGTCTTTCTCAGTTCAGGCAGCCACTAGAAAAACAGCAGAGGATTGTGTAAATGTCATCTGAATTACATATGAAAGAATGAAGCCTGAAATGTAGATATTTCAATACCACTCTACATTGAAACTATGTGTGCCAGTGGTTAGCTGACCACACATTTTATAATACTGATTTGGCACAATGTCCTTCCTGAATGTGTCCCAGATGTTACGTAAAGTCCTGTACATTCACAAAAAAGTGTATGTATGTGTGTATGTATGTATATATATATATATATATATATGCACAAATATAAAATATACATACACATATACGTGTGTGAGAGAGAGTATGCGTATAAAACAAAGGCCTTTAGGGCTCTACTAAAAGCTTCCATTTAAACCATATTCAAGTTTTCTATTTTTATAAACATTTAAACTGTTTTAGTAAACATTTATAAAACAATAGTGTCTTACAGACTTTAATAAATCTGACAGCTGACGACATAAATTTTCTGGATGATGACCAAGTATATGTTGATGCAGCTGTTGCAATAGTAAGACATACATACTGAAGCCTAAACTAGTTGAGTATATATATGTATATATATATTTTTTTCTTATTTATAAGAGGCACTAACAGTCCATGATTTATACTGAGTACATAAATTCTAGTTTGCCAGTAAAAATATAGTCAAATTTAAGCTCCGTAAAAATTGAAGGCAAGTAATTCTCAACTGAACACATAAATGTTTAAACTAAATATGTAAGTATTTGTTTTAAAGATAAATAGCATGCCCCAAAAACCAGCAGTGGTGTTCCAAATTGAAATGAGTTTGGTATTAGAAAATATACATATGGATGAAATACACTAAGAAATTCCTCAACGTGATTTGTATGCCACACATTCTATTAAAGTATGAGTTAAATACTTTTCAGCATGTTGATAATACTATATAGTAATGTAGAGTTCAAGGCAATGTATAATGTGCCTCTTTCATTCTTGACAGAGGCAGTGTAGTTAGAGAACTTGCCTTCAGGCAGTTAGGTGGTGCAGCAGATATAGTATCTGATCTAAAGTAAAAAAAAAAATGTAGTTCAAATCTGGCTCCAAACACTATCTGTGTGACTCTGGAGCAGTCATTTACCCTCTGTTTAACTCAGTTTCCTAGTTGTAAAACAAATGGAGATGATAATGATAGCAGTAGTCCACAAGGTAGAGAGCTGAGTAGACAGTTCTATCCAGTGGATAGAGTTCCAGGACTGTAGTTAAGAAGACTGAGTTCAAATATGACCTCAGGTACTTACTAGCTGCCTGAGCCTGAGCAAATCACTTAACTTCTGTTTGCCTTCATCCACTGGGAAAGGAAATGGCAAACTAATATATTTTCCAAGCCAACTCCATGTACAGTATGGCTAATGAGATCACAAATAATCGGGACATCCCTGAACAACTGAGAAACAAAAACGACACCCTACAAAGTTGTTGATAGAGTAAAATTCAATAATACTTGCAAAGCACTTTGCAAACTTTAAAACAACTGTGCATAAGGTTAAAGTGCTATATTCATTCTCATCTTTATTATTACTGTTTCCTCTAATATAGCAACCATGTATCACTGGGTCAATCACTTAATATCTTAGTGCCCTTGACGTTAAGAGTCTGTAACTATAAGCATCAGAGAAGGTACAAATCTGTACTAGTAGAAGATCCTCATGGGAAGATCCCTATATCAATGAAACTACTGGTCCAGTCTCAATCCCTTCATTATAACATGATTTTTATTCTCATTCTCTGATAGCATCTTTAGGAAGGGATTCTATTATTCAGGAAAGTTTGATCCATTTCTATTAGTTAATAATAAAATAAAAAAGATCACAAAGGATACATATCATTCTGATAAACTACAATATTAAAAAAGAAATGAAGACTTATTTTAAGAAGGAAAAATGACTCTCCAAATTAAAGTATTAACTGCACTCTTCACTTTTTTATATAACTTGTGTAATAAACTTTGCCTAAAATATTCAAAATACTCAAATATTCAAAAGCATTTTATCCTACCTATATGAATATTCCCTCTGTCACAATGCATACATGTCTGCCCAATCTTTGTGACTTTTGTCCATATCTAATCATAAGTTTGCTGCAAGAAGTATACATCATGTGCCATCTCTTGATATCTCAAACATATCAGTGGAACAAAGAGACTGTCAGTGTTGTATGGTTGTTAAGGACCTAGATTTAGAATCAGAGAGTGATGAATTCAGATCCTCCTTCTGAAAATTTAATAGTTCTTAAGCTACGAGTAAATCACTTTCCCTCTTAGGACTTTAGTTTCCTTATCTGAAAAATGGAAGGGTTTTCAGCTCAAAGTCTTCCATAGTCCCTTCTAGCTCCAAATTAGTGAAACGTCAGTTATTATTCACTCTAACAAAATATTTAAATCTAATCCTTCTTCAGAGGTTATCTGTTTTTTATATGTCATAATGTGCTCACACCTGCCTGTGATGCCAAACACAGCAGCACACCTGAGGACTGATGCTGTGAATAATTTTAAGGGTCTAATCACATAGTATAATGAACATTCTATTTATTCAGCAATAAACTAAACATTGTTCAATAAAGTAACGCACAACATTCATAGCAACATCTTAAGCAAAACATATCATCTAATGTGTGTGTGTGTCTGTGTGTGTGTATGTATATATATATATATATATATATGTATATATATGTATATATATATATATATATATATATATATATATATATATATATACATACATACATTTTCTACTACCCCTTAAGGAAGATCCTAACCTGAGACCCCGTGACTTTGGGGATGCAATGATATATGCTATGCACCATATGACACACTGAGTGTTATGAGATACATATATGGATTAGATGCTGTTTTGGGATTAGTGTTGATTTCTCAGACAGAAGCCCTTCTGTTGGATTTTATGAGTAAATTGAGCTGAAGGGAAGATATCTGCACACTAGAAGGAGGCTCAGCTTAAGCTCCTTATAAGAGCGGTAAAGTGAATTGAGATGATGGCCCTGGTAATGTGCATAAATATTGTTATAGCCCTGTTAAGCTTTGTTTTCCCAGAAACAGAACCTGCGGGCAGGAGTCCCTGGAGCCTACTATCAGGCAGAAGCAGTAAGAGTTTGGAGTGGAGTAGTCCCTGTGAGCTGAGACAAGGAGCAGGAACAGAGAGCTGCCTGCATGTGAACCCAGGCAAAAGCTGGGGGCAGTCCTACAGAGGAGGAGTCATGGGGTTTGGAAGTCAGCCTCAAGTCACTTGGATACTGTGTATTGATTAAGAATGTGAACTCAAGTCTTCCTGAGTCCAGGATCAGCAGTCTCTCCACTGCACTTGTCTAGATGGCAAGCAAGAATCAGAAGAAAATGAGGCTGATTCATTTATAAAGTGGTGGAAAGAAAAATAAATTTGAAGAATTACCAAAATAACCCTTTATAAATATAAAATATAATCAATTTAAACTATTGATTATATCATACTAATCTTACAATACAGTATAATGTAACATAATATAAATAGCTCAGAGGGGAACTAAGAAAATAAACTTATCTTGTTAAAGTTCATATAAATTATAAATGGTTATTAAGATCATAACTATGAATGATTGTTAAGATAATTAAATCATACACTCACAGTTAGTTCTTAGAAGGCCCTGACATAGTTGTAGCAATTTACAATTGGTTGTGTTGACTTGATTTTCTATGTTCACTGAAATTATTACCAATAACAAATATTTTAAAAAGACATTCCCTCTCCTTTTTCTATCTCCTATCGTAAAAGAAATCATGATAAGTAGTCCAGAAAAGAAAGCTTTAAAAAACAGAGAGAAACTTAAGAAGAAAAACATTAGGGGTGCTTCAGTTCATAAAATATAGTTACTTGCAAAGTTTCATAAATACCCTCGCACTGGAACATTCATATGCCTTGCTGATTTAACAACTGCTTCAAATCTCTCCATGCTTTCTTCAATAGAACAATTAATGTTCTTCTTACTGAATGACTCAGATGCTGCCCCAAATACTGACACCTCTGTGGCCCCAGCTGCGATCTGTAAAACATAATTCAAAGGCAAAAATTTGAGACTTGTCAGATGCCAAGTAAATGACATTAGAAGGAAGAAATAAAAACATAGATTTATTTTTCCCCCAAATATTTGGTATGTGATCATTCTCTAACATCTAGCATTTTTAATCTATCACTGTGACTTATGACAATTTTATAAATGGTAATAATTATATAATTATGAGGCTGGAAAGACACTTGAAAAGTTTTAATTCACATATGTTTCTTCTAAGCAATATCTCTTGTTTGCAATAGAAACTACTCTGTTAAAATCAAATTGTCCAAAGCTGGAATTTTAAAAGACATTAGACTCTCATCTCTTCCCACATTAAAGAAGCAATAAGTTTTTTCTTAACTACTTTTCCTTCTATGTGTTCTCCAAGATTGTCTTCTTTTCATTCTTACAGGAAAACCTTTCCTCTTTTTTTGTTTACTTCATATCTTTAATTCTATACCAACCCCCTTGTTTGCCTCCTGATATGATTCTTTGAGTTATCCTAAATTTCCCAGCTGAAAATCATCTTCCTCCAACAGTTCTGACCATGTATCTCTTCTGAGCCCTCCACTGTCTCACCTCAATTCTACATGTTAATTTCTAATGTTCAGTTCAACTTCATGGGCCTGTTAAGTTCCCTCCCTGTTTTTTTTTCTCTGTGTCTATCCTCTTGCCCTCATTTAGTATATTAGTTAATAAAAACTACTCAACTATTTTTTTTAATTTTGTTCACTATGAATGCAGCACTGTCTTCAATGCTTAAAAACTTAATCAATTTCTAACCCACGATTTTCTTGCCATCTGCCTTTGCTCATTCATGTTACAGCTATACCCCACATACTTAGGACAGAAAAATTAATGCATGTCTTATTTTCTTGTGTTTTTCTAAGTTGTGACCATTAATTTTATCAAATTTTAACACAAGATAAAAAGCAATTATAAATAACTAATAAAAGTGACACAAATACATAATACCCAAATTGATACCTAGATTATCTGTAGATCAGATATTCATTAAACTCAGCCTTCTAGATCATTTCTCCAACTGAAGATGTATGGGAAGGAAGAACCTATGCATGTCCAAAACAGCCACTCCCAAATCATCTTTGGCTACTATTCACAGCCATATTAAACCTATTTTTAGCATAATGCTTTTTAACACAGTTTAACATCTCAAATTATCCTTTGCTGTTCCCCCACCAAGACATACACAATTGTATTAACTCTGTTTTAACATATAATTCTGAATACAGTTGATTATCTTGTTTCCCAGTCTCTATAGACTGGAAAGAAGAGAAAGCTAATAGTGAAAAAGGGACTGGCATAATGGAAGGGAATAGAAAAGGTGAAAAATTGACCCAGAAGAGCAATGTTTGGCAGGCTGAATGGCTCGATGGAAAAAGGAAGATTTCTACAGTCAGATAATCTAGGTTCAAATCCTGGTTCTGACACCTACTGTCTGCATGACTTTGGACAAGTCATAACTTCTTTGCATCAGTTTCCTCATGCCAAAAATGAGAGAATTGAACTCAGTGACTCCTCAGAAACCTTCTAGCTCTAGAACTATGCTCCTATAGTAACTGTTCTAGTACACATTATAACGTACTTATGATGTTAATAGTGAGGGCTAGTAAGTGAATTTTTTTTAGAGTGGTCTTAATTGTATAGACGGCTGCTGAGATCCCTTATACCTGTTAAATTCTATAATTCTGTGACTGGGGGGACACCAAGAATAGGTTATGTTCTATAACAAGTTTAGCAGATGTAGCCTGGAAAAAAGGATAAAGAGCTATCCTTAGAAAAGGAGGAGCTGTGTTCAGGTACCACCTAAGCCACATGCTGGCTGTGTGACCTTTAAAATTCATTTAGGTTCTCCATGTTCTAGGCAACCCTCGAAGACCATAAGCTGCAAAGAATTATTGGTCCACATTACTAGGAGGAATTGCCTCATTGGGAGGCCTCTTATATTTTAAAAGTTAGAAAAATATACAGTGTATTTTAGAGAAATCTCTATTACAGATGGGTAAATTAAAATAAAAGATTTGACACGAAGGCATAAGCTTCATTTATCTACAAAATGCATTTATACAGTATACCTCATTCCTTCTATTTACATAGTATGCTTCATTCCTTCACAAGCCTGATAAATGAAGTGTTGCTGCCTAAACAGCATGTCAACTCAATCCTTGTGAGATATGTGTGTGGGATATAGGCATCATATGGCCTAGGGAATCTGCTTGATAAAAGGAGAAGTTATATTGTTTAGCCCTTAGAGAAATTAATATTACTTACAGCATGATGAAAACCTTGAAGATTAGGAGTGAGCACAGGATAGCAAACACCAGGGTACTGATAGATGCCTTTCATTACTTCGGTATGATCTGCCATCTTCAACATATAATAAAGAATATGTTTTATTTTTATTGCAAAACATGATTTTATATTTATCATAAATAATGATAATAATTCATACTTTTTATTATTTGTACATAGGCCATGAAAATCAAACATCCCTGTAATATCTAAAAACATACAAAAAGCCCATCATTTTTGCAGAGGTATCAAACTCCCAGCTGGGAAAACTGCAGAGCATAGCCAGAATTGGATTAAAATGTAGTAGAAATGTTTAACAAAATAAATAAAAATTTAATACAAATAGTAACATAAAACAGATAACATATTAATTTGTGGTTTTGTAAGTCAACATGTGACCCACAAGTATCCATTTCTATTTGAATTTAACACAAATGGTTAGGACTCCAATAAAAATAGGCTTGAGGACTTTAGAGGTAATATTAATATCAGAATATAAACCCACCAGACTACTTTGAATCAGGTGCACAGGTACAGAATGTTCTTCAGAATCACAGCATCAAATATTAATGAAGGGAAAGGACCTTAACGGACATCGAGTTGGAAACTCTTGTTTGAGATTGCTAAAGCACTGAAAGAGGAATTGCAGTCAATGTCTATTAGCAAGTCAATTCCTTGCTAATACTAACCTCTAGTTTCTTTTGACTATTTTTATTTGTTGATATAAAAATACAGTATTCAAATGTACTACCAATCATTCTCCATCTATGATTTTATTTTTTGCTGTTCAGATCAACAATTTTTAAGGGTACGGGAAGCTCTTCTGCAAATGAATACCTTCGGCCAAGGTATTTTGACATCTTAGATTGCTTCTTGTGGCACTGAGTTCAGTGACATACATGAGTTCACATAGCCAGTAAGTGACAAAGGTAGGAACTAAACTACAGTCTTCTTGGTTCCAGGACAATGTTTTCTACTAAAGTTTAGTGTTTTTCAGGTTACTTTAAATATCTACTATTATCTTCTATAAGCATAGGTAAAATAAATGAAAAACGATATGTGAAAGCTTATACAAGATGTAATTTGTCCATATCAAGTGTAAAGAAATAAAAAAGAAAACACTTATTAAGATTTTACTATGCACAAATCACTATGTAAAGTACTGGAGATGAGACAGACAGACAGACAGACAGACACAGACAGAGAGAGAAAGAGAGAGGAGAAGAAGATGACAACGATGATGAAGAAGAAGGAAAAGGAGGAGGAGAAGGAAAAGAAGAAAGAGGAGGAGGAGGAGAACGAGGAGGAAAGAGAGAAAGAAAAAAGGGAGGGAGAGTAAGAGAATGGAAGGAGGAAGGAAGAAAAGAAGGAAGGAGGAAGAGAAGTAAATCAGACATTCTCTTCTTTCAAATCACAGAGTTACATTCTAGTCACCGACACAACCACATGGAAAGTTTCAGCTGCATGTGACATGGAAAGGTCCCTTATCTTTAGCATGTAGTGGCAAAGCAAAGATTTTGTCCCTTTAATGTCATTTCCACTGATAAAATCCTATCACTTTCTGATGTTGAACCTTCTGACAATGTCAGATGGTGGCAAGAACTTTCTTTCCTGGGTCTTGGTAGCTGTGGCTGAAGCATTTACAGAAGTTGTTGGACTGCATATCCAGAGGGGTATCTTCCCAGGATGAAGGCTGCAAGTACTGTGTTGGATGCATTGATATTATTAAGTTTCTTGAGTTTAAAGTTTTTCACTATCTCCATCAGGGTCTGAAAGTAGATGGTGGTCCAAGTGGTAGTGGTGATTTGATTTGCATGGTATATGCTGCATCCTATCCTTCCCTAAGGATGTTTGGTCACTTGAGTTAGGCTAGCTTGCCCTCCCTATACTTGGCAGTTGGTGAGGATGGTTGGCCCTTCTCTACATCCGTTGTTTCCCTTAGACAATGGATGGGAGGGTTGGCCTTCCAGCAGAACTAGTGATCTTCATGGCAGAGGAGGTTACAGTCACTTCTACAATTCTTGTGCTTATCTGACTGTTGGTCTTCGTTACAGTTGGGCAGAAGCGATTGCTTCTGATGGAGAGGAAGATGGACTTATCTACAATTTCTACCCTTAATAAAAACTTCAGAATGCACTACTTCAGTTATCTATGGAAATTCAGGTACAGAGCATTGTACAACAGGATTTTTTTCATACCTAATCTCTAATTTCTTTGTATAATTTTATGTTTATATAAAAGCAAAATCTCTAAATTACAATATATGTTTATGCATATGTGTGTGTGTACAAGTAAATGTACATATATACACATATATATGTATATATTTGATTATATGCTCCTTGAGAATATGGACTGTCTTTTGCATCTTATTACAATGCATGGTACATAATAGATGCTTAAGAAATGTTTGTTAATTAATAAACATGTGCATATATATATGTGTGTATCTGTGATTTCAACTATTTTTTGGTCTGGGTCCATGATTTCAATGGTATACAGAGTTCCCCAATGAGGAAATTCCTACCAAAGCATGTCAGTAACTTCATCTGACAGAGACGTAGAAAGTTTTCCTGAAGCAATGTGAAATTAAGTGACTTGCTCTGGGTCATAGAGCTACTAAATGGGAAAGGCAAAAATGGAATATAAGTCTTCCGAACCCTGAAGCAAGATCTCTATCTGCCATACCACATTGACTCTCTTGGGAAAAGGAAAGGAAAAAAAAAGGAATAATGAAAGCACAACTTATCAGCATATTTTTTGAGAAAAAAAATTATTTTGCTGGAGAAAACACCACTCTATAGTCAGAAGCCATAGTTCATCTCCTGGCTCAGCCACTAACATCCTTGGAAAGTCAATTCACCTCTCCAAGCCTCTGTTTCTTTATCTTTAAAATTCTAGGTTTGGTTCAGATGAACTCCCAAATCCCTTCAACTTATCGAAATCTATGTTCCTATGGCAGCCAATCTGTAGTGAATATGAATGAATTCTCATCAGTGCTCAGACAAGGCCTCCTGTCCTCTCTTCTCCCCTCCCCTCATCTCTTTCCTTCTCCTCTCCTCTCTTCTTCCCTTACCTGAGGGTGTTCTGCCCAGAGGAAGATCATTTTGATGGCCAAAAGCTACCTAGTTAATTTGGGGTTTACCAGCTAGATTTCTTTCTCAAAGACCAAACCTTCAATCCAATTCACTTTGGATCTCATGGATTGGACAAGAATAGGTCTCTGTGCAAGCACCACTTAATGGTTATTTTGGAGGCCCTCCTGGCTCAGAGTGAACGTAAATAGGACTGTTTCTCTTTTGCTCAGCAATGTTGAAGGTTTTCCCCTCCCAGTTTGACTTTTTTTTAATTAAAGGGAGTATGCTTGCTTCACTTCCTAAAGAGGCCTGTTCACTAAATACGGATTGCCTCACTCAGAATAAGAACCTGAACAGACGTTAGCTTAAAAGGGCCAAGGACTCCCTCTGCATCCAGGACCATCTCCAGTCATCTTGAGGAATATCTGGCCACTGGACCCAGATGGCTCTGGAGGAGAATGCGAAGTTCATGACTTTGCACAGCCCTCCCTCACTCAAATCAAAGTCAACTGCAAATCATGTCATCATTCTCCCTAATGCCACGGTCCTCTTAGAGAACAAAGGACAAATCGCAATCCGTAAAATTATTATAGGATCTTACAACTCAAACAAATACAGGTTCTAGAATACACAATGGAAAAACCTGACATATTCATTATGAATAATTCCTTGAATCAATGTAAAAGCTAGTTTACTTGGCACAAAAGAAAGCATTTACTAGTTAATTTAGTTAATATCATGTCCACTATGTATGATAAAATCCCATGGACATAAATGTGAGAACCTAATAAAAGTAATATATTATATCATGTCCTTAAGCAGCTCAAGTGCCCACTGTAAATAACAATTTTTCGCATGAATTCTGGCTCCTGGGGTACATTCTACAAGACAATAGAAATACTTGGGTATTAAAAAAATACAGCAATCCTGTATCATCCCACCATCAAGTGGCTTGGTGGTCACTTAGTTTTGCTCTAATAATATTCAAAACATAATGAGTTAAATAACAAAATCTGAAATTCAGACATGAAAAGGCTAATAAAGTGATTAATCTCTCAATCATATCTTTATGTATGTTTCATGCTGCCTACACAAATCTCATTGTATTCTACTTCATATATGTTGTGCTCTTCCAATTCCCCCCAAAATACTTTCCCTTTCTTTCTTAAAAAAATGTCCGTTTTTAAAGTATTTCTCTCTCTCATTTAACTCTAAGCCTATATGACCTCAATCAATCAATATCTACTGAAAAACCCGTTATGTGACTATTCTATATAAAATATTCACAGTTGCTTACTTTGTGAAAGTACAAACCTACTAACAGTTTACGTCTGATAATCAGAGAAAAGTTAACTAAAGTACTGTATACTGATATAATGGAATATTATGGTACAACACAAATGTTAACTATGAAACATACAAATAAGTATGAAAATATTCATACAAAATGAAGAATGATATGAAAAGCAGCATAAGTATATTAACTTTCACACTGATTACAACTATGTAAAAAATCAAACGTGTAGGGGACCAGTAAAGATGGCCAAATTGGATGCAGTAATATAGCCCAATTCACCTGCAAAACTACTAATCCACACAGACCTAGAAAATGCACCAAACTTTATTGTGATTGCCAAATTCAAGAAAAGAACTTAAAAGAAGTATTTTTTTTAAGTGCAGGAAGAGATGTAGAATCTGGCATCAAGAACTCTGATTTTGTACCAGGAGAAGGAACAAGTATCAAATGTCAGCTCTGTCACTCATACCCCAAGGCTAGGTGGCAGATCCAATAAACAATGGAAGTAACTTGGAGGAAAGGAAGTTACCTATATATGTTTTGATCCAGAAATACCACTACTAGCTCTATTTCCAAAGAGGATTAGTGAAAAAGGAAAAGAATCTACATGCTCTAAAATATTGATAGCAGGTCTCTTTGTGGTGGCAAAGAACTGGAAATTATAGAGATGTCCATGATTTGGCAAATGGTTAAACAAGCTGGGATACGTGATAGTGATGGAATACTACTGTGCTATATGTATTTCACTTAATAGGAAAATAAGCAAAAATAAACTCTAACAACAGAGAGACCATGAGTAGGGGTTTAAAAGGAAATAAATAAATAAACAGTAAAAACCTATGATTGGGTTTTGGGTTAAGGAAAAAGAAAATGGGCAGGAGAATATTTAAACTAGAGAACTGCTACACATTCCTTGCTCACCACTTTCTTTATCTTGATAAACAGGAGGAATAAAACAAAGTGGGAAAAGTAATGAAAATAAGATGGAGGGAAAACACACTTACTGATAACTGTGAATGTGACAAACTCACCCATAAAATGGAGGAGGGCAGCAGAATGTATTAGAAAGCAGAAGTCAAGTGATAGATAAATGACAGAAAGAGATATGGAAATGTGTATATATTTGTCAGCAGGGGAATATATATTGTTTACAAGAAACATATTTGAAAACAAAATAGATTCACATGGTTAAAATAAGGGAATAAAACAAAATCTGTAATTCAGCTAGAGTCAGAAAGACAGGGGCAGAAAATATAATTATAAATTTAAAAAAAGACAAGATAACAGCAAAAAAATTAGATTTAGTTAAAACATTTCAAAACAGAAACTACATTATGCTGGAAGTTACTAGAGACGACAAGGATATTAAAAATAGATGGACTAAAGTGCTTGCACATATTCAGTATAATAATGTCACTGACCATTTCAAAATATGATGCCAAGTCCTGAGGACAATATCCCAGATGTGGTCTGACCCCTGAAGAATATGGTGGCAAGAAGTAAAGACAATATTTCAGATTTGTTCTTACTCTTAAAGAGTATAGTTGAATTATTATCTTCCTACTTGATGACTGAATACTTTGGTCCCATATTTTTCTTGACACAATGCCTACAATTCATCTTTTTTTGCTAAATGTTCTCCTCTTTTTATTAATGAGTGGCTTCAAGTTTCCCAATTATAACATATGGGATTTTACCTACAGATCCATTTTTTTGCATTATATTTTTATATTCTCTTCTCTGGCATTTTACAACTGGATAATCTTGTGTTATTCAAATTTCCTTTGCCTCCTATTTGAAGATCATTCTCCTAGCCTCTTGCACTATTTGTTGTTCATCTTTAAATTGTTAAAGGAATAAATAACTTTGAATTTGATCTTTCCCTAGTAGCAACCTACTGATCCACCTGAACAGTGCTTGTTATGTATATTTAGAAGTTCTAGACATTTTGCTTCTATTATTTCCTGAATCATGGTATTCAGCTGTATCATTTTTATCATCATTAATCATGCTCTCTGGCATGACTGGCTCTGTGCATCCTGTACTCAATGTCATTTACTCTGAAAAAAATAAATAAATAAACATTCCCAGTTCTCTTAACCCAACTTTATTTTACATGTATTCCGGTATACGCAAGTTGGTATATGTAATTCATGTTATTTAATTTTGTTACCTTTTGAATAGCTTATATTAAATTTTCCTCCAGTATTTTTTTTTCCTTTTCTGGAAACATGTACTTTATTTCTTTAGAGAGATTGTATCATACATTCAATTTTCCCCAATGTGTCTAGTATATTTTTGGTAATTGTACATTGAACACCTTAACTTCAGAATTTTCATTTCTAATTTCTTTCTTTATCAGTTTTATTTTTTATTGAGGTATTATGAACTTTGCTATTGTTCTATCCTCTCTGAAGATAAATATGAGATGAGAATGAGGATGAGACAAAATTCAAGTCCTACTGTTCCCCTTAATTCTAATACCTTAACCTTACTGATTTTTTTCATTTTATCTTGAATATAATTTTTTTACATAATAGTTTACATCAGATTGTTAGCTCTTTGTGAGCAAGGATTATCTTGTGCTTTTCTTTAATTCACCAGTGTTTAGTATAATGTGTGGCACTTAGCAGATGCTTAATAAATGTTGTTAAATGTTATTAATTATTGGCTCACTTTCCTACATTTCAAATTTTTGAGAGTTTTGTATTCTTTTTGATATTTAAATTATTCTTCCTTCAGTTGTTAAGATCATCTCTGATCTTATGCAACTGGCATTTACTGAAGCTTTTTTCCCTTCATAACTTTGATGTTCTCACCATTTTTCTTCTATTCCTATGATAATTTCTCGGTCATCCTCCTTTGCTGATGAACAGACTACTAAGTTTGTGCTATAAGGCTACTTAAGCTTTTTCATACTGACAGCTACTCTGTTTGACTAGTTCCCCACTCTGAATAACTTCTGGTGGGACAGCACTGATATCAAATGAGAGTGATTTGCCATTACCTCAGGTTTGTCATAGCCAATAATTATGGCACCCCACCTGATTCTTCCATTTAGTTTCCTTAATGTGGCTGTGCAAAATCAGAATCTACAACTTCTTTCAGCATGACTGAAGGTTTGAGAAGTCCCTACCCGAGGACTAGGTCAGAGGAAGCAAAATTTTTCATGTTCACATTTTCTCTGCTGGTCGCTCCCTTCATTCAAGTGGCTAGGCAGAAATTGGCATCTGGTACTTTTTATAAGACGGAAAGGTAAGTATAGTATGTGGGTAGGGGATTTGAATGTGCTACAATTATTCTATATATAACATGTGTCTTCTATTGGGATGGAGTTGGAAAGTTAAGCACATTTGGGAAAAGTGACAAATTTGCTAATCACCAATAATGCTATTTTTCATATCTGTAATCTCAACCCCTAATGGAGTATCTTTCACAAGGCCAATGTTTAACAAATGTTTGCTGAATATTTGTCTGAGCTGTTGAATTAACATAGAAAAAAACAATATCCATTGTTTTTCTTTAATAAATTAGATAAATTTAACATCAATATCAGTAGTAGAATGGCAGTATTAACCACTCCTTCCACATTGAAAAGAGAGTATTGCAATCTATTTCCAAATGTCAATCATGTCTTTAAGAAAAGTAGACATGATTCTTTACCAATGCTCTAATAACCTATTTAAATTTAGGTAATTTTGCATGCATATGTCTTTCTTGCCCTAATAAAAAATAGTTTTCATGCAAAAATTTATTGATGTTTAAAAGAATTAAACATGTGCAAAGATTAGAATGAGAAAGTATTTCATAGTACCTCACAAATCATTTATTCATCTTTGAGTTTGAATGAAACACTGGCAGTCAATCACTAGATGACATAAAGGCCAAAGGGGAAATTCAAATCCAAATGCAAGTATTGAGACTCAGATTTCTACAAAGGGATATTTCATTCTACACCCTACTCAGTCAAATCTTGTTTATTATGTCTTCATGAAGAACATGATGGACTAAATGAACAGAGTTGTCTCTTCTGGGAAAGAATGACAGCATCCAAAAGGCAAATTTGGAAGAGGTATTTCACTGGGATTAGAAAATAAGCAGAGCTGATAGTAACCAAATTACCACATCATAAAGGCTGAACTCTGATAACCGCTGAAGATACCCTAATAGAATTATAATAACTATGTTAACTATGAGATTCTATCCCAGGATCCAACCACACTTACTGTTTTTCTTCTAAAATAGCTGTATTATAGCAGATGCAATACATAATTATGTTCAGGCTTAATGTAGGCAATAAAAGCAAGCAATTTCAAGAGTCTTAGGATGTCCTGATAGGATATAATTTTATTACAATGCCTAAATAAAGCAGGTTTCAATTAGGGACATAAAATCCTGGTTTTACAATTTCTTGCTTTTGTGGGTTTACGTTATGCTTCAATCTTGATGTTATTTTAATGGCTTAAGTTTAACTATTATTTAAACAATAATGAAACTATGGCCCTACAGAACTCTATTTTGATGTTTAAGCATAGCTTCTCTACATCTGCTTTGATTTACCCAGTTTTTAACTTTTTGTGTGGAGTTTTCATTTGGGATCATAAAACATTCCACATAATTTAGTCCATAATATGTTTTGCCATCATCTTAAAATTACAATGTCTTCTTCATTACAATGCTATTGACTTTACACACTGTGCAAAGAGACTATACAGATCAGATTGCTATATCCCAACAAACTCCGAAAGGTCTTAGTGTAGGATTGAGAATGACTTTATCCATGCTTAGTCCCCAGATATGAACCACAGCCTGACCAATTTAGTCACTTTAGTCATTTTCATTAATATCAAGTGTCATAGACAAAATATTGTACCACACTGTGAATAGGTTAGTAAGGTATCTTGAAGGACTTAACTTATTTATCTTCCTATGTTTAAAGTGAATAGAAAATACAAGCCTACACAATGTTTCAGCACATTTGAATGTCTAAACTTTCAACAGAGTTTGATATATCTTCAGTAGTCTTGCATTATCTAGATATTTTACCCATTTCTATATCATATACTTTGTGCATCACATGTCTCTGTACTACCCCATGGTATTTTCCAACTGTTTAATTTTGATAACATTTTATTTTTACAACTATATGTAAAAACAACTTTAAACACCGTTGTTTTTTTTAGTTTTGGGTTCCAAATTCTCTTGCTCACTCCTTAACTTTACCCTTCTTGATAGTAATTTTATATACGTTATACATGTGCAACTATACAAAATGCATTTCCATATTGGTCATGTTTTGAAAGAAAATACAAACCAACACACACACATAAGAAAGAGAAAAATTGTATGCTTTGATCATTCAGACTTAAAAATTTTTTAAAGTTGTATAGCATGTTTTGTTTTTTTTTAAATCAGGAATCCTTCAGAATTGTCTTGGATCAATGTATAGTTGAGAATAGCTAAGTGATTTACGGCTGTTCATCATACCGTTACTCTATATAATGTTCTACTCGTTCTGCTCACTTTAATCTGCATAAATTCAGGTAAGTCTTTCCACATTTTTCTGAAAGTATCCTGCTCATCATCTCTTTCAGTACAACAGTATTCCCTTACATTCATACACTCAGCCATTCTTCAATTAATGGGTATCTCTTCAATTTCCATTCTTTGCCACCATAAATATTTTTGAACAAATAGATTCTTTTTCTATCTCTGTAGTCTATAGACCTAGTAGTGGTACTTCTGGATAAAAGTATTCAGATCGATAGACTTTGGGGAATATTTCCAAATTGTTCTCCAGAAACAGCTGATTAATTCACAATTCCACAAACACTGCATTTTTGTCACAATTTTCCCACATCCCTTCCAACATTTATCATTTTCTTGTTTGTGTCATATTAATTAAACTGATAAAGTATGAGATAGCATCTCAGAGCTGTTTTAATTTGTATTTCTCTAATTAATAGTGATTTAAAACACATTCTCATATGACTATAGATAGCACTGATTTCTTCATCTGAAAACTGCTTTATTATATTATGTGATCACTTATATATTGGGGAATGATTTGTATCATAAATTTGACTCAGTTATCTATATTTTTGAGAAATGAGGTCTTTATCAGACACATTTGCCATAATTTTTTTCTCCCAGTTTTCTGCCTTCCTTCTAATCCTGGTTGTATTGGTTTTGTTTGTGTAAAAACTTGTTTTTTTCATTTAATGCAATTAAACGTACCCATTTTACATCTCATAATGCTTTCTTTCTCTTGTTTGGTCATCATTTCTTCTCTTATCCATGGAAATGACAGCTAAACTACTCCATGTTCTCCCAACTTGCTAATGGTATCATCCTTTATGTCTAAATCAGGCTCCTATTTTGATCTCATCCTAGTATATAGTGTGAGATATTGGTCTATACCTCATTTCTGCCAAAGAGTTTTGTCAAATAGTAAGTGGCTCTCCTAAGATCTTAGATCCTTTGGCTTATCAAAGACTAGGCTACTATTGTCATTTACTAGGGTATCCATTTCACTTCCTAGACTGTAAAGAGGTAAGTTCCTTGTGTCAAAGGATTATATTAAGAAAAAACTTGCTTTGTATCTTTCCACATACCTAGTTCAATGTTATAGATATGCTAGATATGTTTTCATTGAAACCAAGGGTGAAGCAAGGATGCCCATTATCAGCACTATTATTCAATATTGTACTAGAAATGCTAGCTGTAGTAATAAGAGAAGAAAAAGAAATTGAAAGAACTAGAAATGGCAATGAGGAAGCAAAACTATTACCCCTTGCAAATGATATGATTTAAACTTACAGAATCCTAGATAATCAACTAAAAAACTAGTTGAAAAATTACCAAATTTAGCAAAGTTGTAATATAATATATAAAACAAAACCACATAAATCATTAGCATTTCTATATATTACCCAGAAATTCCAGCAGGCAGAGATAGAAAACTAAATTCCATTTAAAATAACTGTAGGCAATATAAATTACTTGGAAATTTACCAACTAAGTAAAACCTAGAAACTATATGAATACAGTTACAAAACACTTATCCCACAAATAAAGTCAGATCTAAGCAAATGGAAAAATATTAATTGCTCACGAATAGGCTGAGCCAATATAATAAAAATGACAAATCTACTTAAATTAATCTACTTATTAAGTGCCATAACAAACTGCCAAAAACCACTTTATAGAGCTAGAAAAATAATTACAAAATTCATCTGGAAGAACAAAAGGTCAAGAATATCAAGGGAAGTAATTTTTAAAAATGTGAAGAAAGCCAAGTTGTACCAAATCTCAAACTGTATTATAAAGCAGTAACCTTCAATACAATCTGATACTGGCTAAGAAATAGAGTTGTGGATCAGTGCAACAGATTAGGTACACTATAAGACAGAAGAAGAGATATAGAGAATTATGAGACAGAAAATGCACAGATTTCATTATAGTAAAGTAAAAAGGTTTTATACAAACAAAACCAATGCAGCCAAAATTATAAGGAAAGCAGAAACTACTGCAAGTATCTCTGACAAAGGCCTCATTTCTCAAATCTATAGAGAAATGAGTCAAATTTATAAGAATACAAGTCTTTTCCCAACTGATAAATGGTCAAAGAATATGAACAGGTAGTTTTCAGAAAAAAGAAATCAAAGTTATCTATAGTTATGTGAGTGGAAAAAAAATCTCTAAATCACTATCCCTTAGTAGGCAAATTAAAATCAATCTGAAGTACCACCTTGCACCTATCAGATTGGCTAACATGACAGAATATGAAAATGACAAATTCCGGAGGGGGTGTAAAGCAACTGGGATACCAGTGCACTACTGTTAGAATTATGAACTGACCCAGTCATTCTGGAGAGCAATGTGGAACTTTATCCAAAAGTCTATAAAACTATGCATACCTTTTGATCCAGAAATACTGCTTCTAGGTCTGTATCTCAAAGAGATAAATGGGTGGGGTGGGAAGCACCTATTTGTACTAGGGTATTTATAGCAGCTCTTGTTGTGGTGGCAAAGAATTAGAAATTGAAGGGAAGTCTGTCAGTTCAGGAATGGCTCAACAAGTTGTGGTAAATTATTGTGTAATGGAAGATCTTCCCTGCCCCTTAATAGGCCCATGGGATCTGTTATGACCTGAGCTGCTTGGAGCTTGAGTCACATAGCACAGTGGGAAGAGCTTGCCAAATGGGTGGAGCAGAAAGGGTGGAGCAGGAAGAAAGAGTGAGGCAGAGCAGGTAGTGAGTGAGAGAGGGAGGAATTTGCCTCCTTTGTTTGTGAAGAAGCCTAATGGAGGGCAGGCTTGGGGATGAGGCTGCTCCCTGTAATTGTAATGTGTATAAACTCACTTGTTACCATAGTGGAATTGGCTTTCTGGTATCTAAATAAATATTTTGGTTTCATCTTTGAGGAAGAGGGTTTATATTCTGTGAATTTATCTTGGAAATATATATGCATATCCATAGAGGCTGTTATGGGTATCTCATTGGTATGACAGATTGTGATAGAATATTATTTTGCTATAAGAAACGATGAGCAGGTAGATTTCAGAAAAATCTGGAAAGACTTAGATGAGCTGATTCAAAGTGAAGTGAGCAGAACCAGGAGAACACTGTACACATTAATAGCAATATTGTATGATGAACAAATGTGAATGATTTAGACATTTTCAGCAATACAAGAGAAGACAATCCCAAATACTATCTGCCTCCAGAGAAATAACTGATGGAGTCTGAATATAGACCAAAACATACTATTTTTACTTACTTTTTTTCATCAAAATGATTAATATGGAAATATGTTTTACATGATTGCTCCTTTATAAGTTATATCAGATTACTTACCATCTCAGTGTAGGGAAGGGAGAGACAGGAAGGGAGAAAATTTGTAACTCAAAATTTTTTAAAAATGAGTGTTAAAAAAATTAAATATAATTGGGGGAAAAATATTATTTTAAAAAAGACAGAATTAGGTCCACAGTATAGAGTACTTAATAAATACCATTTTTGACTTGACTAGGTTTGATTCACTGTTTGGATACTACATGACAATACCTTCATTACCTTTCCCACTTATACCAGTATGTCAGTTTCTCTTTAGAAGATTCCAAATATAAGAATTAAAAAATAACTTGGAGATTATCTATTCCAAATCCCATCTAGTATAGTTATATCATAAGATCTTAGTTTTAGAAGTGGACTTGACAATACCCTTAACAAATGGTCAGTTTGTCACTGTTTGAATATTACCTATAAAGTAATACCTAAAAAAAAAAAAAAAAAACCCAGCTCATTTCATCGTTACACAGATCTAATTGTTAGGCAATCAATTCCATTTTATATTGAGCCAACTCTGTCTGCTTTTAACTTCCAGACACTTTTCCTATTTCTAAGCTTTGGGTACACAACAACAACAAAAAACAGTCCAGTCCCTCTTCCATATGACAGCCTTTCAAATATGATTTAATTACTAACAGGATACAGTAATGATGATAAAATGTACTCAAAAGGTCACATTTTGTGAATTAAATAAAATATGCTTCAATATATTTTCCAAGTTTCCCTATGCAAGATTTTTCCCTTAAGACAATTTTTACAGATGTCTCTTTTCCACATTATTCTCTGAATCCTTAAACTCTTGAATGTCATGTTTGAACCTAAAACTATGATGACAGAACCATAAATGGGTAGAAGTGAATTTTCAGCAAAATTTTTTTTTAAGACTTGTTTTGGTGAAATACTGGATCCTAGCTAATATGTATGATCTCTTATAGTGGGAGAAAGGGAAGGGATTCAATATTAAACCCTATTTATGACTGCCAAACTTACTGTTGAAAGGAAAATTCTTTGTTTAGGCTTTCACCCTGATTAATGAGGCAAAACTCAGGACAAAGGGAATTTAAAAGACTCACTGCTGGAGGTTATCAACAATGGCTTGGAGATGTGGCCAGGTTTAATGAATAATTCTTACAATTGGATAAAGACAATTCAGATAGGTCCAAGTCAGCAAAAAAGGGTGGACCCTTGCATTTCAGTTCCTCCCCTAGGTAGAGTACAAGACAATTTCCAGGCAGGGGGTAACCTGACAAATATCAGAGGAATAAACGATGTCTCTACCTAACATTGATTCACAAGCGCGTCCAGCCGCTAAGTCAGCATAACTTTCAATAATAGCACCAAGTTTTATTTAATTTTATTCCATTTCTATGGTTTGTGATAAAAGGTCCAAATTTATTTATGCCTTTCAACATGTACTGCTTTGAAATATTTACCATTTCCAATGAAAATGCTAATAAAGTAGGTTAATGTATATCCTGCCTACGGTATTTACACATAACGCATCTATTTCTTTTTCTTGTTGCTTAACAGCTAAGAGAATCAGAAAAGTTCCACAAAATTTTATGTATATACTGAACACAGAAAAAGGTCCATTACTTTATTAATGGCATGATACACATTTAGTCCACACATAATACACATATCAATATATAAATTCCACCCAAACATATTGATCACTTTATCATGTTGAGGTTAATGTTTTTTGTATTTTTAATTTTAGAAATTGCTAGTTAATACTTAAGAAGGATTATCTGAGCTAAATGAAAGACCTAAACTAAAGAAAGATGGTTTTAAGTATCTTCATCTGTAGAAATTTCAGGGCACTAATTGGTGTCCTCTCCTTCACTAGTACCAGAGGAGAAGGGGCAAAGTGAATTGATCAGTGGCAACAGAGAGACACAGCCTGTCAGGGAAGCTCACTGGCACAGTCTTGATTCATCAGGAATGAGGCTTGGAGGGACCAGGAAAGGATTCTGGAAAGATGGCAGAGTAGGTCAGAAAATTCCAAGCTCTCAAGATTTGTCCCCACAAAAGAAATAAAATAATGCCTCAGGGAGAATGAATAGCAGTAAAAATAAATAAGAGAAGAGGCAGAACAGGGGTCTTTCTGGGACAAACAGAGAAATCTGAAGAAAAATCCCAGACTGAGGTTTGATCTCTGTGAAGAGTAAACAACTCCAGGCTAGATCCACACAAACTACACATGGCAAATGTGTGATCTTTTATAGTGGGGTAAAGGGAAGGGATAAAATATTGAACCCTATTTATGAAAAACAAACATACTGTTGAAAGTTATTAGGTGGGTTGGAAGGAAGCCTCTGCCCTAGCCACAGGAACTTTTACCCCCAGGACAGAGTTGTGCATTTTAGCTAGGGAAAATCAAGGGAACCTCTGCTGACAAAGAATGCCAGACACAACTGGGCTTCAGAGATGCAGTCAGGGTGAGAACTAACTAGTACATGCCTGGTTAAGTGCTGAAGCAGCGAGGGCACTTATAGGAGGCGGGAGGTCTCCATTCTGGTTCCAGGTCAAAGGGAAAACTGAAGGAGGATTTGAAATCAGAGGCACCATCCACCATACTCTGAGACTAGACATGATTACAAAAAACTAAATTACCACAAAAAAAAATGTACAGGCAAAGGAGAAAGAATTCAACCATAGAGAGTTACTATGGGAACAGAGAAGACCAGGGTTCATCTTCAGGGAAGGATACTGAAGCAAAGAACCTCTCTTCTACCCCAAAGAGTAATGTCAAATGGCCACCTGCCCCAAAGAATTCATACAATAACTTTAAAAAGACTTTAAACTTTAAAAATCAAATGAGAGAAATTAAAGAAAAACTTTTAAAAAAATCTAAAAAAACCAAAATTATGAAAAGTCAACCAATTAGAAAAGGAGATCCAGAATCTTAAGGAATAAATAGAAAATCAGAATTGGCCAAGGGGAAGCCAACGAAGTTATGAGATATGAAGAAAATTAAAAAGACAAAAAATAAAGAATAAAAAAATAGAAGATAATGTGAAACATCTAATACAAAAAATGACTGATATAACAGAGTAATAAGAGAAAATATAAGAATAATCAGACTAACTGAAAGCTACGAGCAAGAAAAGAATCTTGATACAATAATACAAGAAATAATTAAATTGTCCTGAAGCAATAGAACAAGAGTAGAAAGTCAAAATAGAAAAAGAAATCACCAGTCACCTGAAAGAAATCCTATAAGGAAAACCTACAGGAATACTGTAGTCAAATTCTGAAACACCCAACTCAAGGATAAAGTATTATGAGAAGCAAGGGAAAAAAAGAATTTAAATATGACAGTGCCACAATTGGAATCACAGAAGACCTAGCAGTAGTGATAGTAAGAGATCACAGGTCTTAAAACACTATTGTGCTGTGTGGTTTGTCCTTCATTCTCAAACAAGACCATGACATCAGAGAGATGACATGACTTGCAATTGACTTTGAATGAGGTTCTCTTCAAGAATGAAGGACAAAACACAACCTGTCATTAGTCCAAGCTGCCTGAATGGGACCCAACTGGCCAGTTCCAGTTAAACAACTCAACTTTTCCCCTCTCTCCTCTCCTGTCCCTTTACCTGAGGGTGTTCTGCCCAAAGAAAGGTAAATTTGGATGGCAGAACGCCATCTAGTTAATTTGGGGTTTGCTGGCTAGATTTCTTTCTCAATGACCAAGCTGTAAAGCCAATTCACTTTGGATCCCATGGACTGGACAACAATACACCCATGGTTATTTTTGGGCCCTCCTGTCTCAGAGTGAATGTAACGGTAACTGCTTCTCTATTGGCCAGCAACCTGAGTGTCTTCCTCTCCCAGTCTGACTTCTTTTTTTAATTAAAGGGGCCATCCCTTATTTCGCTTCTGAAAGAGGACTATTCATTGAATGGGAGTTGCATCACTTAAAATGAGAACCTAAAAAGATCTTAGCTTAAAAGGGCCAACGTCTCCCCACTGCATCCATTGCTAGGGATCCAGACAACTCTGAAGGAGAAAGTGAGGCTGGTGACTTTGCACAACCTTTCCTCACTCAAATCAAGTCAATTGCAAGTCATGTCAAAACACTATATATTGAAGAGCAAAAGTACTGAGGTTCTGGCTGAAAATATCATACTCGGCCAAGTTAAGCATAATCTTGAGTGAAAAAAATAGACACTTAATGCACTGTCAGACTTCCAGTACTTGGTTGAAAAAAAAAAACTGAATTTAATAGAAGATGTGACATACAAAAGCCAAGAGAAATATAAGACACATACCAAAGACTAATTACAAAGGACTCAGTAAGGACAGACTGTTTACCTTTTATATGTAAAATCTATGTCTAAGACTGTTATTAGTAATTGGGTAGGCTCATAATAAAGATTGGGGAAACCTGAGTATGATATGACTTTTAAGAGTAAAATAAAAAAAAATTTAAACAAAGTAAAAACGTTTAGGAACAGTAAAAAGAGCAATTATACAAATGAGGTGGAAGACGATTTGACACAGAGTAATTAGACGGGGGAAGAGTTCTCGAACCTACTTTCATCAATAACGGGTTCAACATGGAACAATGCATATATATATATATATATATAGAAGAGTATAAAAGTTTTTTAAATTCAGAATGAAATAAAACACCAAGGGGATAGGGAGGCAGGAGAGGAAAAAGAGGGATCTTGAAGGGATGGTGAAGGAAAAGGTTAAAGAGGGGTACAGAAGCGTGTTTAGATTTATGAGAATAGGAGGAAAAGGGATAAGGGAGGGATTCTTGGAGGAGAGGTAGGTTAAGTAATAGGAGCCCAAGGTAGTGGGTAGAAGTAAAACAGAGAAGTCAGGAGGGATAGAAAATGGATATGCACAAATATTAAAATAAAGATCAGGAGTAGAATTGGTTAGGGAAAGTATATGCCTGTCTCTCTGTGTGTTTATATGTATGTGTGTGTATGTATGAGTATATGTATGTATATATGTGTGTGTATGTATGTGTATATATATGTATATGTGGATGTGTGGATGCATATGGGTGTGTGTTTATGTATGTATACATGTATATGTGTATGTATATATCCAAATTTATCTATGCTTATTGGTAGGCTTTGGGAAAAGGAGGAGGAAGGGAGGGGAAAGGGGCAGACAGATGTCACAGTGGATAGAGCACTGGCCCTGAGTCAGGAGGACCTGAGCTCAAGTGCAACTTCAGACACTTATTAGCTGTGGGACCCTCGACAAGTCACTTAACCTCAATTGCTCCCCCTGCCAAAAACAAGGTTTAAAAATATATCAGAAATAAAGAAATGTGGCTTGGCAAAGCAGTAGCTAAGCAACTTTCTTAAAGAAACTCTACAACAGATTTCCCAGGAGACATCACACCCTGAAAGGAGCCAGCCCACCTGAGCTAAGGTTAATTTGTACACACTATAAAGGTCATGCTTTGTACAAAAATTCATGAAGGACTCGTAGTCTGGAGGTCCCTTTCTGTAATATTTATCCTCTCTCCATTACTGTACATTAAGAGTGTCAGTTTTTTTACATCATTTTCTCCCTAGGAATCTTGTTTAAGACACAAATGCTAGGATTATTTATAAAACCTTGAGAAAAGTAGTCAGCCACCATCTAGGGATCCTAGTCTATAACTATGAGAGTTCAGTTGAGAGAATAGCCTAGAAACGGTGCTATAGATTTTATTAATATAATTATTGTGATTATTACTTCAAAAAATAATAAATACCATTGAATACAAAGTTTACACATTATACAGAGTTGACGTCCAATTTCACTTACTATATAAGGTCTCCCTTTCAATTTTTCAATCAATAAATGTTTATTAAGCACCTAGTATGTGTCAGATACCGTACTAAACGCTGGGCATACAAAAAAAAAAGGCTTTTAAAAGACAGCCCCTGACATTACAAAGGCCACAATCTAATAATAAGAAATGTTCTGAATGGTTTGGGCTGTATGTTTCAGAGTCAAATCTTCGTAAAGGGGGAAGTGACAAAAGGAGGGAATTATATTAGCTTATCTACCATATTTTGTCCAGTGTAATTCACTGTCTTATCTCCAGTGACATTAAGGGTTCAGAGACACATGAGAAAAGTGAGAAATTTTATTTTTGAACCCCAAATCATGACGCAGGATATGTGGAATTAAAATCACATCAGATAAAATCAAACCACCCAGATATCTGTGGAGCACTTAACAGGTGCGTATGAAGTACAGTTCAATATGCTAGAGGGGATATAAAGATTATGAGACTTCCAAACCTTCAGAACATCCCCCTTACACTTCAGGTATTTTGAGAGGCACTTTTTTTTCCTGTTATATTTTTAATTTATTTTATTAATTCTTTTACATTTAAAATTTGCAATTCACAACTTGAATAACATTAAAATTACAATTACATTAAAAATTTTTTAACATACTGCTTACTTCTCAGAGGCCCAGCTCCCTTTGGACTGCAAATGATACTGCTACTTAGGTCCTTGAACCCTTGTGAAAGAAAGCACTGCCCTTGAATTGTCATCTATAAGTAGGTATAGATATTGGTACTGCCAAACAGCAATCAGTCCTGTGCCAGAAACAGCACAGGGGTCCCCTATAGGCTCTTTGTGACCAGTTTCCCCATTCCTTTAATGTCTCTGGCTCGAGAACTCCTAAACCGATGCTGCTGTCACCACCACCA
This sequence comes from Notamacropus eugenii, assembly GCF_028372415.1. Taxonomy (NCBI): domain Eukaryota; kingdom Metazoa; phylum Chordata; class Mammalia; order Diprotodontia; family Macropodidae; genus Notamacropus; species Notamacropus eugenii. The sequence continues at coordinate 123,119,837 of NC_092873.1, forward strand.
AGATCCATTTGCACCTATGTGGGCTCCAGCTCAGCCCAGACTCCTGAATTCTAGACTTTTTCTTCTGACTAAGTTGTCTTGGGCTGCAAGAATGTCTCACCCTGACCTTTTGTGGGCTCTGCCGCTCAAGAGTTTGACTTGAGGCATTATTTTAAAGTTGTTTAGAAGTGAATGTTAGAAGAGTCGTGGTGTTTTTTCTACTCCTGTACCTTGGCTCTATACCTAAATATCCCTTTTTGTATATTTTTAATGAACTTATCCAGTAATACCGTGTTTTAAAGGTTTGTTGAGAGTATGCCTTCAAAAATTACAAACATTTGAGAGCAGGAACTGTGTCTTTTAAATAAGACACAGACCTGAGACCTGGTGACTAGGACAATAGTGGTAAAATGAATAAAGGTAGTGAGTTTTGGAAGAATTCTGTTTTTAACATGATGAATTTGAGATGAAATCTAATAAAATATGTCCAAAAGACAGTTGATGTCATTCTCAACTCTTGTCTCACACTCACTGCAATCTGGTGCCAAGTCTTGGAATTTCTATCTTCATATCTTCTGTCTTCATAACATTCCTTGTACACAATCGCCACCCCCCCTAGTTCTGGACTTAGAGATGAGATTATTGCAATAGTCTTGCGATTAGTCACCCCACTCCTCCACTCAGTTACCTACAGCACAGGTCTGACCATGCCATCCTCTACTCAATAAAGCAGGTCACCTTTACCCCCATGATCCAATATAAAATGTTGTTTGCCATTTAAAGCCTACACAAATAGGTTCCTTCTACCTTTCCAGTCTTCTTAAATATCACACAATGCCACATAATTTTATGATCCACTAAAAATGGCCTTTTGCTATTTCCTCCACACAACATTCAATATTCCTACCGCACTCTTGACTATGTAGTTGTACTCTTTGAGAGAATACACCTATTTTTATAATATATTGCTTACCCTATGTTTTAGAACATAGGTTTCCAAATTTTTTGACCACACTCCAAATAAGTAAGAAACTTGTAAACATGCAACCCTAACATGTGTTTATTAACCTATTTATTTTTTAATCATACATACATTTTACTAATATATTATGGACAATATAAAATGCATAAAAATTTAAAAATAAGATGAGGATGAATATATGCATGTGTGTGCACATGTGTGTATATGTGGTATATATTTACATATGTATATGTATGTGCATGGATATGGATGGATGTATATGTGCATGCATATTTATATCAATATGTGCATGTGTGTACATATATGTATATGTATTTAACGTGTGTATAGATGTGTATGTGTACACACATACACATACAGACATAACAGGACAAATTTTTTTTTTGCCTCATCCAAGGGATTTAAGAGCTGTGCGCTATTACTAATGTAGGATTAGGGAGCGAAGAACAGGAGTCTGCAAGTACTGTGCATAGGGTCTTCTGGGAATGACTGCCTGCCTGGAGAGCAACATGCATGCTGCGTGATTATCCAGTATGGCTTGCAATGAAGTTAGCCAGAGGAGAAAGAGCAACAGCTAAAGCTAACGCTAAGCAGAGGCTCCCAGGCTTGTTGTCCTCTTAAGTTCCAATACTTCCTTTGCATCTTAGTTCTTCCTCTTGAGGCTTTCTCCGTGGAAGTGCTTCTCTTCTTGACTTCCACCCCTATGCTGCCCCTCCAGCTAGCACCTTATTTTGAGATTACTACTATACACAAACTGAAGTATTCCCTACTCTCTGAATGTGACTTGGTGTCTTTTTTGCTCAGGCTCTTCCAGACACTGAAACATTCCTACTTCAAGATCCATCAAAGTCTACCAGTAGGAAGAACTCCTTTAAAGAATATCAGGTATATTAGAGAAATTCTATTTAAAATAACTATAGATAATATGAAATATTTGGGATTCTACCTTGCAAGACAAATCCAAGAACTATATGAACATAATTATAAATAAATAAAGTCAGATTTAAACAACTGGAAAAGTGTCAGTTGTTCATGGGTAGGCCAAGTCAATATACTATAAATGACAATTCTGCCTAAGCTAATTTACATATTCAGTGCCATGCCAATCAAACTACCAAAATATTATATAGATCTTAAAAAAAAAAACAAAATTCATCTGGAAAAACAAAATTCAAGAATATCAAGGGAATTAATGAAAAAAAAAATACAAAGGAAAATGGTCCAGTCATACCAGATTGAAAACTATATTATAAATAAGCAATCATCAAAACTATTTGGTAAAGGTTAAGAAATAGGGGAGTGGATCAAGTGGAATAGATAAGGAACACAAGACACAGTAGTCAATGACTACAATAATCTGTTTGATAAACCTAAATTCTAGCTTCTGGGATAAGAACTTATTATTTGGCAAAAACTGCTGGAAAAATTAGAAAATAGTATAGCATAAATTAAGCTTAGACTAACATCTCACATGCTACACCAAGATAAGGACAAAAAAGTTACATGATTTAAATATAATGGATTTAAATAAGCAAATTAGGAGAGCAAGGAAAAATATAGCTGTCTTATCTACGGAGGAGGTCATGTCAAACTAACCAAATTTCTTTTTTTGACAGGATTCTTCTAGTGGCTAAAGAAAATGCTATTAATACAATTTGCTTAGATTTTAGCAAAGCTTTTGAGAATCTCATACTTTTCTCGTCAAGAAAATGGAGAAATACATATAGGATAATAATACATTTTGATGAATGAGAAGTGGTTGGGCATTTAAACTCAAAGAATTGTCTCTAACATTTCAATAATACTATGGAACAGTGGGACAGTCTAACAATCTGTACCATTTAAAATTTTCATGAATGGCTTGGATATAGCTGTTAAAGATATGCTCTTCAAATTGGTAGATGGCACAACACTAGGAGGGAGAGCTAAACCACAAGATGAGAGTCAGGATCCAAAAAGACTTTGACAGGCAAAAAGAATGGGCTGTAATCTATTAAGATGATAAAGATAACAATCCAAAAAAACCAAAACCTTACATGGGTATAAAAATCAACTTAACCACATAAGATAACTTAACTCCATATAACTCCATGACTCATATAAGAACAACATGCTTAGATAACAATTTTCTGAAAAGAGGAGTGTTGGAGACTGAGAGCTAAATACAAAATTATGTGGGAGGGAAAATGAACAAACAAAAACAACTTAGACTATATTGAGAGGTATATTTCCAGGAACTCATTTGTAGTATCATGTTCAGTTATGAGCGCCACAAATTAATGATATTGATAGGCTGAAGAGAATCATCAGGATGATAACCAAGATGGCGGAAAGCCTTGAGTCTATGCCATATGGGGATATATTGAAGAAAACAAGCATACTTAGCCTAGAAAATTGAAGACTCAGAGGGGCATGATAGCTGTCTTAAAGTTTTCAAAGTGCTATCATGTGAAGGAAAGATTAAACTTATTCTATTTGGCTCGTAGAGATGGTTGGTTGGTTGTTGTCCTTCGTCTTTGAAGAGGACTAAAATGAAATCACCATTGTAAAGTGAAATTTCAGTGTGTCTTACCACTAATCAGACCAATACGATATCAGGAAGGCTCTACCACAGGTTGGGCACAGACAGTCCATGTGAATATTTGGGGTGAATATCCCAAATCTGTGCATCCTGCATTTACTATGTGCTGTCTCAATTCTGCTTTGCTCAAAGAGCACAGCACCTTTTCTTATGTGGGCATGCCATGCTGAATGATCCTGTACCAGTGTCTCCCAGGTTGCACAGTCAAATCCAAAGTTCTTGAAAGAGAGAGACTTTGAGAGTGTCCTTGTACTGTTTCTTCTGACCACCATGTGGTCGCCTGCCCCATGCAAGTTCTCCATAAAAGTCTTTTTGGCAAGCGTACATTTGGCATTTGAATAACATGACCAGCCCATCGGAGTTGCACTCTCTGAAGCATGGTTTGAATACTTGGCAGTTCAGCTCAAGCAAGGACTTCAGTCTGGTACCTTATCCTGCCAGATGATCAAATGGAAATGATTCAGTTTCCAGGCATGGCACTGGTAGAATGTCCATGTTTCACAGGCATAAAACAATGAGGTCAGCACAACAGATCTGTAGACCTTCAATATCTGGTAGTCAGTCTAATACCTCTTCTCTCTCAAACTTTTCTTTGGAGCTTCCCAAACACTGAGCTAGCTCTGGCAATGCATGCATCAACCGCATTGTCAATGTGCACATCCCTGGAAATTACACTACCAAGATAAGTGAACTTATCCACAGCATTCAAAACCTCTCCATTTATTGTAACTGACAGTTCCACATATGGATGGTGTTGTGATGGCTCATGGAGCACCTGTGTTTTTTTAGTGTTAATTATTAGGCCAAAATTAGCACAGGCAGCGTTGAATTGATACCTACTTTGTTGCATCTCAGCTTCAGAGGCTGCATTGAGTGCACAATCATCTGCAAACAGAAAATCATGCACCAGCACTCCCTCCACTTTGGTCTCAGTTTGTAGCCTTTTTAAATTGAAGAACTTACCATCAGTAAGGTAGTTGACCTTGATGCCGTGTTCATCCTCGTTGAAAGCATTTATCAACATGGCTGAAAACATCACTCTAAAAAGCATGGGAGCAAGCACACAGTCCTATTTCACTCCACTGATGACTGGGAAGGCAGGAGAGCTTTGTCCATTATCCAGAACCCAGATAAACATGCTATCATGAAATTGATGTACAATACTGATGAACTTCTCTGGGCAACCAAATTTTGACCTAATTTTCCATAAGCCGTCATGACTAACAGAGTCAAAGGCCTTGGTCAGATCCACAAACATTGTATACAGACCTCTGTTCTACTCCTGGCATTTCTCCTGGAGCTGTCAGGCAACAAATATCATCTCGACTGTTCCTCAGCCCTTTCTGAAGCCACACTGGCCCTCAGGCATAGGACCATCTTCCAGGTGAAGGATCAGACTATTAAGGAGGACTCCAGCAAAAATTATGCCAGCAATGACTAAGAGAGAGATTCCCCTGTGATTATCACAGGACAATCTATTCCCTTTACCTTTATAGAGATGGACAATGGAGGCATCCTTGAACTCCTGGGGGATAACCTCTTCTTGCCATATAACCTGGAAAATTTCAATCAGCTTCTGTATGAGTAATGGTCCCCCTGCCTTGAAAATCTCAGCTGGAATAAAATCAGCACCAGGTGCTTTGCCACAGGAAAGGAGCCTAATGGCCCTCAAAACCTCTTCTTCAGTTGGAAGTTCAGCTAAGGAGGGATTGACTTCAACCTGAGGTAAATGGTCCATGGCCTCAGCATTGATTGATGATGGTCTGTTGAGAACACTATGGAGGTGTTCAGCCTGTCTCTCTAGGATCATGTCCTTATCACTAATCAATGTGGCTCCATCAGCACTGGGTAGTTGTGATGCACCATAGGTTTCTGGCCCATAAATAGCTTTCAGGGAATCACAAAAGCACTTTGGATTGTTACTATCAGCATAGAACTGAATTTCATCTGCCTTCTTACTAAGCTAGGAATCCTGCATCTCTCTATGCATTGCTTGTACTTTGCTTTTGGTTGAATAAATGCTGCCTTCTTAGAGGTGGATGAACTATCTTGCTGGTAAGTCCTGTGGAGTTCTCATTTTTCATTTAGCAGCTTCTGAATTTCCCCATCCTTTTCATCAAACCAGTCTTGGTGTTTGCGAGTGTTCTGACCCAGATGAGCAAATGCAGTGCTGTACACAAAATCTCTGGAAGCTGCCCACTTCTTTTCTGCTCCACTGTTGCCAACTTGTGTGCTGGCTCAACTTTCCCTCCAAGTCAGCAGCAAACTGTTCACACTTAGAGAAGAGCTCTAATTTGTTGACATTAATTCTTCAGGAAAAAACTTTATAACAATTGGAACTGCCAAAAAGTAGCACATGCTACTTTGAAACATGGTAATTCCTACTCCTTGCAAATCTTCAAGTAGAGGCTGCATGCTCACAAACCAGACGTACTGTAGATGGCAGCTGAGAAGTTTTACAATTCTAAAATTCTGCTATTTTGTGAAAACTCTTCAAATATTTCAAGATAGCAATCATGTTTCCCTTACAGCTTCTCTTGCCTATTCTAAATACCCTCAGTTCCCATAACCATTCTTCACATAATCTGACTATTGTGAGTTTCCCTGGACACAGCCCCATTTGTCATTTCCTTTAGAATACAGCTCTCAGAACTGAATACAGTTCTCTACCTACCATGTGAGCAGCATAGAGCACAGTGACACTATCATCTCTCTTATTCTGGACATTACACATCTCTAAATGCAATCCTAGTACACATTATCTATTTGCATTACTATGTAACTGTTTACACATATTGTTGTTGACATCCACTAAAAACCCTTATTTTTTTTACATAAAAATTGTTATTAGTCCAATCTTCTTCTTGTGCACTGTGCTTATAAAGTTGATTTTTTGAAACAGATAAGAACTTAAATGTATCTCTAATATATTTCATTTTATAGTAACAACAATGGCAATAATGGAATTCATATAGCACTTTATTATCTGTAAAGCTTTTCATATATATTATTCAAATCTGGAAGATATGGTGCAGAGTAATACCTTTTTCATGACATATTTATTTTTATTTTCAAATATTTTAATTAAATTTAGTAATGAACAACAATGATTTAATTACACAAAATTATTATTGTTAAATGATAGTACTTGAAATTCTTCTTCAGTGGATCTACCATATTACTGATATGGATAGCCTATCCATCAGTACAAACTGCAACCAATCCAAACTGCTCATCCTGTGTGATACTGAAATGGTAATTTAAATGGGAGGATCTTTCCCATTCATTAAGAGGCCTGTGTGACCCACTTAAATCACAGGGAAGCCTAAGTCACATGTGGTGGGAGGAGCTTGCTAAAGGGATGGAACAGGAAGGATGGAGCGGAGCCTAGAGGAAGTTGGTGAGAGCAGTTTGGGGCAGAGGGAGGAGGGAGCACAGGCAAGCAGACAGTTAGGCTCTTGAGTGTTTGTTTGTTTGTGGGAAGGCCCCAGCAGTGGGGGAAGGCTTGGGAATGACTTTGTCCCCCGAGTGATAATGTATATTGACTTCTTGGTTACTGTGACAGATTTGGCTTTCTGATGTGGAATTTGGTTTTCTGGTGTCTGAATAAATGTTTTTCTTCTGCCTTCTATATGGAGAGCCTGTTATACTTCATAATTCAGAACTTCGCCAGTATATTCATCGTCACCAATGGTGCTGTGAAAATTGCCTACGTGATACAGATACTTGAACATATTCTTCCATGAATCCTATACAGAGAGTCTACCCAGTTTGCTGGAGATGTTTCTCTATGTCTTTATTTTTAAATAAATGTTTACTGATTCAGTTTCTTTTTAGATACCCTAAATTTTCCCCAGTATCCTTTCTTTTATGTATTCCAGAGATCCATCTCTTATAGTAAATATTTTTTTAAAGAGAGAAAATAAATTCATCAAAAAATCTATAAATGCAGAGAAAATTTTGATATTATAAACAATTTTCTACTGCAATGGACTTCTGCCCTCTGCATCACTCCAAAGAAATAGAACCGTCTTCTCATATCTCTTCTTTGGGGTCATACTTGTTCCTTGTAATTTTGCAACATTCATTTTTATTTATTATTTGTAATTGTTCTTTGTATTTGCAATACAGTAGTCACTGTATAAATTTTCTTAGTTCTACTTAGTTTACTATGTATATTTCCATATTTCCATATTTCCCTGTATTTATCATATTCATGGCTTCTTCTAACACTGCAAAATCCCAAAGTATTGATCCACCACAATTCGTTTTGCCATTACTCTAAAGCTGACAGGAATGTATTTTGTTCCAGCTCTTTGTTCTCACAAAGGGGTATATGGCAGAGCAGTAAAATCTCTCCGTTTTGGACATTTATGCCACTTTATTTGCATAATTCCAAATTACTTTCCAGAATGGTTATACCAATTTATAGATTTGCCAACAAGCTGTTCATCTTTCCACATCTTTCCACAAACTTTCAACATCACCTGTTCTCTTCTTTTGTTTTCCTTTGTCAATTTGCTAAGTAAGGTAAACTCGGGGTTGTTTGGATTTTTATTTCTCTTATTATTAATGATTTGGACCATTTTTCCATATGATTATTAATAGTCTGCAATTCTTTTGTTGTTTTGTTTTCTTTCATATCCTCTAACAATCTATTGAGGACTGATTTGGAACTTTAATATTTCTGTTAGTTTTCTATATATCTCATACTAAACATGTACCACAACAGCCATTTGAATATTTTTCCCACTCAATAACTTCTCTTCTTATTCCAGATACATTCATTTTGTTTGTGTAAAAATTTTTCAATTTCTTATAAATGAAAATTATCTATTTTCATCTTTTTGTAGTTGTTTCTATCTTTTGTTTGGTTAAGAATTCATTGCCTACTTATATCTGTGAAAAGCATATGATAAATACATCTTCTGATTTTTTATATGACCATCAATATTCATTTTATAGAACATTTAATAATCCATATCCATTCTGAATTTATTGGGGTATTTGCTACAATTTCAACCTCATTTGACTGAATTATTTTCCAGTTCACATGCAGAGAATCATAGATTTAAGGTTAGAAGGGACAGAAGTGGTCATATAGTCCAGTCACTTTATTTTACAGATGAAGAAACAGAGGCCCTGAAAGGTTATTTGCCAAAGTCCCAAATATTAAATTGTAAAGCCTAGATTGAAGCCGCATCTTCTGACTCCAAATACAGGTCTCCTTTCCTCTACTAGAAACTCATCAGAATTTCTGTCACTGACTGATAAATCCAAAAAATATCAGGTCACCAATCTTTCCGTGATCTAATAGTATAGTACGCCTGTTTTACAAATTCTAATTATTTTAATAATCATATCAGAAAAGGAAATTAAATTAATGTATCATGAACTACCTTAAGTGAATTCATAGGACTCCTGATGGTCTCTCGCAGAATCACAAATGTAGCTTGAAAATAATCTAGCCCAGGGATGTTGAATCTGTGACCTCAAAGCCATATATGGCCTTCTATGTCCTTGGGTGGGACCTTTTGACCGCATGCAAGTTTCGCAAAACAAATCCTTTTATTAAGGGGATTTCTCTGTGAAGTTTGAATTTAATCAAAGGGGCACACTTGAGGACCTAGAGGGCCACATGTGGCCTTGAGACTACAGGTTCCCCACTCTGATCTAGACCAAACTTCATTTTAGAGAGAACAAAACTGAAACTCAGAGAATTGGCTAAATGACTTGTCAAAGGTCACATCGATTAAAAGTGCCTTGGCCAAGATTCAAACCCAGGTCATGTGGTTACAAATCCAGCACTGTTTTTGACTATGTTCTTCTGTCTTCCTTTTCTCATAACTTACCCATCTGGTGTTTAATAATTTGAGGCTCAAAATTAAGCTCACCAATTGGTTTGTAATAGTTTGTGGAACTCCTATTTTTCCAGATAAGAGCATTTTGGAGGTGAATAAATTTGTTTTGTTGTTATTATTTTTAGAACTTCAGAATTTGTTCAAAAGGAGTAATCTGTCCACTGCTCCAACATTTTCAAATCATAGATAGATAATGTGTTTTGTGTTGTGTGTAGGAGTACAACTGGAGGGAAAAATAAAATTACTTCCCACTGATGACGTCAACCACTGTAGAAACATAAACAATGGAGTTTCAGGCCCTATAACTCAAAACTCAGTTTACATAGTAATCTGTCTTTAGTTATGGGTTTTAACAATCAGTAATAAAGCTGTATCTTTTCATGATAATTCTGGGTGAAAAACACTCCAAACAACAAAAGGAAGTACCTAAACTGGGGTAGTCCATGCTTTGTCTCTCTCACAGCCTCTTGCTATAAAATCTATACATCTTAGCCTAAGTAGCTCAGAGGAAACCTTGGTCTGCTTGAAGAAGTAAGACAGTTTTAATAAATCACCATCTTATAATAATAAACACAGGAAATCTCTGGAAAATTGAACATCCAGTTCCCCCCCACCCCAATACCCTGTCTTGGCTGCCACTCCTGCAATATCTGACACAAAATACACAAAGCTTCTGAAGTCCAGAAGCCTTAAAACTCATTTGGGCTGGTGTACAATTTCCTGTACCTCTTCTACTGTTACCTTTATGCATTGGCTACTCTTCTGATGCCCTCTACTGGCTGGAATTTCTAAGACCCTTAGGAGTGTCTTTTTCTGCGGAAGATTATGCAGAGACCAAAATGCTCTAATGTGAAATGAGATCAAATGCCTATCGTGGCACATGGGCATTTTAAACAAATTATTTAGCATGACAACGTTAACTTAAACATTGAAAGATAAGCAACTTCAACAACTCATTTTTGTGTTCGTCCTTCGTTGCTGAAGAAGACCATGTCATCAGAAAAACAATAACATGACTTGCACTTGACTTTGTTTTGAGTGAGGGAGGGCTGTGCAGGTCACCAGCCTCACTTCTCCTCCAGAGCCATCTGAATCCAGTGACCTGATATTCATCAGGATGACTGGTGATGACCCAGGATGCATAAATACAAGTCAGAGTAAGGGGAAACCTTACCAGGCATAGAAAGTGAGGTTATTTCATTTAATAGCATTTCCTGGTTTCCTAAGTATGCCTTAAGTCATAAATATTAGTTATTCTTCATGCAAGCCAGGACATAAAATGTTTCTGCTCTCATCATTAGACTGAAGTCAGAGCATTATTAGTGCCTAGCACTATTTTCTTTTAATCAAACAATTCTCCCTGTCACTTACGCATGTCCTTCCTACTTCACAACTAAATTGTGATTTTCTCATTTCTATACATACAAAGACATGTGATTCTGTTATTTATACCACCAGGCATAAAACCAGAGTTGTCACAGTAAGAGTGAACTGTCTGAGGGAGGTTAATCACCACTAAGTCCCGGCACTAAGCCAAGGAAGGGGCAAAAGAGGGTCATGTAACAGCTAAGCCAAAAGCTGTCATCTCAATTACCTTAACAACCTTAGCACATCACATGAAACTGTAGATCTTTGTTTCAGTACCAATAAATACAAAACTCTCAATCCTCTCAAATATAGATTATAGGGTCCACCTTATTGTAAAGAGTTAATACCAAAAAATAACAATAATTCCTTGTGATGGTATGAATATTTCTTTTAATTTTCTTCTAAGTATTTTTGCAACCAATCTATCCTCACAAAAACCTACTGACGATGATATAGTATTATTTAAGGACTGTGTCATGAACAACTTTCCAACTCACATATCTAAGACAGCGCCTTTACCTGTTGTCTGTATTTATCATCATCCTGGTGCTAAGAACCCCAAATCAACAGCTGTTCAACAAATTCTATTCTTACAGCATTGCCTGGGCTACTGTGAGTGAAAAAATAACTTGTTCAGGATGACACAGTAAATATGCAAGAGAAGCAGGATTTAAACACATTTTCCTGACTAAGCTATGATGCTGCTTCTGAGATGGTAAATGCTCAGTAATTATGGTTTTCAAAGAAAAGAGAAAGATGAAATGATGCTATTAAGATCATATAGCAAGTTAATGGTAGAGGCCAAGTTGTTATTATAATTATTATTATATATAATTTGATATGGTACCTATCATACTGGTAAATATTCAACAACTGGCTCTTTGAAAAAAATGTATGCACCACACTTTTAATTTTAATCTTCATTATTAACATTTTTTCATCATTTTATTAGGGCTTGGCAATCAACAAAAAACCAGAAAATTAAGCCCAGATAGCAATTGCTGACTTCTGTGGTATAAATACTCACAACGTAAAGTTTTAAAATGGCTCTCATAAGACAGTTCAACCTGACTCCAACACACCCCTGGATGTAATGTAATGTGATATATGACCTGGCATAATGTGATGCGATTTGCTATGACATGAAATAATAATTATTAGAATTTTAGTAGATCCTTAGATTAAGTTTCAATGTGTTACTAATATTCTGAATTTATAACCATTGTTCTAGTCTAATATCCTGATATTTCTAAGTATATTTCAAAAGTATCTCCTAATAGGGTTAGGTTTACTTGAAAGTACTTATCAGATGCTTATAAATTAAAACATTTTTAAACACAATATGCACATTATAAATGGAGGGCATCTAGTTGGTGCAGTGGATAAAATGCCAGGCCTGGAGTCAGAAAGACTCATCTTTGTCAGTTCAAATCTGGCCTCATACACTATAATAGTAATTTAAATAGGAATATCTTTCCTTTTCACTAAAAGGTCCATGTGACCTGCTAGGGTCATATGGAGCCTGTGATGGGAGGAGCTTCCTGAATACATAGAAAAAGAAAAGGTGAAGCTAGAGTAGAGCTGAGAGGAAATTAGTGAGAGACAGAAAGGATGCAGGCAAGCAAGCAGCTGGCTAGCATAAGTGAAAGAGCTTGTTTGTGATTTTGTTTAAGACAGCCTGCTTGTGATTTGTTTGATGGAGCTGGTCTGTGGGAAGCCTAGCAGGGGGAAGTCTTGGGGATGGTGTTGTCCTCTGCATTGTTACTGTGTATAGATTTTTGTTACTATGATGGATTTGACTTTCTGGGGTCTGAATAATGTTTTGGTTCTGTCTTCCATGTGGAGAGTCTGTTGTATTTCATGATTCAGAACTGCATCGGGATACTCCTGGCTGCCACAGGCATATGATGCTACATACACTTACTGTGTAAGTCACTTAATCCTGTTTGCCTCTATTTCCTCATCTGTAAAATGCGTTGGAGAAGAAAATGGCAAACCACTCTAGTATCTATGCCATGAAAACCCCAAATGAGGCTACAGAGACATATACACCAGAAAATAATGACAACAAAACAAATGTTTTTGCAAAATCTAGTATTACCAACTAGGTTTTAATTCTACAAGTGGACCTTAAAGGAAAACAAAGAATTTGACTAAATATCTGTCAAGTTGGCAAATCAAAGTGAAACAAAATGCTTGTGAAATATCTTGTTTTAAGAAACTTCTTGGGGGCGGAGCCAAGATGGCGGAGTGAAAGCAACGACTCACCTAAGCTCCTGGAAAAACTCCTCTGGATATATCTGGGGGGAGAGTCTGACCAGACTTTGGAGGTGTAAAATCCAGTGGGTGACGGACTTTGACAGATTCGGAGCCCAGGCTGGACCAGAGGGTCCACGGGAGGGATCTGTTCCGCGGGGGTAAGACAGCGCGGCAGGGCGGAGGGGACCAGAGGAGCCCGAGAGTGGCGGGTGAGACCAGCGGAGCAGGAGATAAGCCAGGCCGAGCCGGTGAGAGCCGCTGAGTGCCAGACATCAGCGCAGCAGTCCTTGAAATCTTCAGCCTGAAGACGGACTTCGGTGGGTCACTACTTGAACTTCCAGGAACTGGGATGGCAGAGTGATCAGTAAGTGCTCTCTCCTCCCCCCTGATGACCCTGAGGGAACCATAAAATTCTTCCCCAGATTAATCCTGGATCAGCGGGAACAGCAGAAGGGGGCGGGTGGTCTCATAACACCAGAGGCTGGAAAAGTGGCAAAGGGGGATTCTTCCTACTGTGGTGGAGGTGATCTGGAGGGACAGACGACCCAGGGCAGAGAAAATTCGCACTGAGACCCAGGCAAGCCTCAGAGCTGGGAGACGAGCCCCAGGAGGGGCGGGAACACGTGTTAGCTTCTAGGCGTGCCCCAGCCCTCCAGGGGAAAAGGGAAGACAATAGGGAAGCTGGGATTACCATTCCCTGACCTTGCCTTTGCCTCAAGTCAGCTGAGGAGATAGCCTGAGACCAGACCACACCTCCCACACACCTAACAAGCTAACCCCAGGGTTGATCGGGAAAACAAAAAACAAAAGCCTGCTTTTAGCCTAGACACACATCAGCTCAACTTAAAGATCTGTACCTTCTGACTGAAAGAACCAAAAGCTACAACACTCAGCCAACATCATGAATCGGAAAAAGCAGACGAAAAGTGAAAAAACCATAGAATCTTTCTATGGGGATAAGGACCAAAACACAAACACCAAAGAGGTTAGAGCTGAGACTGTACTTCCATCTGAAACCTCAGATGGGACTATGAATTTCTCGCAAGCACAACTAGATTACCTGGAACGTCTGAAGAAGGATATAAAAGAAAAACTGGCCAACGATTTTAAAACTATAAAAAAAGAATTCACTGATGAGAACATCACCCTGAAAAAGAAAATTGAAGAAATGGAAAAGGAAGTTCAAAAATTAACTGGAGAGAATAATTCCCTAAAAGGAAGAGCTAATCAAATGGAAAAGGAAACCCAAAACCTAATTGGGAAAATTGATCAGATGGAAAAGGAAACCCAAAACCTAACTGGGAAAATTGGTCGATTGGAAAAAGAAGTACAAAAATTAAATGGAGAAAATAGCTCCTTAAAGGGAAAAATTGGTCAGATGGAAAAGGAGATGGAAAAGCTAACTGAAGAAAACACTACGATGAAGATTAGAATTGGGCAAGTAGAAACTAATGACTCAATGAGGCAACAAGAATCAGTCAAACAAAATCTAAAGAATGAAAAGATAGAAGAAAATGTAAAATATTTAATTGGAAAAACAACTGACCTGGAAAATAGATCCAGGAGAGAAAATCTAAGAATTATTGGCCTGCCAGAAACCCATGATGAAGAAAAGAGTCTGGACAATATCTTCCAGGAAATCATCAAGGAAAACTGTCCAGAAGTACTAGACTCAGAGGGCAAAATAGTCATCGAAAGAATCCACCGTTCCCCTCCCGAAAGGGATCCCAAGCTCAAAACCCCAAGAAATATAGTTGCCAAATTCCAGAGCTATCAAGTGAAGGAGAAAATACTACAAGCAGCCAGAAAGAAACAATTCAAATATCAAGGACACACAGTCAGGATCACACAGGACCTTGCAGCTTCTACATTAAAAGATCGAAAGAATTGGAACCCAATATTCCGTAAGGCAAAGGAGTTGGGACTTCAACCAAGGATCAACTACCCAGCAAAGTTCAGCATAACATTTCAGGCAAGGAGAAAGTCATTCAACGAAATAAGGGATTTCCAGAGCTTCCTGACCAAAACACCAGAACTCAATAGACAATTTGATCTTCAAATGCAGGTCTCCAGAGAACCATAAAAAGGTAAACAGAGGGGAAAAAACAAAAACAAAAACTTGCTACTCAATTAGGGCAAACTGTTTACCTCCCTATAAGGGAAGATGATACCTGTTAATCTTGAGAACTGTGCAGCTATTATGATAAAAGGGATATATGTAGAGGGAACGGGCATAAAGTAAATGATGTCATGTCAAAAATATGATTTAAGTATGAGAAGGGAATGTAATAGGAGGTGTGGAAAGGGGGAAGCAGAAAATGGCAAATTATATCACAGGAAGAAGTACAAAACTATAGTAGAGGGAAAGAGGGGAGGGAGATGAGCATTGTTTGAGAGGTACTCTCATCTGATTTGTTCAAAGGAGGGAACAATAACCTTAAGCAGATAATCCTAACTAGCTCTATAGGTAGTAGGAGGGGAAGGGGGAAGAAAGGCGAGGGTGGCTAAAAGGGAGGAAAGAAGCAATAAGAGTAAAGGGGAGTAAAAGGGAGGGGGCTCAAAAGAAGGAGGGGAAGGCTGCAGGAGGAGGGGGAGAAAAGTGAATACTATTGAGGAGGGGAAGGGAGACGGGAGAGCTAAAAGCACAAATGGTGGGAAAGAGGTTGGAGGGAAATACACAGATTGTAATCATAACTGTGAATGTGAATGGAATGAACTCTCCCATAAAACGGAGACGGATAGCAGAATGGATTAAAAGCCATAATCCTACAATATGCTGCTTACAAGAAACACATTTGAAATGGGGGGATACACATAGGATAAAGGTCAAAGGATGGAGCAGAATATATTGTGCTTCAGCTCATGTAAGAAAGGCAGGAGTAGCAATCCTAATCTCAGACAAAGCAAAAGCAGAAATAGATCTAATCAAAAGGGATAAGGATGGAAACTATATCCTGCTAAAAGGCACCATAGACAATGAAGCAATATCATTACTAAACATGTATGCTCCAAGAGGTATAGCATCCAGATTCTTAGAGGAGAGGTTGGAGGAGTTGAAGGAAGAAATTGATAGCAAAACTATACTAGTGGGGGACCTCAACCTCCCCCTCTCTGAACTCGATAAATACAACCTCAAAATAAACAAGAAAGAGGTTAAGGAGGTAAATAAAACTCTGGATAAGGTAGATATGATAGATCTTTGGAGAAAATTAAATGGGAATAGAAAGGAATATACTTTTTTCTCAGCGGTACATGGAACATTTACAAAAATTGACCATGTACTAGGACATAAAAATCTCACAATCCAGTGCAGAAAGGTAGAGATAATCAATGCATCCTTTTCAGATCATAATGCATTAAAAATTACATGTAATAAAAGGCCATGGAAAGAGAAACCAAAAATCAATTGGAAACTAAATAATCTAATTCTAAAGAAGGGTTGGGTTAAAGAAGAAATCATAGAAACAATCAACAATTTCATTCAAGAGAATGACAATAGTGAGACAACATACCAAAACTTATGGGATACTGCAAAAGCAGTTATTAGGGGAAGTTTTATATCTCTGAATGCTTACATAAATAAAATAGAGAAAGAGGAGATCAATGACATAGGCTTGCAGTTGAAAAAGCTAGAAAAAGAACAAATTGAAAATCCCCAAGTAAATACCAAATTAGAAATACTGAAAACCAAAGGAGAGATTAATAAAATTGAAATTAAGAAAACTATTGAATTAATAAATAAAACCAACAGTTGGTTTTATGAAAAAACTAATAAAATCGATAAACCTTTGGTCAATCTGATTAAAAAAAAGAAAGAAGAAAACCAAATTACTAATATTAAAAATGAAAGGGGTGAACTCACCTCCAATGAGGAGGAAATTAAAACAATAATTAGAAACTACTTTGCCCAACTTTATGCCCACAAATTCGATAATCTAAATGAGATGGATGAATATTTTAAAAAATACAAATTGCCCAGATTAACAGAAGAGGAAGTTGATTACTTAAACAACCCCATCTCAGAAAAAGAAATTGAACAAGCCATCAATGAACTCCCTAGGAAAAAATCTCCAGGGCCAGATGGATTCACAAGTGAATTCTATCAAACATTTAAAGAACAGTTAATTCCAATACTACATACACTATTCTTGAAAATTGGGGAAGAAGGAGTCCTCCCAAATTCTTTCTATGATACAAATATGGCTTTGATACCCAAACCAGGAAGAGACAAAACAGAGAAAGAAAATTATAGACCAATTTCCCTAATGAATATAGATGCAAAAATTTTAAATAAGATTCTAGCAAAACGAATACAGCATCTTATCACGAGATTAATACATTATGATCAGGTAGGATTCATACCAGGACTACAGGGCTGGTTCAATATTAGGAAAACTATTAGCATTATCGATCACATCAACAACAAAGCTAACAAAAACCACATGATTATCTCAATAGATGCAGAAAAAGCTTTTGACAAAATACAACATCCATTCCTACTAAAAACATTGGAGAATGTAGGAATAAAGGGAACTTTCCATAAAATAATAAGCAGTATCTATCTAAAACCTTCAGCAAGCATTATATGCAATGGGGATAAGCTAGATGCATTCCCAATAAGATCAGGGGTGAAACAAGGTTGTCCATTATCACCACTATTATTTAATATGGTACTAGAAATGTTAGCTGTAGCAATTAGACAAGATAAAGATATCCAAGGAATTAAAATAGCCAAAGAAGAAACTAAGTTATCACTCTTTGCAGATGATATGATGATTTACCTAGAGAATCCCAGAGATTCAAGTAAAAAATTACTAGAATTAATAAACAACTTTGGCAAAGTGGCAGGGTACAAAATAAACCCACACAAATCTTCTGCATTCCTATATATTAGCAACAAAGTCCAACAGCAAGAGATAGAAAGAGAAATCCCATTTAAAGTTAGGGTAGACAGTATAAAATACTTAGGAGTCTACCTGCCAAAACAAACCCAGGGATTATATGAACACGATTACAAGACACTTTTTGCACAAATAAAGTCAGATTTAAGTAAGTGGAAAAACATTAGTTGCTCATGGGTAGGCCGGGCTAATATAATAAAAATAACAATTCTACCCAAATTAATATACTTATTTAGTGCCATACCAATTAAACTATCAGACAATTACTTTCTAGAGCTGGACAAAATAATATCAAAATTCATTTGGAAAAACAAAAGGTCCAGAATATCAAAGGGACTAATGAAAAGAAATGCTTGGGAAGGTGGCCTAGCGCTACCAGACCTCAAACTGTACTATAAAGCAGCAATTATCAAAACCACTTGGTATTGGCTAAGAAACAGAGAGGTAGACAAGTGGAATAGACTTGGCACTCAAGATGCGGTAGGCAAGGAATATAGCAACCTTCTGTTTGATAAACCCAAGGACCCCAGCTTCTGGGATAAGAACTCATTGTTTGACAAAAATTGCTGGGAAAACTGGATAACACTGTGGCGGAAATTAGGCATAGACCCATACCTGACACCGTACACAAGAATAAAGTCCAAATGGGTACATGATTTAGGTATAAAGATTGATACCATGAATAAACTGGAGAAGCAAGGAATAGTGTATTTATCAGATCTATGGAGAAGGGAAGAATTCTTTACTAAAGGAGAGATAGAATGCATTATGAAATGCAAAATGGATAACTTTGATTACATTAAACTGAGAAGTTTTTGCACAACCAAACCCAATGCAGCCAAAATCCGGAGGGATGTAGTAAATTGGGAAAGAATTTTTACAGCTAAGCTCGGGGATAAAGGCCTCATTTCTAGAATATATAGAGAACTGATCCAAATGTACAGTCATACAAGTCATTCCCCAATTGATAAATGGTCAAAGGATATGAACAGGCAATTTTCAGAGGAAGAAATTAAAGCTATCTATAATCATATGAAAAAATGCTCTAAATCACTATTGGTTAGAGAGATGCAAATCAAAACAACTCTGAGGTACCACATCACACCTATAAGATTGGCAAACATGACAGAACAAGAAAATGATAAATGCTGGAGAGGATGTGGGAAAGTTGGAACACTAATTCATTGTTGGTGGAGCTGCGAGCACATCCAACCATTCTGGAGAGCAATTTGGAACTATGCCCAAAGGGTTACAAAAATGTGCATACCCTTTGACCCAGCAATATCGCTACTAGGACTATATCCCCAAGAGATCGTAAAAATGGGAAAGGGTCCCACATGTACAAAAATATTTATAGCAGCACTCTATGTAGTTGCCAAAAACTGGAAGTCAAGGGGATGTCCATCAATTGGGGAATGGCTGAATAAATTATGGTATATGAATGTAATGGAGTACTATTGTGCCATAAGAAATGATGAACAAGAAGACTTCAGAGAGGCCTGGAAGGACTTATATGACCTGATGCTGAGTGAAAGGAGCAGAACCAGGAGAACTTTATGCACAGCAACAACCACAGTGTGTGAGAGTTTTTTCTGGTAGACTTAGATTTTTGTAATAACACAAGAACTTCTTACCAAAAAAAAAAAAAAATCCCAATGGAGGATCTCAAGGCAAAATGCCTGCCACACTCAGAGAGAGAAATATGGAAGTCACTCACATATTGTAGCAGATCATGTTTGTGTATGTGTATGTGTTTGTGTATCATGTTCTGATTTGTTATACGATTTCTTTCATTTAACTTAGTCTGACTACATAGCATGACTATTGTGAAAATATACTCAATAGGAAAGTATATGTAGAATCTATACAGAATTGTATGCAGTCGTGGGGAGGGAGGGGAGGAGTGGGGGGTAGGTGGGGGGGATAAAATCACAATTGTATGGCAGTGATTGTTAAACATTACAAAATAAAAAAAGAAAAAAAAGAAAAAAAAAAGAAACTTCTTCAGGACTTCAAATAGCCCATGAGTTCATCAATATGTGTAATCCCTCTACCAATATAGATCATCACCTTCTGTGGCTTCATAGCTAGTCTTTGTGAGTTATTGCCAAAACCTCTCATCGCTCAGAAGCCAGCCTTCTTGTGTTGAGTCTTTCTGAACTTAGCTGGGCTAGTTTTGTGATAATAGATATAGTTTATCACAGGAACAAAGGTTCAAATGAATTAGTGTATGTAAACTGCTATGCAAACCTTAACATGCTATATAAATATCAGTTGTTGTGATTACTACTCCTCCTCCTTCTCCTCAAATGGATCTGTAATCTTAATGATTTGGACATTCCCTCCAATGATACATGGACTATCTAAACTATGCAACTCTTGCTCATGTCTTCTCAAAAGTTCTCCACCATATTTTACCAAACCACCTAGTTTCCTTCTTTTTCACTTCCTGACATTTCAAAAATGCCAGTAAGCATTTTGGCTATACATTTATCAGTCATACCGCACCATCACTATGTGTCCCATATTCTTCTTATTAATATTATCATCATACATTTCCCTAATGACATCCTTTCCACTGTTCTTTGTAATTCCTTATTGGTCATATGTCATAGACCACTCATCCCCACTATGCACCTCTCTGTTGCCCTTTGCATGGTAATAACTTTCAAATTCTTGAAGATTATTGGGATGAAGTCAAGATGGCACAGTAGAAACCCAGGATCTGCTTTAGTTCTCCCCTCAAACACCTCAAAATACCTGCAAATATGACTCTAAACAAATTCTAAAGCAGCAGAAGTCACAAAATGACAGTGAAACAGATTTCCATCCCAATACAATCTAGAAGGACAACAGGAAGAGTCTATTGTGCTGGACTCAGAGCAGAGCACAGCCCAGCGCAGGCCACATCACCGCAGTTGGGACTGGAGTAGGACTCAGGGGGCTTCCTCACTAGCACCTATGGCAGTTTCCAGACTTCTCAACCCACAAACATCAAAGGCAGCTTCAAAGATCAGTGGAAAAGTTCCCTAATGTGGTTCCACCCCACCCTAGCCCCAGGGCAGCAGCAGCCACTGCCACAGTGGTGGCTGCTTCTGGAACAGATGATGGAGGAATTGAACAACTGATCTGGGTTGCAGTCCTGGGCGGTGGGGTCCTGGAGCAAGGAGGAGCACTGGTGTGGCAGGGTTGGTGGTGACTGTGGAGAGGGAATCCTACTCTCAGGTCCAGGGCAGAAAACCAGAGCACAGGCCAGAAGAGGATTAAACATCTTTCCTTTGATGATACCACTTTGGAGGAACTGAAAATTTACAGGTCCCTAGAGATATCTCTGAAAACAGCTGCACAAAAGTCCTGAAACTTGGGGCTATATACCTTCCATTTAACAAAGAGCTCAAAAGTGAAGTTGGCTGGGAAAATGATCAAATGGAAAAAATAAAACTACAGAAGGTTACTTTCTTGATTAAAATGTATTTTCTTATGGCCTTGGGGATGAGGAAGAACAAAGCATACAACCAGAGGAAGATCAAAGCATAGACCTGGAGGAAGATCAAAGCATACAACCAGAGAGAGACACCAAGGTCAAGGCTCCCATACCCAAAGCCTCCAAAAGAAATTAAATGTTCTAGGCCATGGAAGAGCTCAAAAAGGATTTTGAAAATCAAGTAAGAGAAACAGAGGAAAAATTGAGAAGAGAAATGAAAGCGATGCAAGAAAATCATGAAAATAGAGTCAACAGCTTCCTAAAGGAGATCGAAAAAAATGCTGAATAACACCTTAATAACACCAATAATGGTAAAAAAGGTCCAAAATGCCAACAAGGAGAAAAATGCCTTAAAAAGCAGAACTGACCAAATGGAAATGGAGGTTCAAAACTGAAGAAAAGAATTCCTTAAAAATTAGAATGACTAATGACTTTATGAAAAATCAAGAATTTATAAATCAAAGCCAAAAGAATGAAAAATAGAAGACAATGTGAAATATCTCATTGGAAAAACAACTGACGTGGAAAATAGATCCAGGAGAGATAATTTAAAAATTATTGATCTACCTGAAAACCATGATCAAAAAAGAGCCTAGACGTCATCTTTCAAGAAATTTTCAAGGAAAACTGCCCTGATATTCTAGAACCAAAGAGTAAAACAGAAATGGAAAGAATACACTAATCACCTCCCTGAAAGAGATCCCCAAAGGAAAACTTCTAGGAATATCAAAGCCAAATTCCAGAGTTCTCAGGTCAAGGAGAAAATATTACAAGTAGCCAGAAAGCAACAATTCAAGTACTATGGAACCACAATCTGGATAACACAGGTTTTAGCAACTTCTACAGTAAGGGATCAGAGGGCTTGGAATATAATATTCCAGAGGTCAAAGGAGCTAGGATTAAAACCAAGAATTACCTATCCAGCAAAACTGAGTATCATACTTCAGGGGAAAAAATGGAACTTCAATGAAATGGGGACCCAAACATTCTTGTTGAAAAGACCATCCATACATAGCTGAATAGAAAATTTGACTTTCAAATACAAGAATCAAGAGAAACATGAAAAGGTAACCAGTAAGAGAAGTCATAAGGGACTCATAAAAGTTGAATTGTTTACATTCCTACAGGGAAAGATGATATTTCCAACTCATGAGACATTTCTCAATATTAGGGTAGTTAGAGAGAATATGTGTGTATATCTATATCTGTATCTATTTACATATTAAACATATATGCACACATATATACATATAGTATACATACATATGTATGGGTGTGCATATCTGAATGCATGTATATATGTGTGTGTGCTGCATGTATATATGTATATGTGTATATATACATGCATTTGTATATATACATATGTGCACAGAGGGCACAGGGTGAGCTGAATATGAAGGGAGGATACCTACAAAACAAAATTAAGTGTTGAAAGGAATATACTGGGAGAAAGAGAAAGGGAGAGAATGTAGTAAATTATCTCACATAAAACAGGCAAGAAAGAGCTTTTAGAATGAAGGGGAAGAGGGGGAGGTGAGAGGGAATAAGTGAGTCTTACTTACTCCCTTTAGATTTGGCTTAAGGAGGGAATAACATATTGGATTGGGTATGGAAATCTATCTTACTCTGCAGTCGGGAAGAGGATAGGAGAGGGAGAACTGTAGAAGGGATGGCAGATTGGGGGAAGGAGTAATCAGAAGTAAACACTATTGTGAGGGGGCAGGTTAAAGGAGAGAATGGAATAAATGGAGGGCAGGACAGGACAGAGGGAAATGTGGTTAGTCTTTCACAACATGACTGCTATGGAAGTGTTTTGCATTGCTACACACGAATGACCTATATCGAACTGCTTGCTTTCTCAATGAGGGTGTGTAGAGAGGGAAGAAGGGGGAAAATGTGGAACTCAAAGTTTAAAAATGAATGTTAAAAACTGTTTCTGCATGCAACTTGGAAGTAAGATGTACAGATAATGGGGTACAGAAATCGATCTTGCCCTGCAGTAAAATAGAGGGAAGGGAGATGGAACAAGAAGGGTGACATAAGGGAAGGCAGATTAGAGTAAGAGTGGCTGGGGTGCATGCTATCCTGGGGTGGGAAGAGTGAATGCTGAAAACTGCAAATAAATAAATTATAAATAAAAAAAAGAAGACTATTATGCTCCATATCTTTTGGCCATATACTTGCAATTTGGACATGGCAATTCCAAAATATAACCATCATATTTAATTTCTATAGCAGAGTGAGCTTCTGCTCTGTTAGCTCTTTGACTACAAAATAAAACTCTCCAAGGTATCAATAAGTAATACTATGTGTGTGCGTGTGTGTGTGTGTGTGTGTGTGTGTGGATACATATATACACACAGAAAATGGAAGCAAGAGCAAATGATATTAATTCATGCGATGATGTAACTATGAAGTACGATATAAATACAAATTTATTTTAACTGTTGTTATTGTATCTGGGGCAAAACAGAAAATAATAACCTAGATTAATTACAAGTAAAAATATTTTTGGCCATTTTAAATATATATGTATACATATATACATATACCTACACACACACACATATATAACCTCACACAACAAAAACAACTTTGAGAAAGGATCTTCAGTTTATTTGATGAAAACTCATTATCAGTGACTGTCCAAGCAGGAGAAAAAAAATGCAATAAAGTAGAAAAAATTTCAAGCTAGGACTCCATTCTATCATTCTGTTCTCATTAACTACATCATTTCAGAGACGCTGGCTTACTTTCTGAAGATCCCTGGGCTTTTGCATTTTCTGGCACAGGTATGTACTTTTATTTCTTAATTCAAGATAAAAGAAAAGGCACTGTATTAATCAAAATGATAATTGATCAAATTAAATCATCATCATACTATTCAGCAATAGTTTCTTCTAAGCATGACAAAAGTAGGAATGTCAGCAACCATTTTCCGTATGACGTGCACAAAAATTACCAACCCCTTTGAATGATGCACTGGCCTTGAAATAATAATAATCAGTTTACTTACTCTATTTCAGCTCTTAATAAAAAGCTTTGAATTTTCAAAGGATATAGCTAGCGAAACTGAATTCTGGCTGCAGAATAGCCTGCAAATAAGTACACAACAGTAACAATAATATCCACAACTAACAAACTGAAATCCACGAACAACGTTAAGGCAGTTGTTTGTCCTGCATGATAAAAACAACAGTAATCCAAATGTAAAATGGCAGAATATTAATGTCTGGCTTTACTTTTGGTTCTCTGTTTAAAGAAACTCACAGAAGTGGTGATCGAGTCCAGCTGAAAGAGGAGTTCAAGAGTTTAAATCTTCATATGATTTATAAAAATAGTCAGCAATGCCCATTAGTATTTCGAGTACACACCTACTGGGAATAAATCAAATGCACTGCTACGTTCTAGACAGTAACTAGCTGAGTACTGTCCTCAAGTCCGAATGAGTGATGAAACAAATTAACAAATGAATGAATGAATGAATGAATGAATGAATGAATGAATGAACGAATGAATGAAAAAGCACGTAAGGGCTTTACTATGCACAAAGCACTGATCTAAATTCTCCAGATGCAAGTAGATGACAAATAATTCAAACAAATAAACATAGATAATCATTTTATTTTTACAAAAACAATTATCTGACACTCTATGCCAGTTCATAATAGCTACATGGCAGTTGTAAATAATGGAAAATTAATGAGGATGAATTGTAGATAGTGTCTCAGAATCTCAGAGTCAGAAGTGAAAACAAAACATCTCTTTGAGGCAGGCATTGTGTGAAGATCAATATTTGTACTATGGTATAAACCAAAACTCTATTTTTTCCACAGGGATATCATGCCAAATTGTAAAATTCCTTACTTCAAATGAGATATATATGCTATATCAATGGCATTCCCCTGATTTTCCAATCTAGCAACTCTGTCAAACAAGGAAATAAAGCTAGCTTGGCATGGTCTGTTCTTAATGAACATATGTTAGCAATGGGGCTCAACCCTTTACAGCTCACCCACTAACAAACCCTCTCTTTAATTAAAAAAAAATTGATTTTTTTCCCCCAGGAATAGAAGTTAAACTCATTGTCATATGGTTTAAAGATTTCACTTTCTTCCCTTTTTTGAAGATCAAAATAACACTTACTCAGTCCTATAACATCTTCTTGCATTCTCCATGATTTCTCAAAGACTATTAACAGAAGCTTCGTAATCAAATCCATGCACTCAAGTATTCAGAAACTCAGGATTTATAGTTAACCCTTCCACATCATGAGGTTTAGGGGAGTAGCACCCCCACAACCTGGAAAATCCGTGCAAAATTTTTTAATCCTCCCTTCGTACGAGAAAAGGAGTCTGAATATTTTCTTTCCCTTTTATGGCAAAATCTGGGTTAAGTATTTGGGCACAGACTGCATTGCCTGCTGACCTTTGTGTGTTGGCTACTGTTTTCACAAAATTTCCAAAAAAATTCCCATTTGATTTCTTATGCCAACTCTCAATATATTGAAACCATGATGGGAAAAGTCACAGTGTAGAAGGGATAACACAGGTAGGTGACCTTGGACTTGGAGTCAAAAAGACCTGAGTTCAAATTTGGACAAGTCACTTGAATTCCAACTGTTTCAGTTTCCTTTTCTCTAAAATTGGGGTATAGAATCTACCTCTCAGGGTTGTTGTGAACATCAAATGAAATAATGTTTGTAAAATTCCCTGCAAATCCTTAAAGCACTAAATAAATACTAGCTATATTATTATTACTATTGTTATTATTATTCAGATCAAAGGACGTGACATCACTGCAGGAATAGCTTAATGAGTTCTTGCCTTTTTCTTTTAGCTTCCAACACCGTGATGACCACTGTTATTTAATTCTTCCTAAGCTAAAGGTCATTTTGCTTGGGGAGGAATAACTGTTTTCTTTGACAGAAAATCCAATCATTGCGGCACTTTCCCCCCTTTTAAATATAAATGAGTATTACTTAATAAGGTAAAACATACTGTATAAATTAATTAGGTATTACTGCCTTACTCTGAATGGGCCTGGCCAATTTATACCATGTACAAACCATCAGGTGGAGCTGGTGTTTTTATAGGTTCTTATGTACAGGACATGGCTACCAGGCTTTGGAGAAATGGTTTCTTCCTCCAAGGATACCTAGAATTTTATGGGTTTACATTAGGATACTTAGGAGTTTAGTAGTATGTCCTGAACCTTAACTTATTTATTTCCTAACCCTTTCTTTTTCTTCCTCTACACCTACCCTTTAGAACTGGGTAACTCCTAAGGACTTATCATCTTTATTTGCATAAAGGAAAAATGCCCCCACTCTATCCACTGCAGCACTCAATTGCCCAATACAGATGCTACTCAATGGGAACAGAGTTTTTCACTGCCTCTAGCCCAACAATTTTCCCACAAACTTTCTTTTTATCCCTCCCCTAACCTGACACTTTTTTTTTGAAGAACTGGGTTTAGAAACAGAGTACACATTAGTGGCTTCTCCAGACATCCCCAGATTATTCTGTGCATCACTTTAGTCCACCAAGAAAATTTCCCAACATATAGATAATTTATTTAAACAATAAGTAGAGATGTACAGTGCATATCTCAAAAATATTTTCATTTCAGGGCATTTAGAACTCTAGGTGTGAGTCCACTTGACCCAAAACTTGAATTTACATCATATATCAGCTTTCTTTTTTTTAAATTAAATTTATTTAATTTTACTTTTTAACATTCATTTCTATAAGATTCTGAGTTCCAAATTTTGTCCCAATCTCTCCCCTCCCCCCACCTCAAGGTGGCATGTAATTTGATAGAGGCTCTACATATATATTCATATTAAACCTATTTTCACATTAGTCATGTTGTAAAGAAGAATGATTACCAATGGAAGAAATCATGAGAAAGAAACAAAAAAGAGAAAGCAAATAATATGTTTCCATCTGTATTCAGACTCCACAGTTCTTTGTCTGGGTTTGGATGGCATTTTCCATCATGAGTCTTTTGAAGTTGTCTTAGATCTTTGCATTGCTAAGAAGAGATAAGTCTATCAAAGTTGGTTATTACACAATGTGGCTGTTTCTGTGTCCAATGTTCTCCTGATTCTGCACACTTAAGAAATAAATAAATCCTTCCAGGTTTTTCTGAAGTCCTCCTGTTCATCATTTCTTGAGCATAATAGTATTACACTACACTCAAATACCACAACTTGTTCAGCCATTCCCCAAAAGATAGGCCTCCCCTCAATTTCCAATTCTTGGCCACCACAAAAAGAGCTGCTATAAATATTTTTGGTACATGTGGGTCCTTTTCCCTTTTTTGTGATCTCTTTAGGATATAGACTTAGAAGTGGTATGCTGGGTCAAAGGATATTCACATTTTTATAGTCCTTTGGACAGAGTTCCAAATTGCTCTCCAGAATAGTTGGATCAGTTCATAACTCCACTAACAATGAATTAATGCTCCAATTTTCCCACATCTCCAGCATTTATCATTTTCCTTTTTTGTCATGTTAGCCAATCTGATAAGAGCAATGTGGTACCTCAGTGCTGTTTTGATTTGATTTGAATTTCTATTATCAATAGTGATTTAGAGCACTTTTTCATGACTATAGATAGCTTTAATTTCTTCCTCTGAAAACTGCCTATTCATATCCTTTGACCATTTATCAACTGAGAAATGACCTGTATTTTATAAATTTGATTCAGTTCTTTATGATGCCTTTATCAGAGATACTGGCTGTAAAAACTTCTTTCCAAGTCTTCTGCTTCCCTCCTAATCTTGGTTGCATTGGCTTTATTTGTGCAAAACTTTTCAATTTAATGTAATCAAAATTATCCATTTTTCATTTTATAATGTTCTCTACCTCTTGTATCATCATAAATTCTTCCATTCTCCATAAATCTGACTGCTAAACTATTCCTTGATCTCCTAGTTTGCTTACAGTATCAGTCTTTATATCTAAATCATGTACCCATTTTGACTGTATTTTGTTATAAGTGCAAGTTTGGTGTAAGATATTGGACTCTTCCTAGTTTCTGCCACACTACTGTTCAGTTTTCTCAGTAGTTTGGTCAAATTGTCAATTCTTATCCCAGAAGATAGATTACTATAGTCACTGACTACTTTGTCTTGTGTACCTAACCTATTCCACTAATCCACCATTCTACTTTTTAGCCAGTACCAAGTAGTTTTGATGATTGCTGCTGTATAATACAATTTAAGATCTGGTATGGCTAGCCCACCTTCCCTTGCATTTCTTTTCATAAATTCTCTTGATATTCTAGACCTTCCAGAAGAATTTTATTATTTTTTTTAGCTCTATAAAATAATTTTTGATAGTTTGAGTGTTATGGTACTTAATAAGTAAATTAATTTAGGTACAATTGTCATTTTAATTATATTAGCTCAGTCTACCCATGAGCAACTGATGTTTTTCCAGTTATTTAGATCTGACCATACATCAGTTTTCAGTAAAAAAAGACATGGAAAAAAAGAACGATTTTCAGAATTTTTTAAAAATACATTTAACATAAGATTTAGAGTGAGAAACCCTGGATCCATAGGGCTTAGTTCAGGGTCAGCAAAGCCTAAGGCATCAATCCCCAGTGCCCTGCCCTGAGAAGAAAGAGAAAGGATGATAGGGATGCTTCTTCTGAGTATATACTACCATACCAGCCCAGCTTTGCCTACTTTTGGCTGCACTTGAATGTCCTTCTTTGTTACATAATAATTGCATGATCTTAAATAAATTTCCTAACCTATCTGTGACTCGGTTTCCTTTTCTGTTAAATGAGTATCAGATGTTCTCAAAACTGCTTTCCAGTTGTAAATGTTATAAACTCATGATTTCTAACAAGTTTTATCATACTAGTGATAAAATGCCAATATATTTGTAAGCCTAATTATTCCACTTATATTTGTTTATAAATTCCATTTTATAATTATTCCAAAACACACCAGGTATTACTGGGTGATTAAACTTAAACTTTTGTGGTAGTTTAAATTCAATGAATTTTTGACCTTTTACCTTGAAAAACTACCTGATTATGCAATATTCATGAAATAAATGCACAGTTTGTCAGAATTGTACCAGCTAGTAAACCTCCATCAAATGAAAGTTGGGTCTTAGAAATTTTATGTGATTTCATTTGTCTTTATCTATCTTCTAACTCTAAGGGGAAAAAAATCCATCAATGCCAAGCAAGTATCGATAAATAGCCTCAGTTCTCAACAGAGATTTAGTAAGCAGTATACAAACTTACACATACAAGAATGTAAATGTAGCAAAAAATGATAAAACCCAGTGTTGTGTGAAAATGTTTTAAAAGTAATGAAGCAATATGCAATGTTTCATATAAACTAAGCTTATTTTTTCACAGTGAAATTCCATCTGGCTTTATCCTTAAAACATTAAAAATAGAAAAGAGGGTCTAGTTATTCAAAAGTAATCAAAGTTATGCTAAATATAAGATTAAAAATTTGAAAACAACAAAAATTTCCAAAACATAAAAGAAGACTGACTAAATTATGTAACATTCGGGTAATAGAGTGATATTCTAATATATATATATATATATATATATATATATATATATATATATATATATATATATATATATATATATATATATATATATATATAATTTTAAATTTATGGATCATAGAAGGGAATATAAAAAGAGCTATATGTAATGATGTAATATGAATTCAGCAGAATCAAAGCTATATACACATTGATTAATGAGCAGAAAAGAGGAAAGGAAGCAAGGAAGGAAGGAAACAAGGAAGGAAGGAAGGAAGGAAGGAAGGAAGGAAGGAAGGAAGGAAGGAAGGAAGGAAGGGAGGAAGGAAGGAAGGAAGGAAGAGAAAAGGAAGATGGCAAGGGAAGGAGAGGGTAGGAAACTACAGGAGCAATCTGAATGAAACATAATGAGTGACTGAACTAAGGTGGTAGTGATAGGCATAAAGAAGGAGGAGTGGGTACAAGTAACATGTAAATGCAAAACAACAGAATTTAACAACTGATTGATATAGGACTGTGAAGAGGAGAAACAGGAATCAGAAAACTCTAAGATTCTTCATCCAAGACTCTCCTCTGCCTTCATTTCCTGTCCCCAACCTTTTCATCCTTTTTCTTTCCCTTCCAATCCCCATTTAGTCCACTAAAACATCCAGATCTTTTTTCACACAAACTATCCAACTAGTCCTCCTCTGTCCTCTAGGTGTTAAGGTGATCTTCATGCCCAAGTGGAAGACATTGCTTTATCACGACTGAACATGTTAGCTTAAAGCCACTGCTCTAGCCTGTCAAGATCTATTTGGATCCTGATTCTGTCATCCATCTAGTGTTTCAGCTATCCCTCCCAGCTTTCTGTCCTCTGCAAATCTGATGAACATGCCATCTATACCTCTATCAAAGGTCTGATAAGAGAAAAGCAGTGCCATCAATGCAATTAAACAAACAAAAAGAAAGTCTATTGTGCGTAAGGCTGTGTATGAGGCACTAGGAAAACCAAGTTTAAGATCATGTCATTCTCAAAATCAAAGGACTCACAATTTATAGGAAAGCAATAAAGTATGAACTCTCCCAAGTATAATACATGGCCAAAAATAAGTGTGATCAAATGATCTAAGCATAATGTTATGAGAGAGGTAAGAATGCATTCAGCTAGAGGTATAAAGGAAGGCTTCATGAAGAAGTTGGTCCCTGAAAGGGGTTTTAAAACAAAAGATTTCAAGAGGTGAGGTTGTGAAAGCAGTTCTTTCCAAAGATGCAAAATGCCCTATTCCTATGTATGAGCCAATAGAGAAAAGGATAGAAGCTGAAGAAATGAAGTTGAAAAGGTAGTCTAGAGTCACGCTATGGAAGACCTGTGATAAGAAGTTTTTCTTTTATCATAGTTAACTTTTGAAGATATTCTGACATGGTCAGACCTATGCATTATGAAGAAAATGATGGAAATGGTATGAAAGACAGATGGGAGAGAGTAGAAGGTAGAGTTAAGGAGACTACCAAGGAGGGTATTATAATATGTTAGTATAATATTGTTGGGACTGGAAGCTCAATTCCGTGTGGACAGTCTCGGGCAGGTAAAAGTGGGACTTCTAAATCTTAGAGTCTTACGAGGCCCTCCATGGATACCTGATGGGTGGAGTCTCCCTGCCCTCGAGGTCGTCCCGGATTGGAGCACACCTAGTTACCTAACAGCACGGTATTGAGATGCAAACTGTGTGGCTGAAGATTAAGTAGGATTGAGGAAGCCTAAAAGCTCTCTTAGCACGTGTGGAGCCAAAGAGAAAAGTAGGGCTCCGCTTCTTTTCTTTCCTCTCTCCCCTCCCCCTCTCTCCCCGCTTGTACTTCTACTTCCATTCCCTTAAGCTTAGCCTTCTTAGGAAATCTCCCCCTCTTCGTCCTAAGAAAGAAGACCCCCTGCACTTGTAACCGAAACCCTGTAATAAAGCTCAACCCCTGTTTGACTCTGGAACGTCCTTTCTCTCATACGTGCATCCGGCGTGGCCAGCCGAAGACCTGGACAGGTAAGAAAGACTCGGGTAGCCCAATACAGGCCTCTAGGCTTGGCATAATATTATATTATTATATGTAATATAAGCTCAGGTGCTTGAACTAAGGTGGTGACAGCAGGGATTTGACAGTATGAGGATTTGCATTCAAAAAAGAGTATATATGCAGAATTAATTACTGATTGAATGTAGCTTTATACATTGGTATGTGGGGTACCAAGAGGAAAAAGACAAAGATTTTTGGAATAACTGAGAAGATCGTAGAGTCAAAGAATTAGAGCTAAAAAAAGGATCTGAGAGATCAATGACTCCAACATATTTATTATAGAGAAGAGCAAACCACATCCTGAGATGTTAAATACTGTGTCTTGGGTTCATACAGCTAAGTGTCTGAAAGATTCAGTTCAATGCCATGTCCTCCACACCAGAGCTTTCAAACATATGATCTGCAAGGTCCCCACAAGCATCAGGAGTCAGATTAAAATGTAAGTGGGAAATATTGGTTAAAATAAATGGAAATACCGTCTAGCATAGATAACATTAGATTTTAAAACTAAGTCAACATGCTGCTGACAGGGATACTTATCCATGGATTAGAGTCCTTGTTTCTGAGTTTGACACCACTGCTCTCTACCACACAACTCCACATTAGTGGAGTCACTGACAGAAATAGGAAAGGCAGTTTATTTTGTACTTAACAGTGGGAAGGAGACCGTTTTCCAAAATGTTTGCTCCAGAGTCCAGAATTTGAATTGTACCACTGATGGAAGAATAAATTCTTGTTAATTATTTCCAAATTCCAACTATTAGTAGAGAAAATTTAAATCTGAAGCTTCTGTCCAAAAACTCCAACTTTCTCACTAGCATTTTTTCCATTATCAAAGATGTTAGTTAATCCTCACAATCTCCCCTAATAAAATGGATAAATTCCAAGATTGAGGGCAGTCAAAGAGGAGAGAATTTCTTCCTGTAACTATTGTACTTGGACCATATTGGAAGAGTATTTGATTTATTCTTAGTAGTTTTTGGCACTTTGTTTTAGGTTCCTTTCCTGCCACAGAATTTATATAATTACCAAGCAAAGTATGGCCAAAGATCTGTTCCAATTGTGAGGAATAGGACATGTGAAGACAAACAAATTTTAATTAAGTGAAGTTTTATAGAAAGAGAAAGGAAACAGTAAAACTAAATTTACACCTTCATTTTCTCTAATGATTAGATAATTACCTATTTTTTTTTAAATTATGAAGTCAGATGCGATCTAAATAAGAAGAATAAATATCTAAAAATGATGTAAGGGAATAAACACTCAATCAGGAGTCAGGACACCTGGGCTGTCCTTTGGTCTCAGGCACTAGCTAGCTTTTTTTACTATGTCTCAACAAGATAAGTCACTTAACTACTTTGTGCTCCAATTCCTCACCTATAAAATGGGAATGATAGTTTAGGTTATTACACTCAATTCAGGGGCAGCTAGGTGGCACAGTAGATAAAGTACTGGACCTGAAGTCAGGACAACTCATCTTTGTGAGTTCAAATCTGGCCTCAGAAACTTACTAGCTGTGTGACCTTGGGCAAGTCATTTAACCCTATTTGTCTCAGTTTTCTTACCTATAAAATTAGTTGAAGAAGGAAATGGTAAATCAGTCCAGTACCTCTGCCAAGAAAAATCCAAATGGGGTCACAAAGATTTAGACACGATTAAAATTACTCAGTAACAACAATACCACCTAACTCAGAGTAGTGTTGGGAGACTGATATAACTGTACATGAAAACAATAAAAGGGACTAAGTATTTTTAAAACTGACATTCATTTTTGCCTCTAATTCTTATTAAACTATTTTAAACCGATTGACTAAATGAAAAATTAACTCAACTTTACTACAATTAAAAATTGTTCAATTATGTCTTTAAAGTAATTAAGTGGAATAGTGGCTAGAGCACTGACCCTGGAAATCAGGAGGCCCTGAGATCAAATTTGGCCTCAGACACTTAACACTTACTAGCTGTGTAACCCTGGGCAAGTCACTTAATCCTGATTGCCCAGTCAAAAAAGACAAACAAACAAAAAACATTTAAGTAGTATGGTAAATTAAGGTAAGAGAATACTACTGGAACTGTAAGATACCACACATTCTCTTTAAGGAATTCAAAGGAACAGAGGAAGATTTGTACAATGTAATAGAGAACACAGAAAACAAAACCAGAATAATATACAGGGTGACTACAAAAATGCAAATGAAAACAACCTAACGGATTAAATGAAATGATCTTTCAGGACATTGGAGGATGGATGATGAAACATATTTCCCTCCTCCGTGTAAAGAAGTGGAAGTCTTTGGCTTCAGAATATGAATGCAAAGATGGATTTAACTGTATTGATCACTTTTCTTTAGCATTTTCTTTGGCTCAAGGGAAAATCTCATGGGTGAGAATATACCAAGAAATGTGTAAAAATTAAAATCATCACCATAATTTTATTACAACTTAAATAACATTAAATGATAATGTGCAACCAAAATAATTCTTTTATGCCTATGAAGTAGTTCAGTCATTTCAGTCATGTCTGTCTCTTCATGACACAATGAGTGATTTTTTTTGGCATAGATACTGGAGTGGTTTGTGATTTCCTTCTCCAGATAATTTTACACATGAAGAAACTGAGGTAAACAAGGCTCAGTGACTTGCCCAAGTATAACAGTAATTTAAATGAGATCTTTCCCATTCTTAATAGGCCCATGTGAACTGCTTAAATCACATGGAAGCCTAAGTCACAAGAATTTGGATCACATGAAGCTGTGGTGGGAGAAGCTTGCTGAGCAGGTAGAACAGAAAGGGGTGGAGCAGGAAGGTGGAACCAGAAGAGGGGGAGCTGGAGCAGAGCTGAGAGGAAGTTGGTCAGTTTAGTCAGAGCTGGGAAGGACAGAGGAAGCAGGCAGCAGGGATTTTGAGTGTATGTTTGTGGGAAGGCCTGATAATGTGTATAGACATCTTGGTTACTATGATGCATTTCTTTGTTACTATGATGGATCTGGCTTTCTGGTGTTGGGATGGGGCTTTCTCGTGTCTGAATAAATGCTTTTCTTCTGCCTTCTATATGGAGAGTATGTACTTTCAATTGAGAAATATGCTGGTAGGTGTATTCATAGTCACCTTCAATGCTGTGAATATTGTCTTTGTGATACATTAGGTTCACAGAGCTAGTAAGTATATGAGGCCAGATTTGAACTCAGGTTTTCCTGACTCCAGTCTAATGCTCTATCTACTGTATCACTTAGCTGTCTTCTAAAGCTATCACTTATTATTATAATGATTATTGTTCTTCCCAGTTAAATTAGGGTCAATTTTTAAACCTATTCTGCCTATTCACATTGTATTTAATTTTTTTTTCCATGTCACTTGTAAAATGCATGCACTTTTTAGTAGCAGGAATTTTATCACTGCTGGCTATTTTGATTATAGGTACAGGATCTTGTTTTATATGGCACCTTGCTACTGTGGAACTGTTTTATTTTGGCTGTTTCAGTAAGAAATTCTTTGCCAAGCAAAACAGTAGGAGGAAAACTATAAAAGAGTTTGAAAATACTAAAAAAAGAAATAAGTGAACAAGCAGTGATCTAAACATAACTGGGAGTACTATTCCCATGACCTATGACCAAGAAGGGAAAAAAAGGAAAGAAAACGTACATAATCAAGAATGGATTTCATTTCAGACCCACAGACCTTTATCTTTAAATGGAGCAGCATTCACTCTAAATAGCATGTGAGCCGTTATGCTAAAAGAAAATATTCTAACCCAAGTCTGAGATAAAATTGCTCAAAATCAGACAAATCTGATTTAAATTTCCTCTCAAAGAGGGTTTATAAAGTGAAGGAGAATGATTCAAAGTGGTTTCAGCAAAGTTCATGTTATGAACCATCTTTGCTTGCTCTAGGTTTTGTAGTTTTCCATAAAAAATTGAAATCAACAAAGCTATTTGGGGATATAAACAGCAAAAAATTTTGCTCAAAACAGGCAGGCTAAATGAGTTCTGATAATATATACAATTAAAAAATCAAACTGCAAACATGATTCAAAATTTAAGGGCAACAGTGCTTTAAAAACTAATTATATGCCATCTTTGACTCAGGCACACCATTCACCATTCAATGATTTATTTAGGCCACAAATAGCTTGAAATACTTAAACTCAGATTAGTACTCACGATGAAATACAGTAATACAAAGTCTCTTATAGTTGGCATCAAAATTTTTCATTTTTACAAATGGAATAACTTAAATCAGATTGGACTCAATTTCAAGTTCCTCCCCCTTCCCCAACCAAAATAATTTGGCAGGGAAAAGACTACTCACAGACTAGATATAATTACCTTTTGTAAGGCAGAAGTATATCAGTAGCTACATGGGAAACAGGCCATTTATTTGATGTTACCCTGATGCCTTGAAAGAGTTCATTAATCCTGCAAGAGTAAACAGCTTACCATAATCATAGGATCTAGCCTGACATCGTTTATATCTCTTGACATTTATATCACATTTTTCCACTCAACTCAGAGCATATTAGAAACATTTCCCCATTTTTCCTCAAAGAGGCACTACTTGCCTTTCCATTTATACAAAAGTTTCTGTTAGCTAGGAATAGTCTATGTGGTCTGTCCTTAAAATGGTTCTTGACTACATCCTTTTAAATGTCATGAAGTGCTAAAGTTGACCTAATAGCCAAGTAGATTTGGCCTGAAGGGGTAAAACCAGACTACCTGCACCTTACCAGGGGGCAATCATTTATTTGTCTGGATTTCTGTGGAGTAATGTGTGCCTGAGGTACTTTTGAGGGAACAAAAGAAAGAGAACAATGTACTTCCTTTCCGGAAAATTTCTCACAGTGATTTGGCATCATGTCCACCAAGTCATGGGGCAGTTAGATGGTGCAGTGAATACCACTCCAGGCCTCATGTCAGGAAGACTCATCTAAATGAGTTCAAATCTTACCTCTGTTATATCCTAACAGAGAAGATAAACATGCTTATACACACATACATATATATGTACACACACATATTTACATATGTATATGTATAAATATATTCAAAATGGATAACAATAGTTAATAGGAACCTTTTGAGGGTGGATTCACTCATAGTTGGAGGAATAGGAAAGCCTCAAGCAGAAAAAGGTACCACTTGAGTTGGATCATGAAGAAAACTAAGGATCCTAAGAGGTAAAAATGAGGAAGAATTAATTTCAGGTATGAGTATCATGCAAAGCAAAGACTGAGATGATAACCTCTAGGATCCAAGCAACCGTCTTTATTTGACCTTAAAGGCTCTTTACATCCTGGCCCCAGTTTACCTTTCCAACCTTTTTGCATATTACTCCCCTTCGTGAACTCTACGGTTCAGTCAAATTTACTCTTCTTCACAGTAGGACGTCTCATCTCCCATCTCAGTCCATAGATTGAACAATGGGTTCCTGCTCAAGCTGTTTTTTGGACACTCTTGGCTTAGAGTGAATGTCAACAGTAACTGCTTCTTTTTGAAACAACAAATCTGAGGGTCCGGAGGCCCCTTCCAGCTTGATTTATTTATTTTTGATTTTCTACTTAAAGGGGCCATCCCCCGACTACTTCTTAAAGAGGCCTATTCACTGAATGGGCATTACCTCACTTTAAGTGTGTTCCAGAAAAGGCCTTAGCCCAAAAGGACAAGGTCTCCCATTGCATCCTGGGTCATCTCCAGTCATACTGATGAATATCTGCTCACTGGATCCAGATGGCTCAGAAGGAGAAAGTGAGGCTGGTGACCTTGCACAGCCCTCCCTCATTGAAAACAAAGTCAAGTGGAAGTCATGTCATCATTTCTCTGATGTCACAGTCCTCTTCAAAAACAAAGAATGAACATAAGAGTTTATCACCTCTAGAAACCCTTGTAATTTCAACTTGTGGAATGACATGGTCAGGTATGCTCTTTAGTAGAATCATTTTGGCAGTTATGTGACACATAGACTGGAGAAGGGAAAGATATGAGGCAGGGACACTACTTAGGAGACTATTACAAAGAAATAAAATCGTTTACTTAGTCACAGTGAGCTCATCTGTAAAATGAAGGGACTGTTATAAATCTTCTGATAACAAGCACCAATCATCAAAGAAAAGAGCTGGATGTGCTCTAAAGGCTGGCAATGTTTTTTCTTACCTCCAGTTATGCACAAAAAATTTAAATATTTCACCTAGGTGGCAGTTTCCTATTGGGTAAGAGGCAGTTTGTATTTTTTCCCCTCTTTCACTTGTCCCCAATAATTAAATCCATTTCTGATTCTAAAACTGAAAAACAGACGAAACTACCAAAACAACTACAGGATGAAGAAAGCCCTACCTAATTCTTTATGGTAGGGACCTGTGTGGCGGGTCCCTGATCATTTATCATCATTCTCATTAAGAATATAAGGAAGAGAAAGCAGAAAAATGATTTGTGACTTTTACACAACTGCAAAAAGGTCCCATAATTGCTACCTGCAAGTTCTGTTCACCATGAGAGTAGAATGAACAGGAAATATCTCACTATTTTTACCACCACATATTCATCTAGGTCTTCTATGTTCTCAGATTACTTGAGCTCAACTAAATCTTCAAATGACAGAGAGCTGCAAAGGACAGTGAACATAGTACACAAGCAAACAGAACACCCAGAAAGTGACCCTAATACTCTGCAAAGAAGACTGAAAATAACATGAAGAAATGTAATGGGATGAAAATTCTGCATGATGTAGCGCGCAGGCCCCACAATTAAAAAGGCATGAGACACAAAAAAGTCTTGAGTGCAAGCACCACCTTTGATACATACATATATACATATATACGCTGGCTATGTGACCCCAAGCAAATCAATTAATCTTTCAGTGATGACCTAAGCCACATTCTTATGGCTACAATTTACACAGCAGGTGAAGGATTATCATTGATAGAGCCCCTCAACAGCAGTTTCCTCTTGCACCAATGAAATCACCAGTCTGATTGTTAAAAAAAAAGACATCCTAAAGTTAGATTAAAAAGTTCAACTACAGAAATACAAAATGGACAAGACAAAGATAGAAAGCAGTGGCTAAAGAATTTTATTTTAGTTGTCTTTCAGTACAGCAGTTGAAATGGGAAGCAGTGTATCATAGTGGTTAGAAAAATGGATTTATTGTTAAAAAAACCTCAGGCAAAAATGTACCTCAGACACTTACTAGTTGTGGGATTACAGGCAAGCTTATTTTTTCCATATCTGTAAAGCTAGAATAGGAATTCTTCTAACACAGAGGTATTGGATAACATCTGTAAGTTGTTTTGCAAATCCTGAAGCACTTCTATGATGAAAAAGTTAATGACTTAGAACGAAAATGAACATGAAAATACATGAATTATATTTTTTTCATTCTGATAAGTATTTTTTCTTAATTTCTCAATAATTATCTCATAAATTTGCATAAGAGACCTAATGACTGAATTATCTTTTACCTACCTGAGGTACCCATTTGGAAGATACAAAGCTGGTTACTTCTATTACTGATAATCCTGTTTTGGAAAGTTGGTTGATAAATTCAATTTTGATATCTGTAGGTACAATGACCTAGAAAAGAAAACATAAGGATTTTAGTATTAATATGCTGAGAGACATAATTTGTAAGAAAAAAAAAATTCCATCCAAAGGCAACAGATTTACAAAATGAGATAACAGATGTAAAGCACTTTGTCAATCTTAAAGCACTACATGAATGCTAGCTCTTAATATTATTAAAGAAATTAGGCAAATACTAAGGATATATATTTATATATACTTATGACTGTAATGTCTTCCTCCAACAGAAAATAAGTTCCTTGAGGACAGGGATAGTTTCATTTTTGTCTTTTCTTTCACCAGGACCTAACATAGTTTCTGGCATGTAGTAGGCACTTCTGAAATATTTCTTAATTGATAAATGATGTTATTCATATATTATAACTGGATAGTTTTTTTAAAATACGAACATTTTAATTAACATTTAACACAAATCTTGTGAATATATATGCATTTACCTTTTCATTTTGTAAGCCATCCCTGGGTCCAACTTCTACTATTTTAACATAGTCAGGAAATCCTGATAATTGTGTTGCCTGGAAAAAAAAAATCATGAAGAATAAAGATACCTTGTAAATAACAATTACTCAATTAAAATAGAAGAATCACTGTAATTACAAGGTTGGAGAGATCATGTAGTCTAATACAATGGGAAAAGAATTGTCTTTATAGCAGATGTAACAGGTGATTTATCATATTCAGTTCAATAAATATTTTCTCCTGACATTATTCAAGGCACTGGCATCCAAGAACATACACAAAATAATTCCTGCCCTCAAAGATCTTACATTCTACTGAGAAGATAAAAAATTATGAATAGAAATACAATTAAAAGACAATTTGAGGAATAAGGGAGAATTAACTTCTTGGCATCATCAGGAAAATATTCACAGAAAAGAAAGAACTAAACTGAATGAACCTAGTGATTAACACACTGTCGGACATAAAGTAGGTGCTTAATAAATGCTTGCTGACTTAGAATAAAAGGGACTTAGAAAAAGAAGTGTATACAACTGCTAGAGACCCAAATGGAATGCAAAGATTTTTGTCATTTAGTTGTGTCCAGTTCTTTCTGACCCCATTTCAGGTTTTCTTGGCAAAGATACTGAAGTAGTTTGCCATTTCCTTCTCCAACTCATTTTATAGATGAAAAACTGAGGCAAAAAAGGGTTAAGTGATTTGCCCAGGGTCACACAGCTACTAAGTGTTTGAGAACAGATTTGAACTCAAGAAGATGAGTCTTCCTGACTCCAGGCCTGGAGTTTTTATCCACTGTGCCAGCCATCTGCCCCATGCGGAGAATGGGAAATGGCTATCAGTTCCCAAAGATATTAATGTAGGAAAATTGTATCTATTTCATTTTTAA
The DNA here is from genome assembly GCF_028372415.1 of Notamacropus eugenii. NCBI lineage: Eukaryota > Metazoa > Chordata > Mammalia > Diprotodontia > Macropodidae > Notamacropus > Notamacropus eugenii. The sequence goes on from NC_092873.1 coordinate 123,160,744, forward strand.
AAAGGGTATATACCCTGGAGTTGGATAAGTATCCTGGCCTGTTCCTGAGGGACAAGTGTTCTAGTCTCTTCTGGGTGGGGGTGGAGGGTGGGAGGGAATGCAATGAATTCCCATGATCAATACCCAGTGACTAGTGATGCCACCTAATGATAATAAATAAGAATATGTGATGGGAATAATCTTTTAAGAAATAAATTCTACTTTCTGCCAATAAATGCAAACTGTGAAATCACTTTATTTTTGTATCCCTTTGAAAGATTTTTCTTCTTTGAACTTTTAAGTGGGAGTGGAGATTTGCCTTTGACCACCCCCTCCCATCCACTCCCGGATGAAATGAGGACTTATAGCAGAAGCACATGTTCAGCAGAGTCTATACCTGCCCAGGTGAGTGAGAGTGAAGTCTTCCAGTTCTTAGGATTCCTTCTTCTACCCTTCTATTTCATTTTCTGCACATAGATTGGTAGCTAATGATCCCAAGATATGTATGGGACCTCCAATGAAACAGGTCTAGGATAGTCTAAGGAGCTACTCTGTGAGTTATCTTGATTCTGAAAACTGATAATTCCTGAGTTGGGCACTAGCTACCCAGGAAGACACAAGTTCCTTAATGATACAATTTTTAAAGGAGGAAAGATGTTGCAGTAAGGTAACCAAATCCATGGGAGGAAAGGGTCAAGAAATTTGGATGTTTCTGCCTTCCATAATAATAGCTGTGAATTGCTGAAACAGTACAGGTCTGAGGTGAATGAGAAATATCCATTCAGTAGTTTCACACAAGAATTTTACCTTCTGGGGTAGAACAGTAATTGTAGTATATTATCTAATACATCCTACATTTATTCATGTACATGTCTGAATCTTTTCCATATTTTCTATGATGAGGAAATAAAGTCATTCTATACGAGATGTCCATATTTAATGCCAGGTAATTTTGCAGAAGGGTATCCCATCACCCAGTTTGAGAGAAATACAACCTATGGGCCACATCTAAGCTTTTACCAAAACCTTACTCCAGGGTGGAGGCAAAGGCAAAGAGAGAGGGTTGACTTTTTTGGAGTCAACCCTCTCCCTAACTGAACCTATGTCTGTATGAGTGCAGAATCCCTCAGGATTACCCCTTGGGCTACAGGACACACTAAGGCTTTGAAAATATGAGAACATTTCTATATGAAATATTTTCCCAATCATACTTCCCTTAAACATTACACTTGAAGCCAGACTGTAATTTGTTTGAGGACATGGACTCTGTTCTATATTTCCTTTCTATCCCCCATAGCACCCTGGAAAGTGACCAACAAATATGGGAGGGCCTGTTATTTGGAACGTTCTGTGTTCGCAGCTGTGGGGAAAAGAAAAGAAAACTAAGAGACTTGGAGGTCTACACAGAACAAGCTTAGTAGCCACTAATGCTAACAGTATTAAGCCTTTGATTACGGGCATCTTGCCTCACACAAGAGAAAGCAAAAATGGAAGACAAATTAACACTTCAGGGTGGAGGATGATGAGGAGAATAAAAGGGGAAAGGAGTGAAGCATACATCAGATTACTAGAAAAACAATTATAAACCACATCTCTGAAGGCATCAGGATACAAAAGCCTTGGGAGGCACCTGGGCACAAGTGCAACAATTGCTAGGTCTAATAGCAAAAGAATCTCGTATCCAAATCAGACATCCCCTTCCCTTGGTTGGCATCTGGGTTATTCCATACTCTTAGTCACTTGTCTACTTCTGCAGTGTATAATCTTGTAATATAGCACAACCCAGGTTGTGGTCTCATTCAGGGGCATCTGAGTGTTCTACCTCTAATGTCAAGGGCAGGGAGGCACCAATTGTAGAGGTGGCATGGGTGGTGGAAGTTTCTGGAAGGGAGAGTCCAGATATGAATATCTCCAGAGAAAAGTCAAAGAAAGATCAATAGGCAGGAGGGGGAGATATCTCTAGAGCACAGTGAAGCCAAACCACAGTGTGCAGTGGGGAAGGAATATCTTAATAATATTAATCTTAATGATACTAATATCTTAATAATATTAACCTTAATAATCTTAAATATCTTATTAATATTAATAATATCTTAATTATACGGATGATTTATGAGCATCTAGAAAGGAAAGTGGTAAGAAACAGGAGCCAACATGAGTTCATCAATAGCAGAACAGTCCAGACTATTTTTATTTCCTTTACTAATGATACTGGGGAGTACCATGAATATACACAACATACTGTAATTTCAGCAACAAGTCTTCCATAGTCTTTCATAATATCCTTGTAAAAGATCAAGTCCAAGGTTAGATAATAATAAGCATAAATAGATTCAGAAATGGTTATATGATGGGTCAGTTTCAAACTGGAAGCTTTTCAATGTACTATCTCAAGTATTTGTCCCCTGACTGTATATTGACCAGCACTAAGATCAGTGACTTGGATAAAGGGAAAGGTAAGATATTTTTTGAATGTTCACATAACACAAATCTGGAAGGGATAGCTAACAGACTCGATGATTTAACAGACTTCATTTCATCACCTTGCTAGATAAAGGTGAATTTTGATACTCAGTACTGTTTCAGTTCACCCTAATTCACTTCTCTCCCGACTGGAGAGCTAGAAGGTGGAACACTGAACTCCTACAGCCTTCCTTTACAAGAGGTCTCACAACCTTTCAGCTAACTCCATCTTGCATCAGCAGCTCTGCCTGCCTTCAACTCTACAGAACACCTTGATGTCCTTTTCACCTCTTCAGCTTCCTTTTCTGTATTGTCTTCTCCCTTCAGATTAGAAGCTTCTCAAAGGCAGAAATCATCAATCTTTCTGATTTGTATTCTGAGTGCTTAGCACAATGCCTGAGTCAGAATAGTCACTTAATAAATCTTTAGTGAATTGAATTAATCACAGAGTTAGAACTATAAAACATCTTGACAGATCAGAATGAAAGTCTGAATTTAATGAAATGAAAATACATAAGGGTAAGTGTAAAATGCTTCACTAGAGCTTAAAAAAATCAAGGTAGTGTCTTAACTGACAGGTAGGTGGCTCAACAGATACAGTGTCAGGACTGGAATCAGGAAGACCTGAGTTCAAATCGAACCCCAGACATTTATTAACTGTCTGACCCCCAGTATGTCACCTAATCCGGTTTACCTCAGTTTCCTCATCTGTAAAATGAACTGGAGAAGGAAATGGCAAATCACTCCACTATCTTTGTCATAAAAAACCAAATTAAATTAGTAGGACACAACTGAACAACAAGAAGAAGTTTAGCTAAATAAAAGATCTCATAAAAGGGATCTTGGGTTTTATTAAAATACTTTAAGAGTCAATATGTGACATGGAAGGAAAAAAATCTGAGTGATCTTAAGCTGAATTAAGACAGGCAGGAGTGGGTCAAACTGTAAATCATAAAAACAACTAATAATTTCATCAAAGAGAATGACAATAATGAGATAATATCAAAATTTATGGCGTGCAGCCAAAGTAATAACTTAGGAGAAATTTTATATCTCTAAAAGCTTACGTGGATAAAATAGATAAAGAGATGACTGAATTGGGTATGCAACTACAAAAGCTAGGAATAAAAATTAAAATCCCCAATCGAATAACAAATTAGAAATTCTGAAAATCAAAGGAGAGATGAATAAAATTGAAAATAAGAAAACTATGGAACAAATAAAACTAAGAAGTGGTTTTAGAAAAAAACAATAAAAGATAAACTATTGGTTAATTTGATTTTAAAAAAAAGAAAATCAAATTACCAACATCAAAACTAAAAACAGTAAATTCACCACCAATGAAGAGAAAATTAAAGAAATAATTAGGAGTTATTTCGCCCAACTGTTTGCCAATAAATCTGACAATCTAAGTGAAATGGATGAATTATTTACAAAAATATAAATTGCCCAGATTAAAAGAAGAGGAAATAAAATACGTAAATCACACCATCTTAGAAAAAGAAATTGAACAAACCATCAGTGAGCTTCCTAAGAAAAATATCCAAGGTCAGATGGATTTACAAATGAATTCTACCACACATTTAAATAACAGTTAAATTCAATACTATATAAACTATTTAGAAAAATAAGTGAAGAAAGAATTCTATGAAATTCCTTTTATGACACAAATATGGTGCTGATACCTAAACCAGAAAGAGCCAAAACAGAGAAAGAAAATTATAAACCAATTTCTCTAATATTGATGCAAAAAATTTAAACAAAATATTAGCAAAGAGATTACAGCAATTTATCACGAGTATAATACACATAATAATACAGATGGGATTTATACCAGAAATGCAGGGCTGGTTCAATATTGGGAAAACTATTAGCATAATCTACTATATCAATATCAAAACAAACAGAAATCAAATGATTATCTCAACAGAGGTAGTAAAAGCTTTTGACAAATACAGCATCCTTTCATATTAAAAATACTAGAGAGCATATGAATAAATGGAGCTTCCCTTAACATCATAAGTAGTATACATCTAAAACCATCAGCAAGCAAAATCAATAATGGGGATAAGCCAGAACTCTTGTCAATAAAATCAGGAGTGAAACAAGGATGCCATTATCAGCACTATTATTCAATATTGTATTAGAAATGTTCTCTTTAGCAATAAGAGGGAAAAAAAAGAAATTGAAGGAATTAGACTAGGCAATGAGGAAATAAAACAATCATTTTTTGCAGATGATACAATGTATACTTTAAGAATTCTAGATAATCAACTAAAAAACTACTTGAAATAATTAACAACTCCCTCAAACCAATAGCTCAAAAGCACCTATAAAAACATTTAATTTACTTGTGAAAGAACACAGTTAGTTGCAAAGAAATTTAATTAAAAAGCATATTAATAAAAATAATAAAATATTCATTCCATAGATCTTGAGCTCATTCTCCCATAAATAACTCACACCCTTAGTGAGAATAGAAAATTCCATTCAGAGACCTTGAGCTCACTCTCTTACAAATACTCACACCCTTAGTGAGAAGGAGTAAACATATGTAAAGAATAACAGCCTGCAAATTAAAGGGTATGCATAAATCAGTACCACAAGTGGTATATACACATATGAGGAACACATGTGACAACAAATCATGCTCGGAGGGGCATCACATGCCTCCACTACTTCCAAGCTCCCAGTGTCTTCTGATGATACCATTGTCAAGATTTCTTCTGGGCCTGATCCATGTCAGGATCACCCTCCATTATTATGGGTTTTTTGTCCCACATAGACAAGGTCCCACGATTCCTACTGCAACATCCACAAAGTGGTTAGGAATTTCCTTTCCTGCTAGTTTTTTCCATCCACCTCAACCTTTCCAGCTCTCAGCTACATTATTCAGCTGAGATGATATTTCAAGCACCATCTGATATGCCCTTCTCTGATCACTGAAAGCTGCTGCAGTTGGTAAGCCTTCCCCATGGAGGGATAATGAACACACAAACACTTTTGAATCAGCCATTTAAAAAAAGACTCACAGTTTTGTGAATACATTTGAAAATAACTTAATTTTTTCTAGAATGATTGAGTGAATATTAGTTACACTTAAATGTTAACACAATAATAGTTTATATTTATAGAGCTCTTTTAAAGTTTATAAAGCAATTTCATTACAATAACCCTGTGAGCTAGGTGGTATGAATATAACTACTCCCACTTTTATAAGTGGGGAAATTGAGATTTAAACATATATTAAATGACGTGCCGAAGCTTTCATAGCTAGTTAGTGTCAGAGTTTGGATTTGAACCTAAATCTCTTAACTTCAGTTGCAAGACTTTTTTTCTTCATTCTGCTGTGGGACCCTTCCCAGAAGACCTAGCTCAAATTCTACCTTCTAATACAACCTTCCATAATTTCCCCCAATTTCTCTACCTCCCAAACACACAGAGGTATGAGTTATTCCTCATCCATAGCACTTTGTTATTTTTCATACTTTTAAAGTCAGTGTTCCATAATGGACAGAGAAGTAGCCTTAAAGCCCAAAAGATCTGGGTCCAAATTCTATGATCATACTGGTTGTATGATCCTGGAAAAAAAAATCACTTAGCTAACCAGTACTCTAAGCTCTATAGACTTAGAGTTGCAGAGAAATTGCTGATGTACATTGGTAAGGGGAATTTCCTTATCTGGGAATTTCCTCTCCTGATGAAAGCACAGATCCATTCCTTATCCCTCCCTCCTATATAAGCATATAGCATATAAGAATATATATTATTTATATATATTTAGCATATGAGAATCCATATTACAATTAATTCTATTCCACATGTTTAAAAGCAACCTAAGATCTATTTTTAAATAACCCAAAAGGGGAAAACATCAACTAAAAATGAAAAAAGATTACAGATAGTAATCTGACCCAAAAGCGGCGACTTAAAAGACAGTACCAATTATCAACCTAACTCTCTCTTCTTTAAGAGTATTATCTATCTATGCACTGAGTGTATCCTTGATGAAAATATGAGAAGGGAACAGGCAAATATTCTTCAGAATGGTATGTAATATAATTTTGTATATAATTTGTGTCTATATATGTATACATATATGTGTGTATACTTATATATATACACACATAATTTCATATAAAAATCCCTTCTTGATTGTATTTTTTACTATACCAAAAAATGCACTTTATTTATCAAAGAAAAATGTGACATTAAAGTTTCTCTTTGAAAACATCCTCTGGTTATATGCAGAACTCATTCAAATCTCCACAACAGATATAGCAACAGACGTAATTTTGTTATTAGTGTTATGATTATCAGTAATAACCACTAGTGACCTTTAAGTGGACATTGGATAACTTGTCCTACATATAGATGAGATTCCTGCTTTAGTAAGGGTTAAGCTAATTTCCCTCTGAGATAAGCAACAACTCTGATTACACAACTCTGCAAAGATTCAATGAGGTGTCAGACAAGGAGATATATCCTTAGAAAAGGTATATTCATCAGGTCATGGAGGATGTGCTTCAAAAAGTTCAAATATATGAAAAGATTGTTATCTTCCAGTATTTCCCCCCAACATGAAATAAAGTGCTTTGCATAGTACCTGGAATGTAGTATATATGCTTATTGTGTTCCCTCTTCCCAAAATGGATTTGACCCATACCCTGCCTCCCTCCACCATAAGACAGATTAGGTCTAGGCCTCCTCTTTACCTCCGGTGTCAAAGGTGAGTTTTCCATAAAAGGACACAAAACAATCCCTAGACCTGACTGCTTCCCTGACATAGGTTCCTGGCTCCTTAAGGGCAAAAGAAGTCCCACACAGATAGGGTCAGGGTCTCTCAGTCTTGGTGGGTTCCTGAAACCCCATAAAACAGATCCTGCTCTATTGACCTGCTGACCTGCTGACTTGTTTCATTTCCATAAGGATTTGAGTGAGAAAGCATCTAACAAAGTTATGGCTAAGTACTACTCTATGTTTGATGTTTACCTTTAGGCTCTGCTGGGACAAAATAAATCTCTTTTTTGTTAATGGCTGACTTAAGAATACCTCATTACATACCATCTAGGTGGCATAGTGGATAGAGCTCAGGACCTGGAGTCAGGAAGAAATGAGTTACAATTTGGCCTCAGACACAAGCTGTGTGACCCTGGGCAAGTCAATTAGCCCTGCTTGTTTCAGCTTTCCCATCCTTAAAATGAGCTTGAGAAGAAAATGCCAAACCACTTCAGTTTTTCTACCAAGAAAATCCCATATAAGGTCCTGAAGAGTTGTGCACAATTGAAATGACTGAACAATAACAATATTACCTACCAAAATCTAACCCAAAATAAGAGAGTAATGCTATCAGATATGTATCTCACAAATTGGGAGAGATTTCTTACAGATGGGGAGGGTCTCCAAATGTTACTCTTTACTGGTGATATAGTGTTGATTCCATCAAAATCTGTAAAAACTATATGATTTGGTCAATGAGATCTACGGTCAGTGAAAACACACCCGTCTAACAATATATACAAGGATAAAAGAAACAAACAAAAGCATGTTGATGAAGAATTCTTATTGCTCAAGTTTTCATACACAGCTGGATAGCCAGTCAGTCCACTAACAAGATCCATATTGCTTTCTGTGAAAGACCGCTAGGATTGAAGGAAAGAGATAATTCAATTCGAATCTTATTTTCTAATACTTAGTAGCTAGCTGAATGACTCTGGGCAAGTCACTTACCCCCTATTTCCTCTAAATCACTGTTTCCTCATCAGTAAAATTGTTCCTACTTTAAAAAGTTGTTGTAAGGATTAAGTGAGTTAATCTATAAATGATGCATTAGAAACTCAGAGTGATATAAAAATGCTAGCTATTATCCTATGGGACAGGCTTTTATGGAAATGATGACCTGAGCCCAGAACCCCCCATTTGGGAGAAAAGCATAGGTTGGATTGCATATGAACAACTATGCAACATGTTCAGTGATAACAAGCTACTCGCTGACACAAAAAGCTATCATTTCAACACTAATATTCTTCCTGGGATGCTATGTGGCTATGAATCAAGGACTTCCAAGATCTCTGAAGGATGACAACTGCAGGTGACCCAAAGGTCAATGGAGAAATGTGTGATGGAGGAAAGTTGGTTATAGTATATTGCCAATGATGACTTATGTGCTAGAAATGCTGTAAAACACATCATCAAGGGCAAGCAAAACTGGAAAAGCAGATGTGTTGATAACATAGGAAGACTAAGAGATAACAGATGGTCAATCCAAGTGTTACATTTATATCCATAAAATACAGCCAAACCTCTGTAATATCAAAAGAATTGAAGTTGTAGATCACTGAAGGACAATAGAGTGAAACATGGTGGATGTAAGCAGTCTGTATCACATTACAAACCATGAGTTACAATGAAGAAATGATGTAAAGGATGTCAAACCAACATATTAGCAAGTTTTAAAAAAAAAGACAAATTGGTCATATGATGAGAGGTAGGGATAAACTATGGACAATTTACATTTTCCGTTATTTTTCTCAGTGTCAGGAGAAAGCAAAGAAGCTCCCAAACACATTGGGTGGTCTCTCTTTGGTGAACATATGGGAGACAAGAGTCTCAAAGGATGAACAGGCATGAATGAATTGTCATCCTCATTGTTGGAGGAAATAGGATCACACATAGGAAAGAAAGATCTCTGATCCATTGGCATATTTGAGTGATAAGAAGTCTTAAAGTATGTTGTATAGATCCTTCTCGAAGGATGTATGGAAGGACATATACAATAGTTCCATAGGATGAGAAGGTGCTTGATAAATGCTTCTTGACTGGTTTATTGAAGGCAGTTAGAAGCTGTAATCTCTACCAGTGGAGATAGTACCAATGTCATCGACGTCAAAGTAACAAAAAAGGCCTAGACACTGCTAACATATCCTTATATTTCCCCAGGACTTAGCTCACACAGACACTAAATAAATTTTTTGAAGGAATGAATGAGTGAATGAATATTACTTTATTGTTATTCTTTTCCCTTAATCCAATCCAAGTTCAACATTAATTTGGGACTACATGGAAGTGCTACTTAAATTTAACTACTATTATGAATCATCATTATCATCAACTATTATTATTAATAATATTAACATGTATTAACTATTTTTATTCATTATTATCATTACTACCAAAATAAAATGTCAAATATATGCATATGGTATTTTTTTAACTTTTACATTAATTATCTCCTTTAATATTCCACACTCCACTTTAATATGTGTGGATAAATTAGTTTTATCTTCATTTTGCTGATGAAGAAACACAGACTTGTAGAGGTTAAATGATTACCAGTCAGTGAGAATAAGAGATCCAAGGCCAGAAACAATTTTGCTGAGGTCTCTTCTAATGTTCTTATACTTGACGGATAACGTAGCAAAGTATGGAAAAAATACATCTATTTTCCTCATATGAGATATGATTTCAAATCGCACATCTGACAATCACGAGCTGGGCAGAGAAGAAAAAATGACTTCACCTTTCTGAACCTTGGTTTCTTCATCTGTAAAATACAGATAGTATCAAATTCCAAAAGTAGTTTCCTCACTGATTGTTATGAGGAGCAAATGATACAATGTATGTAGAGCACTTTTTGAAATTAAGTGCTATATAAAAAATGAGAATAATTATTGGAAATAATGTATTACCTTGGCAGTATACTTTCCAAGATTGGACACATGGATGATGAGGCTGAGGCATGCATTGCCAGAGCTAGCTCAGTGTATGGGAGGCTTCAAAGGACACTGGGAGTTTGGGGGTGTGGAAGAGGTGTTCAGAGCCATTATGTAGACTTCATTGTCATATGCCTGTGAAACCTGGACAGTCTACCAGGGCCATGCAAGGAAACTGAACGAATTCCATTTGAATTGACTTAGGAAGATTATGAACATCACCTGGCAAGATAAGGTAGCCGACACTAAAATCCTTTCTCAAGCTGAACAACCAAGCATTCAAACTCTATTGCAGAGAGTGGAACTCAGATGGGCTGGCCACATTGTGTGAATGTCAAATGCACAGTTGTATAAACACTATTTTATCAAGAACGCACACAAGGCAAGCATTCATACGAAGTAGAAGAAGCAATACGAAGACACCCTCAAGGTCTCTCTGAAGAACTCTGGAATTGATTGTGTAACACGGGAGACACTGTCACAGCACTGCCTAGCATAGCATGCCCACATCAAAAAAGGCTGTGAGCACAACAGAATTTTGAGCAAAGTAGCTCAAAAGAAACTTGAGATGCACAAATTTAGAAACATCTTTACTCCAAATGTTCATATGGACTATTTGTGCCTGACCTGTGGTAGAGTCTTATGATCTCTTATTGGTCTGATCAAAGTCAGACACACTCTGTACCTTGACCCCAACACAGTTAATGTCATTTTGGTCTTCTTTGAGCACAAAGGACAACAAACAAACAAACAATAGCTGAATATTAGGTTTTGGTAGAAAATACTGCATTTTTTTCTAAGAGAGATCTTATGATCTGAATAAAAATCAACATGAGCTGAATATCTGCATGTTTATCAAGGGAAAATATAGCCAAAGACAGTCAATACTCCTAACATCTTTCAAACATGCATAAACATAAATAAATATAGGGCTCTCTTTCTGCATACTCCACTATTATAGATATAGGATATGTACGCATGCCTCCAAGCTGTGATAACTGTAGGCTTCTAGATATAAAAGGAAATCCCCTGGTTGTGATAATTACCATTCCTTACTCCCATTCCCATCATATTCACCTCCCCCTACCCCAAAGATTGCTCTTTCCCTAGGAAACTGACACCATCCCACAGTAGAAATTTCCAGACAGATTTTTATATGTCCCACTCACTACTACTTGTACTAAACTTGAAGAGTGATTTTATGTGTAAATAAAGACTTTATGAGGATTGAAATATCCTGTCCCACAGCAACTATTCCCAAGGTGAATCTCTACACTATGGCCAAGTAAAATGCTCCCACGACACTGACAATAAGTCTAAAACTACTAACTCATGTGTGCCTATTCATCATCGAATAAGGCATAATTTTATTTAACAGTGAAATTTTCTTTTTATAAAAAGGGATTTGACATTAGATTTCAAGTGTCCCAGAAGAATCTTTATTTTTAATATCTCATCCAAATAGTTCACATGGCAAATTTCATGGCAACATTAAACCTCCCCACTGCTGCCATTTGTATATTCCCTTGAGTCATGTCTCCTTTTTCCTTAAACCTAGGCTGAAACAAATAAAAATAATATCTCTGATACAGCGGATACCCACAGAAATCTCTATCCTCAGGACAGTCTAAAGAAATTTCATTCAGTGGATGTCATGAAAGGAAAAGACCTAATATATCAAGGTTGAAATGTGAAAACCTTCTCATAGTACACATGATCCAAGGTGATGGGACTACAGTAGTTAATAATAATAATATGTAAGTAAATAAATATGTGCATACAGATATACACTTTTACATATATATTTAACTGTTTACTCATTCACATTTTCCATTTCTTACTGTATTGAATCAAGAGATGTATAATCATGTCTTAGAGTGTCATAACAATAGAAAAAAATTGAAGTATAGTACATTTTAAAAAAATAACAGAAGTTTAGATGAAGTCTGAGAATAAGGCTTAATATCACAGTCCTCTCTAATTATAGTGCTGTTATATATATATATATATATATATATATATGACTATTATATATAGTTACATAGTGCTTAGATATTCTGCAAACAAACCCTAAGAGTTACTAGCCGTCAGATATGAACTTGAGACCCTAAGTAGATTTAATTATTTATCTAAATCAATAGCAGGCTTTAATAAGTATCGGAGCTCTCCCTTCTCTTGCTGAAGCAAAGTCTTATACATGCACAAATTATCTGCTCTAGCAGACTAACCTGTCTATCATCTTGTTTTTGTTCAGTTGTTTTTCAATCATGTCTTCATGGCAGTATTTGAGGGTTTTTTGGTAGAGATACTGGAGTGGTTTGCCTTTTACTTCTCCAGATCATTTTATAGATGAAGAAACTGAGGCAAAAAGGTTAAGTGACTTGCCCAGGGTCATACGGCTAGCAAGTATGGGAGGCTGCATTTGAATTCAGAAGGATAAGTCTTCCTGGTTCCAGGTTCAGTACTCTATTCACCATACTACCTCACTTCTTAGCATGGTGTTTTCAGCCATGTTGTCCAAATACTTTCAGTGAAGATGAACATGGCATCAAGTTCAGCTACTGCACTGTTGGTAAGTTCCTCAACTTGAAAAGGCTACAAGTCAAAACCAAAGTGGAAGGAGTGTTGGTGCATGATTTTCTGTTTGCTGATGATTGTGCACTCAGTGCAGTCTCTGAAGCTGAGATGCAACAAAGTAGGGATCAATTCTCTGCTGCCTGTGCTAATTTTGGCATAACAATTAACACCAAGAAAACAAAGGTGCTCTATCAGTCACCACCACGTCATTCATATGTGAAACCATCAGTTACAGCAAATGGAGAAGTTTAGAATGCTATGGATAAGTTCACTTACCTTGGTAGTGTACTTTCCAAGGATGTACCCATTGATAATGAGGGTGACCTATGCATTGCCAGAGCTAGATCAGTATTTGGGAGTCTCCAAAGGAAAGTATGGGAGAGAAGAGGTATTAGATCGACTACCAAACTGAAGGTCTACAGAGCCTGTTGTGCTGACCTCATTGTTGTATGCCTGTGAAACTTGGACAGTATTCGCCATGCCAGGAAACTGAATGAACTTCATTTGAATTATTTTAGGAAGATTCTGAAGATCACCTGATAGGATAAGGTACCAGACACAAAAGTCCTTACTCAAACTAAACTGCCAAGCATTCAAACTATGCTTCAGAGAGCTCAACTCCAACAGGCTGGCCATGTTGTTTGAATGCAAAACTGACGCTTGCCAAAGAGACTATTTTATGGAGAGCTCACTCAAGGCAAGCATTCACATGGTAGTCAGAAGAAGGGATACAGGGCCACTCTCATGGCCTCTCCTAAGAACTTTGGCATTGTTTTTATGATGTGGAAGACACTGGCACAGGACTGCTAAGCATGGCGTGCCCACATCAGAGAAGTTGCTGTGCTGGGTGAGCAAAGCTGAATTGTAACAGCTCAAGCAAAATGCAGGATGCACAAATTTAGAGTATCCACCCCAAATGTTCAAACAGACTATTTGTGCCCAACCTATGGTAGAGCATTCTGAACTTGTATTGGTGTGATCAGCCAGTCAGACACATGGAAATTTGTCTCTAGCATGGTAAAGTCGTTTTGGTCCTCTTCAAGCATGAAGGACAACAACCAACCAACCAACCAACCAACAAACCAACCTATTCTCTCACTAATATTCAATTCTACCTACTCTTTCCCTAATGATTATAAACCTGTTCATTTCTCCTGAAAAGACCCCCACTTAATCCATCCAATCATACCAGGTATAGACCATTATCTCTCCTCACTTTTATAGTTAAACCCCTTGAGAAAGCTGCTTACAATCAGTGTCTCCATTTCTTTTCCTCTTAGTCTCTTAATTCTTTGAAGTCTGACCTCCAAACTTCATCATTTAACTGAAATGATCTTTCCAAAGCTATTGTTCTTTTAAGTGGCAAGTCAAATGGCCATTTCTCAGTATCCCTCCACCTTTCTACAGCCCTTGACACTGTCATTCACCCCCTTCTCCTTGATATATTCTTCTCTTTAGGTTTTCATGGCCCTTCTCTCTCTCTCATGGTTCTCTACCTACCTGACCTTTCCTTCCCTACTTTCCTTTGCTGGATCATCATCCATGTCACTCTAGCTAAACACTGGTTTCTGTCATGGGCTGTTCTCCCATAATATTCCCCTAGATGATCTCATCAATTCTCATGTTTTCAGTGATCATCTCCATGTAGATGTCTCTCAGATCTTTTTGCCCAGCTTTTACCTCTTTAAACTCATACTGAAATGACATCCTGATATCCCCTGACATCCAGTCTCATGTCTCCAACTGCTGGAATATCTCAAAGATCTAAACATAAGTGAACTCATCCTTCCCCAACAGAGCACTCTTCTTCCTAACTTTAACTTCCCCATTACTATCAAGGACAACACTATAATACCAGTTATTCCTGTATGGATGATTGAATTGTTGGCTGGTTGGTCTCCCTATATCAAATGTCTCTGCACAGCAATCTATCCTGCATTCAGCTGTAAAAATTGATGTTCTTAAAGCACAAGTCTAACCATGTTACCTCCCTATTCATTCAACTGTACTGGCTCCTTATTACCTCTAGGATAAAATATAAAATCCAGTTTGGTTTTCAGAGCTCTTTACGACCAGGCCCTTTCCAGTCTTCTTCACCTTATCCTCCTTCACAAACTCTGTGACACAGTGATATATTCCCCTTGCTGTTCCTCTCACATAACTCTCTATCTCTTGACACCAAATATTTTCAGTGGCTGTCTCTATGCCAGAAACTCTCTTCTTTCTCATCTGCAAATCCTAGCCTCCATGGTTTCTCTCAAGTCTCACTAAAATACCACCTTCTTCAAGAAGCCCTTCCTAGTCGTTCATAATTCTAGAGCCTTCCTTCTGAGACTATCCTTTGCTTATCCAATATATAGTTTGTTAGTGCATGATTCTTTTCATGTTGTGTCTCCAGATTGTAAACTTCTTGAGATCTGGGACTGTCTTTCCCCTTTCTTTGTATCCCTAGAGCTTAATAATGTATGGGCACTTAACAAATGCTAATTGACTGAGTTGCCTGCCTGACTCTGGAGCACCACTTTTAGCTTCCTTTAATTCATCAAGGATCCATGATTTCTTTGTCATAGTGTGCCCTCCACCAATATAGATCACTACTCCAACATAACTCAGGACGTGACTCTTATGTGCGGCTGTGCCAAAAAAGTCTCACTCCGTGGCCCACTTAGCTTTCTGGATACAGCAAAGCTACTTAATTCTCAGATAACAGATAATCTATTTCTAATTCTGGTGACAGAACTATGACATAAAGGTTTAAATTCTGTAGCATCAAAAGGAACTCAGTTTCCTAAAAGATCTATACATACTCAAAAACAATATAGAAATGAAAAAAAAATACTTCTTAGTCATTAGCATCATATGATGTTCTTTCCTTTTTAACTACATTTCCCCTAGAAGTTACATCTATATTTAATAATCATCAGATAATTCTAAGATATAAGACAAATACCACAGCTTTATTACAAATAAAATGGAGCATGTGGATTGAAAATAAGGAAAGCAAAAACAGAATATGGGAAAACTCTTAATTAAATTAAGATGATTATTATAGCTTGGAAAACTAAAAGAGCAGGATCAAGGAATGAAGAAAAATGCCATTTTTTGAAAGGGAGCGTTTGTCATTTATTTTTTTTTTTTATTTTGGAATTCAATAAGTCATCCAGTAAGAACATAAAAAAACTCAGCAAAAACAAAACTCATGAATTAAAAAATAAAGATAAAAGTGATATAACCTTTGTGTTTGGGGATGTTACTAACGTTAATGTGAACAATGTTACTACTTAATAGCATTATTCTAAGTGATAACTTTTTCTTAAAGTATTTGCTTTCAATAAACAACAAATTGTCACAATTTATTTCCTTATTTCTATTGGAGTTGACTATAATGTTACCCTACTCCCCCCCCAAAAAAGGGCTATGAAAAGTTAATTTACATGATACATAGCTGCATTTTCATTATTATTACTACTGTATTAAGACTTCAAATTGTATTAAAGGAGTTTGAAAAACTTAAAGGAAATATTTGATGACTTGAAAGTCTGTAAGTCCAGAAAATCTGCTTTTCTTCATCAAGTATCAACCTTTGCCAAAGAACGAAAAAAAATTAAAAGCACTAAAAATTGTTTTTGCCTTCTTCAAACATAGAAACACCCAAATTCACTGAGATTTTTTTTTTTCAAATTTTAGAAAAAGCTGAATTTCCTAGCCTGAAACATGGTATGTCAAGTTTCGTCATGGAAACCTTTCTGGATTATAAATTGCTGAAAACAGTGGTTTGTAATAGAAAATGCAACTTGCCATTCATATTAAGCTAGTTATACAAGCAATGTGACCTTACAGCCACAAAATTTAAGAAAACTATGGGGATGTATAATTTTGTCACAGCTGTAGTCCCAGAATTCCCTTGCTTATAAAGCAGGACTCTCTCTTATATGGGACAATTTATTGGTTGGCTTGGAAATGACAGTTCCTTGTTCTAAATAGAATTATTTGAGTTGTGATCATACTATTAGTAACAATAAAATTATTAACAATGACTTTCTTAAAACTTTACAAAATCTGGTTGTACCATCTCAGCTGCCTAACCACTACACAGGTAATGAAGCAAGCCACGTCATTCATTTTTATAACTGCCCATTCAACTGTGAGAAAAGTCTGTAGCCATTCTAAATAAGAATGTCTAGAGAATTGGGATGCAAAATTTACCTAAGTACTTACTTGTTGAATCAGGATATTAGCCCTAGAAAGGACTTTAGAGCCTATACAATCTAATGACTTCATTTTACAGATTAGAAAACTGAGGACAGAAAAAGGTTAAGTATACTTAACCGAGGTCATACAGAGAGTCCTGTAAATATGGACAAGGCTGGTTGTCATCTCTTTATTCATATGCTTACACCAGTTCCCATGTTTTTAATGTAAATAACTGCAAATAATTCTCAAATCGCACTTGCATTTGAGCTTCAGTTCTACATTTCTAACTGACTGATGGATAGCAATACCTGGAAATCTGACAAGTACTTTAAATTTCCAAACTTATTACAGTCTCAATGAAAATTAGGATATTGTAGTATCCTAAATATACTGTGAAAGGTTGGGTTATAGCAGATTTGCCCACATGACAATAAACATGGCAGGAGGAGTAATGTTATAAACATAAATATAATAATATAACAATAATTCATATAGTTTAGTTATCTCAAAACCTATATTCGTATCAAGGCTAAAAAATGATGTTAGCATTAGGGAAAGTAACAAGTATAATAAATTCAGTTGAAAAGTTGGTGACAAACATATAGGCATATAATAATATAAATGAATAAAATATTCAGGGAACTTTTGGTATTAAAACAAAAGCTTCCAGAATCAATATGACTATATGAAAGTTGTTGAAAGCCTAATGCAGGATTCAAGCTTCTAAATAATATAGATCATAGATTTTGAGTTGTAAAGTACCTTAAAAGACATCGAATCTAACCCCATCATTTTTACAGATTATGTGTTCTCTTGGGTATGCTCATCACATTCTTAATCAGTCTATAAAAGTCTTTCAAATTGTTCATTTTATAATATTCTGGTTATTAGTATAAACTATTCTCTTGTTCTACTGTTCAGTCACTTCCGTTGTGTTCAACACAACTCTGTGACCCCATTTGGGATTTTCTTGGCAAAGATACTAATGGTTTGCCATTTCCTTTTCCAGCTCATTTTACAGATGAGGAAACTGAGGTAAGCAGGATTAAGTGACTTGTCCAAAGCCAGTCCATGTCTGAGGCTAGATTTGAACTCCAGTTTTTCTGACTGGGCTTGGTGCTGTATACATTGTACCACCTAGCTGCCCAAATTCAGATTACTATACTAAATCAGTACATATAAGTTTTTCCATGTGTCTTTGAAAGTATCTACTTCCTCATTTCTTATGCATAATCGTTTTATCCCACATTCATATGCTACAGTGTATTCAGTTATGCTTCAAGTATGGGCATCCTTTCAGTTTCTAAGCAGAATCAACAGAAATTAATATAAAAACGATACTGCAAAGACAAAAATGCTAGTAAATAGAGGTAGGAGGGGCTACAAGCACAGAATATCATATACACTTTCACATGAGGTATTGTTAGTTTGGTATAAATTGTTTTACTTTTTATGAGAACTGGGGAGTGGGGCAATAAGGAAATGTTTGTAATATAAAAACAAAACATGTCAATAAAAGTTAAATAATTAAGAAATGGAGTCCAAGGTGGAATACATGACTTGCCCAGGAGTATAGAGTAACATGCGAACTCAGGTCTTCCTGAATCCACATGTATTTAGTGCTTTGGATTTTGCATTTTTCAATGAACCCCCTAGGATTCTTGCCAGTAGTATAAGAGAATTTATTTAATATCTGTATTCCGCCAAAAAATACTGAACATCTCCTAAGTACACGGCACAATGCTAGAAGCCAAAGAATTCAACTTAAAAGGAAACAGAGTAGCTTTTCTCAAACACTACTGGTAAATTATCTGCCTGTCAGTCACTCTTCATTTGGCAAATAATCTAGACAAACTTTTCAGGCAGGTTATTTTGAATAAGATTAACCCCAGGGTTGAGAACTTTTTATTTTTTCACAGTATCTTTCAAAAATATCAGGAAAATTATTCTGTTCATCATTTGAAAACGTACTTGTGGATTTTGTTTTAATGACTGTGAATTAATTTATTTTGATACCAAGGCAATTTTATCTCACTTACCATCTTTTCTACTACCATCAATATAATATACTTAATTTATACATAAAGTTTTTCTGCAAGAAGGTTAAATCACTTTTGAGACATTATTCCATTCTGGGATCTACCCACACTGCTATCCACTTCCTATCATCAATTGTACATTTGGCAAAGGCAACCTTACAGCAAACCCTCCGCAAGCAGAGGGATATTCAATAAAACCATAAATGAGACCTCAAATTAAAAACCTGGCTGAATTGTGCCATACATGAAAGCAAGAATAAAAGCTATTTTTTCTTTGGAAACTGTTTTATGGAAAAATACTCATTTAAAAGTTAAATTAACTAGACAATGAATTCTGACTGGCATGTAATGCCCACAGGCAAGGTCTAAGTATCAAATAAACCCTATATCCTCTTCAGAGTCTGGATTTTAATTTCTCCTCTCACTCCAGGGAGCTCCCTTTTAACTTCAAAGAGTAGCCAGTGGGGTAGAGAGGGGTCCTACATGCGAAATAGGATTCTGGGACCACATGCTTATGCCAGCAAATGAATGATTTAATACAGTGTTAAGTTTAATTTGACCTCTGCTCCTGGAAAGACTTAAGATTTTCTTTATTCAGCACAGATAACCTTTATGTCATCCTTCCTGGAAGAATTTAGTTAACCTAATTGCTATTTTCTGACTAATAGAATGAAAAATAATAATTAACAAAAAACTTTCTGGCAAAATCTGTCACAATGTTTTTAAGAACTGTATCTGAGATGGGTATAAAGAGTAGCGCTAAGAAACAGAACAGAGAACTCCTTCCTCATGGCCATAGCCAGGAAAGGGGGTGGACTAGACAGATACAGAAATGCCACATAAATTCCAGCTTTAATTATGTCATCATTTTTGTCTGAGAGCAAACTTAAAGGGTGTTACAACCTTGATTTTCCTTAAAACTGGGCCAAATTGATGATTCAATGCTCTTTTTTAAAAACCCTTATTTCTACACTAGACTTTTTATTTCCCTCTCTCCTCAAAACTTGGCTGAAAAAAATAAGACTCCCAGGAGGCCTGTGGAACTGGTCCCTTTTTCCTCTTACATTAGTAAACACTTGGAGCTCCCAGGCTAACCTCTGAACCACTGTAGTTTGTTTCCATTGTTCAGTCCATTTCAATTGTTTGTGGCCCCATTTGGGGTTTTCTCCGCAAAGATACTAGAAGCACTTGCCTTTTCCTTCTCCGGGTCAGTTTATAGATGAGGGAACTGGGCCAAACACAGTTAAGTGACTTGCCCAGGGTCACACAGCTAGTAAATGTCTGAAGCCAGATATGAACTGAATCTTCCTTACAGCAGGCACTCTATCCTCTGCACAACCAAGTTGCTCATATTACCTCAGTTTATAAGTTTATTCTATATTTGTTTTTGATAATTCACAACCTTTGCAAAGCAAGCTCATCAAATATCTTATTAGCCCTGGGCAAAATGGCTAAATAGGACACATCCAACATCTTCCATATCTGCCTCCTTTTGTCTCACCCTTCTAAGTGCTCTGATATTTCTATTATTTTTCTGCCATTCCTCTCCTCTCACACACCTCTTCCTACACACTCTTTCAAAGTACCCCAGTCTGATCTACCCTTCCATGAATTTAACTTTTCTCAATCTTCAGTGCAATTCAAAAGCTACCTGTTCAGTGTTTCATTCATTCAGTCCTATGCCTAGACAATCTAATCAATTAATTCACTCTATAAAAAAAAAACTACCTTGCCAGAACAATAAAAAACCCCCTTGTGGTTTGTCCTTGTTCTGGAAGAGAACCATGACATCAGGGAAATGATGACACGACGTGCCACTTACTTTGATTTGAGAGGGCAGTGCGTAGTTATCAGGCTCACTTTCTCCTCCAGAGCTATCTGGGTCCAGTGTCCACATTTCGATCAGGACAACTGAAGATGGCCCAGGATGCAGTGGGAGACCATGGCCCTTTTAAGCTATGATGTTTTCAGGTTCTCACTTTGAGGGAGGCAATGCCCGTTCAAGTAAATAGGCCTCCTTAAGAAGTGAGTCAAGGGATGGCTCCTTTAATTAAAAAAAAAAAAAATCAAACTAGGAGAGGAAGATCCTCAGGTTGGTGGCCGAAAGAGAAACAGTTACTATGTAAATTCACTCTGAGCCCAAAAAGTAATCATTAAGTGGTGCCTGGGCAGGGACCTATTATAGTCCAGTCCATGAGATCCAGAGTGCATTGGCTTTAAGTCTTGGTCTTTCAGAAAAAAATCTAGCCAGTAAACCCCAAGTTAACTAGGTAGCTTTCTACCATCAACATTTACTTTCCTTTGGGCAGAACACTAAGGTAGGCACTGTTATGATGGATACTAAAGATTAATAAAGAAGCCTTTACTTGTAAAAGCCATGTAAAATAGTAATACAATAATATATTTAGGACCAGAGCCCAAAGATTCGGAACCTGATATCCGAGAATTAAAAAAAAAAACTTTTTGATAACTATATTTTAATATAATTAGTTTACTTTGTAATATTATATACTTTATTTTAAGCATTTAAAAACATTATTCTGAGAAGGGGTTCCTAGTTTTCCCCAGACTCACAAAGGCAGCCATGACACAAAAAAGGTCAAGAATCTACATCTAGTCTATCCACTTTTCTATATAAATGACGAAATCAAGCACAGAATATTTCATCCATGTGTCCTAAGCCATGTAAGTAAAAGTTAGCAGCACTGGAATTCAAATCCAAATTCTCTGACTTCTAATTCTGTACATTTTCCCCCATATTACAAATTCAACCAGCTCTGTGGGTAGGGAAGAGAAGGTTCCAACTCTTCACAATTAATAGATTCACATTTTAAAACCAGCCTCCTTTAATACCTTAAGATGTGATTCAAATGTCTGACAAGAGGAAAACACCTTACTGCTCTTCTGCACACTTCATGCCGTGAGCAGACCTGTATAAGGAAGGTGAAAACCTATTGTGGAATACAATACACAGAGTGTGCTAGGTCCCTATGAAAATATAGTCCCATGTGCCCATTGGAAAAGGACAGGACCTGAGACAACTGATTTGGTATATGTTCTTGTGAGCTGTCTCTTTCACTGAAGGCAATCCAGGAAAGGGCAACCAAGGTAAAGTCTTGAGACAGTCTATGTCATATGAAGTTTGATGGAAGAACTAGATTTTTTAACCTAGAGAAGACTCAGAGGATAGGATGGCTGTCTTCAAGTAGTTGTTATCCTCCTGGATAAGGGTAGCTAGGTAACACGGAGGATAGAGCAAATATTCAAATCTGGCCTCAAACACTTATTTAATCTGTGATTCTGGGCAAGTCACTTAAGTCTGGTTTGCCTCAGCTGCTCCATCTATAAAATGAGCTGGAGAAGGAAATGTCAAACCACTCCAGTATCTTTGCTAAGAAAACCAAATGGGGTCATGAAGAATCAGACACAACTGAAACAAGTGTGGATGAGGGAATACACTTGTTTTGTCTCACCCCATGAGGCAAAAGCTAGAGTAATGGGGTAGAAGTTGCAAAGAAGGAAATTTGGGCTTGATATCAAAAAAAGTTAATTTACTCATAATAAGAGTTGTCCATAAATGGAATGGGTCTCCTCAAAAGTGGCATATTCCCCCTCATTAAAAGTCCTCCAGTAGAGGCTAGGGACCCATTCCCTGAGCATTGTTTCACTTGGATGGTCACTAAGGTTCTTTTCAGTTATAAAAATTCTATGATTCTGTAATTATAACAAGCTTCAGGGACATCAGTGATCCGACTCTAGCTACCTGTCCCAGACTAGTTTGACAAGTTATCACAGCATGAAATACTGTATTGTTTTATAAGCTAAAGGATAAAATGTCCTTCTGTGCTACCTGGGGAACTGTGGCAGGATCCCCCTTCTTCCTAACCTTGTGTGTGAAGGTGTGGGCCTCTGTAGGGCACACATTTTCTCTGCGTTTACCTGTAGATAGTAGAAAAGAGCTAAGGAAATGGAGAGACCAACTCCGATGGCAAGGAAGAATTGCTACTGATGAAAACCGACTCCTCTGGACTAGGTCAAAATCTTTTCTGGGAAAGTGACTGAGGCTTCCTTTCTCCGATCTCAAGGAGAGACACCTGTGAAAGACATTAGCCTAATAACAGCAGACCCTGAAGCAGACTGGTGAGGGGTACACTTCAGGGCAAGTGGGCTTTTGAATGAACTTCAGATCACATCATAGAGTTATATAGGCAGCTGCCTATTCCAAAATTCCAGTCCTAACTGTTCTCTGGACACATTGGACACTCCATAAATTATACTAAGTAGAAAGCAGCTGGTCAACATTCTTGATATAAAAAGCCCTTCATATCCTTGAAGGCTTTTTAATTCATTTCACAGTCTTCCAATCTCAAGCTGAATGTTGAGTGCAATATTAAAGAGAACACACCATACAGAAAGCCCGAATAAAAGTTTGGTGCGTAGGGCCACATTGTAATACAGAAGTCCTCATCAACTTGGGAACAGGGGATATTCCAAGTTTGCTTGCAGGTCAGCAGTTTGAAACTTGGCAAGCATTTCCCCACAGAAATAATGTTACACATAGTAGCTAGCTAAGTTTCTTAGCCAGCTCCAAAAAAAAATAACATTTAATATATAAATTGACTAAAATATTCTGCTGCTTCCTCCTTCTGAGATCGCATTCCTTTACTACTCTCCCTCTCTCTATATGTATGTATGCACATATGTATGCATGTGTATGTATGCATGCATGCATGTGTGTATGTATATATGCATACATAATTATCTATTCATATGTTGTTTTTCCCATTAAAATGTATGCTTCTAAAAGGTAAGTATTCTTACTGACTTTCTTTGAATATGTAGGACTTAGCATGGTGCCTGGTATGTATGTACAGCACTTAGCATACTGCCTGGCATGTATGTAGATATGTATGTCAGTGTATATGTATGTATATGTGTATACAAATATGCAACATAAATATGCATGTGTATGTAACTTATATTACATGCATACATACATACATATATAGATAGATACATATATACATGTATGCAATCCAAGGTAACACAAACTGATGAACATGTATTAAACACCTACTATGTGCCAGATACTGTGCTAAGTGCTGGAGATACAGTTAATAAAAAGAGAGTCCCTGCTGTCATGGACCTTAAAATTTACTGGGGAGAGACAACACAAAAGGAGGAAGGAAAAGGGGGAAAGACTTATGGTAGAAGTGGACACCAGGGGGTATTTTGGGGTAGGGGCATCTTATTCAGTGGAGTTGAAACTAAGCTGAGCAGCAGATGTGTGTGTGTGTATTATGTTTGTATATGTGTGTGTATATATGCATACCTACATATGTGTATGTGTGTGTGTGTGTGTGTGTGTGTGTGTGTGTGTGTGTGAGACTAAGGTTTCCTTTTTCCAATCTCAGGGAGGGACATCTGTGAAAGACTTTAGTTCACTAACAACTATATATCCATTTATCTATAGGAAAATACTAATTTGGAGTTTCAAAAACATATCACCCATTGCTCTCAATGGCAAGAGAACAAAGCACTTGTCCCAAGCCCTCACCTACTAGACAAGTTCTTATGCAGAGTCTCCCCACCCATGCAAACTATAATACCATGACCTGTGGTAAAAATGGAATAGAAAGAGGCAGGACTAAAGATCCCAGAAATAGGAAGTTGCTGGCTTAAGTTCTGAGGCTATTTCTCTATCCATGCTGGTTCCTTGGCACAGACTCACAAGGGTAAGTTTCAGGCCTGAAAGTGGAGATGGCATTAACTATACTCCTTATGAAATATGGACTGAGTTTGAGAGAACAACGATCGTATGGTAGATGGGAGCAAAGTCTGTTCATCAGAAATTTCCTTTTCTTTGCCCTTCTGCATGGCTACTGAAAATCCTTTGCTGGAGTTACAGAGGTGAAGCAAGATGCTGGACTGGCATGAATATGGGCATCAAACAAAAGGCTCTATAGACGCCATCTGAGAGGAAGAGAAGGTCAAAGGAGAGAAACCACAGAAGGCAGCAATTTGAGGAGAAGGGGCTGCTTTTGAGTAACAAAAAGTTAGTCAATTGGGCAGAGGTTTGGAAAGCCTCTATTTCCATTTTATTCTTCATTTGCTCAGTTCCTAGCTGGAATACCATGCCCTGCTGCAGGATCCTGAACATTAGGGCCTGAGTAAACTTGAACAGAAAAGTTTCACAAAAGAAAAAAAGAAATGATTCAAGAGTTACCTGGAAAAAGTTAAGAAAACTGAATTATTTAGTCTTAAAAGAAAACTAAAGAGAAATTGATCAAATTAACTCTTCTAATCACTAGTAGAAAACAAAGGTTCATCAAAGGCAAACATTCCCATTGCCCTTTGCCAACAATGTTTTAGATCACCAAGGGCCCTAAACCTTTTTTGTGTCATGAACCTTTTGGGCAGTTCTTTGAGTAATGTTTTTAAATGGATTAAAATAAAATATAGAAGAATATGAAAGATCCAATTATACTGAAGTACTCATACAATTATTTTTAAAAATCAAATCATGAACAATTCTTCTCAGACTTATAGATACAAAGATATAGAGCTCATCCAGTACAATATCCTTCATTTTCTCAATGAGGAAACAAGGCCAGAGGAATTACTTGCCCATGGACTAGCCCAAGAATCTAAGGCCTTAAGGCCACATGCGGTCTTCTAGAGTCTTAAGTATGGCTTTTTGACTGAATCCAAATTTTACAGAACAAATCCAATTTGGATTTGGATTCAGTCAAAAGGCTGCACTTAAGGATCTAGAAGACCACATCTATCTTCAAGGCCACAGGCTCTCATCCTTGGGTTAGTCTATAACATCAACCAGATCTGATTCCAGGTCTTCTAATTCCCCATGATTCCTAGTGAAGTGATTTCCACATGATTAATAAGTGTTCCATAAATGGCTTTTGAAATAAATGAATAGATGTCATCCCAGAGACCTAAGTGCCTTCTGGGGTCCTTTCAATAACTAGATTTGTGGTACAAATAAACTATAAACTTCCAATTGATTTTCAAATTTACCTGTTCTGTGGTTTATTCCTTCAAGGGTCTGATTTCTTTTAAGGTACTCTTGAAATGACCCCCACAAATGTATGGGGCCTACGGAAAAGATATTGATAGGGAAGATACAACCATTTCCATTATTTCAATGACTCATTGGATCATAGAAATAACCCTGGTTTCTAGAAGTCCATGCCAATAAAGCATAGTCTTTGGCAAAAGCTACCTCTCAAGTAAGAAAGTTGGTTGCTGGTCAGACTATTAGCCTAGTTGAGTATAATAAGACATATCACAAGGAATGATGACCACTGGATGATAGATATGTTTGATTAGAAAATTTATGAAATTACTCAGTAAGAAGGGGCTTCTTAACCTAGGCTCCAGGGTTAGATACCAATGGTCCCAAGGATAGATTTGTATTGGTCTGTAAACTAGAATGAGAAAAATAACACTTTTCTTCCACTAACCACAGACTAAAATTAAACAATTCTTTCAATTAACTAAAAAGGGACATTAGAGAATACCAAGTCTCATCCCTTATTTTACAAATCAGGAAACTGAGTTACCAGAAGGTTACATGACTTTATCAGTCCTAAGGGTAGTAAGTATCTGATGCAGACTTTGAAGACAGCTTTTACATGACTCATGGTCCTCTGTGTTATTCATGCTGCCTCTGAAGGGAGGGATGAAAGATAAATTTTCCTGCCAATGGGACTTTGGAAACCTCTCAAGCTACAACTGTGTAGGCATTGGCTTACGAGGTATGGGTATTGCTCAGTTTATATACTAAGTAACCTGGTACTCTCAAGATTATTTCAGGACATTCATCTCATAACGATCCTGAATTCCAGACTAGATTAAAAGACTTTAGCTGATCTAAACTAAGGTTAGAATCATACAATTAGCAGTAAATATGGGGATGGGGAAGGTGAAGAAGGAAGAAAACCTTCAGATTGGGGGTCTCTTGAGTGATAGACACAAATGAGGAAATTCTTCCTACCAGTACAGCTCAGCAACTTCTTTGTGATTTATAGTCTAAATTGTCCACACGCTGAGAGGATGAGTGATTTGCTCACAGTCAATAATGCATCAATAAGGCATCAAAATTGTGACTTAAATCCTGGTCTTCCTGGCTGTCAGACTGGCTCTTTCTCAACTATGCCATTCTACCGTTCACCCGAATGATACAGAGTGAAAAGTAGCATGCAGGTATTTGTCACTGTGGAAGGTGGTGGGTGGATGAAGTGTTGCTTAGATTTTATCTATCTCCCTCTATTTTGGTTAGTTAGTTAGTTGGAGCAGAATTATTGAATATACCTGCATGGGATTAGCCTCCCCTTCAATAAATGAGGTTTTTTTTGTCTTCTTTTGTTACTTTTTGTCCAGTCTAGGAATGGGAGGCATTCACTCAGGGACTTGGAGGGATAGGTCTGGGTTAGCTAGCACCCCAGTTCAGGTCCTGGTCACCCTTTTCCTGGATTACTACAGTAACTTCCTATTTGGTCAAATTGCTTGAAGTTTGCACTCAGTCCTAATCATCCTCTATACTGGTGCAAAAGTGTTGCCCTAAAACGTAGCTCTAATGTGAATCCTCTTCGGCTCAACCAACTGCACTGACTTCCTATTGCCTTAAGGATCAAATACAAACTCCTGGGATTTTTTATTTTTTGCATGTAAAGCTCTTTTCAAACTGTGTCTTTCCTACTTTTCCACTCTTCTTAAAATGCCATACTCTCCTCCTTCACTTTATCAGTTGCACTTGTCTGCCTACTGGTCCACTCACACTTCATCTCCTATACTGGTACATTTGTGCTAGTTGTCCTGGATGCCTGAAATGCATTCCCTCCTTACCTTAAACTCTAGAAATCCCAGGTTTCCTTCTTGACTCATCTAAAACAACATCTTATTCATGAAGTCTGATCCTACCCTACCTACCAGATGCTAGAGACTGTCCCCTTACAAAACTACCTTGAATATAGCTGGTACATAGATATTTGTATATACATATCCATTGCCTTTCACTAGAATATAAATTCCTTGAGGACAGGTACTGTTTCAGTTTCACCTGGTGTCTGGCACATGATAAGTATTTGAAAATAAATATATTTTATTTTTAAAGATGGATTATTATCAGAAGGGACTCTACCACCTTAAGATTCTGAATATCCATACTTTCAGATTTAGGAACTTCAGAGTAACTTTTGGGCTGTTGGAGATTACCTAAGGATTATAAGGGACTAAAATCCCTCAGTACTACTTCAGGAATCCTCCTAATCCCCAATTTCTAGTTGTAGGAAAATGCTTAGTTCTTAGAGAAATAAATGAACATGAATGTCTTATGGTTAAATTAATCCTTTAAAAAAAATCTGAATTCCAGATCAGCAACATAGCATATTTTGGAGCACATAGCTCAGATTTTCCTCTTCATGAGTCTGGTTAGAGGAAAGCAGTTCATCAGTCAAAGAATCATAGGCTCATGGGTCTAGATTTGAAAGAAACTAAGAAGTTCCTTAAAAGTCAGCTATCCTAACCCTCTCATTTTTAGAGAAGAGGAACGTAAACCTCAGAGATTAAATCAGGAAGACTTGACTTTCAAATTCACCTCAAAATGCTTGGCCTTTGTTTCCTCATCTGTAAAGTGGAAATAATAATACCAACCTTATAAATTGTTGTAAAGATAAAATATTTCCATTTTTCTTTGCAAATCTCAAAGTACTATATAAAGTTAATTATTATTAAGTGACTTGGCTGAACAGAAATTGAACTAAATTCCTCAGATTCCAAATTATTTCCATTGTACTAAATTAATAATGTGAAATTTTCTCCCAAAAGCCCTTTGTTTAATGCTGCTTGGAACACTTCTACCAACCTAGATAAGAACAACATGTTGCTATAGTGTCTGAAACTGCTAAAAGAAAAAAATAGTAACACTGTTCACTTTATCAAAGCTTGAAATTTCCACCCTCCCAAGCCCAGCTCTCCTTGTGGACTTTGAAGCATGGCCAATTGATGTAATCGGAATAGACAAAGAAGGTGTAACTTGAGGATATCTTCCCAACTCCAAGAAATGATTTCTAATGATTTGGAATGACTACACATGATCCCTGTCCCTTCCTGTTCCAAAAAAGTGTTTCACGCCATTTTTGTCTTATTCGAACCCCATGTTCTGTTTTATGTGATGCCTACAGGCTGTTCCATCCAAATCTCAAGTCCAGCTTTTTATACATTCAGCTGTGATCTACGATTCACTCTGCTAAGTCTTTCCCGTAATCCCTCTGTTCCATATTATATATACACCTTCATCGCTTCCTTCCCTCCCTCACATCCTAACACCTATACTTAATCGCCTCTTAATCATTTGCCTGAAAAGTAAGCCCTACAGACACACTTTTGTTTCCTTCCAGATGCTGCTGCTGAATGACCCCCTGGAGGCTTCACCTAACATTCCATCAATGTGCATTTGGCTGCTCGGACTGCAGTTGTAGCACTCCAAAGCTTTTAAACTCTTTCTTTCCAAGAAACTCATAGCTAACACTATTATTTCCATACAAAAACAGCTCACATCTGCAGGCTGAAACATCAAAACAGGAAAAAAAAAATCTATGGAACAGAAGTTCCACAAGACGCAAGTTGGGTGCAGGACTTTTTATCAGACATTGCATGCAATAAATCAATTTTCTTCTCTTCAGTTTCAACAAAAAAAATACAATAGTCAAATTTCACTTTCTCTCAGGGGAATATTTAAACAAATTGGTTACAAGAAGCAACTAATTAGTTTTCATGCTTCTTGGTTACATGAGATAAGGTCCAGGTCAGAAAACAAATCTCTAAAGAAACTTATCAGATCTCAGTAAAGTTCAATTATACACTATTTAAACCAATTCTTTTGTAGTCACTATTTTGTTATTTATTCAGTAGTGAATTGCATGGAATTTCAACAATTATCATACCCTAAACTAAAATTATGCAGTGGTTAGGAACAGAATCTTTTCCCAGAAAAGTCTTGCAAGCAAAATAATAGCAACAAAATAAAAATAAGACATTTTTAAAGAACTCAAAGAGCATATTTTCATCTTCACAACATCTCAAATTAGCCAGGCTTCTCATTTTGCAAGTATTAAGTCATCGCTATATGTTTTAAGATTTACA
This sequence comes from Notamacropus eugenii, assembly GCF_028372415.1. Classification (NCBI taxonomy): domain Eukaryota; kingdom Metazoa; phylum Chordata; class Mammalia; order Diprotodontia; family Macropodidae; genus Notamacropus; species Notamacropus eugenii. The sequence continues at coordinate 123,190,871 of NC_092873.1, forward strand.
ATGTCCTTTCCTTACAAGAGCTCTGTGAATTACATGTGAAAACATTATTATCCACATTTTACCTATGAGACCACGGAGGGGTGAGATGCTTCGTCAAAGGTCAAATACTAATGAAGGAAAGAGCCAGGATTCGAACACACACCTCCTGATTCCAAATCCTTTGTTCAATCTTTACAGAAATAAGCCATTTTTAGGGCAGAATCCAAGTAATACACTCAAAGTTACTTGCTCCTAGATATTTCCTCTAGAACATTACAAAAGATTTACATGATGAATTTAGTTATAACTGTTTTATGCCAACTTGGAGAAAGAAAAATCCACACTATTTAAACCATCAAAAAAAAAAAAAAAAAAAGGATCCCTGTGGTACCAGAAGTATAGCAGCTCACTTATCTTTTTTCCTCTTTTATTCAAAATGTTCTTTAATAACATCACTTCATTCAATAGTGTAGCTCTCTCCTACAAATTCCTACCTCAGAAAATCTAATCTCTTCCATTCTAAGTTTTTGGACATGAGGTCTTTCTTCTCACTTGGGTCATTCCAATAAGGCTTTCCCACAGTACTTTAGGCAATGACCAGATGCAACATTAAACCTCATTTCTTAATCCTCAAACAATTCTATTTATTTCCCAATACATCTTAAAACTTTCTGTCCTGGAAATTTGCTTGAAAATGTCTATAGTAGGAAGACTTGCATATCTTAGAATCTGCTGAAATAATTAAACACACACATATCAAATATGTACATATATAAGTATATTAAAAACACACACATACACACATATATGCATATGTAATATCTATATTATTAATGCCTAGGTTAAAGTGACTGGTAGATAGTCAGCAAAGTCAGCAAAGTCCTCAAATTCAAAATCAAATCTCTCCACTCCAGGATTTGATGCCCCAATTCTTAATGGAACAAGAACTGTATTCAACTTATTTAGGGATAATCAGACCCTAGGAAAACTGTACATAGATCAAACTGACAGAAAAACAATTTGTGCCATAAACTCAGTTTAATAAATTTCAAATGGGAGGTATTTCTCTCTAATGCAGAAGGCTACTTGGGAATACAAATTTTAAGATAAGGTAACTCCCAGAGCAAAATTAGAAGAATACCCATATGAATAAGGCTGCTACCATTAAGTAGGTATTCCTACTAAATGACCTGTGCATCCTTTCCCTAGAAGCTCTACAGACACTTGCCCCTTCTCACATACACTGTTGGAGATCCTCTGCCCATGTTTCTTTGTTTAGCTTCTTTTGCCCCTCTGTTCTGATAATTTCAATTTCATATGCAAAGATTTGCTCCTCTTCAGTGAGTCAACAAGCATTTATTAAGGTCTACTCTGACACTGTCTTAAATGTTCTGGCAATACAAAAAAAGGCAAAAACATTGATCAGGACCTCCTAATGCAGAGACAAAAGAAAATAAAAATTATATATAATCAATCAATATGAATTTGTCCAAAAGAGTGGATGGTCCAACCATTATACCTAACAAAGTGAAATACATATTTACAGGAAAAATATAAAAGAAAATGTTCATTCCAATAAAATTCAGAAAGGTATGACAAAGTACATAAAACTTTGGTGTATACTGATTGTAAAGTAAAACTAATATGAATTTAATTATTCTTCATATAGATGATTAGTGAGATTTTAAGCTAAGGTTAACATTCCCTTGAAGTATTTAAAAGTATTTTTTAAACAAAATGCAAAGTAATGTTCTATATTTACATCCGATACATTTTTCTCAGGCTGCCCAAAATCCTTCAAGCAGCTGTAAATTGTGCACGCCTGTTCTGTGGGGACAATTATACAAGAAGTCCAATAATAGCTGTGATTACAATGCAGTCTAATAAGAATTAATTCTCAATTGCTTAGACATATTTATTTTATATTTTTCTCCTCCAAGATGCCATTTCTCATGCTCTGATCTACTTAAAATATGTCAGTATTGCTAGAATGTTCCAAGTTTTCTTTCCTGTCACTTTTTTGCTAATAATAACTGTATCTCATATACATTAAAAATCCCTAGCCCTGTACATATCACTAAATAATTAAACTATGCAGTACCTAATACTTAAAAGTTTATTACATAAAAAAGTTTAGCTATACAGAGCACAAGACAAGCATATGAGAAGGGTCATTAAAAGAGATCAAAGTCACATTTAAAGACATCAACCACTCATACAACTGTAAATCAAGATGTGCTGATCATGTATCCAGAGTAAGGCATAAGAAAGGGGCAGCCCAAGTGCCACTCTAGTACCCCTGCAACATTGAAAATATTAGAAGAATATGAATCCTCTATAAAAGATTTACAGAAATTCATGGCAAAAAAGAATAAATGGAAGTCATGGGGTCTGAATTATTGGTAGCAATAATCACTCAGATAAGAGCAGAAATCTAAGGAAAAGGGAAAGGGAACAATCATTTATGTAGTACCTGTTATATGGGTCAGGCACTATGCTAATCACCTTACCAACAGTATCTCATTTGCTCCTTACAACAATCTTACGAGGCAGACCATGGTTATTATCCCTATTTTACAGCTGTGGAGACTAAGTTTATCAGAGGTGAAGTGACTTGCCCATGGTCACCTGTCTAGTAAGTGTCTGATTTCAATTCATGTCTTCCTTACTATAAGCTCAGCAATCTCTCTATTTACTGTATCATCCAGGTATTTATCCAAATATTAAATTATGCATGACCCAAAAGGCTCAATGTCAAACACAATACTTAAGCAGATTGTATGACCTCTAATCCAAGCTTCATCATTCAACAGAAAAAATCAATAGCCATTGCGGTATGGTGAGGGAGCCGGTTTTGGGGCAGTAGTAGAGGGGAGGGGAACAAAACCTGGATTTGGCGTCAGAGATTTGGGTTTGAATCACAAAACTGCCACTTACTACTTCGACTTAGAAAAAGTCAATTAATTTTGAGCTTCACTTTTCTCAACTGCAGAATGAAACAGTTGGATTCAGTGATGTCTTTGAGACCTACTACCTATAAAGTTATGAAACTAGGGATTAATTTGAGGAAAAAAAAACTGTAGGATCAACTTCAGAGGTTACTGAACTTCTTTCAGGTATGCCAGCCTCAAATTGGAAATGTAGATCCACATTAGGAACGTTAGAACCCAGACTGTCTGGCAGCCAACAATGAATGCTAAAACTAACAAAAACAATTGTTTTGGTCATGATGGGGTAAAACAGAAAATCAAAGGAAGGGTAGACTTGCTGCTCTGATGGATAAGATAATGAAAAAAAGGCAAGATATTTCCACTACTGCTTTGTTCAATAACTACTTGATTTTCTCTACTATGAAAGATCATTTCTAAAATAGAGCTGAATAAAAGTACATAGAAGGAAACTTTTATTCATTTTCAATAAATTGATAAAAGAGTCACTGCTTGCTTACAGTAAGTTACTTAGAGACCTAGAAAAATGAAATTACCATTTATTGAAAAAAGAGTGGATGTAATTCCTGAGCCACTGTGGATAATCCAGTCTCAGACACTTCCTAGCTGCATGATTCTGGGTAAGTCACTTTTGTTTACTTCAGTTTACTCAACTCTAAAACTGGGATCATAGTGTTGTTAGAAGAATAAAAGATAATGATTATAAATTGCCTGGTATAAAGCCTGGTACACAGTTGGCACTTGACAAATGCTCTCTCACTAAAAATCATAGGGAATTGGTATGGATGCTAAAGGACTGGAAATAAAGAAAAAAAAACATAGCCTTGATTTTCAAAAACAGGAAAAAGAGTTGTGAAGTTATTTCCCAGTAAGTATGATTTTGCTTCCCATCAAAATTCTAGAAACTGTTACTTTCAACATTTGTGAGCACTCAGAAAGGGAAGCAATGATCACAATTAGCCAGAAAAGGTTCATCAAAAATATTGTGCACACTTCCTTTTCTGTCAGTATTATTGAACAGGCAGAAGAAGAGTATATTGCAGGCACAGTACAAACAAACTCTGGCAAACTATTTGACTTGGTGTCTCATGAAATCTCTATGGCCAAAATGGAGAGACAAGGACTAGATAGTATTTAGGTGACCTAAAAATGGAAACTAATGGATCAATGTCATCCTGAAAGGAGGACTCTACTAGAATACCATAAAGATACAGAACTTCTTGATTTGGTGCTATTGAATATGTTTATGAAAGATCTGAATGAAATTAGTAGTCAGTCTGTCAATACGCATTTATTAAACACCTACCTATGTGCCAGACACTGTGCTAAGCACTGGGGATACAAAGAATGACAAAAGATAGTCTCTTCCCTTGTTGAGTTCACTTGAATAGCATGAAACTGAGACCAGTTAATACAATGATTCCCATGGATCTTAAAAACCAATCTATGATAAGAACATGATGATAATTTGATTCTCATGTCATCTTATCATTATAGGATGCTCCAGTGGAGGATACTCTACTAAGCCATATCAACTATTCTTCAATTACAATCTTGGTTGTATTGGCCAACGAGAAGTTAAGTGAATTACCCCAAGGTCACATAGCCATGATATGTCAGAGGCAGGACTTCAATGCCAATTCTACCTGATTCTAAGGATAGCCTCCTACCTACCATACTATGTTGTTTCTCTGTGATTTAATAGAAATAAACATAAGATCTTATACTTGGGATCTAAAAATTAATTACACTAGTATAGAATCGAAAGACAGTTACAGAAGAGTTCATAAACAAGAAGGTTTTCAGTGGAATTCAAACTAAGCATAAATATGTAATAGGATATTGTGGCCAAAGAAGCTAATGCAATCTTCAACTGTACTAACAGAAGCACAGCATTGCAACAGAGAGAGAACTCTGACCAGTACTAAATTTTTTTACAGTACTAAATTTTTTCATTAAATTCTATTTTTAAGTGACAAAAATCTATTTTCTCTCTCTCTTATTCTTTTCAATTAAAACAGAACAACAAAATGCTTGTTACTAATATATGTAGTCAAGATAAACAAATTCCAATGCTTTCTGTTCAAAGCATATACATTTCATTCTGTCTCCCCCTCCACCACGTCCATCACCTTTTTGTCAGGACGTGGGTAACAGACTTTACCATCATCCTCTGAAATCATGCTTATTCACTGTGTTGAACAAAATTGTTAAAGTTTTCAAAGTAATGTTCTTTCTTTTTATTTTTAAACGATATTGTTGTTGTTGTATAAATTGTTCTCCTAGTTTTGCCCCCCTCCTGCTACATCAGTTCTTAAATGCATTCTTAGATTTCTCTGAAATGATCCCTAATGACATTACTCTAATTGGTTCAGCCATCCAACTGATTGGTATCCTGCTAGTTTCTATAATTTGGGAAATAAGGACTTTATCAGAGAAACTTGCTGTATTTTTTTCTGTTTCCTGCTTTCCATCTAATCTTGGCTGCACTAATTTTGTTTTTGAACTTCTGTCTCTTAGCCAATACCAAATCATTTTGACAGCTGCTACTTTACAGTGTAGTCTAAGATCTCCCAACATATTTTTGGGAGGCTACTGAAATGAGATATAATGCTATAAAATTATTAGCTATATTATTCTCATATATTATTATATAAAATGAAGTTGTTCAGACAAAAGAAGAAAACCCTCTTTTAGAGGGTTGTCATGTAGAACAGAAACTAGATTTCTTTTTCTTGGTCCCAGATGTAGGAACAATAAAAATACGCAGCATGGCATATTTCATCACAATATAACTAAAAACTCATAACAGTAAATGTACGGAATAGTTTAACAGAGGGGGTATTTAGTTCCCAATTACTTGAGATCTTCAAGTGGATATCTAATGATTATTCATTGAAATTGCCCTATAAGGGATTCCTGCTTAGGGACAAGTTAGACTGAATGACCACTATGGTCCCAATTTTAAAATTCTATGATTCCATGTATTTATATACCTATGAAACTGCTGAGGAGATAATGAGTTCTTCATCACCACAGTTTGTCTTCAAGAGGAACTTTTCATACATACCAAAAATTCCTGTTTTTAGGTCCTAGCACGTGTTCAAACACATGTTGGACAAGATGAAAGGTGTCAACCATACAGCTGTGGTGCATATTGCCGCTCCACTCCTGAGTGCTGTCAGAATCAGATTAAAATGCAATTGGAAACACTGAGCAAAATAAATAAAAATACAACAGAACACAGAGAATGCTAGTAAATGATTTTCTAAGTCAATATGTGGCTTCTAGGATCTTTATATATGGTTTGGTGGCCCCTATTTCTATCTGATTTTGATACCAATTAACTAAATAACTGTAAAGATCCCTCCCACCTCTGATTTTTCCATTTTACTAAATTGAATATTTATACATAAAAGCACTAAACCTAGTTAAAGTAAGCTCCCTTTGCCAAATCAATAGATTAAGAATATAGTTGCTTGACTTCCAGAAGGATAAAGCAATCACAACAACAATAAAAAAGTCCACTATAAATCAAATGTTTCTGGAGTCTACTTTGGGGAGCCAAGATGGTGGAGATAAGCAGTTCAATCACTGCAACTCTCCCATACTCACCTCCAAACCACCACAAAGTAGAGACCCAAAAACAAATCCTGGAATGGCAGAACCAGATGGAGTGAAATAAACTTTAAGCTCAAAAATCTTGGAAGATTAGCAAGAAAAGTCTATCTCATTCAGGTGACGGGAGCACCATTCAGGATGGCAAGCATCACAGCGAGTCTGTAGCAAGCCCCCACCTCAGCAAACCAGTGGGAGACCTTGAAGTGCAGTGTGATGGAGCATGCAAATGCCAGACCAGAAACCCCACCCCACCCCCGACCACAGGCTCTAGCATAGACAGGAGAACTTGGGGAGTCCAACTCTGAGAAGCCCCACATGCTTCTGTGTTGTCCCAGGCAGGCTGGCATCCTTCAGGGGCTGGACCACTATATGCTTCAGCATACCCTTGGACAAACAGTTAGCTGCCAACCCTACTGGTGCCTAAACAAACAGGAAGCTGCCAATCAGCACCAACCCTACCAGTCTTCAGCACAGCCCTGGGCAAACAAGCAGCCCCAGAGGCCAGACTGCCATATGTATTAGTGCAGCCATGGGGAAATGCAAAAACACCCCATCAGGCCTCAGCACATGTCAGATAACACCATTTGGACCCTAGCTCAGCACCAGGCAAGCTAATGGCTCCAGTGGTGCCAGAAAACCTCCACAGTAACCCCTTAGTACAACACCAGATGCAAGGATCCCCCATGGGCCTCAGAGAAATAAGAGCAGCACCTGGGAAACAGCCAAGGCCTGCAGGCTCCAGCACAAGAAGCCAGAGACAATGATCCTTCCACCCTGGAAGCAGAGCTCAAATTTAAAAGAAAGGGGAAAGGCATAAAAATAACAAAAAAGAATCTGATCATAGAAAAGATCAAGGCACAAACTCAGAAGAGGACAACAATGTCAAAACATTTACCAACAAAACCACAAAGAACAGTAGCAAGTAATCTCAAGCCCAGAAAGAATTTATGGAAGAGCTCAAAAAGGAGCTTAAAAATCACATTAAGAGAGATAGAAGAAAAATGGGGAAAAGAAATGACAGTGATGCAAGAGAATTATGAAAAAAGAGTCAACAGCTTAGAAAACTGTTTAAAAAGTAGAACTGGTCAAATGGAAAAGGAGATACAAAAACAAAAGTACAAGTGGCTAAATGGAAAGGAAAGTACGAAAGCTAATTGAGAAAACAACACCTTAGATGTCAGAATTGGGAAAGTGGAAGCTAATGACTATGAGATCATGAATCAATCAAACAAGTTCAAAAGAATGGAAAAAATGTAAAATGGGAAAAACTGACTAGGAAAACAGATCCATAAGAGCCAATATCAGAATCACTGGACTACCTGAAAGCCATAATCTAAAGGAGGACCTCACATCATCTTTCAAGATATTATAAAGGAAAATTGCTCTGATGTCCTGGAGCCAGAGGGCAAAATAGGCATTGAAGGGGTCCACCAATCATTTCAGGAAAGAGATTCCAAAATAAAAAGTCCAGGAGCACTATAGACAAATTTCAGAATTATCAGGTAAAGGACAAATTATCAGGTAAAGTATTGCAAATGGCTAGAAAGAAACAATTCAAATATTGTGAAATCACAACCATGTTCACACAGGAGTTGGCAGCTGCAGCTTTCAAAAAGTGGAATTCATAGAACATGATATTCCAGAGGGCAAAGCAGCTAAGACTACAGCCAAGAATCACTTACCCAGCATAATGAAGCAAGATTAATACAACAAGGGGAAAAATGGTCATTCAATGAAATAGAAGAATTTCAAGCCTTCATATGGAAAAGACCAGAACTGAACCAAAAACATGACCTCCAAAATCAAGACCCAAGAGATGCATAAATGGGTAAAAAGGGAAAAGAAAACATAAGGGATTCAACAGAATTAAATTGTTTACGTTCATATATGGGAAGATGACATTTGTAATTCTTAAAAACTGTACCAGTAATGGTACAGTGAGAAAAAAACATACAAAGATAGAGGGTATAGCTATAAGGTGAATTTGGGGGAATGACATAAAAACAATTATGGGATGAGAAAGAGGAGCACACAGGGTACAGAATGAAGGGAGAGGTAGAATGGGATAAATTATTTTACATGAAGACGCATGTAAGATTTATTATAGTGGAGGAGAAGATGGGAAGGTGGACTATGTGCTTCACTTGAACCTTCCTCTCAACATTATTGGCTCAAAGAGGGAATCATATACACAATCAGTTGAATATAGAAATCTCTCTTACCCAACTGGGAAGTAGGAGAGGAGGATATCAAACAAATGAGAAGTGGGGGGACTGACAAAAGGGAGGGCAGATCAGGGGAGGAAGCAAAACACTAGTGAGGAGGGAAAGGGTGAAAAGAGAGGACAAACAGGAAGAATGGAAGGTAAAACATGAATATGAACGGGATAACTTCCATAAAACAGAAGCAAATAGCAGAGTAGGTAAAAAAAAAAAAACAGAATCCTACAATACATTGCTTACAAGAAACAAGAAACACAACTGAAGCAGAGAGACATACAGAGTGAAGTTAAAAGGATGGAGCAGAATGTATTATGCTTCAGCTGAACTAAAAAAAAAAAAAAGCAGGGGTAGGAATCCTGATCTTAGACAAAGTAAAAGCAAAAACAGGCCTAATTAAAAGAGATAAGGAAACTACATCTTGCTATAAGGTACCATAGATAATGAAGCAATCAAATTAGAAGAGCAAGGAATAGTCTACCTGTCAGATCTATGAGAAGGGGAGGGATTCATGACTAAAGGAGAGATAAAGAGCATTACAAAATGCAGAATAGATAATTTTGATCATCTTAAATTATAAAGATTTTGTACAAACAAAATCAATGCAACCAACAATAGGAGGAAGGCAGAAAGCTAGGAAACAATTTTTACAGCCAGTGTTTCTGATAAAGGCCTCATTTCTGAGTCAAATTTATAAGAATATAAGCCATTCCCCAACTGATTAATGATCAAATGATATGAACAGGCAGTTTTCAGATAAAGAAATTAAAGCTATATATAGACATATGAAAAATGCTTTAAATCATTACTCATTAGAGAAATAAGAATTAGGACAACTCACTACCTCACAACTATTATATTGGTTAATAAGACAGAAAAAGAAAATGATAAATATAGGAAAAGATTGGGAAAATTGGAATGCTGATGCCTTGTTGATGGAATGAACTGACTCAATCATCTTGAGAACAATTTGGAATTATGCCCAAAGAGCTATAAAACTGTGCATACTCTTTTATCCAGCAGTATCACTACTAGGGCAGCTAGGTGGTGCAGTGAATAGAGCACCAGTGCAGGAGTCAGGAGGACCTGAGTTCAAATGTCACCTCAGACACTTGACACTCACAAGCTATGTGACCTTGGGCAAGTCACTTAACCCCAATTGCCTCATCCTGGGTCATCTCCAGTCATCCTGATGAATATCTGATCACTGGATTCAGATGGCTCTGGAGGAAAAGTGAGGCTGGTGACCTGCACAGCCCTCCCTCACTCAAAACAAAGTCAAGTGCAAGTCATATCATTATTTCTCTGATGCCATGGCCTTCCTTGGCAACGAAGGACAAACACAACAACAATCACTTCGAGGTCTGTATCCCAAAGATGATATACAAAAGGGAAAGGGACCCACATGACAAAAAATATTTATAGCAGTTCTTTTTGTGGTGGCAAAGAATTGGTAATTGAGAGGATGCCCATCAATTGGGGAATGGCTAAACAAATTGTGGTACACAAATGCAATGGAATATTATTATGCTATAAGAAATGATGAGCAGGCAGACTTCAGAAAAACCTGGAAAAACTTACAAGAACTGATGTTAGATGAAGTAAGTAGAACCAGGAGAACACTGTACACAAAAGTAACAACACTGTACACTGATCAACTTGGGCAGTTAGTTCTTCTCAGCAATACAGTGATCGAAGACTCATGATGGAAAATGCTATCCACATCCAGATGAAGTCTGAAAGCAGATTGAAGCAAACTATTTTCTCTTTTATTGTTGTTGTTTCCTGGTTTTTCCCTTTTGTTCTGATTCTTCTTTCACAACATAATGTGGAAATAGGTTAAGTATGATTACATATGTATAGTCTTTATCCAATTGCTTGCCATCTTGGGGAAGAGAAAGGTGAGAGACGGAGGGAAAAAAAAAACAGATTCAAAATCTTAACAAAGTAAATGTTGAAAACTGTCTTTATGTCTAAATAGAAACAATAAAATACTATTAAGTAAAAAAAGAAGGAAAGCAGAAAGTTGAGAAACAATCTTTATAGTCAGTGTTTCTGATAAAGGCCTCATTTCTCAAATATGTAGAGAAAAGTCAAACTTATGAGAATATAAGATGTTCGGCAATTGAAAAACGTTCAAAATATATGAACAGGTAGTTCATATAGGCATATGAAGAAGTGCTCTAAATCATTTTTGATTACAGAAATGCAAATTAAAACAAAATACCACCTCATACAATCAGATGGGCTAATAAGAGAAAAAAAAGAAAAATGATAAATGTTGTAGAAGATGTGGGAAAATTGGAACACTAATGCACTGTTAGTGGAATTGTGAACTGATCCAACCATTCTGGAAAGGATTCCAGAACTAAGCCCAAAGAGTAATCAAAACTGTGCATTCTTTTTGATCTATCCATTCCACTAGTAGGTCTACATCCCAAAACAAGCATTAAAAAAAGGAAAAGGACATGTACCAAAATATAGCAGCCCTATTCGTGGTATCAAAATTTTGGAATTTGAGGGGATGCCCATCAATTGGAGAATTTCTGACCAAGGTGTGGTATATGAATGCGATGGAATACTACTGTGCGATAAGAAATGAAATACAGGCAGATTTTAGAAAAACCTCGAAAAAACTTGTATGAACTGATGCAAAGTGAAATAAGCAGAATCAAGAAAACACTGTACACAGTATTAGTAACATTGTGTAATGATCAACAATAAACGACTTAGTTCTCAGCAACACAAGGATCCAAGACAAGTACAAAAGACTGATAAAAGAAAATGATATCCATATCAGATAAAGAACTGATAGATTCTGAATGCAGATCAAAACATACATGTTTCACTTACTTTGTTCTTTGTGGGTTTTTTTTTCTTTTGAGCTGTTTTTTCTTCCAAAACTGTGATTAATATGGAAATATGTTTTACAGGATACCACAGGTATAAACTATATCAATCTGCCTATCATTTTAATAAGAGGAAAGGGGTGGGAGGTATGGAGGAAAATTTAGAACTCAAAATCTTTTTAAAATGAATGCTAAAATTTTTCTTGACATGTAATTGGGGGAGGAAATTAAAATACTATTTATAAACATAAAAATGTTTCTTTGCCAAAGCAAAATAATTTCTCTACTACATTTCCCTATGTAATAATTTCTTGTCTTTATAGAATTTTATACTTTTCAAAGCATTTTCACAAACACCATTTCCTTTGATCATGACAATAGTTAACTCAGGTGTACTTAAGCAGAACTAAAGACAATAAATAATCACTGTTGTCTGACCTTTGTTTTTGAAAAGGGCCAATGACATCAGTAGTGATGTCAACTCCTGCATGAATTGGATTTAAGTGAGGCAGTCCCACAAAGTCATCTGCCTCACTCTCTCTTCCAGAGTCATCAAAGTCCAGTGGCAAGAGAAAAGGCAGGATAACTGACAATACAGCTAATGGCCTTGGTATCTTCAATGTCTGACCAAGTTCTAAGTATTTCACAACACCTACTTCAGCTGCCTTTATGGCCTTTGGAACAAGTTGTTCTCATCTACCCATTCTGCCAGGAAAGTCTGCACTTGCTAAACCCCCTAACTGACCCATGAGTTTGAGACCTGTCAACTCCTTTCAACCTGGTTTAGTCCATGTGTTGAGAAGTTTCACTGAGGTATGGTTAATGGACATTCTACAGCTTCTTCGAGCCACAGGTGAAAGTTAAATGCAAGGCAGACAAGAAAAATAGATGAACAACCTGAGAAAGGCTCAGAGAGCCCTCATACCAGAGGTGGTAGTCCTCCTTGAACACTGTGTACACCCCAAATAATCACTACTTTCATTTCAATAGAGATAATTATCCGTACTCCCTTTGTGCAAAACATTCTACTAGATAAAAACATAAACTGGAACCTTCCTTCAAGGAATTTTTCATGAAATAGAAGACAAGCCATTCACACAAATCACTGATGTAAGACAAATTGTGATAAATACAAAACACAGAAGTGCAGATAAAGTCCTACAATGAGTTGGAGAAGAAGAATGTAAGCTCCAATACACATTCCTTGGGAGCTGGAAGCATTTGATTATGAGGTCAAGGCAAAAATAGTGGGATGTAAGTAGTCTACCTTATCTGGAATTTAGGGAAGTAGTGACAGGAGAGAAAAAAAAAAGAAAGGTCAATTAAAACCAAATTATACAGGAACTTGAATATAAAAATAAGCAATTTATACTTTCTTTAGTAAGTAATGGGGGAGGCATTTGAAGGTATTTGAGTAGAGGAATAATTTGATGAGAATGATACTTTTGTATGAACACTATGGTGATAGTGAAGAGGAAAGCAGAGGCAATAAAACCAGTTAAAACACTACAATAATAGTTCACACAAGGGGCAAAATGATCTATATTAGGGCAGAAAACAGGATATATATATATATATATATATATATATATATATATGTATATATATATATATATATATACATATATATATATATATATATATATATATATATGCAAGAGTTAATTCAAAAGTTAAATCTAGAGAGACTTTAAAACAGAGAAGATGGGGGATTGTGACAGGAACAGTCCTTGTTACATAGGCTGGGCAAACTTTTCCTAAGGCTCTACCCAACTCAAGCTAAGCTAGCTTTTCCTTCAAAGACACTGAAATGTTTTTTGTTTCAGCAGCACATGTACTAAAATAGGAATGGTAAAGAAAAGATTAACATGCCCCTGTGTAAGGATAACATGCAAATTCATGAAGTGTTCCCTATTTTTTAGCCTCATTTCTAAAATATATAGAGAACTGAGTCATATTTATAAGAATACAAATTATTCCCCAATTGATAAGAGGTCAAAGGATATGATAAGTGCTCAAAGGCAGTTTTCGGAGGAAGAAATTAAAGCTATCTATAGTTATACAAAAAAAATGTTCTAAATCACTATTGATTTGAGAAATGCAAATCAAAACAACTCTGAGGTACCACATCAGACCTATCAGATTACGGAACATGACAAAACAGGAAGATGATAAATATTGGGGATGTGGGAGAGATAAAATATTAATTCATTGTTGGTGGAGCTGTGAACTGATCCAACCATTCTGGAGAGCAAGTTGGAACTATGCCCAAAGGGTTACAAAACTATACATACCTTTTGACCCAGCAATACTGCTTCTTATGACTGTATTCCAAAGAGATCATAAAAATGGGAAAAGGACCCACATGTACAAAAATATTTGTAGCAGTCCTTTTTGTGGTGGCCAAGAACTAGAAATTGAGGGGATAACCATCAACTGGGGAATGGCTAAACAAGTTGTGGTATATGAATGCAATGGAATACTATTGTGTTATAAGAAATGACAAACAGGTAGACTCTTCAGAAAAACCTGGAAAGACATATGAACTGATGCTGAGTGAAGTGAGCAGAGCCAGGAGAACATTATACACAGTCACAGCCACAATGCATGAGGACTGTTTGTTATAGACTTAGCTCTTCACAGCAATGCAAGGACCTAAACCTTTCCAAAGGACGCATGATGCAAAATGCCATTCACATCCAAAGAAAAAACTATGCAGTTGGAACACAAAATGAAGCAGAATATTTTCTCCTTAGGAATGTTTTGTTTTGTTTTTCTCATGCTTTCTCTCATTCATTTTAATTCTTCTATGCAACATGACGAATGTGAAAATGTGAGGAAAAAAGGAGAAAGATATTGAAATCATCTTCAAGATTTAATTTACCCAAATAACTAAGACTTGAACCATTCAAGAAACTTCCTGTTGACTAAGTACAAAAACCAGTAAGGAGGAATCAGAAGATCCTCCCTTGATACCAGTGCCCAACCATTGCAAAAGAAGAGACAAATAAGCAGTATCCAACTAAATAAATGCTATATCTATGCCAAATATCCTTTAATAATAGGGCTAAGAAAACAAACTGTGAGATTGTCTCATTTGGCAGTATTCTAAAATTGAACCATTGGAATAGCCTGAACAATCCTGGTCTATAGGTATGACAGGTTTTTAAGGGAAAATGTTTCTGTTTTGAAAAAGTAACTTATTTTCAAAATGTGTTATTATTAAGGCTCTGTTTTCTTTACATCATAGTTACCTTCCAATGCTCTTCTTGCCTCCCATCAAAAATGGACCCTTCTTTGTAAGAAAGACATGCAATCAAGCAAAACAAAAACGCACATTGGACATGCCCACTCAAGTATGCCCCGTTCTTTACCCACATTCTACCACCTTTCTACTGGGATGTTGGAAGCATATTTCCTCCTCAGTCCTCTGATGTCACATTTAGTTATTGTACTGATCAGAATTGAATCCCCGAGCTTTTGATAAACCATGGTGACCTCTGCTGCTATGTTCCATATGTTATTCTTTGTGAGGGGTTTCAATTTGAATGTGCATGTGGAAAGAAAATGAAAGTTAATCAAGAAAAGAAAAAAAAAAAGGAATTCTGAATTCTTTCAGTGTTGTTTTCCTGTGCACTGCATTATGGTCATTATCTACATTATTCTCCATGCTTACTTCACTCTGCATAAGTTTACACAAGTTTGAAGATGTAATTCCCTTCAAATGCCATTTCTATCAAAATAAAATTCATCTTTAGCATGCCTCTGACAAAGGTGGCACATATATACATAAATACATACATATAAGAACAGTGAATGGATTTGAGATGTGTTTTATGTTATTTTTACATTTTACCCCTTCTAACAAGCTTTCCTTTTTGTAATTTTTGAAGACATACATCCAGGAGAATAATTCTATTAAATGTAATATTTTGATTCTAAGTGAATGGAGCCTACATCATAGCAGGCACTCATGAGTGAAACACTGAATAATAACTACAGCTGTTTCTTGACAGACCCTGAATATTCTTTAAAAAAACCATAGCTCTAAAGTACAAAGTACAGAGAGGGCTGCAAATTATTCTCAGCTTTTAGGACTGACCATGTTCACAGGATTACCAGTTTTCTGTAAAACACAAGAACTGAACTATGTAAAACATTAGAAAGGAAAGGAATCTATGCTCTAAAATGAAAATATTAAAAAATAAATTGCTTCTTGATAAAATAGGACTTCTGTTTTGTTAAGTTATGCTAGTTTCTTTTTTTTACAAGTGAAATACAGATTAAATGAAGACTTTAAAAGGGGGATGCCAGACTCTATACACCCAGTGGGTTGCAGATGTCAGAAAGCAGTGGCAGACAGCCACTCCACTTCCTCCCATATCCCAAAAACATTTGGAAGGAAAACCCAGAAGGAAAGAAATCTGACAGACATGTTCTTTTTGGAGTTTCCTGCCTCCTTCTTTGCCAAGCCTCAGAGACCCCATCCTTTGTTAATAAAGTTCACCAAAAAAAGACTTTATGAAATGTCAAGTTCATGGAGTGATCTTTATAATAAAAGAATTTCTATGTAGTTTGAGTTTCCTGCCATATGCATTTTCCTATAGTGTTCTCTCTCTCCTTTAACACTCTTCTAACATTTTGTCTGTATCTCTTCTTTGTCATTACCATTTCTACCTTTACCATATATATTTGTGTATATGCTTGCATCTTTCCTATTAAAAAAATATTAGTGTATCACTGTCAGTCTTGCATGGCACTTTACACACATTAATTCATTTCATTCGCTCAAGGACCGTTTGAGGTAAGTGCTATTTTGTCACTTGGTTAAAGCCACATAACTAATAAGTTTCTGAGGAAAGTTGGAGTAAGGTTGGCTTGACTTCAACTTTAGCATTCTATCCATTGCCTAAGCATCTAATTCTTACCTGTAAAACTTCTGAATGGAATCTGATTAAAACATAATTGGGAAATGTTTAATAATTTTTTAAATACAATACACATAATAGTAACTTGTCATTTTTCTAAGTCGGGATGGATCCATTTCTATTTGTTTGTCATCAGTGTCCTACACTACCTAGTTTAGATGATAAGCATGTCTAGGACAGAGATAGTGTCATCTCACATCTTCGTATTTGCAATACTGGTATGTCTCCTTGTATGTGGTGGGAAATTCAACAGTGTTTTATTGGAAAAAACACCTAGAAAGTCACATGAAGCATTTGCTGTAAGCAATAAACACATGGGTGAAGAGACTAAGCCCAACACAAAAAAACAAAAACTCATGCCTGGACATAGATTTTCCAGGTAACCTTTAGCACATCAGCAAAATGGTTTTTCCTATTCCTTTTCTTAGATAGCGGCCAAACTACACACATGAAGAAAACCACATATACAAAGCACTAAAGCTAGCTCCAACTTTTGTGGCCTTCATGATGATAGGAGAGAAGGTTCAAAGATGGCTTTCAAAAGTCTGTAGTTACTAAAACTGCACCACAAAATAAGTACAAAGGGGGAAATGATATAAACCAGAACAATTAGCTGAAATTAAAAACCTCTGTATTGACTCACTGAAGATAACTCATCTTTCCAGTATCAAGGATAAAGATAGCTCAGATAAATACCATAATACCATTCATGATATATATCCTGCGTGTATATACATATACATATACATACATATATGTAGCAAGATATGTTGTATACACATGTTGTATGTTGTATATGTTGTGCACATTTGTTGTATACATTATATTCAAGTATGAGAGATAAGAAATTCTGTGACCCAATGTGGTGATTCCGCTGGAATGGAATCATTTGTAGTTGTGGTACTTCTGAGATCATGAAATTCCATGAATTTCAGTGATATAGCATCACTATGAGAATATGTGTTAAAGAAATGGGACTGATAGATTTACTTCTTTATGGCCAGGGAACTGCTTTGGATTGTGGAAAGTACTGCATGAGATCAGTTGTCCAGAGACCAGCCTAGATGACTTGGAAGGAGTTTATCATCAGGATAACCACAGGGTAATAATATTTTCAGCCTCACCACCCAATCAATAAGCATTTATTAAGCTCCTACAAGAGAGGCACTGTACTAGGCACACACAATGACTAATGACTGATTACTATGTGAGTTTTTAACCTGGGGTCTATGTACTCACAAAAGGTCTATGAATGATTTCAGAAGGGAAGTAAATGTGGATAGAAAACTAAAATAACTCTTTATTTCAATTTAATCAGTTTCCTTTGTAATCCTATTTATTTTATTGTATGCATTTAAAAACTTTGCTCTAAGGAAGATTACATAGGCTTCACCAGACTGTCAAAGGGGTCTACGACACAAAAAATGTTTAAGAACAGACTGTCAATCTACTATGTTATAGAGACGTTGTGATTTATGTGGGTGGAAGAAAGAGCAACAACAGTTGATATTACTGTTCCCTGAAGTATTGAAAATTAAAGCAATATTCAGGAGTTCAAAACACTTTTGATAGACAAAGGAACTGAAGAACAGGGGAGCCAAAAATGTATCAGGGCCAGATGGAGAGTCTATGAGCCAGGAAGGTCCGGAAGGATGTTGAACAGAAGCATTGAGGAAAAGTAAGCTGACAGGGAACACAGCTGTATAAGAATTAGCAGTAGGTGTAAAAATACAAAAATGAAATGCAATATTTCTTCACTTTAGGTCAGCAGTTCTCAACCTTTACATTCTACAGTATTCCTCGTCCTTATTTCCATAGCTTAAATATCTGCTCCATTATTCAAATATCAATTTTATTTCCTTTCAGCATCATCACAATTTATAATGGCAAAGAGGAAAATAAAACTAAAAGAGGGCACAAAGGATGAAAACTCTCAGTTGACTTTCATTTATCGCTACCCTAGATAGTTGATTGGAGCTCATTTATTTTCCCAATCCCTTTTGCAGCCAATAATCTTTGTTTCTGAAAGAATTTAATAATTTTTATTTCTTATACATGTGTATATATAGTATGTCAAACTCATGCAGGTCACCTGCTGCCCAAAACACTGCTGAGTGTGGATCAAACAATTTAAAATTTAACTGGGAAATATTTAGCAAAATAAATTAAAAAATACTGAAAATAAACAAAGCAATTCAACAAAAGAAGCAAAATTAAACATATAATTACATTTTTAAAACTTAGTCAATATGCCACCCAAAGGCATCCTTACATACATTTACTGGTTCCCATTTCTATCTGAGCTTGGCACCACAACAATAGAGGTTGCTAGTACAATATTGCCTGACCTTTCAGAATTGGAGTCACTGTTTAATAATTTTATCTGTTCTAATGCAAGGCATTATGATTAACGTGTATGCTTCCCCCCATGCCCTGCTCCCTATTTCAGACCTGTAATTTTTTTTTCCATGTAGGAATTCCCCAGTCAGCTTTGTTATGTTGTGTTCATCCTCTGTTTTCAAAGAAGAACATGCCATCAGAGAAATAATGACATGACTTGCACTTGACTTTGTTTTGAGTGAGGGAGGGCTTACAAGGTCACCAGCCTCACTTTATCCTCCTGAGCCATCTGGGTCTAGTGACCAGATATTCTTCAGGATGACTGGAGCAGTTCAGCAACGATTCTCAATGTTTTGCATTTTGGAATATTAAGAAGGACTTGCTAAGGTCATGTAGCCAGTATGTCAGAGGGGGGACCTGAAACCCAAGATAAATGAAGAGAAAATAAGAGAATAACTACCTTAATTAATGAGTTCAAGTCAACAGACCTATACAAACCAGACTCCAGGATCCTGAAAGAGTTCATTATTGATATGCTACAGGTGATTTTTGAAAAATGAAAGACATATTGTGGAAGTAGAAGCAATAAAATTTTCAACATATTGGACATATGTAGTGAGAGAAAGTGAGAATTTGAAAATGACACTAAGATTGCAAACCTGAGTGACTGGAATGATAGTGGTATGTGCAACTGTGTTTGAAAATAGTTGTGGCACAAATGCCTTGCACATTCAGAGAAAGAACTATAGAATTCAATCGCAGAATGTAGCAGATCATTGTGCGTGTGTGTGTGTGTATGTATTATGTTTTGGTTTGTTATATGATTTCTCTCATTTATTTTAGTTCATCTACACAGCATGACTATAATGAAAATGTATTCGATAGGAACATATGTGTAGATCCTATACAGAACTGTATGTTGTCTTGGGGAAGGAGCAGGGTGGTAGGAGGAAGGTAAGGGGTTAAAATCTAAGTTTTATGGTAGTGATTGTACAGCATTAAAAACAAATAAAATGAATATAAAAAGGCAAAAAAAATAGTTGTGACACTACTAGTACTTGTAAAAGTAGTAATAATAAATATAGTCAAGAAAATTCAGAACACAGAATTTTAGAATCACAGAATCAAAGAATATAGAGCAAGAAAGAACTTTCTTCCAAATTGTACAGATGAAGAGACTGAGGTCCAAAGAAATAGTAAATGATTGGTTCAAAATTAGTAACCAGTGCTATGATTAGAACTTGAATATCCAGCTTCTAAGTATAATCCTATTTTTAGTACTTTACCTAGTTACAGGTATATAAAATTCATTCAGGAGATTCTTAAAATAGATAGATAGAAGTCCATGGTCTAAGATTCTATAGGGAAAGCTAGTTTGAGAAGCATAGTCTATCAAAAAGAGAAATTTTGATGACATAAATTCAGATTATCCTGGTGGAGAACACATCTTCCAATTCCCTGCTTTTTCATATGCATTCAGTCATGCCTTCAATGCTTTCCACTTCACTCCTGGCTCTTGGTTTCCCTGGCTTTCTCAAGACCCAGATCTCAGCCTCCTACTGGAGATCTCTCCATGAATGCACAATGGAAATTAAAGTGTTTAAACTTCAACTGAAATTGTCTAACTTTATGGAATTAAAGACAATGGCTGTTCCTGTTTAGACACCAGACCTATGGGTTTCCACAGTTTTGACCCCACTAAATCAGCATTTACGTTAAGAAAGCATGCCTCAAAAAATAAGATTTTGTTAAACTTCTGACTAAAAATCATTTTTTTTAATGGGATTGTCTCTCACTATTAAGAACATTCTGAAAATTCCAAAAGCCACAACTGGGCAGCCCAGATCCCTGGGGTAAGACAGAAGAGGACTCAGGATTAAGAAACACAGAAATGAAAGGGAAGATGAGGACAGGGAAAATGATTAGAGGACAAAGTGAGCCTGTATCCAAGAAGTCAGGGATCTATGAAGAACTCAGAGCTAATGTTAAAAAAAAAAAAGAAAAGAAAGCCAGCTGGAACAAGAGAAAGTAAGAGCCCAAGTTGTAGCAAGTATTGAAGAATAAACCTTTATAATGTCAAGACTATTATAGTCCAGGGAGAGGACTAGGGAGTGTGTGTGTGTGTGAGTGTGTGTGTGTGTGAGTGTGTGTGAGTGTGTGTGTGTGTGTATGTGTGACAGAGAAGTCTTCCTGGGAATAATATCAGTGAATTAATGAGGCCAAAGAATTAGGGGGAATAACAGAAAATGTGGGAAATACCGCAGAAGGCTGAATCCTCTTCACCCAATGTGGGTATATTTGAAGAGTCCTCAGGATGGGAAAACCCCACAAACTCTTGGACTGTTACCTGGTAAAAAGGGAAAGAAGAACTGAGACCTGCAAAGACATGTCTACTCTTTCTCCTTTATCTCACTCCTGCTTTCTTATCTCCTTTTCACCTTTCAGTTGTATGTTGATAGCACTGGCCTGAATAATATCCAAAATTATTTAGTAAACTATGGTGAAGGGTGGGGCAAGATGCTTTAACAGGAATTAACGTGAGAGACAGTATGATACAGCAAACAGGAAGCTGGCCTCAAAGCCAGGAAGACGTTGGCTCAATTCTTTTCTCTAAAACATACTGGCTGTGTGCCCCTGGGCAAGTCACTTAACCCCATTTGTCTCAGTTTACTCATCTATAAAATGGCCTGGAGAAGAAAATGGCAAATCACTTCAGTATCTCTGCCAAGAAAACCCCAACTGGTGTCATGGAGAATCAGACACAACTGAAATGCCTGAACAACAAGGAGCTCTCTAGACAACTCTCTAAAATTGTGAATACAGATAAGGAGCTGACCTGCACTGTTAAATGAGTTTCCTGATTTACACTTCTTGTAGCAATCAAATAATACGTCTATCTATCTAGCCTATCTAACCTATCTATGCCCAGCAGATGAATCACACTTCTGACTCCGACTGAGTTTATGATCAACTGTATTCATCTTAATGTAGACTGAGACTATGTCAGCATTTTCTATGAAAGTTAATGATGCATTATGAGAAACATGGGTTCTACATCAAGGAAAGTACTAATGCTATCATACTTTGTGTTACTTAAACTATATATAGAGCATTCTGCCCAATCTGTGTACTACACTCCAAGAAGGATACTGTTAAACTGGAGGCTAGCCCAGAATACTGAATGAATTTGGAAGCTATGTCATATGAAGAATGTTTGGGGGAGGCCATGGAAGAATTAGGTTGAAAAAGAAAGAAAGAAAAAAAGGCAGGGAATCTGTGGAAGGGGGTAGGATAGAGGGAACAAAATACAAGTGCATTAATGATGTAGAATTGCTATGATGTTTGTGTAAAGTTAGATTTTTTTTTGTTGGTTTGTTAAGAGATAAAGAGAGGAAAAAATAAAATGGTAATAATATGAAACCAAATGATATAACTGCACAATTTTTTACTATTTACATAATTCTGAGTTCTCAAATTTAGATAGAAAAGTATTTGGTGGTTCATAGATTTCTAACATAATACCATAATAGAAAAGCCTGTCCAATTTGACATCAAAAATTATATAAAATAATAACATTTTATCATTTTACTTCTCAAAATATTATAGAAAAGTTTTAAAAAAGTACAATATTTTAATCACTTCAAATAATCTTACCTAGTTAAGCACCTCAATATAGGGTTGTTTTTTTCCTAATATTTTTCCCTGGCCCTTTACTCATTTCATAACCTCAGAATATTTGATCAAAATAGCACACAGACTATTACATGCTGCTGGAACATGTTCTTTGAGTTCCTTGTAGATGTAAAGGACTTTGAAGCAAGGATTAATTCTTTCTATAGAGCATACTCATACTGCCTGAGAGGCAAAAGAGATGCATATAGATAGTATAAAGCAATGGAAAAAGCTTTATGTAAATTGAGTTAGGATTTTGAATTATATTCACTTAGAAAATAAGTGATTATGGAGGTCACATAAAAACTCTCAACTTCAGTTTTCTTAATCGTAAAATGAGGTTAATACTATAGTTTTTTTTAAGTAATTTTTATTTTTCCCTATTGTTTTTATATAATTATCAAATCAAATAAAAGAAATAAGCATTTATTAAGCTCCTACAATATGCAGGGAACTATGTTAAGCACTTCAGATGCTCCATTACTGTTGAGTCATTTCAGTCATGTCAGACTCTGTGACCCCAGCAGCAGCAGAGGCAGGAGTGGTGGTCGTTCACCTCTCATATTGTGGGAAAGGTTTCTAGATTGTCTCCATTACAGCTAATGTTTGTTTTTGGTTTTAAATATACTACCAGTCATTCTAAGAAAGTTTCCATTTGTTCCTTTACTATCTGGTAGTATTGTATTTTGTCAAAAAGCTTTGGGGGATTTTTGTTGTTTTTTTTGTTGACATGGTATACTATGCTTATGTCTTCCTAATATTGAACCAGTCATACAATCCTGGGTAAAATCCATCCTGAACATAGTCTATGATCTTTATGATATATCCCTGTAATTTCCTTACTAGTGTTGTATTTAAAATTTTTGTATCCGTATTCATTATGGAAATTGATCTACAATTTTCTTTCTATTTTTGCTCTCCATTCTTTAGGTATCAAAATATATTTGTGTCATAGAAGGAATTTGGTAGGACTCCATCTTTACCTATGTTTCAAACATTTTATTTGGTATGAGAATTAACTGTTCTTCAAATATTTGTAGAATTCATTTGAAAATCCATCTCATCCTTAGTTTTGGAAAGTGGCTGAAAAATCTGTAGTATATGAATGTGATGGAGTACTACTGTGGTATTAGAAATGAGGAAGGGGATGGTTTCAGGAAAAAAATGGTAAAATCTATATGATGATGCCAAGTAAAGTGAGTCATATCAGTACAATAATCTACACAATAGTAGCAATATTGTCAAGCTAAACTACTTTGAACGTATTAATAAGTCTGATCAACACAATCATCCATGACAATTCAGGACTTGTGATGAAAGATGCTGTTGACTTTCAGATAGAGAACCAATGAACTCAAAATACGTAGTAAAGAATTTTTTTTCATCTTTTTCTCATTTAAAAAAATTTTTTTTTGCAACATGGGTAATTTGGAAATTTGTTTTGTATGGCTATACAATATGTGTAACGGGTTTTGTTTCTCTTGCCTCCTTAATGGGTAGGAAAGAGTAGAGAGGGAATTTGGATAAATTAATTAATGGATAATTAAATAACTATTTATTATCCCCAAAAGAAATATAAATATTCTAAAATATTAAATAATATACCTTCCAATTTTTTTGTTTTAAAATTTGTAGATTTTGTACTCTAAAGTTGCTGAAACTTTAAAATGCACTAAGACTTTTGGGAGGGCAACTAGGTGGTACAGTCAGGAAGACCCAGGTTCACATCTGGCCTCAGTTCCTTACTAGCTGTGTGACTCCTGGGCAAGTCACTTTACCTCAGTTTCCTCATCTGTAAAAGAGCTGGAGAAGGAAATGGCAAACCACTCCAGTATCTTTGCCAAGAAAACCCCAAAGGGGATCGCTAAAAACAGCAACCCCAATGACTTTCTGTACTTAGCTTATAGGACTGTTGTGAAGAACATATGAGACAACATATGGAAAATATCTTGGCGATCCTTAAAATGTCATATAAAAACCAATTATCAAAGTTGTTTTTCTTTGCAATGTTGTGACTGTATAAATAATACTGTATTAAATAATTCCCTGTATAAATAATTCTACTGTATAAATAATTCTCCTGCTTCTCATTTCGGTTTGCATCAGTTCATACAAGTCTTGCAATGTTCCTCTAAAACTACCCCTTTCATCATTTCTTATTACAATAACAGCAATCTATGGCAGTCATAATTAATTCAACCACTCTCTAATTGATGGGCGTCTCCTTTTGTATCTAGTTTCTTTGCTATAAGGCCAATTTGAACAAATGTGAAGAGGTAGGCAAGTCTCAGATGAGTACAGCATTTCCCTCTCCTCCTGTGGACTAACCTGACTTACAGCCCAGGCCCTGATCTGAAGTTGCTTTGGCTTCAACAGCCATCACTAGGGAAGACTGAAAAAAGAAAGTATTCACTAAAGTCTTTAATACTATCTATGGCTCAACATCAAAGAGAGTTTTATCAATAGAAGTGACAATAAATAATAAAAATTATTATCTTCCTTATTATTGGGCCCTCAGGACCAGTAGGCCTTTTGATTGGCTCTATAGGTGAATTGTCCTATATATGCTATCTCCCTGTTAGAATGAAAATTCCTAGACAGGGGATATCTTGGTTTTTTGGCCTGTGTCCTCAGCACTGAGCACACTGCTTTACACAAAGTGAGCACTAAATAAATGCTTTTCCATTCATTCCATTTCATTCATGTGTTCTAGAAGTTTGTAAATTTGTATGTGTGCATATTTGTGTGTGTGTGTGTGTGTGTAAAGAAACAAATGCTCTCTAAGTCATCGTGATCTACTACTGAATCACTATCTATATCTTCAAATCTCTTATCCACAAAATGGTGGACACTGCTTGTTTTTTTCCTGACACTCATCAAGATATTGAAATATTTTGTGCTTATTCTGAGAATCATGACATACAAGCACAAGTCATTATTTACATTAACAGAAAAATACATACTGCCACAGTCTTCCATGACGATAAATAGTTCAGCCTGGAATTTAACATTTCAGACTAAACTTGACATCTCCGATACCACATATTTGAAAGGCTGTTAGGAACATTGATCTAGTGGGGAAATGATTTTATTCTGAAGGTTTGTACCATTACAGAGAGTTGGATACTAGTGTTTTGAAGGGGACCCTTGTTGTCCAGGAAAATATTATCTAGAATAAGGCATTGGAAGGTTGAATTATTTGATGCAGCAACACCATAGTTATTTCATAGACCCATTAATATCCCCAATTCCAGTGAATCACATAATGTTATGTTTTCCCCCCTTTCTAAATTTTTGTTATCCCCTTCGACCTATGACTAAAGTTTTTAGACTCATTTTCAATGGAAAGAATCCTCATTTTCTGTTTCTTTCCCCTTGGAACATTCCTACTCCATCCCTATTCCAAAGATACACCATCTTTTGACCCTGTAAATATTTGGAGAGACCTCTACATGAACCACCATGGACCCTTAGGGATCCCTAGATCCCAAATTAGGTTAAAAATATTAATCTGTAAAGCCATCTGAGGTTATGAGAAATGATGTCTGATACAATTCTGTCACAGAAAGAAAGTGCATACTTGTGGGAAAGGCACTAAATTTGGCATCAAGGAACCTGAATTCTCATTCTGATTCTCCTATCATATGCCTTGGCACTTTAATTCATTTTGCCTTTGCTTCTCACTTTACCTTTCAGAGATGCTGAAATGTTAAAGGAAACATTTTTAACTTCTATATGCTGGGCTAAAATTACTTCATAACTTTCTCTAGCCTTTCCAGTTTTCTTACTCCTTCCTCACGTCTCCCCTTCCCATTTACTTTGGGAACTAATGACATTGGCCTCTTTTCTGTTCCTTTAACATGACATCAATTTCCCTAGGCCAGGAATTTTTGTTGGCTGTCTCTCATGGATGGAACTCTGTCTCTTCTGCTTCATATTCTCCTCCTGGCTTCTCTGTGTTCCTTCAAGTCCTCTCTAAAATCCTACCTTCTACAGGAAGCTTGTCCCCATTTCCCTTAATGCTACTTACTTCCACCTATGGATTATTTCCAACTTACTTGGACATTGTTTGTAAATAGGTGTTTGCTTATCGTCTCCCCCATTAGATCCTTAGCTCTTCTAGAGCAAGAACTGTCTTTTGTCTTTCTTTGGATTCACAGTTATTAGCACATTGTCTCCCATATAATAGGTACTTAATAAATGTTACCAGATTTATGGATTGACTAACTTGAGCCACTGGAACTATTCTGTAATGCATCAGTAGAACCATAATGACCACAAAATGGGTAGACTGGTTTGTATTCAATCTAGTGTGATGATCAGAAAACCCCCCGAAGAGACTGAAGTAAAACACTAATTTTATAAGGATCATTATATATATAATGGCACAAAATACTGAACTGTTCTTTGTGATCTTATTTGTACATGAAAAATACTACATACAAGATACAGATGTATTTGTAATGTGATACACACACATTCAGGTAGCAATATTCAAACTAAAGTGTGAGTGTGTGTATACATATACATGCATACATGCATACACATGTGTGTATGCATGTATACACACACAGACACACACTCACTCTTTAGTTTTCCAAGCTGAGAAACTAGATTTTATAATTCAGTCCAGATATTGTTAGGCTTTTAGGAACTAATTCATCCTGACCAAACTGATAAAAAAATAAGAATGAAAATGTATTTATTTTAATGACAAATACTATACCTAGAAAGGCAGAACGTTATTTGTAAAAAATAATCCTGAATGTGAAGTCAAAAAAACTTGGACTCATCCTTTACCTCAACATTTTACTAGTTTTGTGACAATCAGCAAACAACATACCATTTTTTGAAAGTCAGTTTCCTCATTTGTAAAATAAGGGAGAAGAACAACTATGTATGTTATTGAACTCACTGCATTGTTATAAGGATCAAATGGGAGAATTATGCAAAGCCCTTTTATAACAGTGGTAGTAGCAGCAGCAGCAGCAGCAGTAGTGGTGGTAGTAGTAGTAGTAGTAGTAGTAGTAGTAGTAGTAGTAGTAGTAGTAGTAGTAGTAGCAGTAGTAGCAGTAGTAGTAGTAGTAGTAGTAGTAAGTAGTCTTAGCAGTGATTATAAAAATAACACAGCTGCTGAGATGACTAAAACACTCGCGGTCAGTCAAAGTATTGTGTTTCAAACTGAGAAACCTATTTAGAAAACCGAATGAATACTAGAAAGCTATTCAGGTTACCCACAGAATAAGAATACAGGAAACTGGATTGTTTTACTAGAAAGGGCCCTTGAGCCTTTTAATGTCTGAAGCATTCTCTACCACTTTTCTTCGTTTTCTTTTCTTTTTAAATTTATTACTCCTATATATGACGACAAGGTCAATTTGGAGGCGCAGATAGGGAAACATAAATAAAAGTGAATGTCTCCCACTGTCAGCAAGAAGAATATAGATTTCCTATACAAACATATCGACTCTTCTCATTACTTAATTCTCTTTTTTCCGAAGAAGCTCAAAAGGTTTTCTTGAGCTTAATGGAATATGTAATAGATTTTAAAGTAGTTGGAAGAGTTGGGTTAATAATAATGAAGACTAACATCTATATAGCACTAGTATGTGCCAGGCACTGTGCTTAACACTTTACAATTATAATTTAATTGATCCTCACAACCTAGAGAGGGCCATTTTATAGATAAGGAAACTGAGGCAGAATTTAAGTGACTTGTCCAGGGACACACTGCTAGAATTTTAACTCAGGTCTTCCTGACCCAAGCTGGGCATTCTGTCCACTATACCACCAAGTTGCCTAGTTTAAATGCCACCTCTGCTTTTTATAACCTGTGTGACTCTGGGCAAGTCCTTTAACTTCTCTGGGCCTCAGTTTCCTCACATAAAATACTGAAAGGACTTGTCTAGACTCTAAATCATGGATAAGCTCCCTGCCAACTCTAATTCCTATGACCCTAATGTGAATCTTGTGGTCTGATCCACCCTTTGCCTTATTTAGTAAGTCATCACTTCTGCTAACATTAGTAGCACAGATCTCTTGGGAATGGCAGACACTACCAAAAACTGTTCATCCATCAACCTGTCATCTTTGACAGTGGCTTAGCAGTCCATAAAAAGTATCTGAAAAGAGCTGCGCAATAGTCAATCCAAGTCCCAGAAGGTTCAGACACTAGGTCAATAAAGACAAAAAAAGAGAGACAAAAAGAAAAGTAATGGAGGAGGTTGGTTTCTGTTTTGGTTTCGTTTGTATTCTGCCTTTCTGAATGTCTATTCTTCATCTGTAAAATGAAGGAACTGGACTAGATGATCTCTAAAGTACCTTTCAGTTCTAAAACCTTGATCCTATGATCACTCCAGCCTCAGCTGGGGGTGTTGGAGGCTGTTGTCATGTTGTGAGTTTGACTAGGATATGGATTGAGTAGTAGAGATATACTGTTTTAAGTAACAGGTGATCTAAAAATGTTAAAACCTAAAAGAATGTCTTTTTGGTGCATCCACTGTAAATGGAATGTATGCTAAAAGATTTAGCTTAGTCTAGGAAATAAATGAGTAAATGATGAAGCACTTCCTCTTAATAGAAAGGTAGGAGACAAGGGTATGGAAATGCTGTATATGCTGTCCTATGAGGTTAATAGTTTGGCTTCTTTTGTTAAAAAAGATTCATTCTATTGTTTAGCATGGGAAATATCAGGGTATGACTATATAGTAAAAACAAAATGTATCTATAAAACAAAAATAAATGAAAGATACAAACTCTAGGGCAGTGGGGGGACGGGGAGTTCTTAATTAGAGTCCCTGGATAGATTTTAGGGAGTCCATGAACTTAGATGGGAAAAAATGCATCTGTATTTTCACTAACTTCTCATCGAAATTTAGCATTTCCTTCCATTATAAAAGTAGGAAACAATATGGATGAGTTCATATGTTTCAAAAAATTTCCAGAGAGGTCCATCACACATGCACATGGTTAAAAGCCCTTGATGTAGGGCCAGGTAAAAATGCCTCACTTTATATATATATATATTTCCTGACAAAACTTTCATTCCTCATATGCCACAGAAAACTAAGTCTGTGCTCAAAATGCTTGATTTACTGAATCATCTAAATTAGTGGAGTCAAAAGTAATATTTTGTCATGATTATCCTTATTATAAAGGGTTATAAAATGAAAATACAAAAGAAACTGGCTAATTATTCTGATATAGTTATGTCTCTGCGACTGTCACTATCATTTACTATTATTACTATATTTATCCATTGAAAGTTAATAGTTATTAGTAAGGCTAATAAAATTTTTCTTGACATCAAATTAAGATTTTGTTTCATACTATTTTTTTATACCATGACAATTAAAAAACTATGAATTCCTGGTATCCCTAACCCACTTACATTTTGCATGATCACTGAACTATGTAATGCGCTTTTTTTCCCTATCGTTTCAGCTTGCTTTTTAAGAAAAAAAAGAAATTTCCACATATATGTATATTTATATACACATATGTATGTATATATTTTTTTTTCCTTTAAGTGCTGGGGGGGAGCGTGTGTTGAAGATAAGACTTTTGTAAATGGCATTAGCCATGGGTGACAGCCATCTAACTATTATACTCCAGTAGGCTGATGGGAAAGATTTGAAGTAAGATTTTACAGTCTGCAATTCCCCATTTACATTCCTACCCTCCTCTGACTCTTTATGGACACAAAGGAAAATTTCTGCCCGTCAATGAATGCATGTCATGCTGTACAATTAGAACCCAGCGTGTCTCCATAACCTTCATTTTGCCTTCACTTCCTTTTCTCCCTTAGTATAAGATGACTCCAAAGTCTCTGTTTCTCGTCTAGGGGGCTGGGATGAGAGCGGTGTCTGGTGTTACACAAAGGGCACGGATTGCATAACATGCCCCTGCCCTGACATAACAACGAACACAAACAACAGGGAGGGGCTCCAGGGGAACTTGTTTGGGGGGGGCGGGGTCAGGCGGGGAGGTGACCAGGTTTACGTGTGACCATGGATGGAGATGGGAAAGACAAGGGGAGGCTGGTCAGGGTGGGGCCACCTCTGAAACAGCGGACAAGGCCAAGAGAGACGTGGGCCAAGAGAGACGTGGGCCAGGAGAGACCTGGGCCAGGAGAGACGTGGACCAGGACAGACCTGGGCCAGGAGAGACCTGGGCTAGGAGAAGGGGCAGGAGGGGTGGAGGCTGCAGTGCCGGGGAGGGGGAGGGGCGGGCGGTGCCCCCGCGGGATAGGGGTGGGGCTGCACGCCAGTACCTGCGCGGGCTCCAGCGCCCCGGCCACCGGCTCCCCGACTCCGAGATGCTCCCGGAGAAGATGCTGGTAGCTCAGGCAGTGCTTCACGGCGGACGGCATGTTCCCCATGGCGGTGCTGCCGACTCTGCGGGCCGCCTGCCGCCGCAGCTGCCCTGGGGCGCAGGGCCCAGCTTGGGGTTGGTCCTGGGGCCCCTCTTCCCCAGCCCGAGCCTCGGGTCCGCCGCGAGCCCCGAAGGAGAAGCAGCCACCCAGCGCTGCCTCTTCCTCCTGCTGGGCAACCTGCTCTCACGACTGAGCATGCCCAGAATTATCCGTGCCAACCCCGCAGGTTCCCCTGTCACCTGCGAGGCTCATCCTTGGGGAAAATAGGGGAAAATTCGATTCAGGTCAATGGGACTCAGTTTAATGCGACTTCAAACAGTTATTAAGTGCTTCCTACGGGCATGGCTCAAGGAGTAGTTAATGTAGAAAAAGAGTTTCCTAGGAACACCGAAATTCAGGTACGTCCTCTGAACTAAGTGGAGTGTATCACGCTGGACAGATCCTTTCATTTCTAATCGCCCCCAGGAAACTGACTAGGAATGTAAATTGCAGAACTGTTCCACTTTGCCTTGGAGCAGGGAGTTCCTTAGATCTGTGAAATCACAGGTCCGGACCTCTGACCACAGAAAAAGTGCAAGTCCGTGTATATATATGTGTGTATATGTGCGTGTCTGTGTGTTTTTCTGTGTGTACCTGTGTCACATCTATTTCAGTATAAGTGATTTCATTTGTAATCCCATATATTGGGGTCCACATGATTCACCAGACTGACAAAGGGTCTGACCCATGCACATGCGGGAGCACACACAGGCACACACTCAGATTAGGAATCCAGGACTAAAAGAAGTAAAATGAATGAGGATGCCAGATCTCTGTCAGGCCTAACAATTGTAAAGCAATTGACTACTGAGGAGAAGGAGAATAGAGAATGATTTCAGATGAAACCTTCAGACACATTGAGAATTGTGGATGTGTCACAATGCTCGGACAAATGATGTACTTGACATGGGAGCACAAAGTTAAGGGCTCCAGATTTATGTACATACACAATAATACATCTATTATACATATAAAATACATACATATATACAATGGGCAGCTAGGTGGTGCAGTGGATAGAACAGCAGTGCAGGAGTCAGGAGGACTTGAGTTCAAATATGACCACTGTGTGACCTTGGGCAAGTTACTTAACCCCACTTGCCTCATGCTGTCATCTCCAGTCATCCTGATGAATATCTGATATCTGAATTCAGATGGCTCTAGAGGAGAAGTGAGGTCCGTGACCTGCACAGCCTTCCCTCACTCAAAACAAAGTCAAGTGTAAGACATGTCATTATTTCTCTGATGGCATGGTCTTCTTCAGCAACGAAAGACAAACACACACATATATACATTACAGACAAAGAGAGTTTTGTTTTAATTTTGTCTGATTCTTTGTCATCCCACTTGGGGTTTCTGTGGCAAAGATTCTAGAATTGTTTGCCATTTCCTTCCACAGCCCATTTTGTAGATGAGGTAATGAGGCAAACAGGATTAAGTGACTCACCCAAAGTCTTGTAGCTAGTGTCTGAGGCCAGATTGCAACTCAAGAAGATTGGTCTTCCTGACTTCAAGGCCAATACTCTAGACAATATGGCAAGTAGTTAATCTATGTATGTATGCATCTATGTATGTATGTGTAAACACATTTATATGTGAACATTTATGTCTATATAAACGTGTGTGTGTGTGTTGGACACCTTGCTAGCTTCAAAAGGCCACAAGTCAAAACTAAAGCAGAGGGAGAGTTAATGCACAACTTTCTGTTCTCAGATAACTATGTGCTCAATGCTGAGGCTGAAATGCAACAGAGTATGAACCAGTTCTCTCTTTTGTGCAAATATTGACCTCACAATTAACATCAAGAAAACAGGGGTCCTCCACTATACAGCACTGCACCATCCATCCATGAAACCATCAGTTACAGCAAATAGAGAAATTTTGAATTCTGTAGTTAAATTCACTTATCTTGGCATTATACTTTCCAAGGATGTACACATAGATAATAAGATTAAAGTATGCATTGCCAGAGCTAACCCAGTGTTTGTGTGGCTGCAAAGGAAAGTATGGGAGAGAAGAGGTATTAGGCTGTCTACCAAACTGAAAATCTACAGAGCTGTTGCGCTGTCTTCATTGTATGCCTGTGAAACCTGGCATACAAGTATAGTATACTAGTGCCATGCCAGGAAACTGAATTGCTTCCATTTGAATTGCTTTAGAAAGATTCTGAAGTTAACCTGGCAAGATAAGGTGCCAAACACCAAGGTCTTTTATCAAGCTAAATTGCCAAACATTCAGATTCTACTGCAAAGGTACGTTTGCCTAAATTACTATTTTATGGAGAGCTCACACAAGGCAAGTATTCACACAGAGGTCAGAAAGAAGTGATAAAATGATATTTTCAAGGTCTCTGTGAAGAACTTTGGAATTGATTATGAGAGATTATGGAAGACACTGGCACAGGACAGCCCAGTATGGCATTCTGATATCAAACAATACATTATGCACCGTGAGAAAAGTAGAATTGCAGTAGCTCAAAAGAAATGTGAGATGCACAAATTTAGAGACATCTCCATTCCAAATGTTCATACGACTATGACAGAACCTTCTGAGCTTGTATTGGTCTGATCAGACGGTAGAACAAAATGGACATCGACCCTGACATAGTGATGTCATTTGGGTCCTCTTCAGTTATGAACAACAACTATAGATATACATACACAAGTTTCTGTAAGTTTCTGTTGGTTAACAGATACATGTCTATCTCAGAGGCTCCAGGATTTAACAATAAAACCACAGAATGGATGAAGAAAAGGATATGTGTGTTCCAGTCTAAGGAAAGCAGTTCCTTGGTATGCAGAATGAATATAGTGAGGACATACTATACAATTACCTTCCTGGCTAGGGAGAGGAAATTACCTGCTGCTCAACTGACATTTATGTCTTCTGCTCTTGCATGGCTTTCCCCCGTCCCCTCAGCTCCTGAATCTGTTGCATGTATTTCTCAATAACATAGCCCTGAAGTTTACCAGAATTTGATATTTAACTGCGTTCAAAGTAATATCTGATAACATTTTAGTTTTTTACTGT
This sequence comes from Notamacropus eugenii, assembly GCF_028372415.1. Classification (NCBI taxonomy): domain Eukaryota; kingdom Metazoa; phylum Chordata; class Mammalia; order Diprotodontia; family Macropodidae; genus Notamacropus; species Notamacropus eugenii. The sequence continues at coordinate 123,224,871 of NC_092873.1, forward strand.
TTCTATCCATCCTCTCTGTCAGCACAAATGAGCTTTAGTTTATTTTTTTTGTCTTTCCACTTCTCAAACTGAATTGAATTTCTAAGTGACACTAATTCAAGTCATACAATAAAATGCTATTCTGTCCTCAGCCCTTAATTTCTCCAAAATGCCAACCATTTCCAACTCTTATCTATATTAGAGTCTCCAAGAGATCTGGGAATCAGTACTTCTGTTGAAAACAAATCGCCTCTTATCTTCCCTGCTTTCTTTCTACAAGCAAGCACACAAATATCTCCAGGGTAATTTAGAGGACCCTGGAATCGCTCAGATGCAAGGACTGGCTGAGGAAATCATTAGGCAGTTTCCCACAGAGCAGGGACATCTCAAGCACTCCATTATTCTTCCATTTAATATAATAAGCAATTTTACAGATCTTCAGAAAAGAAGGAACCTCAACAACCTAGTCTTGCACCCCATACCTAAAATATTAATCTACTTGGCAACAGTCTCCACAGATGATCATCCAGTCTTCCCTTGAAGAATTCCAGTAATGGGCAAACTATCATCCAAGATAACCCATTTCACTATGAGTCAGCTCTCATTACCAGATTTTTTAAACAGATTAAGTGAAAATGTGCCTTGTTGTAATTCTCACCCTTTGTTCCCAGTTCTGCTTTTTTGAGATCAAACAAAACAAATTTGATACATCTTCCAAGTGAGAAATCTTCAAAAGTTTAAAGACAGATGTCACATCTTCCTTCTACCCTCCAAATCCTGCTCTACTTACCAATTCTGCACAATAAATATCCCTAGTTCCTTCATGCCAGGTTTCAAAAGTCTTATTGAAGATCTCTAGCTTGCCAGTGATCTCTATGAAACATGGTGTACAGACCAGAACTCAATATTCCAAAGGAATGCTGACTCCACTATAAAACAATGACTTACAAGTTGATAGATATTTAACTTCTTTTTTTTATTTTTATTTTATTTTTTTAATTAATTTATTTAACTTTTGACATTCATTTTCACAAAATTTTGGGTTCCAAATTTTCTCCCCATTTCTCCCCTCCCCCCACCCCAAAACACCAAGCATTCTAATTGCCCCTATCACCAATCTGCACTCTCTTCTATCATCCCTCCCTTCCTTTGTCCCCATCTTCTCTTTTGTCCTGTAGGGCCAGATAACTTTCTATACCCCTTTACCTGCATTTCTTATTTCCTAGTAGCAAGAACAGTACTCAACAGTTGTTCCTAAAACTTTGAGTTCCAACTTCTCTTCATCCCTCCCTCCCCACCCATTCCCTTTGGAAGGCAAGCAATTCAATATAGGCCATATCTGTGTAGTTTTGCAAATGACTTCCATAATAGTCGTGTTGTGTAAGACTAACTATATTTCCCTCCATCCTATCCTGCCCCCCATTGTTTCTATTCTCTCTTTTAATCCTGTCCCTCCCCAAGAGTGTTGATTTCTAATTGGTCCCTCCTCCCATTGCCCTCCCTTCCATCCTCCCCCCCACCCTGCTTATCCCCTTCTCCCCCACTTTCCTGTATTGTAAGATAGGTTTTCATAGCAAAATGAGTGTGCATTTTATTCCTTCCTTTAGTGGAATGTGATGAGAGTAAACTTCATGTTTTTCTCTCACCTCCCTTCTTTTTCCCTCCACTAAAAAAGTCTTTTGCTTGCCTCTTTTATGAGAGATAATTTGCCCCATTCCATTTCTCCCTTTCTCCCGATATATTTCTCTTTCACCACTTAATTTCATTTTTTTAAGATATGCTCCCATCCTATTCAATTCACTCTGTGCTCTGTGTGTGTGTGTGTGTGTGTGTATGTGTGTAATCCCACCCACTACCCAGATACTGAAAAGTTTGAAGAGTTAAAAATATTTTCTTTCCATGTAGGAATGTAAACAGTTCAACTTTAGTAAGTACCTTATGCCTGCTCTTTGCTGTTTACCTTTTCATGCTTCTCTTCATTCTTGTGTTTGAAAGTCACATTTTCTTTTCAGCTCTGGTCTTTTCATCAAGAATACTTGAAAGTCCCCAATTTCATTGAAAGACCATTTTTTTCACCTGAAGTATTATACTCAGTTTTTTCTGGGTAGGTGATTCTTGGTTTTAGTCCTAGTTCCTTTGACTTCTGGAATATCATATTCCATGCCCTTCCATCCCTTAATGTAGAAGCTTCTAGATCTTGTGTTATCCTGATTGTATTTCCACAATACTTGAATTGTTTCTTTCTAGCTGCTTGCAATATTTTCTCCTTGACCAGGGAACTCTGGAATTTGGCCACAACGTTCCTAGGAGTTTCTCTTTTTGGATCTCTTTCAGGCAGTGATTGGTGGATTCCTTGAATATGCCCTCTGGTTCTAGAATCTCAGGGCAGTTTTCCTTGCTAATTTCATGAAAGATGATGTCTAGGCTCTTTTTTTGATCATGGCTTTCAGGTAGGCCCATAATTTTTAAATTGTCTCTCCTGGATCTATTTTCCAGGTCAGTTGTTTCTCCAATGAGATATTTCACATTATCTTCCATTTTTTCATTCTTTTGGTTTTGTTTTGTGATTTCTTGGTTTCTCATAAAGTCATTAGCCTCCATCTGTTGCATTCTAATTTTGAAAGAACTATTTTCCTCAGTGAGCTTTTGAACCTCCTTTCCCATTTGGCTAATTCTGCTTTTGAAAGCATTCTTCTCCTCATTGACTTTTTGAATCTCTTTTGCCAATTGAGTTAGCATATTTTTCAAGGTGTTATTTTCTTCAGCATTTTTTTGAGTCTCCTTTAGCAAGGTGTTGATCTGCTTTTCATGCCTTTCTTTCATCTCTCTCATTTCTCTTCCCAGTTTTTCCTCCACCTCTCTTACTTGATTTTCAAAATCCTTTTTGAGCCCTTCCATGGCCTGAGCCCATTGAATATTTATTTTGGATGTGTGGGATACAGAAGCCTTGACTTCTGTGTTTTTCCCTGATGGTAGGCATTGTTCTTCCTCATCTGAAAGGGAGGGAGGAATTATCTGTTCACCAAGAAAGTAACCTTCTATAGTTTTTTTTTAATTTTTTTTTCCCTTTTCTGGGCATTTTCCCAGCCAGTGACTTGACTTCTGAGTTTTCTTTCCACACCCACCACGCCTCCAGATCCTCCCAGCCAGCACTTGGGGTCTGAGATTCAAATGTTGCTTCCCAGCCTCAGGGCTTGGGGCGGGGGCGGGGCTGCTATTCAGTGTGAGATTAAGTTCAGGGGCTTAGGTGGGGGCAGGGGGTTTATGTGGAGACCTTCAACAATGAATCTGGGTTCCTGCCTGCTTGGGGAGCCCCTGTCCACTGCCGCCCCGCTGCTGCCTCCCGAGGGGGCCTGAGTTATGGGGACCCCCCACTCCCCTCTCAACCAGCCAAAGAGACCCTCTCACAGACCCTTGTCACCTGTGGGTGGAGGGACCTGCGCGGCCACTGGAGATTCTGTCCCTGAAGCCTGCTAGGATCTGCTCCTCTTGGTGATGCTTGGCCAAGGCAAGGCTGGGCTCTCCTCCATGTCCAGTGAGTGATGGACCTTTTGCATCAGGTTTTCAGGTCTCTCTGGAACAGAAATCTCCTCCACTCCATTGTTCTGTGGCTTCTGCTGCTCCAGAATTTGTTGGGAGTTCTTCTTTACATATATTTTATGGGCTGTGGGTTCGGAGCCAGCTTATGTGTGTCTTTCTGCTCCACCATCTTGGCTCCTCCCCCCCCAGATATTTAACTTCTGATGCAACTACAAGATCATGTCACTGTACTTTTCAAAAAATCTTCAGTGGTTCCCTATTGCCTAAATTCCTTAGCTTGGCCTTGAAAGTCAGTCATGTTTATTCTCATTTTATCTGCCTCAAGTAATCTTAAACACCTGTTAAACAATTATTCATTCTTCCAGGATGTGCCCCATGCTTTCCAGCCTCCCAATTACCTTTTCTCTGTGCTTATAATGCCTTCCCCTCATTTTCATCTTTTGATTCCACATATTTCTTGGGACTCAACTTAATTATTACTTCCTTAGTGAAACCCATTCTCTCAGCTGGTAGTGAATAAATGAACAAAAAAATTATTAAGCATTACAATATGCCTTGTTGTTATTGTTCAGTCATGTCCTACTCTTCATGAACCCATGTGGGGTTTTCTTGGCAAAAGATACTGGAGTGAGCTGTCATTACCTTCTGCAGCTCATTTTACAGATGAGGAAACTGAGTCAAACAGGTTAAACGATTTGCCCAGCGCCACACAGCTCATGAAGATGAGTTTTCCTGACTCTAGACCTGGCACTCTATCCACTATACCACTTAACTGCCTACAATGTACATTTATGTAATGCCTAATATAGTCCAGGGATGTGTTGAATGCTTTTACAAATAGTATTTGATCATCATATTAACCACATGAGGTAGGTGGCATTATAATCCTCATTTTATAGTAGAGGAAACTGAAGCAAACAGAGGTTAAGTGACTTACCCGAAGTCACACAGTTAGTAAATGTCTAAGGTCAGGTTTGAACTCAGGTCTTCCTGACCTGATGCTCCACCTACTGCACCACTAACTACCTCAGTATGCTAAGTGATTGCCTTTATTTTGTATATTAATTTATATTTTATCAGTTACACCTCATGTAGAATAATTTAGATTATTTTGTTTATTCATTTACAGGTATTAATTTCACTCTACTTGATTGTAAACTCCCTCAGATCAAAGATCACATAGACTATATGGTATGTGTTTTCAAAAGAATGAAACATCTAAAAGAACTTATTTTAAAAAGGCCAAGGTCTCACTGCATCCTGGGCCATGTCCAGTCATCCTAATCTATATCTGGCCACTGGACTCAAATGGCTCTGGAGGAGAAAATGAGGCTGATGAATTTGCACGGCCATCTTTCATTCAAAGCAAAGTCAATTGCAAATCATGTCTTCATCTCCCTGATGTCACAATCCTCTTTCAGAACAAAGGACAAACAACATAGCCACTACCACAACCACAAAACCTAAAATATACTAATAAATACTATGCTCTCTACAACTCCTTGCTTGCTCACTGCCCACCCCTACACCCCCCAACCATACTAAAAATAAGTGTGAGACGGTGGTAGGGACAATGTAAGGGATGATCAATCAATCAATAAGCATTTGTAAAGTTCCTACCATGTGCTGAGTGACTAAGGAAAAGAAAAGTTGTGTCATGGGGTATACTTCAGGCAGAATGACATCAATAATAAAAAAAGCTAACATTTATAAATTATATATTAAGGTTTGCAAAATGACATTAAATATATTTATCTGATCCTTACATCAGCTTTATGAAATACATGCTGTTATCATCCTTAATTTTCAAAGTCCAAGAGAGGTTAAGCGACTTGTTCACAGAGTCATTTGTCTGTTAAGTATCCTAACCAGGATTTGAACTAAGCTCTTCTAGAATCCAAGTCCAGTACCCAAGATACAATATTAACTAGGAAGGAGCATTTATTTGAAAACCGTATGATTGCAAGGCGTAACTCAAATCATCTAATTATTGGGCACTCAGGAATTTAAAATTCTAATGTAGATTGTAATTTGTAATTACTATTCAATTAAGCACTGACTTAAAAATTATTGATCTAACTAAGTCTGTATTCCTGCTCCAGAAAGAGATAGCTACTTTTCTTTTTTTCTACTTTCTGTGGCATCAATTACCATGATGGACCTATTACATAACAGTTTTAGAGCTTTGCTTTTCTTCTAGTAATTGATTTTAAAAGGTGAGCTCAGTACTTGAAATTTTTTTTTTAGAAAGGAAAGAAATATACCAGCAGTCCAATGCTTTCAAGGATCACATCAAATAATACTAGAAATCATATTAAATTAAATCTCTCAGCCTCTTCCAGAAGATTTCCTCTAAGATATATCAGTTTTTAATAGAATTGGACACAGATCTCTTTAGATAAAATCTTTAATTCATACTCCATTTCAAACAGGAAGAGGATGCCAGAAAATTATACTGACATGCCCTGCCATATATCATTAATTGGTTAGGTGAAATGACTTTACATGGAGCAATTATTTCCAATGTTATAAATGGATGATTGATTGACAATAGAGAAAGCATTCATAATGTGAGGTAAGATATAATATGTTCATGATTTCAGTTTGAAATTCTATTGGTCAAGATAGTATTATGCGGGTTATAACCCACTGCAATAAACTTCAGTGACCTGTTTTTGCCTTTAGGATAAAATATAAGACTTTCTGTTGCTTTTTAAAACACTTCAGAACCAAATGACAATGTATGTGCCCTTTATAAACTGGCACCTACTCATAATGCTTCTTCCCATTGTCCTCTGGCTAATCTGAACATTTTTCCCCTTTGGAATATTTTAGTAATCCATGGTTCATAACCATATGACATCACCAGATAAATCCAAGTTGTGCTTTTTTTTTTTTATATTTTTGTTTTAGGGAGAAGTTTGAGTCTGTCAAAAGTACTACTTATTTCCTCTTCTTCTTCCTTAATTCTTTCTTCTTCCTGTAATTCTTCCTTCTTTTTCTTCATTCTATTCTTCCATTTAGATAGTGAGCCCAGTTTATTGTCCATCCACTTTCTACCTGCCCCAGACATTAATACAAATGGGCCAGTGTTTTTGATTGTCCATCCAGCCCCATATTAACAATTAGCCCCTTGGTCTTTCCTGCACTGGTCGTCAGCCCAAATTAGCTTGAACAATTATAGATCTCATTTAGGGACTCTGAAATGTTCCTGGAGTTAAGGCAAACAGCACATCATCTGTAAATTAAAGCATCTCTGGTACCTTGTTATCTATGGGGAGTAATTTGTCCTTTTACAATGAGTTCTGAATTATGTGTCCTCTATGAAAATGTTGCACAGTTTTAGTGAGCGGAATTGTTCATGTGTCAAACATAATTATCTTTTTTAATGACTTTTCATATAATTTTATAAACTTTTATGTTTTATATATAAAGGAGTTTTATATAATTTCTAAATATACAAAAATGTGTTGTCTATATACACATTGAATAAAATACTTTTTATATAGTCAATAAATGATAAGCATAATAGGATATTATATTTTCTTTATGTTTTAATCAACTGTGAAACTGTAAATATGTGTGGCATGCTATTTATTATTTCAGAGCTCATACCTGTTCCCTTCTCATATTTTCATCAAGGGCTCCTTTGAAAATTATGTGGATTCTTCTTACGAAAAAAGATTATAGAGATGAGAAAATTGGATCTTTACAGCTTTGCCCTAAAGCAAAGGCCCATCATTTTGACATATATGTTCTTTCAGTGATGTCATATTCCTATGAATAATGAAACATGATAGTCTTCAAAGGATTAAAGGTAAGAGTGACCCAAAGGGTAATGGAGAAATAAAGGTTGGGAATAGGAAGGATGCAACACATTATGAATAATGAATTATGATGAAGTCTAAACTATGTCATCAAATAACTGTATGATGAAAAAAATAATTTGAGATGATCATATGGCAAGAACACGAGATAACCAGTCTCCTTTGTGCTATTTCAGGAGATGACATTTGACCTGAATCTTAAAGGAAACTAGCAATTCCAAAAATTAGAATTTGTGAGACAGAACATTTCAGCCACGGGGAATATCTAGTGAAAAGATATAGAGGCAAGAAAGGCAGTTTTGTATGTAAGGATCAGAAAATCCCTTATTATTACATTTACAACCACCCAATGAAAGTGCACATACATAAGGCTATCAGCACATTAGTAGACCCCTAGGGAAAAATGTGAAAGGTCATGGTCAAGAGTCAATCCAAGATAAGCAGGGATGGATGGGTTTTGATCTGCTTTTTTGGTATCAAGCTCAGAAAGAAAGAGATCCCTGTGGGCTATACATGGAATTAGAAAATCAAAAAACCAATAATATCTACGTTTTATTATATTTTTATTCATTCAAAAATTTCCAAATTATATATTAATCTGATTTAGCTTCATTGAAATCCTATGTGGTCAATGGGTCTCAAGTTTAATACTTCCAAACATCAATGGGGAAATGCTCACATTGATGAGACAGCAGAGCCAGGTGAATATTAAAGAAAATAGCTGAGTGATTGGGTTACTAATAGCCACTTGTTTGCCCTTTAAGAGTGTGTAACAATGTCCATAAAATTTTCCCATTCATTTTCATTTAGTATCTTTTTCCTCTTTCAGATACCTTGAGAAATTTATCCTTCATTTCCTTAAAGCTGTGTCATCCATTATGAGCATTTTATGGGATTCAGATATTTTTCCCATCTTTAAAAAAACATTTTGTCCCAATTCTCCATCTTACGTAGCACATCAGAGACCAATACTGAACTTTAAATGTGGTTACTATTCTGGAATTGATGAAGAAAGTAGTGTATTAGAAACATTTTCGTATTTCTTTTTTCCGTTTAACCCCTCTTTTTTGGCCTTCCCTCCAATTCCTTCCCTTAATTGAGTTTCATACCAAGTTTTCTACAGCTGCCAAAGTTTTTCCTAGCTGTATAACTGCCCCACCCTTAACCCCCCACCTAATAAATTCTGGTCTCTCCCTGAAGTGGAGATTACCTCCGGGATCAAATATAAACTCTTCTGTTTGGCATTTAAAGTTCTTCACAACCTGGCCATCTTCCAACTTTTCGAATCTTACATTCTGCTCCCATCTATTCACTCTATGATCCAGTCTTACTGGCTTACTTGATGTTCCTTGGACACAAAACTACATCTCCTGTCTCCCTACTTCTCACTGGCAATTCCCCATTCCTGAAATGGTCCACTTCAATATACCTAATACTTAGGATCCCTGGCTTTCTTTAAGACTCTGCTCAAATGCTACTTCCTACTTTCCTCGGTCCCCCTAGCAGTTAGTGTGATGCTCCTTAAAGTTACATTCCATTTACTCTGTATTTATTTTGTATGTTCTAATTTGTATGTGTAGTCATATTTAGAATGTAAGCTCCTTTGGGTTAATGACTGGTTTTGCTTTTTCTTTGTATCTCTAGAGTTTGTTACAGTGTCTGGCACGGAGCAAACAATAACTGCTTCTTGATTGATATTTTTTCTTTCATTCTCACTTTTTAATGCAAGATGAATAATTTACCATTCTCTATAAGATTTTTGCAAATTCATTAGTTGCTGTTTTCTCTAATCATCAATTGTCTTTTATTATTAATTAAAACTGTCAATTATAATTATAAATATCAATTACTTATTGAGGAGGCTTAGTGACTCTTTGGTTTATCTCTTGGCTTATTTCATGTTAGTGAAACTCCCATTGAAAATGGTAGTATGTGTTGATATCTGACCTTTAATTCACTTCCCACTTGTTGAATTCCATAATTTGCTGACTGGTTGGAACTATATGAATATAATCCATTTCTTCTTTATGCTTTTATACTTTCTTCGAACTTGGCATTTGGTTGAATTATTTTATCTAACAAATCAGTGGTGGGATGACTGTACCCAAACAACCTATTCAGAAATTGCTGTTGTGAGAAAGGGTTTTTTTAGATGTTATCTGGCATTCACCATATTTAGCATCTCTTGACACTCATTTGAAAAACATTTAGGAGTCATAAATGTGAGGCTTTGTTGTAGTCTTCGACCATTTGGTATCTTCTATCTCTTAATGCTATATCATTTTCCAAACTATTTTCTCTGCTGTGCTTTCCTATTCCTCCTTTATAAGATCACCAAGTCATAAAGCATATGTAGATTTTATTAGGAAGTTCTAACGAACAACTTCTTTTCAAGTTCTTCATTAAATTTCTCTGCAATAAATATTGATCCACAAGTTGCTATTTTCTTCATGCGCTAATTTTTTGTATTTATGGATGCATAATGAAACTAATTCTATTTTTTTTCCTCTCCAACAAGGTAAATCAAATAATATTTCCTGTGAACCATTCATTCTCATTTATTTTCTAACTTCATTTTTAGTAAGAACGACAGTTTTGACCAGTTTCTTCAGTAGTCTGTTGACTAGTGAGTTACTGATCCAGTTTCTTACATTGAAAGTCACCATGCTTATGACAATATTCATATACAAACTAAAACTATATTTTTAATACCTTCTGTCCATTTTTAGAGCGCTTTGCCAGGGTTACTTACGAAGGAGAAAGGTGATGAACAGGATGAAGGGACAATTCATGTTATTCTTTGCTTCATGAGTTAACATGGCAAAAAAAAAATTCATCAGCAAAGGGCCAGCCTGTTTGTAATGAGGGCATTTATATCTATCTCTGAAGTTCTTCAGATACCAAGTCTTTCATCATGTCTCTACTTGAAGCCTTTCTAGTCAGGTAGAATGTGATGGAGCATACACTCCATTGGCACAAACTTAGAAAAAAACACATTTACTGTCCCTGCCACAATGAAACTAAGTCAGACTAATAGTTTTGTGGAGAATGAAATAGCTACAGTACCAATACCCATTTAGGTTGTCAACAGCAAAGAGGCCGCAAGGGAACAGTGGCATGGCAAAAAGGAGTTGTCGCTCTAATTCAAGTCCATATTATTTCACCTATGAATTACTGCAATAGATTCTAAAATGGTTTAATGGCCCTTCTATTTGTTATTCTCAGTGGAGTTCTTAATGGAGCAGCCTCATGGAAGAAATGTTGTTTAAATCCTTTGAAAAGTGAACATTTTGGTGTAAATAATTCTTTGCACAATTGACTGTTTCTCTTCTGATGATGATCATGATGGGGATTGCTAACATCTGTGTATTCATTTAAGGTTAACAAAACACTGTGTACATTACCTCCTTTGATCCCAAGAGGTCACACATGGCAGCTCTATTATTCCCATTTTAGAGATGAAGAAAATGAAGTTCAGAGAGGTTCAATCCAACTAGCATTTTTAACTTGCATACAAGGTATAATTCTAGGAGTCAAGAATATAAAATGAATAAAAAACCCCAAAAAGATAGTCCCTGCTTTCAAGGAGCATTTGTTTTAGTAAAGGGATTTAATGTGTTTAGAATTATAGGTTCAAAGATGTAGAGTACAAAATAATTTGAGAAGGATCTGGAAAGGAATTCCTGGAGGAAATAGTACCTGAATTGATCACTGAAAAAAGTTTGGAATTTTTTTTAAGTGAAGGTAGGAGTGAGGGAATACATTCCAAAAGCCCTGTGATAACAGATTATATGCTTAGTTAAAGGAGAAGCAGGTATGTCAATTTGTCTGGAATGCATAGTACATAAAGGGAGAAAATGGGAAATAAGATTTGAATGACAGGCTAGAACCAAACTGCAAAGAAGATTAAATGCCAGCCTTAGAACTTTATTGAATCCTTGAGTCAATATGGGATTACTGAATATCCTTTAGCAGGGAAATGTCAGGAGACAAATTTGTGCTTCAGGAAAATTATTTTGAGGACTCAGTATGTGCATATTTGGTATAAGCATGCATGGTGTGTATAAATAGAATATATCACATGATTTGTGAGGTCACAATCATTATACTTCAAAGCTCTTGTACTTCAGGATACAAAGCAGTATGGTAGGCACATTTCTCAGGATGAAATCACATCTTCTGATTCAAGCATTGGTAATTCCTGGTTGTCCCCCTTCCAGGGCAAAAGCAATGATCTTTCACATTTTTGTGATAGGCAATGTACAGGATAGCTGCCACTGTGACTAACTATATAAAAAAGTGACTGCTCTTACAATATTCTTTGCCATATGGTGGCCAGGTGAGCAGAGAGAGGGCATAGAGGGAAGAGATGTTGTGGAAATAGAACTGAAAAGACTTGGCAACAGATTAGATAGGAGCAGTGATTGCTGGTAAAGATTTGTTGATTCGTAGATCATGAACTGGGCTGACTACAATTAAAGGCACTACATGCCTTCAACTAGATGATACGATAAAGAGAGAGATGGACCTGGAGTGTGAATCTTGCCTCAGACAATTAGCAGTTATGTGACCCTGGACAAGACTCTTATGCTTTCAGCTTCAGTTTCCTCATTTGTAAAGTGAAGATAATAAGAGCACCTTATTCACAGGAGTTGCTATGAGGGTCATGTAAGCATGTGTGTCTGTGTATGTTTATACACATGCACACATACACATATGTGTATATACATACAATATATACATATGTATGCGACATGCTTGTGTATATATGTTAATATTAATATATTTATGTGTGAAAGTTTGAAAACCTTAAAACACCATAGTTTTCATTAATAAGTTTGGAGGAAGATGGATTTAGGTTCAAAGATAGTGAATTCCTCATAGATTATGTTGAGTTATATATAGAGAATTATATATGTTATAATTATATACATATATTATATAGTTTATAAATCAAACTTTACTTTCTGTATTTTATGAATTTATATATATATGTATGTATGTGTGTATGTGTTTGTATACACATCCACGTGGGGAAAGAGAGGGATTTTTTTTCTGTTTCCAAAGTGGGAATGGAGAAAAATTACACCAGAAATTACTTGAAAAGGCCAAAGAAAAAATAAATTGGCTGGAAAAATAGAGGCTGAAAGTGACCTCCATGAGTGTTCACATACCATCACAATTAATTGTTAAGTTTGGAGGTCCTGCTACCCATATTGAACATTACTGAAAGGCACACCATTAGAAAGAGGAAGTCAAACTCTTTGGCATAGCTTGAACTACTGGCAGCTATTCAGAACAGAAAAACTGGCTGAGTGTAAGACTGGAAATATATTTCTAAATATGAGCCAATTCCAATTGAAACAATTAACACATAATATAAAAAGCAAAGCCTGGAGAGGAATTTTTGTGTAACTATAGGGTGAATTATATGGCCTTTGAGGTGAGGCTGGAAGGGGAGAAATAATTCTAATGAACGTCAGTATTCTAACAGACTTGCTGTCTCATGAGTTTAGATTCTCCTTCTGCTGGTATAGGTAGTGACAAAAATTTGCTTTCTGCATTCTATGAAATTCCCTTGTCTATCCATGAATTATATAGAGAGAATTAACCTAATCTTCTCTGGGATTTTGACCATTTCATGTTTGCAACTCAAGATATACATGTGTTATCACTTCTTCTGAAAACATGACCTGCTTACATCCTTTTCTTTTTATAGTTGCCCTTAATAAAAATTTTCCCTTGCAAATCATCATTGTAAACATGACACATCCTACTTATGTGTTTTATGCATATTCCCAATGCCATTTGAGTCATCTGCAATTTTGATTTTTCTAAGGTCTAGATGTTCCATTATTTTCAATCATATAATATCAGCAAGGAAAAATTTAAATGAAAAAAAAAAAACAAAACCGAGTCAAGGGAAAAACAAAACTCTGAGTTAGTTGCAAAGGGAATAACTTTTGATCATCAAAAATGCTACATGGTTTCCTAAATTCAATTTAGACCCCTTTCCTCTTTCTGTTCAATTTTGGTCCCAGCTTACTATCAATTGCCCTTGAGTGTTGTAGTGATAGACTAACTCAATGAGCTGCTGCTCCAAAGGCATACCATAATCTAAATAATATACATTCTTCCTTCATTTAGTTTTGTCCATGCGGATAACTAAATTTCTTTTGTTGACTCTAGATATTATTGATTAGGGCCTTTTATCCCAAGGCTCTCTTTGCAATTAGCAAAATATCATTTGGAAACAAGAACAGCTGGAGGATATTACATACTCAATGAAGCTGTGCTATGCATAGTACATCATCTGCGACACTGGCAAGTACTTTGGTGGGTATAAGTCATTCTGTTTTGTGCCTTATTTGATAATGCTAATTAAAGTATCATTGATTAAAGATATCTTAGTGCTTGCCTCCCTAAGCAATATTTCATTACCTTAATGTACGCATGAGAGATCCCTTATTGAAGGAGAGCTTTAAGATGTTATTTTGCTCTGTCACTGTGGTCTCTGAAATGGGAGTTGTGGTCTGACCCCAAAAGATGTGCTGTCAAGTAATCAGAACATGGAAGAATGGTGCTTGTCTCAACCATATCTACCTTTATCACTCAAGCACTCCTCCAACCTGCCTTATTTTCCCTGTGCAAGCTCCCACCTTACTCATTCCTGAGTTGGAAATGAGTCCCTCAAGGAAGTTATAATCTGACTGATAACATAACATCCATAGTAGTAGCTACCTTGGTGCCCTGGGAAAACTCCTCTGTCCCACCTATCAACTCTATACTACAGCATGAATGTCTCCAAACAAGTGACTACTTAATAAGAGACCCACGTTTCCCATTTGATTTTTGTGTTGAAAAGAGTGATTGGTCAGGATAACTTGCCATTGAAGAGTTTTGATGTGCATTACAGACTAAAAAATCATCCTCTTTCCAAGTTTCTCTGTTACAGTTGTGCCATATCTTGTTTCTGCCTCCACATCATCTCACATACCTGTCTCATTCTCTCTGCTCACACAGTCAACACTGTATATTAGCCTTTTTAAAATCACCTCTCTCCTGATATATTGCAACATCTTTTGAACTGGTATCCTTGCCTTAAGTCTCTTCCCATTTCAGTCTGTCCTTCACAGTGCTTCCAAACAGAGGTCCCTAAATCACAGATCTGACCATATCACTTCTGAACTCAATAAATTCCAATGGATCTCTACTGACTCTAGTGTCACGTATCATTTCTTTTGTATTTCTCTTAATTTCTATTTTTGTAAGAGTTTTATAAATAAGTAAAATATACAGATGTTGGAGTATTTGCTCTTTTTCTTAACTCATGGGGTTGTGTTCAAAATTGTAGACAGTAGTTCTTTACTGGATGAGATGTTTTAAAAATAATTAACAAGCAATAAGTAATAATCATAAATTGCCTATACTTTCCAGTTTAAAAAAATCACAAAATATCAAATTTGGAATGTACCTCAATGCCCACCTAACCCAATATAATCCCAAATAGAAACCCTTCTAAAATATTCATCTTTTACTTGATCTTTAGTGATAGGCAAGCCTAGTACTTCAAAAGCAGGCTGTTTCACTTTTAAACAGCTTTAATCTGGTTCCTATTTCATATAGCTTTACTATCATCTAGCCCACAAGGGATTGAAGTAATGACAATGTTGAAGAGTTGGTCTAGTGTGTGAGAGAGAATAGGGGGAGTAGAAGCATAGAGAGCTTTAGTCTAAAAGTGAAATTTCAAAGTTTTGGATCTTGTAATTGCTATCATTTCAAGAGACAGTAAGGTCTAAGGTATGTAACCAAGTTAATGGGAGTCTGAAGTAGAATTCAAGAGGTTTAGGAAATGAGAGTCTGGTTGCTGGAGTTACTATCATCAATATAAATTTCCTGCCAAGGGATTTGGCAGAAAATATGTTGAGAAAGAAGACCATGGACAGGTGCTAATCTTGTTGCAAAAGAAAAAGTAACCTAGAGATTGCAAGATGATAGTAATGAGGGATGGGAAGATGAGACATAAATGGAAATTTTGGAAAAAAATTTGGGAAATGAAAGGACAAGAAGGGTAGTTATGAAAAATGGATGTAGTTATGAAGAATAAGGAATACACACACACATATATATACATACATTCAAAGATACACATATACATACATACACCCACCTACACCCACATATGTATTTGTGTGTCTGGGTGTGTATTCACGATTCATGAAGTAGAGTCAGAAGGGCTAAAAGGATTGTTCACCTGTGTAGAGGGTTACAAGGCAAGTGCTTAGGGAAATTCTAGGTTTTTCTATAAAATTAGTATGTAGAAGGAATGTTAGTTGAAAAGTTCAACAATGTAGGTGAGTTTAACAACAACTCATATTTCAACCTCACTTTAAGATTTACAAAGTGCTTTGTTCAGAACAATGGTATGAGATAGGCAGTAAAAAAGTTATTCATACTTTTTGCATGAGAAAAATTGAGGCACAAAGAGATAAAATCATTCATCTAAGTCACACAAGAGTGAATTATCAATTCAAATCAAAGTCCTCTGGAGTTTGGTTCTTTTTCCCCTAAAACATGTTGATAGTATAGGGAACATTCCAATAGCTACATAAGTGATCACAATTGCAATGGTACCAGGTAGCAGCAAAGATGATTTGAAAGGGAATGAGAGTTCAAGAGGAGGTAGTATAGAGATTTGACTTGTGCCTAAAGTGGTGAGACAGTATAGAATGTAAGCTTCTTGAGGACAGGGGCCATTTTCAAGTAATTTTTTTTTCATTTTGTTTATTTTCTTTTTTATCCTTAGTACCTAGCAAAAGTCCTTGCAAAAAGTAAGCACTTAATCAGAAGACAATTTAAAGTAGTATAAGTTAGATGGCAAGGGAAATAAAAATCATGTCATAGGAAGACTAATTAAAGGAAGGAGCAATACTGTTGTAATGGTAAATAAAATAGGATCTTTTGCTGTTTTTTGTTTTAGTATAATAAAGAAGTATAATGCCTCTGAATAATGTAGTTAAGGAGAATCTTTCTCACCTGTTATAGGGTCAGGGAAGATTTAGGAAGTTTCATGCCTTTTGTTAATGAGGCATTGGTTATCAAGGGATGTGATGCCCTCTGACTCTAAAAAAGTATATAAAGACTCTGAGGGTGAGGTTTTACTTCGGGGCTTAGTTTTTGTTAGAAGGTTTGGGTGCCAGATGAGGACTCTGGGAAGCTGCTTTCAGGAGCCCCCTAGCTTTGAGAACCCAGATGTCATGCTTCTGTCTCTGGTAACTATGGTCAGACAGTTGGAACTGTCTGTTAAATTATGGTCAGGCGGAGGAACTCATGTCTTGATTTTTTGATTTCTCTGTATTTTCTTTGAAGTTCAGGGTGTTGACTTCCTTGCACTAGGTGAATGACGTATGTACTTGGTTAAAGAAATGATACATGTGCTTGATTAAAGTGATTGTAAACCCCTTAAAAGTTGCCTTTCCTTTTATGAATGCAGATCTAAGAACCTGTGATAGCAGGCCCCCCATGTACTTTGAAGCCCTTACTGTTACAACTGCTTACTCTTAAAAAGACACAGAAGGAATATGTTGGCTGTTTTAAAAATATTTAAAGTAGTTATGTGGAAGAGAGACTAGAGTTATTCTGATTGGTCCCAGAGTAAACTATAGAAAGACAGATATCAGTTCAACATAAGGAAAAAACTTACCGTTAGATCTGTCTCAAAGTGAAATGGGTTCACTTGGTAGATAGTTAAGTTCCCTGTCAACAGGGGTCTTCAAACAGAAACTAGACCAGGGGTGGGGAACCTGTGGCCTTCTAGGTCCTTGGGTATAGCCTTTTGACTGACTCCAAGTTTTACAGAATAAATCCTTTTATTAAGGGGATTTTTCTGTGACATTTGGATTCATTCAAAGAGCCACACTTGAGGACCTAGCAGTTCACATGTGGTTTCAAGGTTACAGGTTCTCCACCCTAGACTAACATCTATGAGAGGTATTATGAAGGGTGCTCATCCTTTAGATTGGAATTTGACCCTCTGACTTCTAAGATCCCTTTCAATTCTATAAAACCCATGCCCATGCAAGCTAACTAAACATGGAGTTGATTAAAAATATTATTATGATGGATGTTGCCAGAGTTTACCATGAATATTAAAAATCAAGAAGTTTACACTTAAATATTAGGAAGAATTACAGTTTGATAAAGTTATTGACTCCAGACTGGAACTTATTGACCAAAACAATACTCCCATGTCTCAGAGCTTTGGGTGAGATAAAATGATAAGAGAGGATACCTCACTTATTGCTTTTTCTTCTAAGATGGTGGCCTAAAGAGTATTATGGTTAAAACAGGGAAAGAATCAGAAGTAGCTGAACTATTTATACTCTAATAGTGCTAAATGCCAAACTGGCTACTAGCTGAGGTGCCTACTAGAAAGGGATCAAAGACATGTATGGTGAGTCTCCAATAATAAATATGCCATAGAATTTTGGCAAGCCTTGCAGGGCTAATATACTCCAGCCTTAAACAAGGAAAAGAAAGAAAAGAAGGAAGGAAGGAAGGAGGGAAAAAGGGAGGGAGGGAAAGAGGGAGAGGAGGAAGGAAGTAACGAAAGAAGGAAGGAAAGAAGCTAAGAAAAAAGAAAGGATAGAAAGAAGGAAAGAAAAAGAAAAGAAAAAAGGAGAAAATGGAAGGAAAGAAGGAAAAGAAAAAGAAAAAAGGAAGGAAAAAAGAAAGAATTAAAGAAAACTTGATTACCAGTATTGATGATACATAAGAGGAAGCAAAACTTTCATCATCTCAATTTTATAGCAGAAAAATTTAGATAACTTTGCACATATGTTATGTGTAGCTGATCTAAATTGATGGGTTGAATAACACAATGTTTAAAAACATTCTGAAACTTTGGTCAATAAATCAAAGTTCCATTAACAATAGCATTGTTCAGCAACAGAGCATTCTTTATACACTATGTAATGAGGTCTACTTCACTAAAACAGGACCCCACCCCAAGTGATGGACACCTGGAACTAGATACTCTTGATCGGAATGAAAACCAAAACTACATCTCTCCAGATGTGCAACTGTATTTATGCTTTTATTAACTTAGTCATATACAAAAGATTTTTTGCCAAAAAATTATAAAACAAAGCATGAAAACATGGAATTTTCATTAACTGTTATTGCCTAATAGAGGTTTCCAACATGTACCCTTTTTTCCAAGATAAAACTTGAAAAAATTTCAATACCTATGACAGATGTAGTGGTTGTATTTGGAAAATATTCCTTTCAATTTTTCCATTCATTTTGATAGTTGATACAATAATGCCACAGTTTGGGATACTATATAGAATGAATAGATAGAAGGCAATCTATTATAGTGAAAAGAGTTCTGCCTCCCTAGTAAGAGATTCTCGAAGGTCATCCTGGCTCCTCACTACAGACCAGCTCTGGCTTCTGTAATGGTCACACTCCCAGTAACCAGCCTGTCCTGCAGCTGCCTCACTGCCACAAGGCACTTCAATTTTCAGTCTTCTTAACAAAACTTTATAAAGGGTTATTCTCCTACTTCTATGTTTCCAGAAACATCCAAGGATCATAAACTTAGAGGTAAAGGAGACCTTAAAGGTCATCTATCTAGTTTAACTCCTTTATTTCATATATAAGCAAACTGAGGTTCAGACAGATAGAGTGATTTACCCAAGGTTACAATAGGAATGATGGAAGACCAGAATTTAAGCCAGGGTCCTGATTCTAGAACTGTTTTGTTGCAGGAACATGAAATGTCTATCTAGTCTTTAACTGATCCCTAAAATACCCATTGAGTTATGATTTTAGAGACATATCTATGTATGTTCATGACAGAGAAAAATCTGATTATTGAGTTCCTTATCATATTCCCCCTTCATCCCGTAATTGATTTTTTTCCTCCTATTTTAACTCTCTCTTTATGACTTTTTTTCATATATTACTTGATTTTTTTTTACCTTTTGAACAGAGCTTTGTTGTACTTGTTAAATTGAAAGAGTCATTTTCTTGCCAGCAATTTTGAGTGTTTTCTTGGAAATGTAACTCTCTGAAGAATGAATAAAGACTGATTAGATAGTGCAATCCCATTATTGCTAGAAATGCCATCTAACTCAGGTAAATTTGAATATAGTTGAATATAAAGCTTCATAATTGTACCTTTAATCCTTGGCAGTTATTTGAAGCCTTGGATTTGCTGGCCTCACAATAAACTCACCAAAGGAAATGCCCCAAGTCCATAGTCATATTTATTTTTCAAGACAGTCATCCATAAAGCTATTATGTTAGGCACCATTGAGGTTCTGACATATTTTCAGAGACCCACGTTTGATATCTGAAGTTTTTCGACTCATGTACCTAAAGTCTAATATCATGGATTTTATCCAAGAAGTTACAAACCTATGCCCATGGCCTAAAAGAAATTGTGGAGCATTCCTTTAAAAATGTTCATAATAATAATTCCCATTGCTTTGTTTCAAATCTCTTTCTCTGATCTGTCTTCTCTTTCTTTTTCATATGTTTCCATGGGAATTTTGCTTTTGTAGAGAATTCAGATTTGCTAAGCAGAAAGCATTACTGCCTTAGTACAGTGACGTAAGGGGTTATACTAGGGGGTACAGGTGGCATTAATAACTTAATATAGTATAAATCAGTACAACCTTGCATTGTGGAGAAAGTGTTTTCTTGACCATAGACTTAAACTGATCCTCTAGGTCGTCTTAAATCATGGCACACTAAATAAAAAGATAAATCTAATGCTAACCAAATACTATTGGTTTCAATAGGATTCTATTCAACTGAATGATGATTAAACAATTATTGCAGTACATGCAGTATCTTACCTAGTTTAAACTAATCAGATTTAAGATTAAGACTGTTGCCTATGCAATACCTTAACTCCCACCTTGGAAATGAACAGTTTAATTAAACCTGATTATTTGCCAATGCTTAGATAAAAAGAAATTAATTGTTTTCCTCTACCTCCTCTGCTTTGCCTATGAAAAACCATAGCTTCCTTCAAAGCACATCTCAGGAGCCACTACCAGACCTTTCCTGATCCCCTCAGCTGTTAAGGTATGCTACTTCTAGAACAGATATTAACATGCTTCCATCAGTGTATAAGGACTTTCAAATCAATTCAACAAGCAATGCAAAAGAAAGGGCAGAACCAAGATGGCAGAGTGAAAGCAGGGATTTCTCTGAGTTGTCTCCTAAAGCACTCCAAATACCTGTAAAAAATAACTCTAAACAAATTCTAGACCTACAGAACCCACAAAATGGCAGAGTGAAACAAATCCCTAACGAAAGGCAATCCTGAAAGTTGGAAGGAAAGGCCTATCTTACCAGGCAGGGAGCAGAGCATAGTTTGGTGTGGGCATCACCAGCACAGATGGGCCAGAGTAGGTCTGAGGGGACTGAATCACTGGAAACTGTAGCAGTTTCTAGACTTCTGAACCCACAAATGCCAAAAATGTCAGTGGAAAAATTGTGGGAACTAAGTGAAAGAGGAACACATGGTCTGGTCAGGTCCAGCTCCAGTCCCAGAGCAGTGGGGGTGGTGGCAGTGGCAACAGCAACAGAGGCTGCTTCCAGAACTCTGGGCCCACAAAAGGTGGCCAATTGAGCAGCTGATACAAAATTCCTAAAGCCTGAGACAGCACCCCAGCCCCTACTGGAAGCAGAGCCCTACCTTGACAAAGAGTTAGAAAGTCAAGTATTTGGCTGGGAAGATGTGTAAACCTTGTAAAAGAAATCAGACTATAGAATCTTACTTTAGTGACAAAGAAGATCAAAACATACAACCAGCAGAAGACAACAAAGTCAAAGCTCCTTCATCAAAAGCCTCCAAGAAAAATATGAATTGGTCACAGGTCATGGAAGATCTCCAAAAAGGACTTTGAAAATCAAGTAAGAGAAGTACAGGAGAAATTGGGAAGAGGAATAAGAGTGAAGCAAGAAAATCATGAAAATCAAGTCAACAGCTTTTTAAAGGAGACCCAAAAATACTGAAGAAAATAACACCTTAAAAATAGACTAATCCAAATGGCAAAAGAAGTCCGAAAATCCAATGAGGAGAAGAATGTCTTAAAAAGAAGAATTGAGCAAATGGAAAAGGAGGTCCAATAGCTCACTGAAGAAAATAATCCCTTCAAAATTATAATGGAGTAAATGAAAGTTAATGACTTTATGAGAAATCAAGAAATCATAAAACAGAACCAAAAGAATGAAAAAATAGAAGACAATGTGAAATATCTCACTGGAAAAATAACTGAGCTGGTAAATAGATCCAGGAAAGATAATTTTAAAATTAATGAATTACCTGAAAGCCGTGACCAAAAAAAGAGACATCCTAGACATCACCTTTCAAGAAATTGTCAAGGAAAACTACCCCTGATAGAACTAGAGGGTAACATTAGAAATGAAAACAATATACCAATTGCCTCTGGAAAAAGATCCTAAAAGGAAAACTCCTAGAAATATTATAGTAAAATTCCAGAATTCCCAGGTCAAAGAGAAAATATTGCAAGCAGCCAGAAAAAAACAATTTGAGTATTGTGGAAATACAATCAGGATAACACAAGACTAACAGCTTCTACATTGAGTGTTCTAAGGGCTTGGAGTATGATATTCTGGAAATCAGAGGAGCTAAGATTAAAACCAATCACCTACCCAGCAAAACTGGGTATTATTCTTCAGGGGAAAATATGGTCATTAAATGAAAAAAGAGGACTTTACAGGATTCTTTCTGAAAAGACCAGAGCTGAATAGAAAATTTGACTTTCAAATGCAAGAGTCAAGAGAAACTTGAGAAGATTAAGTGACTTGCATAGGGATCAGATATATAGTGTGTGAGGCCAACTGTAAAATCTGGTCTTTCTAACACCAGACTCAACGTTCTATCCATTTTTCCATCAAGGTTCCTCTAAGCAGAGGAAAAATTCATCATCAAAAATTCTATAATTCCCACTGACAATGGGAAATAAGAAAAAAATACAGGAAAGAGAAATCATAAGGGGCTTATTAAAATTGAACTGTTTACATTCCTACATGGAAAGATGATATGTGTAACTAATGAAACCTTTCTCAGGATTAGGGTAGTTGTAGGAGATAGGTAGATAGATAGATAGATAGATAGATAGATAGATAGATAGATAGATAGATAGATAGATAGATAGATAGATAGATAGATAGATAGATGGCACAAGGGGAATTGAATATCAGTGGATGATATCTAAAAAATAAAATTAAGGTATGAGAGAAATATATTGGGAGAAGCAGAAAGGGAGAGATAGCATGGGGTAAATTATCTCACATAAAAGAGACAAGAAAAAGGTATCATAATGGAGGGGAAGAGGGGGCAGGTGAGAAGGAATGACTGAACCTTACTCTCATTGGATTTGCCTTAAGGAGGAAATAATATATGCACTTAATTGCATATCTTTTCCTACAGGAAAGTAAGGAGGAAGGGGATAGGAGGGGGGGAAATGATACAAGGGAGGGCAGATTAGAGGAGGGGTTAGTCAGAAGCAAACACTTTTGAAAGGGACAGGGTCAAAGTTGAAAACAGAAAAGATGGGAGGCAGAAGAGGATGGAGAGAAATATAGTTAGTCTTTCACAACATGACTATTATGGAAGTATTTTGCATAACTACACATGTATAACCTATATTAAGTTGCATGCCTTCTCATTGAGGGTGTGTAGGGAAGGAAGAAGGGAGAGAATTTGGAACTCAAAGTTTTAAAAGCAAATGTAAAAAAAGTTGCTTGTACATGCAACTGGGAAATAAGGTATTCAAGCAATGGGGCATAGAAATCTATCACACCCTTTAAGAATGTAAAGGGAAAGGGAATAAGAGGGGGGAATAATAAAAGGGAGGAGGGGTAACTAGAATGCATGCCATCTGGGCTGGGGGGGGGGAGGGGAGAGATGGGGAGAAAATTTGGAACTCAAAATCTTGTGCAAATGAATATTGAAAACTAAATATAAATAATTTTTTTAAAAATTTAAAAAAAAAGAATGGCTTCAAAAAAAAAGATTGCAAAAGTAAAAAAAAAAAAATTCTTGCCCTCAAGTGACTTACATTTGGTGTATATTCAACTGAATAATAATACAAAGCAATTTCAAGAGGGCAAGTGCTGGTAACTGAAAGGAACCATAGAGTCATAGTTTTAGAGTTAGCTTAGACTCCAGAAGTCATCTATTCCAACTGCTTCATTTTATGAATGAGGAATATGAATAAAGAAAAGGGTTATGCAGGAAATTTGAGAGAATGTATTACATACAGAGTAACCAAATGAAGGGACTGTTTTGTTATTTTTTCTTTTTATTTCTTTTTAATATCCCTAGCACCAAGTAAAGTGACTTGAAGTTATTGGATGCTTAACAAAAATTTGAATTGAATTTAGTGGAATTGGAGAGGAATGGGGCGCCCACCAGAATTCCTGCAAAATATCATGCAATGCCAAACTAATTAACTTTTGCTTTGAACGTATTTCCAGTCTCGAATTATTTTTTTCCAGTAGAGACATGATTCACAACCTGTATGTATCCTAATTCATTTCTGAAGCAAGCCATCATAGTCTTCCTGAGCATTCTATTCCTGAGCATTCTATTTTCTCAAAGTTAATTATTATATAGGAATTAGACTAACTAAAGATAGACTCCCAGAGCAGGAAGATAAAATGTATGATGGATAGATAGATAGATAGATAGATAGATAGATAGATAGATAGATAGATAGATAGACAGATAGATGTAGATTTTATTTGGATATGTATGTCTCCATGTTTACTAAGGTTTGTATTACAAATGGGGTGCTTCTGGCAGAGAACCTCACTGGTCCTCAGAGGATGAATTTGAAAAGATGTTGATATAAGTATTTTTTTCATCATTAGTAAGATTTCCAGGATCACAAATTAGATGCTGTATTGATAATGTGTTTTTGCGTAACGGGTTAATGTATTTTTGCTTAAGGGAAGATCTTTCCCATCCATTAACAGACTCATGTGACCTGCTTAAGTCACATGGAAGCCTGAGTCACATGGAGCCAGTGGTCAGAGGAGTTTGCTGAATGGGTTGAACAGCAAGGGTATAATAGGAAGATGCGGAGCTAGAGCAGATCTAAGAGAAAATTGGTCAGAGTTTAGTCAGAACTAGGAAGGATGCAGGAAGCAGGCAGCTGCTGGCTAGTGTGAGTGAAAGACCTTGTTTGTGATTTTGTTTAAGAGAGCCTGCTTGTGATTTGTTTAAGGGAGTTGGTTTGTGGGAGCCCTATCATGGGGAAGGCTAGGGGATGGTGTTGTCCTCTGCAGTATTCTTTTGTATAGATTTTTGTTACTATGATGGATTTGGATTTCTGGTATCTGAATAAATGTTTTGGTTCTATCTTCCATGTGGAGTCCCTTGTGTTTCACAATTCAGAATTGTGCCAGGATATTCACGCCCATTGTAGACACTGTGAATATCACATTGGTGCGACAAATGGTGACGAGGGTGGGATCACCAAATATCAGATGTCTACTTGGAGACAGAGGGGGAAAAAGTATATATCCCAGGGTGGGAGGATTTGCCTTACTCCTCCCTCACATGAGAATGGATTAAAGGCACAGGTTTCTGTCAAAACTGGGAACCAAGGCTACAGCAGGGAGAATCTAGAGACTTAGATGTTTGCAGGAAATATCAATAGAACCAGGGAAAGAAATGGCAGAGGTGTGTAGAAGAGGATGGGAATTGTTAAGAAGCTTGTTAACAAGCTATCAAATTATATGCAAAAGCAGAAACAAGCTTCTGGAGAAGACAGCTCAGATGGAAAAGGAGTTAACTGATTAGCAAAAGCAACTTTCTATGCTGAACTCTCCTTTAGAAAAGCAGGCTAAAAAGCATCAGGTGGTGGGGAAAAAGCAATTGTTGGTTTGGTTCACAGGAGAAGGCAAAAAGTTAACAACAGAAAAGTGAATGCAGTTCTTGCACAGACTGGGCTTGGTTGGGGCCCAAACACAGGCCAGGATGATGCCTGGGAGGAAAATGAAACAAATGAGGAGGATGAGGTTTGGCCAGTACTAAGAAGGAAACAGAAGAATCAGGGGCCCCCCACACTGTTTGAGGAAATGATTGAGGATTTTACTCAGCAGGAGGTCACAGATATTTTGTGTCTGTTCACCCAAAGAATGGAAGAATCATTGATATCTTGGATGGTGAGAATCAGTGAAAAAGATAAATTTCCTCGAAGAATAAATAACCAGTGGATTCAAAGTCAGCATAGATTGACAAGAAAAAAATGTTTACTGCTCTATTGAGAGCAGGCTGGATTTTGGAAGAATAGATGGTATTCCAACTAATGAATTATACAAAGTGTATCAAGAAAAGAAGCTTGATTTTTGACTGAGCAGGGAAATGAGAGCTACCCTGCAGATTCTGCTGAAACATTGTAGCCAAGTTCATCACACCTGCAGGGAGAATGGGAGGTTGGCCTTGCCTCTGCTCAGATTAAAGAAAGTATATCTCTAACCAGAATGATGACCCCCAAACTGCAAGTTAGTAAACAGTAAACAAGAGTCAATGAGGCTATGATAGTGGGTTGATGGACTCCAGAAGCATGGCTGATCCTATATCTACCTTGATTCTGGTTATTTTCTCCTTTTTTTTTTTTTTTGACTTTTCATCTGTTCACTTTGTCAGATATGTTTTCTTCAGGCTTAATACTCTCCACCTGCAGATGTCTGATCACTTAAGCCAGATGTCACTTATTGTCCACGACTCCTAGACCTGGTGTCGACCAAGCTCTGGATGCCAGCTAAAGAACTGACTGCTTGAATGGGACCTTTTGGGGCAGGGACAGCTCTATGTCCAATTTCATCAGGTAGAAGAGACATTCATCCCTTACCCCTAGATTTTAGGCCTTATTTCTTCAAGGGGGGGAATGATGGGGTGCTTTTGCTCAAGCCCCACCCTGAGATATTATTTTATATGCTTATGTTATGTGATCCCTGTTATATTGTTGTAAAGTTCTGTTGACACCAATTGCCTAAGATATTGTTTTATTTGCTTATTTTCTATTATCCCTGTTGAAGTTCTGCTGATACCAGTTGCCCTATTGACCTACATAACGGATAAGAAAGATCCCAAATGTATTGTTAATGGATTTTTGCATAATGGGTTAATGTATTTCTGTTTAAAGGAAGATCTTTCCCATCCATTAATAGGCTCATGTGACCTGTTTATGTCACATGGAAGCTTGAGTCACATGGAGCCTGTGGCGGGAGGAGTTTGCTAAACAGGTGGAACAGAAAGACGAGGAGCTAGAGCAGAGCTGAGAGGAAATTGGTCAGAGAGCAGTTAGAACTAAGAAGAATGCAGGCTGCTGCCTAGCGTGAATGAAAGAGTTTATTAGTGATTTTGTGTAAAAGGGCCTGCTTGTGATTTGTTTAATGTAGCTGGTTTGTGGGAGGCCTAGCAATGGGAAGTTTTGGGGATGGTGTTGTTCTCCTCATTGTTACTGTGTATAGATTTTTGTTACTATGATGGATTTGGCTTTTTGGTGTCTAAATAATTGTTTTGGTTCTGTCTTCCTTGTGGAGAGTCTGTTGTATTTTGCAATTCAGAATTGTACCATGATATTCATGATGGGTATAGATGCTGTAAATATCACATTAGCGCTACAGATGCTCAGGAAACTGTCCTACCTTGCCAAAACCATATACAGGTGTAGTTCATCTGGTAGATTTCTTAAGGTCTCATTAATATTTTAGAACTTGACATACATCCAAAGGTGAATCTACCTCTGTTAAGGTATTGTCATTTTTATATTGTTAAACCTTCCTCAGGATCCAAAGACTTTGTTAAAATCTAGCTAAAAATAAAATTATTGGTTTTTGCACCACCCACTATTCCCAGATCTCCAATGTATGTTTAGTTAATCTTCTTGCATAATATCCAGTCATCTGTCTTTGTTTGTAGAGAATATCCATGTGGCTGAGTCAAATTTTCACACAAATCAGACACTACAGCACAACATAATTCACGAAGGGTTATTTTTCCAGCTCTATAAATGTCTCCCAAGAAAGCACTTTCTCTAAAATTTCAGGAAATGTGGTTTCCCACCTGTTCTAAACTTTGGGAAATGGTGTTAATTAGCTTCAGACTATCTGTAAAAATTCTAGGAAAGCATGGCCTAATCAACAACAATTTAATATTTAATAGAACATAGTTATTTTAAGGGGGCTTGAAATAGGTTATTTTAAACGCTTAAAAAAATCCGTGTTGAAGAATCATGGGACTGAGAGGTGGGACACTCATTGTTTGGTTCTGATTTTATCACTCTAGTCATTGACTTGAACAGATTATTTTATATTTTTAAACTGATCATAGGGTCATAGATGGTATCTTAAAGGTTATCTATTCCCAATGTATTCTTTTTATAAAGGAAGACACCATAGCCCATATCTGGAATAGACTAATTCCTTAATTCTACCTCTTTGAATATCTAGTTTTCTTCAAAATTCAGCAGAATCATCATTTTCTATATTAAGACTTTCCTTAATTCATAGATCTGTTCTCAAATCTACCTTGTATTCATTTGTCTATCTTCTTCATGTTATTATATATGTGCATTTCTCTCTACTTTCCTCTCACCCTCAAATATAAACTCATTAAGGATAGGAACTGTTTCGCCTTTTTTTTTTATCCTCAGCAAAGCACTTAACACTGACCTGGTACATAGTAAGTGCTTAATTAATGCTTGTTGATTGTTTCAGAACTATGTCCTTTAACTCTGAATTTAAAGTTTCCCCCAGTCCTACTACAACTAATTCTTCTCTCTCTTTCTCTACATATATGTATTTACACACACATACATACACATGTATGTTCATATATATGTATGTGTATATGTGTGTGTATAGATATACATATATATATGTATATGTATGTATGTATGTATATACACTCCGCTCCCACTATAACATACTCAGTGTGTGTATCCAAATAAGTGGATTGAACTAGATTGCCTAACAGGGATGGGGAACCTTTGTCTAATCAAAGGGCCATACTTGAGGACCTGGAGGCCACAAGTTCCTCAGTCCTGGCTAGCATCTCTAATAATCTGTCTATGATCAGCTGTTACGTCCATTCTCTCAGTGATTCTCAAACTTTTTAGTCTTGGAACCCCTTTACATCCTTAAAAAATGAGGACCTTAAAGAGTTTTTATATGGGTTATATCTAGCTATATTCACCTTATACAAAATTAAAATGTTTTTATATTATTATAAAAATAGTCTTGACCTTGTGGATACCCTGAAACTGCCTTGAGAATGCCCAGATGTCCCTGGACCATGTCTTGAGAATTGTTTCTGTATGTTTCCTCCAGTCTGGAAATATGATTTCATAAATATGGGAAATGTGTGGTGTGGAAATTCCCTTCACCAAGAATTTTCTAACTATTCATGGGAATTTGTTAGGGCTTAAAGCAAATGGAATCTCACAGATGACAGATCAGTCATCTCTTTTATTGGATAGATGGGGAAAAGGCTGTCAGAGGCAGAGAAATGCTCTTTGCACCCTTAAAAGGAAAAACAATTACTAATAAAACCTACAGGATAATGGCAAGAATGATTAAGTAATATTACCTTTAGTTCATTTCATATATACTTAGTGGTCTTATGTGATAGGAATGTCCTAATATTTCAACTTGGAAAGTTAAGTCATTCTCTGTTCTGCCCTTTCCATAAACCCATATGTTGGCTTTTCTGCTCTCCTTTATTTTCACTCTGTGAGATTAAATCCTCAAATCAAATGGGAAAACCACCGCAATACTCCATTTATGATGACAGACTGGTCATCAAGCAGTACCGGGTTTCAAAATGTATAGCTGTGTATAATCATATATTTCTTGGCCATTAAGAACTTGTAATAATCTTTAGATTAAAAATTAAAAAGTTGGAAAACGCCGACATAACTCAGTGTGTTTGGGAAAAAAAGGAGTGAATGAAAGTAAAGTGAAAAGCTATGGATAGATCTGCACAAAAATAGCAACCCTATATTTTCCCAAATGTCTTTTCTTCTGCTTCTGGAAATAACTACTTTTTTTTTTCCTCTTCTTCAAAACTGTTTTCAGCAATTAGTGCATGTACCATACATCCCTTGAAGCTAAATTTTGCATTAAAATACTGTTTGCCAACTTAATCTTTTGGCATTTGAAACAGCTGTGGCAAATTATGCCCTTTGCAATGTAGAATTGGCCAAAACAATGAGAAATTTCAAATGTGCATTACACATAACTAAAGTCAGTTGTTAACTTATCAACATGGCAAACATTTAGACTAAATACTACCAAATGAAATGAAAAATAGATTGAAGTAGTGAATTTCATGTAATGAAAGCAGAACGTGATACCCCTCCTAATAGGAAGTGATACATGGCTTACTGGTCTCAGAAATGTGGATAGCATTTGCTTCTTACCATTTTGTTTAGACTTGCTTTCAAAGTTAAGTGGCAATGTTTTGAATGCCTTCTATGATCGAAGATCCTCTTTGGAACCTCAGATGAAGAAGGGTAAAAGGTTGTGGTTTTTGGATTTGGAAACATAGTATGCACCATATTAAGGACTCCAATAAAGAGATAGGAAAATACCACTTAGTAAGATACTGGAATTTTCATTTCATGAAGGTGAAAGTCCTACACCTCTGTGAGGATTCCCTTGCAGCACAAGATCGCTGGGATTTTCTTAAAGACAATATTGAAAAAGTGATTAACTGGCAACTATTTTCTATCAGCTAAAGACCTCTTTCCTATCTGTTAAGAACTTCTTTCATTAGAAACCAGAATGTAGGAATTCATGGTACATTATTTAACAAACAAAACTTTACTCCCCCACATCCCCTCCAGAATCTAACCTGACACTAAGAGACTACTGGATGTGTAGCACATACTTTGCAAAATTATGTTGGTTGAAGAGAGGATTTTGACAGCAATATTGCTTTTGAAAGCTATCCTTAACAGCACTATATCTATACAAATTCCCGCAGGACCATGGAAATTAAAGCTAAAAAGGACCTTAGGAATCATCTAATCCAACCCTTTCATTTTACATCTGAGAAAACTCAGTCTCTGAAACTTGAAGATTTTTTTCTAAAGTTACACAGTTAACAAGTAGCAGAATCAAGCTTCCCATGCATCCTCTGTTGCTTAAGCTAATGTTCTTTCCAGTATACCATGCCAAATTCAAGATGCTAAGGAACTACATAATGATCAGACCTTTATATTTATATGACCATATTTGTAAACACAGAGATGAATAATCAATGTTTTAATAGCTGTCTTGTGGTATATGCACATACCTGTGTGTATATTTATATGTGTGTATATTTATATGTGTGTGCATGTGTGAACTAATGCATGGAGATCAGTCCTTGGAACACACACAAATATTCCCTACTTGGTTTCAGTGCAAGAAATTCCATGTAAATTAGGGTTAAATCTCTTTTCTTTGCAACTGTGAAGGGGCAGAACCTATATCAATACCATCTGTATCTATAGTTATAGCTCTACTTAT
This sequence comes from Notamacropus eugenii, assembly GCF_028372415.1. NCBI lineage: Eukaryota > Metazoa > Chordata > Mammalia > Diprotodontia > Macropodidae > Notamacropus > Notamacropus eugenii. The sequence goes on from NC_092873.1 coordinate 123,255,791, forward strand.
ATCTATTTAAGTCTGTGTTACATAGGTACTTTCAGATCTAAACATACCAATGTAGATAGATAAATCAAGATATAAACCTATTTATATTATAATGGATACACAGAGATGATAGATATAAATACAGATTAGATACAGATGGAGGTAAATAGATATAAATGTAGAGAGATAGATAAAGAGATAGAAATAGAGACAAAAACTGAGATAGAGATATAAATGATAGAGACTCCTGGCTTGTTTTCCTTTGAAAGTGCCATGGAAGCTTAGATGAACCTACTCTCAATCAAGATGACTCAAAGGTTTTCAATGTATGATGAAGTTTATAGTTTACTGAAGAACTGATGACTTGAGATTGCTGAACAGAGGCTCACTTAGTGAGCCTCTGCTAACGATGAAGGTTAGAACTCTTTTTTAAAAAATGGTATTGAAACTGTCCACAAGATTTGTTTTTATTTTCCAGAATACTAAAGGTCAAGATAGTTCTGTCAATGAAATGCCTCCCTGGTCATCTATAGTCATAAAGAGGCCTTCCCACTGGAGTTAGTTATCTTGACAGATACCCCAAGTCCATTTTAGTTCAATTTCCGAATTTATTTGCAATGAGGGAGGCCAACTCTAAGTGTTGTACCCTTGTTCAGCATCCTTTCCATACTATGGAAAAGTAAGCCTCAGTTTGTTAACTGTCATATGGCCTAGGAGCATTTAATTTCTTTCCTATATCAGACCTAAACTACCAGGGGACTGATTTGAGTCAGTCCTTTCCTACGACGTTTGTCACAGTCAATAGATGGAATGACATGACATCATGGCTCAAATCATGTTTGAAGTGGAGGAGGAGAAATGAAAATAAGAAGTATAGAGTGCTTAGAAGGCTAACAATGACATCAGGGCACTTTGTGATAAGAAACTTTCTAGTAACTTTTAAGTTTTCAGTGGAACAGAGAAAAGGCCCTACTGACACAGAGTGATACACTAAATAGGGTTCTGGAAGAATCTGACATGGAGGGTAAAGGAAGCACTAGTTAAAAAAATTCCCTAGGTGTTGAACATTTTGTAGAAGGAGAATTGCCATGAAAAGAAAACTAGAAGTCAACCAAATAGCCTGGCAAATTCAGCAAGTAGAGATAGAGCTTTCAGTTTTTAAGTGCCATACAATGAAAGCTGAGAGTTAGCTGCTGGAACTAATAACAGTACAAGATAAAAGTACTGTACTGGTGAAGGTGGGAAAAGACAGACAAACAGTGGGAATTATGGTGTTTCACCTAGAAATTTCACTGAAAAATGTGCTACATCTCACTAACATCACGGTAAGAGAATGAGTACACAAGTGAGGATAAGACTTGAGAGATGATGGAAAGAAAATCCTGCGTTTATCCTATTAATTGTCTAACCCAATCTTACCCTGTTATGATTCTTCCACCGAGAGAACAAAGGGTGGATGGACTTTTACCATCAAGGAACTGGGGAAGTTGATAGAAAAAGCTGAACAGTTATTTGATGAGTCACTAGAATTAGGATTCTTATTTTTTGTGTGTCATGCATCATCTTGGAAATCCAGAGAAATGCATGAATCCCTTCTCAGAATAATGTTTTTTAAATGAATAAAATAAAATGCACATGATCACAAATGAAACCAATTGTATTGAAATAGAAAATCATCTATCTATAGGTAAACAGGTAGTGCAGTAGATAGAGTGGCCTACAGTCAGGAAGACTCCTCTTCCTAAATTCTAATCTCAAATACATACTAGCTTCGTGACCTTGGACAAGTCATTGTTTGCCTCAGTTTCCTCATCTGTAAAATGAAATAGAGAAGGAAATGGCAAACCACTCCAGTATCTTTTCCAAGAAAACCCAAAAACAGGTCATGAAAAGTTAGACGTGTCTGAAAAACAAGTAAACAACAACAAATCTACCTACTTATGTATACATATAGATAGATGGTAGATAAATAACTGCCTCATTATGATTCAATTGGATTCAATATAATTGAACATACAAGTTCACAGATCTCAGATTAAAAACTTGTACTGCACAGTTATAATAGCTGGTGATGATGTGATCAAATAGAGCCACTGCAGAGATATTCCTTACAGCAGAATACCACCAACTTAAGGCACTCTTCGAAGACTTACTTTTGCAGATTCAGTTAAATTAATTGGGTAATCCAGATGGAGACCATCCTGAGTCTCTTTCCAGGTGGCTGAAATAGGGAGGTGAGCATGCCAGGCCCTTAAAGATGAATTTTCATTGTAGTCAATTCTTTGATCTGGCTCTATAAGGTAAAGTTCCTAGAGGACATGGTATTAGTGTGTTGATTCACTTTCCATTCCTATAGAGTGGTGGGATTTGTAAATGTGTGTGTTCATGAGCTCTTTTAATTGAGCTAATCCCCTTCCCTTCTAACAACTTAAGGGAAATGAATAGGGTCCTAAAGGGTCTTATAGGCTAAGAAAAGCAGATTGAAAGCTCATGCTGCCTCTGAGTCTGGAGGATGTGTTATCTACAGAGCTTTTGCCAGATCTCCTACAGGCAAGAGGCCCTCAATGAGAATCTCTGAGCCATTGCATCAGAAAACAAACATTACACAGAATTTGCTTCTAGGGGGAAAAGTCATATGTGTTCTTTATCTTCCATAACTATTTTGAAAGAAAACAACCCACTCTTATTTGTGGGGAACTCATGCATAAATAGGTAGTCACCTTTTAGGCTTTGGTGGTAAATTAATATTTCTACTTATTGGCTAAATCTTTTGCATTTCTTAATGTTTCCATTTTTACATTGTGTAGCATTAAAAGAGACTTATGTCTTTAATAACCCAGAGGTTTCAATGAATGACAAAGGCATTAAAATAAATCTAATGGCAGGACTAAAATGACATTATACAAAGGGAAGCTCACAAAGGCGATGGAATTTTTGATGACTATTCAGATGTAAAGCTTCCACTTTCAACATTTGTTGGTTTCAGAGTCACTGATGCATTAAAAAAAATAGACACATACATATATTCACTTGACATAATATTTTTATGTTTGGACAATTTCCAAACTGGTTGAAAGTTTTACCTCCTGAAATAATTAATCACAGGATTGAGATTTGCTGCAGAGGTTTCAATGCCTCTAAATAAAGGGAATAATGTTTGAATTTTGGATTGAGGTTACTCTTAACTTAGTTCCAGGAGTGAAATACACACTTAATTTTATTATTCAAGAAACGACTTTCATTGGTGTTGATATCCATTAAACTCATAACTCATTAAAATAAACTTTTTTCCTACTTCACGAAATAATTAACAACCATTATACAATTGTAACCAATTGTAAAACATTTCTAGTGGAAGGAAAATAAAGCAAGAAAATATGAAATCTCTTCTGCTCATCAACCCCTCCCCCATCCCCAACAACCACCTTTAAAATAATAAAGGAGAATCCTGTTAAATCATGTGATGAAGCTATTCATTATGGTCACTGCAGATATGTTGTGAATCAAAATGTTTTATATGGTAACAGGTTTTTTTTTTTTTTTTTTTAGCAATCAAATTTGTCTCCAAGTTCTTAACAGTATCGAGGTAAATTAACTTGATAGAAATAGTTTATTTCTACCCAGAAGAATTTTAATATCACATCTCATCTTGTTTACAAAGTAGAAATTGTATATAATTGTGTGACTCCCTATAATTCTCTTTGATGTCTTTGTTTTTTAGGCACTAGCAATAAAGGAGATGAAGAATAAGCTACTGTGATATTCTTAGTATTATAGCTTAGTTCCAGCCTCTATGCTAGGGCCCTTAATGGGGCAGTGGAATTATTGCAAGAGTACTGCAAATCTATATGCAATAAATAAATGCACTGTCAAAAATATTGTCATGAAAATACGTATTACTATTTTTAAAATGTTAATATGATTAGCCAAATGCAAAAATGACTTAAAATCATTGTTGAATTCATAGCTTATTATTATTTTGTGTTTGTTCAGTCAATTGATAATAATACCATAAAATCCACCATCATTGAGTATACACAAATTTAAAAAAAATTATAAAGTGGTCATTAGGATAGAAAAATTGAGAATCATTGATCTACAATATTTCATTGTGCCCAGTTTCCCCATCACAGAGTGTCACTGCTGTCTCGATAATTCCTTTCTGCTAGAAAAACTTGTAAAATGAGAACACTAAATTTATTATCCTAGTGATAAGGGAGTAGTTGGTTCAGTACCAATCTGCTAACCTAGAGGTTAAAAAAAAGCAACCATGTGCAATTTGAATAACCTCCATAAAAGTGGCCCCAGAGGGACCAAAGGGCTTAAGTAGTTCCTTCTCTAAATACAAATGGACAGTATTGATTCCGGTGGGAAAAAAAGACCACTCAGGGTTAGGAGACAAAAGATATCAAAACGTTGCATGATCATGACTCAACTTGATATATCAGAAATTTGACTTGCTTAATAGTTAAGGATGATAATGGGTTCTGAGAAAACTTGAGAGAACTCTTGTATGAGTTCAGGAAACATAGTACAGGAGAAAGCTTAAGAGTAAAGGGATTATTAAACTGGTGTACATGGAGTCCTCCAAGGTGACTTTGGCTCAGTGTCAGGGGATCTATGAATTTGAGTGGGGAAAAATTACAACCCCCGCCCCCAAGAAACTTCTAAATGAAAATTAGCATTTCCTTTAATCATGACTGGCTAAAAATAAATCTGAGGAAGGGTCCATAGACTAAAGATTGTTGAGGTTCAAATTGCTAAAGGGACTATAATGCAAAAAGAAAAAAAAAGCTAAGAATCATACAGCCTGATATTTTATTTTAAGCTGCAACGCAGTCTGATATGACAGGCACTCAGAAGTGTTTTCTACTGTAGGAGCCAAGATGAAGTACTGGCTCCCTAAGAAAAGGAAAACTTGCTGCCATTTGCTACAAGCTGAAGAAAGCTGTAGATAGAAAAATAGGAAGACAAGAACAGAACAGCAAATGAGGATCAAATGCTATTTATTGGGAGCTAAAGAGGATCGATTGCAGGCAGCTCAATGTGTGATACCATCTAAATTTTAAGAGGATCCATCAGTCAGAATTCTGGTTAGGAGCAAACTCATGTGCTACAGATAAAAGTATGTACTCTACTGAAGATCCATGCTTGAGGCTTCACACATTAGTCCTCCCCAGAACAATGCCTGTAAGTGACTGGGATCATACAAGATTTTGGAAGACATTTCACCATAGAAGGCTGTCATTGTTAACATACACGACTTCTTTCTGATTTCATTTACCTGTTAAAAACAACAACCACCAGTGTTCATCTTTTGAACTTCATGAACCTTGTGCTTTCAGAAGGGGAGTAGATGACAATCTATAAGATGATGTTGACAATGAATTTCTAACGTTGACAAGAAGTCAGAAAAGTCAGAAATTCCCCCAAATCGTGTGCAGACCTTTGGTATCACGTTAATGCAAGTGTTGTTCTTACAAACCTATTGCTCTCTGTTATCTTTTCACATTCCTAACTCACTCAGTGTTTTCTCTTACATCATCCTGTATACCTGGAATAATTTTTTCTCTCAAACTAGTCATTCATCCCAAGTGCTCTATAAATCTTACCTTGACTAATTGAGAAACTGATTTCCCTTTCTCCATTTACCTAGAAATTATTCCAATTACATTTTCCATTTTATAAAAATGTATTAAATCTTATCAGATTTCTAGTTTGAAACTTTATATTTTGTGTGAATAGGAGAGCAGAAGTTAGCTTTATTACCAAGAATGATTATCCTTTCTATTCACTTTTTCTATTTCTCTTTCTCATATCTTATCTTTTGAATACATCATTGCTTAAGGCTTCCTTCAATACAGGAAAAGTAGATAGATGAATAAATCATTTTGGGCTTTTGTTTATAGCTTGAATATTAAGTTTAGTTGAGAGTACTAGGTTGAAATCAGTCAATAAAAATGTATGAAGTATGTACTATGTTCTAGGCAGTGTTCTAAGTGCTGAGAATACAAAATATGACAAAAAATAAGGTTTGGGATTGTCCAAACATTTAATTTTGTTGTCCTCTGCCCCCTACAACTTTCTGCTTGCCATACATATATGTATTGTCTGTTCTGTTGGATCTTAACCCCGCAAAACAGGAGCAATAACTCATGTCCCTTTTATAACTACTCCATGATGTTCAGGAGTCATAGGAAACATCTGAGTTCATTTCTAGTATTAAAAGTTCTCTGAAGAAAAGTTAGGAAAACCTGGAGAGAAATTATTTATTTGTTGAAAAACAAATACTGAAAAAAAAAAAGTTGAATTTAAGAAAATTCCTCAAAGAAAAGGCCACATGCCTTAACTGGAGACATTCAAGGAAGTAGAAGAAAGGAACAATGATAGATATCAGAACACTAGAATGAATCTCCCCACACTAAGCCAGGATTGATACCTCCAAACAAGGGTAACACATCAACACTCATACAATGTGACTAGAACCCACACATCTTAACCATGAAAGTTAACCTCCTTTATACTTGAGTCAAAACTAATACCTTTTGAAGAAGGACCAGGAAAGGATATGGATCAATGCAACCAGGAAATCTAGAGGGACTTGGGCATTATGATCTTCTTGCCATAGATGGAAGAAGGAGTCCATGGTGATCTAGAATTTCTGTTTTCCTGATTCAGAGTAGACCAGGAAGATCTAGGGACAGTGTAGCTTATAGATAAGATTACATGTCATGACTAGTTCAAAATTCAAAGTCTTGACATTTTTATAGGGAGAGGAGGGGTCCTCATCAGGAGGGTTCACCTGGTTTCTAATTCTGAAGTGGCAGGCAGGGAGGCATCAATCACCTAGGAAAAAGAAAGTTTCTAACCTAAAATATTCCAAGTCTAGACCTTTCCAGATACAGGTTCTCCAGGGAAATGGCTGAAGAGAAGGGGTAACAGGAAGGAGAACATGGAATGACTAGGGATTAATAGACTGTTAAAGAGAGAAATATTAGACTATATAAACATTTTTATTCCTTTCTAGATGAAAAAATAGTAAATAATTAACCAATAATAGGGCAAAGTGAAAACACATTTTACTGCATTTTTTGGAAATGGTTTTTCCATTTTCCTAAATATGAGCTATGCAACATATAATCACTTTGATAATGTCAGTACGAAGTTTGTCTTTGCTAAATCAGCTTAATTATGAGTGAATTTCCTTTTTCCAACACCAGAAGCACAGTTTCAGGCATAAATAGTGCATTTCCCCTTGTCCAAGTAATCTAATAGGAGACAAATATTTTTAACGTTGCATAAACTTCAAAACCATTTTTAATACAAACAAAATGCTGTGAGAGGGTAAAGCTTTAATAATACACAATACCTGAAGATCTTCCAGGAAAGCATGTAGTTCTTACTTTAATCCCTTTACCATGGTTATTGATAGAAAATATTTATGAAGTGTCCATTGTGTATGAAATTCTTCTCATGGTCTTGTGTAAAGAACCCTGGAACAGAGCCAAGAGAACCAGGTTTTAATACTTATGATGTAACCAGTTTACTTCAATTAAATTAAATTCACTGAACCTTTAATAGGCACCTACACTGTACAAGACACTGAGAATACCAAGGGATAGAACAGAAGGACTGCACCTGTGGGTCCAGTGGTGTAGGTCACTCTTGACATGAGTAATCTCCCTATACAAATGCAGATCATCACTCAATGTGCAAATTATGCCTTAGAGAGTTTTTTAAGCCACTGACAGCTTAAGTGACTTGCTCAAAATCATACATTTTGTGTCAGAAGTGAATTTGAAACCAGGTCCCTCTGGTTCTGAAGTCAGCTCTCTATCTCATGTTCCATGATTGTTATTGATGTTGATACTCCAGCAGAAATAAATATTAAAATTAAATAATCTGCAAAAATAGAGAAAAAACCCATAAACCAATTTCCTTAATGAATATCAATAAAAAAATTAAGTAAAATACTAGCAAATAGATTACTGCAATATATCAAAAGATCATACCCTATGACCAAGTGGACTTTATACCTGGAATGCAGGGCTGGTTCAACATTAGGAAAACTGTCAGCATAATTGGACATATCAACAACAAAACAAAAAAAATCATATGATTATGTCAAAAGATGCAGAAAAATAGCCTTTTACAAACTACAATACCCATTCCTACTTAAAACATTAGAAAGCATAGGAATAAATGGAGCCTTTCTTAAAATGGTAAGCATTATCTATCTAAACCAAGAAGTCAGGGTGCCCTGGGACTCCAGACCTGAGCATGTTTTGAACTTGTAACTGAGACTGGGCTATCTTTAGGAACCAAATTAAGATATTTATCTCTCTGTTTTATATCTTGGAAGTCAAGATTTTTTTTTTATAAAAGTTAATTTCACTCACATTGGTTAAATGGATCTGGGGGGACAGGGGAACCCTCTCCCTTGCCGTGAGAGAATACCACAAGCCAGTTGCATTGAAGGAAATGTGCACATTTGGCATTTATTAATTGTTTGAGGACTAATACTGTTGGCAAGATTTAATTCTGTGTAGAAGTATTAATACACTGATGGGTTCCATATTACTAAGTTGTAAATAAGTATTGATAAGTTTAAAGTCAGAAACCTGATATCCCTGGAATGCTAGGGTTCAGCAGAATTGTTCATGTCAAGTAAATGAATAGAAATGACTTCTGCCTTCCCACAGAGAAGAAGAAACTGTCCTGAATTTGAGAGAAAGGACTGTGTTAACCAAACACTGCACCCATGCATATTTTCTATGGACCTCATGTTTGAAACAGGCAAAAGAGTGTAATGGAACCTTTGGAGCTAGTATATTCAGGTGGCCCAATAAGGTGATAGATACCCTTTGTTTCCTGAGTCTCCTAACCTTTGACTTTACTCAGATGGCTGGAGTGAGTGTAGGAGTCATGATGATCTTGGAGCCAAGATTTTGGGGTGGGAGGAACGTTACAAACAATATGCCTGGAACTAAAGTCTGAAGGAAGATTTTGGATTTGGGACTGGGATTGCTCTATAGGAAGGAACTAAGTTATTTGCATGTTTGTTTTGTACTGCACAAGTCAGTTCCATTGGTGTAATTCTACAAAACTGATCAGTTTATTGCTTAACTAATACTTTTTGTATTTATAGAAATGTTGATGTACTATATACATGAGATACACACATATACATATGTGTATATGTGTATATATACATATATACACATATACACACATGTATAGTATATATAGTGTGTTTTGTATGCTGAGTCCTTTTTAAGTATGGTTAGGGCCAGTTCACGCGCCAGAGAAGCTCTGAGTAGCCTGGGTGCCTGAAAATGGAGCCTGAGAAGTGAGTTTTGGACCTGAAATCAGTTCTCTGCCCTAGAGGAATGAACCAAGCTAAGCTATTGGCATGTTTGTTTCATATCTTATTTTGAACTGCTTAACATACATGACATTTTGTATTAGTGAGTCCTATGGATTGTTGTAGCCCACTAGTTTGTCAGGAAAGCCTTAAGAAGTCAACATTCCTGACAGAAACTGTAGCCCAAGGAAGATTCTTAGATTTATATCTATGACTATGCTCTATGGGAAGCATTGAATTAACCTTTTTGTATACTTTATACCTTATTTTGTAAATTCAAGTTAGTTCCGTTGGTATGATTTTGCAAACTTCATTACTTAGTATTTGCAGCTAATTGTGATTTTTACAACTGTTAGGAGACTTGAGTGTATAAGAAAAAGCAAGTGAATGGAAATTGCTCCCTCTAGACCACAAGAGGACTGTTCTGTACAAGTACTATGGTAGTAAGTTTACCATGAGAGATCTGGCCTCCCTAGATTGCTAATATCCAGTAGAAATGTTCATATTCTTTTGATATTCAAACCAACCTAAGATGATTGCCTATAAGAAATGGCATCTCTAATTGGATATCCAGTAAACACCTTAAACTCAACATGTCCAGAGTCAAATTCATTTTTATCTCAAACTCCACTCCACTCCCACTTTCCCTATTACAGTACAGGGCAGATAATACCATTCTCCCAGTCCCTTAGGCTCACAACCTACTTGTTATTTCAGACTCCTCACTAGGGGAGTTTGGAAAGTGGATGTTTTTTGACAGAGGAGAGGGAGCAGATAATGAGCTCTTTTGGACATATTGATCTGGAGATGCTTGTGGGACATTTAGTTTGAAATTTCCAATAGGCTAATAGATTTAAATATGGAAGTGACCTTAAAAGCCATCTAGTCTAATGCATTCATTTTACAGGTAAGGACCTGGAGTCTCTAGAAGCTAAACAACTGACCCAAGTTCAGTCACACAGGTAGAAGCAGTGATTTGAACTCACATCCTCAGATGCCAAATATAGTACTCTTTTCACTGTGCCACACTGCCTCCTAAGAGGCAATTGATGATGTGAGTCTAGAGCTCAGGTCAGAGGCTAGGGCTGAAATACAGAAATCTGGTTCTTATCAACATAAATTGGATCACTGAAATCATGAGAGCTGATGAGATTATCAGAAGGCTATAAAGATATGATATCCTTGGACTATCTGATGTCTTCGAGCTATAACATTATCTGATTCTTTGAAGAACAGGTCATCCTGGGGCTCTTTGGGAAGCCAATTCCCTACTCAGCATTGACTGTGTTCTTACTTCTAAATATATGGTGGTTTATCTTCCATACTCTTAGGTAGGTGTCTGACTATTCAGGAAAGACTTGGACCAAATTTTTGCTGGTATTCTCATCAGGACTACATATCAAAGGGCTCTTTATTACCTTATTGGAGAACCAGAAACAAACACCTCCCACTCTCAAAGTCCTTCTCTGCTTCTCTCTGCAAACTAGTGCTTCTGTCTAGCAGCATCTGGCCTGCTTCCATCCTACATGTGCTTTACCCAGAAGCCTCCCTGGTACATTCTAAATGAGTCACAGCTGGTGTACTGCCTGTGAACAAACCAAAAAATGAAGAATCCTGGATTTAGAGCAGAAATGGACCTCAGAGGGCATCTAATTCAACTTCCTTATTATATATCTGGTAAATTTTAATCATTTCCAAGTATTATAGTTTAAGTAGGTTACTGATAAGGTAGAGAGAATCCAGAGGATGGCAACTAGAGTTGTGAAGGATTTTGTGTATGTCATATGACAGTCAGTTGAAGGAACTGTAAATGTTTAGGTTGGAAGTTCAGGGAAGGCGAGAGTGAGATAATAATTGCTGTCTGCAAGTATTTGAAAGCCAACTATATAGAAGGGATGTTTGGCACCAGAAAAGAGAAGTAAAAACAACGGGTACACATTCCAAAGAGGGCAACTCAGGCTTGATGGCAGGAAAATAAAAGAAAATTTCTTAATAATTAGAGTTGAACAAAAGTGAAATGAGATTTCCCTGAGTAGTAGGTTCCCAGAGTAGAGATCTTCAAGCAAAGACTGGAAGACCACTTGTGGGATTCTTTATAATGGACAGTCCTTTTAGGAATGAAATGGACTAGATGGTCACTGAAGTCCCTTCCAATTTCAAAACTTCTGTGATTCTATGAGGCCCAGGGTAGTTACATGATGTGCACAAAGACAGACAGATAATAGTAAGTAACAGTGTCTGCTTCCAGTCGATAGTAAACCTCATGTCCAAAGCAAACTTTAAATTCTCTTAGGCAGATGTGTTAGTATTTTCTGTCAGGTCTCTATATTTTTTACCCTACCTTTACCACTGACACTTTCCAGGCTAAGGGGCAGCGGCAATTGCAAACTTAAGCTATGTCATAGTAATAATAGGTAATATTTATATAGTACCTACTATGTGCCAGTCACTATGCTAAGTGCTCTACAAATGTTATCCCATTTGATCTTCACGACAACCTTGGGAGGTGAGCACTATTATACCCAGTTGATGAAATGAAGTAAGACAAAGATTACTTGAATTGCCCGGGATCACACAGTTAGTAAGTATCTGAGGCTGGTTTTGCACTCAGGCCTTTCTCTCAGTAGGCTCAGGGTTCTGTCCACTACCGTCATAGCAACAAGATTGTCTTACTCGTCTGTTACCTCTTTTGAACATCTTTCTGCTTTCTTCTGTAATTTTTTCTATTCTTTACACCATAGCTAAACTTAATCTCTCCTCTCTGCACAAGTCTCCAATGAATTTTTATTTCTGACAGAGTATTAGCTTCATAATATTTCATGAGCTTCCACCCAGACTTAAGAGACTTTTCTTTCTTTCTTTAAAAGAAATATTTATTTATTTTTAGTTTTCAACATTCATTTCCACAAGATTTTAAGTTACCATCTCTCCCTCCTCCCACCCCAAGACACCATGCATTCTGATTACCCATTCTTCCAATCTGCCCTCCTTTCTATCACACCCCTCCCTTCCCTTATCCCTATCTTCTCTGAGATCTTGTAGGGCAACATAGATTTGTATACCCCATTACCTGTATTTCTTATTTCCTAGTTGCATGCAAAAACAATTCTCAACATTGGTTCTCAAACCTTTGCATTCCAACTTCTTTCCCTTCCTCCCTCCCCACACATCCTCATTGAGAAGGCAAGTAGTTCAATATAGGCTATATATGTGTAGTTACAGGAAAGACTTCCATAATAGTTATGTTGTGAAAGACTATATTTCTCTCCATCCTATCCTGCCTCCAAATTATTCTATTCTTTTGACCTTGTCCCTCCCCAAGAGTTTACTTCTAATTACTCCCTCCTCCCATTTGCCCTCCCTTTTATTATCTCCCCCACCCCACTTATCCCCTTCTCCCCTACTTTCCTGTAGTGAGATAGATTTTCATATCATATTGAGTATGCATATTGTTCCGTCTTTAAGTCAAATGTGATAAGAGTAAGCTTCGCTTTTTCCCTCTCACCTCCCCTCTTTTCTCCTCCATTGAAAAAGTGTTTTCTTGCCTCTTTTGTGAGAAATAATCTGCCCCTTTCCATTTCTCCCTTTCTTATCCCAAAATATTCCTATCTCACCCCTTAATTTTATTTTTTAGATATCATTCCTTCCTATTCAACTCACCCTGTGCCCTTGGTCTACATATGTGTGTGTGTGTGTATACATATGTATGTATATAATCCCTCCAACTACCCAAATACTGAGAAAAGTTACCTTTTAATGTCTCTCTTGATTCTAGTTTGAAAGTCAAATTTTCTATTCAGCTCTTGTCTTTTCATCAAGAATGCTTGAAAGTCCTCTATTTCATTGAATGACCATGTTTTTGTCCCTTGAAGTAATTATACTCAGTTTTGCTGGCTAGGTGATTCTTGGTTCTAATCCTAGTTCCTTTGACTTCTGAAATATCATACTCCAAGCCCTTCAATCCCTTAATGTAGAAGCTGTTAAATCTTGTGCTATCCTGATTGTATTTCTACAATACTCAAATTTTTCTTTCTGACTGCTTGCAATATTTTCTCCTTGACCTGGGAACTCTGCAATTTGGCTACAATATTCCTAGGAGCTGTTTTTTTTGGTTTTTTTTTAGATCTCTTTCAGGTGGTGATTTGTGGATTCTTTCAATATTTATTTTACCCTCTGGTTCTAGAATATCAGGGCAGTTTTTCTTGATAATTTCATGAAAGATGATATCTAGCTTCTTTTTTTTGATCATGGCTTTCAGGTAGTCCCATAATTTTTAAATTGTCTCTCCTGGATCTATTTTCCAGGTTAGTTATTTTTGCAATGAGATTTTTCACATTGTCTTCTCTTTTTTCATCCTTTTGGCTTTGTTTTGTAATATCTTGGTTTCTCATAAAGTCATTAGCTTCCCTCTGTCCCAGTCTAATTTTTAAAGAACTATTTTCTTAAGTGAGATTTTGAATCTCCTTTTTCATTTGTCTAATTCTGCTTTTTAAAGTATTCTTCTTTTCATTGGACTTTTGGGTCTCTTTTGCCAATCGATTTAGTCTATTTTTAAAGGTGTTATTTTCTTCAGCATTTTTTGGGTCTCCTTTAACAAACTATTGATTTACTTTTCATGATTTTCTTGCATCGCTCTCATTTTTCTTCCCAATTTTTCCTCCATCTCTTACTTGATTTTCAAAATCCTTTTTGAACTCTTCCATGGCATATATTTTTTTTGGAAGTTTTGGATGCAGAAGCCTTGACTTTTTTGTCTTCCTCTGATGAAATGATTTGTTCTTCCTTATACGAAAGAATGGAAGAAAATACCTGTTCACCAAGAAAGTAACCTGCTATACTCTTAAATTTTTTTTCCCTTTTTTGGGCATTTTCCCAGCCAGTTACTTGACTTTTGAGTCCTTGGTCAAGTGGAAGGTATACCTTAGGGAATCTATAAGTTTTCAGTTCCACCAAGGTGGCACAATAAAAGGAAAGGAGTTTACTCTTCTCCTGGCCTGCACTCTGGTATGGGAGCAGCCATAATCTTTGCTGTCCAGGATCTGCAAGTAGAATTCCCTCTCCAGAGCCTTGACCAGTTCCACCACACCAGTGCTCTTCCTCACCCTAGGGCCACCACTCAGGGCTGATATCCAGATCAGCTGCATGATTCCTCCAGTGTATTTAGACCAAGGGCTCTGCTGCTACAGTGGCTGCTGCAGTCTTGTGGCTGGGCTAGGGCTCCCTCTCATCCAGGTGAAAGAACTTTCTCACTGACCTTTAAAGCTGTCTTTGGCATTTTTTTGGGTTCAGAAATCTGGGAACTGCAGCTACTATATCCATGATTCCATGCCCTGAAGCCTGCTCCAGTCCTGTCCCTGCGGCTTCATGCAGCCAAGACTGGTCTGTGGTCTGCTCCGAGCCTGATGCGATAGACCATTCCTGTCAGTCTTCCAGGCTTGTCTTGGGCTGGAAATCTCTTTCACTCTGTTGTTATGTGGCTTCTGCTGCTCTAGAATTTGTTTAGAGTCATTTTCTACAGGTATTTTATGGGCTGTGGGAGTAGAGCTAGAATAGCTTTGTCCTTCTGCTATGCCATCTTGGCTCCACCCCATTGAGAGTCTTTTCTTATACTACTCCCCTGCTTATACTCTATATTGTGGTCAGTTCTGACTACTGACCATCTCCTGTACTTGTCCTTTAATTTCTGCCATCGTGCCTTTGTTTATATTATTCTTTCTGTCTGAAATTCCATCCCTGTATCTACTCAGTCCCTGTCTATTCTTCTTATTATCTAACCTCCTTCAAAAAGTGTTCCCTTCTCCATCAGTCAGTGAGGGACTTTTTCCTCTCAGATTTGCTTTGGATTTTTCTTATGCACTTGTGCTACATTCTTTAATATTGCTGCCATTTGTTTATGTAGCACAGGCTATAAGAAGCCTATGAGGGTACAAGCTATATCTAAAACTAAAACTAAATGTATCTACCATAGTTCTGCATATAGTAGGTCCCTAGTAAATGTTTCTTAGACTGAATTCCAATCTGCTAAAGTCAAATAGACAACTTCTGTTTCCCAGTATCATTTGTGCTGCCTTTATGCCTATATGCTAGAGGAATTTAACAAGTCACTTCCTTACCCATGGTCTTCCCAATGTTTGTTTGTGCTTGTGCCTATGATTATACTATTAGAAATTAATTCCTTTAGCACATACACACATATATATATATAGGTATATACATATATGTTTATATATACAGATGCATGCATATATTCATATAAGTATGCATGTAAATATGTGCACATACATATATACATATATTTACATATATGATCTCTAAAAGAGGTTTCTGACCACTGACTAGGCTGGCAAAACTCATTTTTAACTTACATTGAATAAGCTTATCAAATCCATCATAATGTGATCCTAGCTAACACAAAAAATTTTTTATTTGGGTTTTTTGTACTTAATATTTTTTTATTCTGAACTTATAAAATAAAACATTTTCATTATATAGTAAAATAGAAAAAAAGATGATTGCACATGAAACAGCAAATCTATTATGTACAACTTGCTATTTCTTTTAAATATATAATCGTTACCATGTAACTTTCTTTTCTTCTTCCCTCCATCCTAGAGGTAGCTACCATTAGATAAATATACATGTATGCGTCTAGACACATACATATATACACATATGTATGTATGTAAAATCATTCTATACATCCTTCTATTTATTAGTTCTTTCTCTGGATGCAGATACTGTCTTCCTTCATTGGTCCTTTATTTGGGTATTTATCATAGTCAAAATGACTTAGTCCATCAGAGTTGTTCTTAAAACAATATTGGTGTTACTGTGTGGACATTCTCTTGATTCTGCTCGTTTCACTCTTAATTATTTCATGCAAGTCTATCCAAGTTTTGCTAAAATTGCTGAACTTATCATTTCTATATTCTGTCATGATCACATACCACAACTTCTTTAGCCATTTCCCAATTGACAAGCATCCCCTCAGCTTCCAGTTCTTTGCCACCACAAAGAGAGGTGCTATAAATATTTTAGAACCCATAGGCTCTTTTCCTTTTTCCCTAATTATCTTTGGAAACATATTTAGTGGAGGTATTGCTAGGCATGATATAGTAACTAGCACAAAATCTTTTCAATAGAACAAGTAAATAGGGACATGATACAATCTTGCTGACTCTGTGAGATCATGGGAAGCTAAGAGAAAGAAGCATATTGAAATCTGAGGAAGGAGGATCCAAATGGTATAATTTATACAGAGTCATTCCTGAATGTCATTTCAGGGAACTAGCTGCTTTCTCCAATTGCCATGATGTGATGTTTCCCAAACAGCCCCACCAAATCATGGCCTATTTTGATCTTGAACGCTGCATTTTTGTTTCTATCTCCCATGAGGGAAGGCAGATGCTATATGCCCCTAAATTTGCCTTTGCTGCCTGCAGTTGATTATCATAACGCAGAGAAAACTGAAATTCCAATATGGCAGTTCTCCAAAAGCTCTATAATCGCAACACAATTCCATCCTGATGTGTGACAGGAGTGTTAGTGGGCCAGTCACATCTCATGGATGTAGGAATCCCCAAAAGAATTTTCCGTTTTTTTTTCTGTTGAAAAAACAGCCTTCTGGAAGTCCCATTGGGTAATACCAATATTCCCTTTAGTTAAACTTGGGCTTGGAACATCTATACTCAGACATAGATTTTGGTTAGTGACAATGTACTACACATGTCACACCATCTGCTATAATCTAGACCAGCTGTATTAAGAATGTCACATTGTATTTGAGACAGAATAGTTCCCCATGATCATGCTTGGATCATACTTCAAGGTTTATAAAGTATTTTTTCACAGTAATCCTTTTGTGAGATAGGACAGCAGACTATATTTTCTACATTAGTTGCAGTGTGGCTTTTGAGGGTTAGGACTTTTCTCATAATGTTAGATTGCTTCTTTAATGTAAATTGAAATTTGTTTAGGTAATAATTCAGATAGAGAGGCAGCATATTGTAGCGTAAATATTGTTGGATTGGTGTCAGAGTCATTTCACTTGCTACCAGCTATTGTGATTGGTTTCAACTTTACCATCTTGTACCATGATCTCTTGCTGGAAATGTCTGGTATCTTCCATTCCCTTTTTAGCTTTCTTTTGTATATTATAAGCTCCTTGAGAGCAAGAACTATCTTTCCTTTTATTTTTTGTATCCAAGTGTTTAGCACAGTGCCTGGAGCACTGTTTATCATTTCATAGTCTATCTACTGTACTATCTAGCTGTCCCTTTTAATATAGGGAATAATTAGAACACAGACATTCTTGACTTTTGGACTACAGTGGTTGTTTGTTCAGTGCTCACTGCCTCACTGCTTTAGAATGGTTTGACTGGGTGGCCCGATTAGATTGATGAGCTCTCTCTGCACCTAAGTCAAATGGTTCATTCCATTATGTAGAACTAGTGGGCCCAGGATGGCAGCCATGGCTTAGAGTGCTGAGATGGTGCAGAGCTACTCTCACGCTAGAGATCTGTAAGCTAGAATTAGGCCTGACAATTAACTCCTTTCCAAAAATTTGAATCACAAAGAGAGGGCAACGTAAGTACTTTTTTGTACTCTTTGTACACATGTTCTGTTTTCCTAACATGAATATGATAGAATTTAGCAGTTCAACTGACTTGGCAAATGTATAAAGTGATTGTCTTTGTTTTTTTTTCCCCTTAGTCTAAGTCTTTTTTTTTTTTTTTTAGTGGAAATTGTAAAGAACAGTGTACTTTTGTTTAAAGACACTATCTTCATGAAAAAATAAGTGTTTCATGCACCAAAGTATTGCATAAAATGGGTAATCACCCGAAATAAAAAGAATTGAAAGCACATTTCCTGGACTTGAAAAAAGTACAATTCTACTTTTAAAACAAACTATAAATTATATTTCCATTTTGTTAACAAGGCAATTGATTTCTGTGATTTTTATCATATGACATTGTGAATAATCTGAGAAATGAGATTTATTTTGAAACTACCAATATTAAAGTAAGTCATTGATCTAACAGAAGAATTAAGAGCTGGCTTGTAAATGTTCAATCTATTTTAACTCATAACGTCATTTTTTTTTCAGGAAAAGAAATGATAGAAAATCATTTAGGGATATGTGTTCTACTGAGTTGCAGAATTCTGTTGCCTTTGTAGAATACGGCACATAGTAATAGCACAGGGCAACCAATACATCTATTTTGATCAACATTATTTCCAAAAGTATGGTATATACTTCTTGGAACTATACATGAAACACACTTTGCAGAACTGAAGGAAAACTGGGAACTTAGCTGAAGAATAGTTGTTTTATCAATGCAATTCAAGAAACATTCTTTAGATTCAAACAAAGTTACAGTAAAGTTAGGGCAAGTACATCTTTGGTCAGGATGCCAAAATGTTAAGGTTGCTCACAGTACTTGATACTCTAGCAGCCTATAAACAAGAAAATAAGAGGTGCAGTGGATAGAATACCCTGTCTCGAATCAGAAAGACTCATCTTCATGTTCATATCTGACCTCAGACACTTACTACCTGTGTGAGTGACCCTGGGCAAGTTTGCCTTAGTTTCCTCATCTATAAAATGAACTGGAGATGGAAATGGTATCTTTGCCAAGAAAACTCCAAAAGAGGTTATGAAGAATTAAACACAACTGAAACAAGTAAACAGTGACAACAAGCCCAGAAACAAAAGGAAATGAGCATAGAGTTAGCAATAATAACTCCAGATGAATTTCTACAACCTTAAGGATTTACTGTGTCCCTTTTCCCTTTCCCCTTCAGCTGAATTTTTAAAGTTCATTTGATGGTACATTTCTTGCCCCAGACCATACTATGAAGCTTGGCCCAGATGTAAAAAATGACAGTTCCAGATCTGGAATTTACTGAACATATGCTCCATACCCAGCCCTTTAGCAGATGATATGGGTGTGTGTGTGTGTGTGTGTGTGTGTGTGTGTGTGTGTGTGTGTGTGTGTGTGTGTGTGTGTGTGTGTGTGTGTGTGTGTGTGTGTGTGTGTATGTTAGAGAGATGCAAAGGAAGAATATGAGATGATCTCTGACCTCAAGAAGGTTACAGATTAAATGTTTAAAGTCTAATTGGGCTAATTGGGTTAATAAAATGTAGACACATGTAGCAATTAGATGATATTTGATGGTATTAAGTTACATGGTAGGGGCAATTATTTTAAACTGAGGAAAGGGACTGTCTCACTTTTGTATTTGTATCTCCAGGACTTGGCATGGTGTTTGACACACTGTAGTAGCTTAATAAATGCTTGTTAATTAAATAATTCTGAAATTAAAAGAAGGGGTGTTTCATATATTTTTTGCAGTTGAAGGTTTTATGGAGAAAATAGATAAGATATATAGGAATAGATAAGATATATAGGATTTTGAGAGTTTGTGAGAAAAGAAATGCCAATCATAGCAGAAGTGAGAATGGTGTTCAGGTTCATGAGATAATGAAGATAGCTATTTTGCACAGTGACTCCTGGGTTAGACCTGGATTGAGGAAGTTCAGATTCTGACTTGGAAACTTACTAGCTGTGTGACTGAGCAAGTCACAGTCTCATAACTTAGCCTTTGTTTTCTCATCTGCAAGATGAATATAAAAATGGCACCTACTTCCCAGATCTGTTGCTAGGATCTGAGGAGATAATATATGCAAAATGACCTGCAAGCCCTCAAGTGCTATATGCTAGGAGAGTTGTTGTCAAGATCAAATTAGATTATATATGTAAAAGATAACATATGTAAAGAACTTTGTGAATATTTGACCTCTATCTAACTACAAACTATTGTCATCGTTGTTATCAACCCTACATGGAACGGAGGTTGTCTTTAGGAAAGGCATGGGGGATCATGGGAAAACAGTAAAGCAAAACAATGGGACCAGGTGACAAAAAAGCTTTGAATAGCCACATAGAACCAGAGAATCCCAGAGGTGAAAGGGATCTCGGAAGCCTGTGTTTACCTCTACAACGCTTACAAGTGAAGAACCAGTTCCATGTAAGTAGTGATCCATCTTGGAGAGCAGCATAATGCTGAGAAAAAGGATTGACTCTGAAGTTATAGCTTTTGGATTCTTTTCCTGACTTTGACAACTATTACCTACATGACCTTGGGCAAATCATTTAAACTTCTCATGCCTCAGTTTCCTCATCTGTAAAATTAGATTCTTAAGTTTTCTTCAGCTTTATAATTGTGATCACATGATCCGTGAAACTGTGATCTCTCAAGTTGGCTTTATAACTGTTAAAAAAATTGTCCCTTTATTATACCAAAATCTAGATATACATAACTTTCATATGTTCCTTCTAATTAAGCTCTTTGGTGTCAACTAGAACAATTCTGATGATTTTTTTCCATATAATGGTGTTTCAGATACTTGAACATTATTGCCGTGTTTCCTCTAAGATTCCCTTTTTCTAAATTAAATCTCTCTAGTGCCTTCAACCTGACTTCATGTGGTATAGACACCATCTTGCTTATCTCTTCCTGGCCACTGTAATTTGTCAATATATTGCAAATATGACATCCAGAAATCAATATAATATTTGATGTGGTCAAACCAGGACAGAGTGCAGCAGGAATATTTGTCCCATTCTAAACAATCCGATCCTGTCAAATTTCGTCTATATTATATTTGTTGCCTTATTTATGATATTATTCCTTTATATTAACTTTACAATCCATGAAAAGTTCCACCTCTTTTCCCACATAACTTACTGTCTAGCTATAGTTCCCTGATTCTGTACTGGCAAAATTGACTTCTTCAATTTCAGAATTTAAATTTGTTCCTATTAAATGTCATCTTGTTAATTGTTACTTAGTCATTTTTTAGTCATGTCCAATTCTTAGAGTTTTCATGGCAAAGATTCTAGTGGTTTGCCATTTCCTTCTCCAGCCATTTTATAGAAGAAGCAACTGAGGCAAATGGTGTTGAGTGAATTGCCCAGGCCCAGCTAGTAAGTATATGAGGCAATATTTGAACTCAGGAAGAAGAGTCTCCCTGACCCAAGGCCTGGCACTCTAACCACTGTGACACCTAGATGACTTGTGAATTGTTGGCCATTGCTACAATTTACTGAGAGATCTAAAAAAATTAACTTAAAAATCTGATGTAGTAGCCATTCCCCATCTCCCAGCTTGATGACAGTCTCAAATCTGATTAATCCAAATTACAGATAGAAATATTGAACAGAACCTGATTAAAGGCACTCTATTAGAGAAGTCCCTTCAGGCTAACAATGATTAATAATTGCTTTTTGGCCTAGTTATTCAACCAGTTTTTATCCACTTAACTGTTCTCCAGATATGATCTGATCAGTTATACACTCAGCTGGCTCATATCTTTTTTTTTTTTAAATAAGAATTTAGTCAGCTGATTTGTCAATGGACTTGCTGAAAGACAGTTATACTACGTCTATGGTATTCATTTGATCTCCCAGTCTAGTAACCATGAGAGAAAAGAAAACAGCTTACTGGCATTTTAAAAAATGTACCCATAGAAGTATTCCCTAGTGATCACTGCTTCTATGTCCTCACTAGCTCTCCCCAGTAAAATGTATAATTCATTCTAGAAAGTTGTTATGAATTAAGCAAACAATGACTTCTTGGTTTAAAGTACAGTGCCAAGCATTCTCTGCCAAGCATTTTATAATCCTTGTTAATTTATTGATTAACTATTTAAAGACTGACTCTTCTTCACTTTGAAGTTTGAAATGCCTTCCTCACAATAATGCTCTGTTAGCTGAAAAAAAGTATTACCATTCCCGTTTTATAGATAAGGAAACTATGACCTGAGATGTTAGTTGAATTACCTATAATGCTAAGATCCATCTTTAGATCTAGCATGCCCATATTGCTTTGAAGAACTTGATTCAGGAATTTTTTTATGCTTGTGTTTTTATTTTTCTCTTTAAGAAGAAAAATAGAGATTGTTATCAAGAGAAATCTACATGTACATGAGTTAGTTCTATATATGCCTTTATTTCATGAATGTTAAAGAAACCTAATGATCAAATTGCTTCCAGTCTTTTCATTATCTATTTTATTACAATTAATAAAATTTTTCTGTATTTTTGAGAAAAATAAACTTTTCATGAAAATAATATAGCTAGAGGCTTTTAAGAAGGACTTCCATGCCTAAGATCACAACAGGAAAGGTGAGAGTGTGATGAAAAAAATATAATAGTCCTACAGGGTGGTGTACATTGCCCAGTGTCACCTAGCAATGGTGAGCCCAGAGGGCATTAGGTTGATGACAGCAGCTAATAAACTTGATGGATTTGGATTTTACCCAGGAAGAGTAGCATTCCACCAAGCAGCTGCTGGGCAACAATTAGACCCCCATCAAATGTAGGAGGAAGGGAAATCAAAGGAGCCAAAAATACGTGTAGGGAACTTCTGGAATCCCTGGATAAGCATTTTGCTACTAGACCTTAAGTACTTTTTCTCCAGGATCAACTCAAAGAACACAGCAGGAATCTAAGACAAAGGGGAGGTTGAGAAATGACTTCAACAGCCTTGATTCATGTAACAAGTAGAGGAAAAAAAGGCACAAAATGAGCTCAATGTTACAGCAATTGTAGTGGAATATGCAAGATCACATGCCTCCCAGCACAACAGATATCGAATCTTTGGATATCTTCCCCTAATTCCAGGATCTGTGAATTGAACCTTTTAAATGTGCCATTATATAGCAAATTTCTCATTCAACATGAGGTAAGTTATTAGTAGCCTGGAAAGGGAAATGTGCCTCAAAGGAGAATTTAACTCCCCAGAGTTTGTTTTACTTGTCTTACTCACTATCTAATTGGGTCTTTTGTGAATAAGAACAAGTCCTGCTTTATCTCTGAATGAAAAAGCCAAAGAATGTTTCCTAAAGTCTGTCAAAAGAGAAATTAAGTCTTAAAGATTCTAAAAAATAGCCTAGTACTTTTAATCTATTCAAATATACATACTGTATGCCTCCAAATTTAAAACAACCACCACAAACAGTTACTTAGAAAATCAGATCTTACAATGTCCTGGGGATCAGTAGAACACCCTCACATAACTCAAGGACGTTGAGACTGGTTTAGAGGAAATACAGAACCTTTCTGGACAGACCAAATGATCTAATGGGTCTTTTTGATCTTTATAAGACTAGTTCAAATGTTATTCTCACATTTGTACATTTATACCAGGAAGAACAGAAAAGACAAAATGTTTATGAAAGAAATTTGAAGACTAATTGCATACTTTCTCATTGTATCTTTATAAATAAAGTAGAAATTGATCATTGAGGCAAGTTTTGGAGTTTTCCTCATGGCAGCTGGTCTTTTTCTTTTCTCCTCAGGTCTTTTATGTCACTCACCATCCCTTCCCCACTTCTTCCCTCATCAAATTTTCCTGAGAAAATACAGACCACTCACCAAGAACTCACTCATCTCCCCTGCTCCATATTTCTAAATTCTTTGACAACACCTCATCCAATCATCCCATTCTTTGTTCCTTTTCTTCTTGCAAAAGAAGAAAACTTTTACATATGCTCTTGATTCTATGAATCCATTTCTTCAGTAAGCTTCTTTATTCCCCTTTCTTGATGTAGGCATTCCCACTGTTTCTAATTTTCAGTCTTTCCCTATCCACTGTCTCTTTCTCTGTGCTCACAAACATGTTTCTGTTTGATCAATCAAAAAAAAATTGATTGACCTTACCATTATGTCAATCATTTCTCTTGCTTTGCTCACAACTACAGGAAAAACACAATCTTGGGAAAAAAATAAAAGCTAACTAAATAGTTTTCTCCACTTTGATTTCATGCACTTCTCAAATTCTTACATCCTGGCTTCTGACCTCATTACTTGACTGAAAGTATTTTCTCCAAGACAACCTTGGATGTCTTATTTGTTCATTCTAATGGCCTTCCTCTTGACCTCTCTGCACCATTTGTCACTGATAATCAGTTCCCTTCCTGTATATTTTGTCCTCCACAGGTTCTCCTCCTACGTTCCTGGGCAGTTTCTTGTCATTCTTTGTTAAACTATGATCTTCAATAACCTAAATTTCTAACTTTGGTTCTGTTATAAGCACTCTATTCTCTTTTTGTCTGCTTTTCTGGTGATCTCAGTAGCTTCCAAAGATTTAGTATTATCTCTATGTGGGTGATACCCAGATATAGAAATGTATGGATATGCATATTTCTATATATCTCATCTCATTCCCAAGTCTTATTAAACATCAGCAACCATTATTGACTGAATGATTAAATTAATGAGTTTGAGCCCATTCTGTATCAAGAACTTCCAAACTATCAGTTGACTTAATACAGATATAGAGATTTTTGTCAATTATCTTATCTGATGGATTTCCCAAATCAAGAGGCTTGTGGGAGAAACCTTTCCTTCATATGGCAAAATCTACTGTTTAGAAACAAGACATTTTACAAAGCAGTACTGGGGTATTGAATGGATTTCTGCATTAAATTATCCTTAAACACTTTCTTTTCTAAAGTAACTTCCTCTCTAAAATATTTATTTGTTGTCAGTTATCTGTTGTTTTTTGAGGTTTTTTTTAGCTTAGTTTAATACTTACATAAAATCCACATGATTATTTGCACTAGAACAGGCTTTTACCAATCTCTCTCCCTTTCTGTAGTGAGTAGGGCAATGAGATGGATTGAGGAAAGGGAAGAAATCAAAGGAGATCCAAGTCCTGAGACAGAATCTCTGCACTGGAAATTTACTTTGCTGAACAGAGTGATGTAGGGATGAGGGTAGGATAAATCTATGGTATAGAAGCAGGAAGTGCAAAAGATTTATCCCCAGGATAATAGTGATACTTAAAGGAAGAATTCTAGGCATTTCATCTGCAGAATAATGTGTTGGTTGTTGTTCAATCATGTCCCACTTTGTCTGACCTCATTTGGAGTTTTCTTGGGAAAGATATTGCATTGGTTTTCCATTTCCTTCCCCAACTCATTTTACAGATGACGACACTGAAGTGAACAAGGTTAAGTGATTTGTCTAGGATCACACAACTAATAAGTATATGAGGTGAGGTCTAATTTGAACTCATGAAGGTGAGTCTTCCTGACTGCAAGCCTGCCTCCAGTCCAACCATTATACTACCTACTGTCCTGGTTTTTTTGCCTCTATCAATTTCTGCCCCAGGTGTTATTTTGGTAGGACTGTGATATACATGGGCTTCCCTCAGCAATTTTAAAATTTGGATGAATTGAATTGCATTTTCAACAAATTCTTAGGCAATTATGCCAATAGTGAAAGAAAAAAAAAATTGAAGTCTTGTTTCAATTTCACTATTGGCTAATTATGTCACCCGTGGTAAATCATCAAATTTCACTCTTGCCTTTTCTTTTATATAAATAATGTCACTTCAAAAAGAGAGGAGGTGCAAGTAGCAAATCATAATTTGTAGGGGTAGGGGGAAAATTAAGCTTGAACCTATGATGTTATCTGTGGGAGCAACTTCTTATGTGGATATTTTCGTCAGTTAGTCATCTGTAAAATCTTAGAAATTGGGAGAGAGTTGCTTGGTACACTGAGAGATTAAATTATTAAACCATAGTCACATAGTGTCAGTCAGGAGTAGAACTTGGATAAGTCTATGACCTTGTGCAAGTCACTTAACCATTATAAACCTCAGTTTCTTGATCTGTAAAATGAAGTGATCACACAAAATGACTTTTAAGGTCTTTTCTAACTATAATCATACTGTTTATAATCTGTGTTACCTATAAGCCTAGCCTTCTAACCACTATGCACACTGCCTCACATAAGCAGAGATGATAATGCATTATTTTAAGGCACATTATAAGCATTAAAAAAATAAATACTGTAGTACTTTCTGCTCTCTATACCCTTCCCCACCCCAACACAAACACAAATAACCTGTTCTTTACAGTGTGTAAGTTTTACATTTTCTTATGTTGTTCCCATCTTATAATATAAATGCAAGATATAATATAATGTAAGATTTTTAAGGCAAAATAGCTGTAATTTTTGTCTTTATAACCCGAAATATTAATTCAATTTCTGAAACTTCATAAATTCTTTTTAAATTTAAT
Organism: Notamacropus eugenii; assembly: GCF_028372415.1. Lineage (NCBI taxonomy): Eukaryota > Metazoa > Chordata > Mammalia > Diprotodontia > Macropodidae > Notamacropus > Notamacropus eugenii. Next base: position 123,282,229 of record NC_092873.1, read on the forward strand.
TTTGCTGGGCATATAACTATTTAATACATATATATGTATATGTGCATATATACACATATATGTATATATACACATATATGTATATATACGCACACATACATGGTATATATACACATATGCACATATATATTTATATATGTACATATAAATAGAATCTCCTTTAGATTTCCATATGTCCCTATTACTGTATGTGCTTTGTTTCCAGTTCTACAGCTGGAATTGCAAGCTAATCCTCTTCAATTCAATTGCTGGTAAGCTAAATAGCTTATGGTCTAGGTTAAGGATTCATATTTCTGAACTTTAGGCAATGAGTTGTTGCCTGTAGGGATGTGTTAAACTAACATATGAGTAATACACCTCTTGAGAGTACAAGTAAAGGAGGGATCTTGCATTCACAGTAGGTCCCCAGTGAGTTTTTCTCATTACTCTTGCAGACAAAATAGTATCATTTTAAAATCAGTACAATAATAGAGAAGAAAGTTTGGAGACGAAAGTGATGAACTGTTTAACAAATTTAATAAAAGGAAACAAGTTCTGGAGAAGAAAGAGGATTGAAAAGAGTGTTCCTGGAATCATTATTCATTCTTGACAGCCCCACCTGGTGTGAAAGACGATACAAGGAGCCATCCTGCAGAGATATAAACTTTTAAAACCCTTGAGTCAACTGGTCCCCAAAAGTTGAAATAAGCGTGTGATAAAAATCACTTCTCCTACAAAGAATATGTAATAAAAGTGGATTTATGCTTTAAATTCATTAACTAATATCAAATTAGGATAAAGATTTTTCTTCAGACTTGAAGAATTACATTCTTTCACCAACATCCTTGTTTAAAAAACAACATAAAACCAAACCTTAATAGTATTTACAAAATAGTCTGATCGCCAATATCAGTGGAAACTGAGTCTGATGCCATACCTTCCTGGGTAGTTCCTTGTATAGTAATGCCACATAATAACTATTATATAATGTATATATTGGACTATCTTCTCTTTTGCGATTATGTGTGTATCTAATTTGATTCTCCTCCACTGCAAAACCACCATGAAAATTTAGCCCAGTGTACTTGGCAGACAGGGTTAAATGTGAGACTTGGGACAGTGTTGAAGCCACTCAAAGAGACATTACCAGACAGGAGCAAAGTTTGCTGTGTACAAATTGGTGGGATGAGTACACATGACCTGCCTTAAGTGTTTCACATAAGAGACTGATAAATGTGAAAAACTTCTCTGGGAGGAAGAAAAATAGAGACTAAGTACCAACGAAAAGGTCTGTTCATCTCTAGGCAAGACAGAATTTGAACCTTCATCTCTAAGTGAAAACAGTATTTTATTGATATCCATTTCATAAGGCTCTTTAAAAAAAAGCAAGTATAACTAAAATGTCAGAGTGGGAAGATGCTATAGGATCAGCAAATTATAAATAATTCAGTTAGAAATTCTTCCAGTATGCAATTAGACAAGCAAATGTTTTCATTTTAATCATTTCAATACTCTTTGCCTGATATGGGCTAGTTTTGATATCCCAGTCAAATTTTTCTGAAATAGATTATTGTAATTTAATTTCCTGCACTACATAGATAAAAACCCTAGTAATAGTTTCATTTTTAAGGTGAAATGTAAATGCTTCAGAATAAGTACATAGTACTCTTCAAAGGTGTTCAATAAGAAATATTTGGGAGGACACAAAAGGCAGTTAAATCTGATTTACTAAGGCTTTCATATGACTGAGATATGGAATATAGTCTGGAAAGAACTGAAAATAAATCACACAGAGGAAAATGTTGAGGTGTATGGAAGATGTGAGTAGGTTGCTACATATAACCAATAAGGGACATCAGAAGTAAAAAAAAAAAAAAAAAAGGTCATCAAGTGAATGATTAAAAAAAAAAAAAAGAAAATGAGTTGATTATGTGATGAGGGTAAGGATGACCCAGGTCTTCAACTATATTCTTGGGATAGCAAGAAAAAGTGAACTAGAGCTCCAGAAAGTTAGGTGGTCATTCCCCTGCAGTGAGCTTGTATGACAATGTGGTCAAGAATTGTCTAGGAATCAATGGGTTCTGAATCAGCACCATTGAAGGGAATATCCAAATTATGATGACAGACATTTGAGCTGAGATGAGAGTCACTCAAGCTGTACCTATAAGACTTTAAAAAACTACTGAGTCTAATCTAAACTTAGTTAATCACTTTAGTTAACCAACTAGCTGTTGTTCTAGAAAGAAAATATCTCCATGATTAGCTAAATTTTGATAGAATGGATTAGATATTTTAGCCGGTATTGTTTTCCAGCAAGTATTCACAAGACAGTCATTAAAGATCTTACCCTTTTAGTCAAAGCTTCTGAAAGTCTTTCACAGTCCATGCTCCATAAATATGTTGAATGTTTTTTTTTTAAGTGAAAATGACTCAGAGTGCAAAACTTCAGCTTTCTATTTGAATATGGATTTGTTTACAACTTGTAGCATAAACACAAAATGAGATCTCAATCTTAATGGATTTTTGGTTAGCCTGATTTCCTCTGCTTGTTTCCTGAACATCCTGCTTTCGGATATTTGCTTTCTAGCATGTCCTTCTATTTAAAACCATGCTTTCCCCCATTCCCTGCCCTCTCCTCCCTATGTTCTTCTACAGTTAGTGAATAGTGAAGAATCATTTATTAAGTACCTAGTATGTGCCTGGCACTGTACTAAGCACAGAGATAAAAATATGAAAAAGAAAGACAGTCTCTGTCCTCAAGGAGCTTATATTCTAATGAGGGAAAGCAACTTATAAAAGGAAGCTGAAAGTGTTGGAAGAAGGTACTCCCATTTGCTTAAAACACCATTTTCTTCTTACTCTTTCCCTTGCTTTAATTACTAGTGGATATCACTTAGATCTTGAAGCTATATTTTATAGTCTTGTGTGTCTATTTTAGCAAAGTATTAGAATCATGAGGTGAGGACATTCACTGTAAACACATGAAGAAAAACCATCAACTTAAGTTTTGGATGTTCTATGTTAGGATATATTTATTCCACAATGCCTAAGATTACATAACAAATTAGAGTGACTCATTCTAAGATAGCTTCCTTCTTTCCCAGGGATTGTATGTAGAAAATAAGAAAAGGTCATTTCACAAATACTCTCAGATAAGCTTGATGGAGCCTTATTGGAAGTAAAGTTCTTTCCACCAGTCATCATTTGACCAATTTGTGAATGCTTCCAGAGTTATTTTGCCCCCTTTTGTACCACACAGAAGTAGACTAATACATTTCCTTCTAAAATATCCCTAGTGTCTCTGAAAAAAATGAAAGCATAAAGTTTAGACATCTCTAAGTAGATCAAGCTTAAAATAAGCAAGATTTTAGGATATAATGTGTATCCTCTCATAGTACTGGAAAATAGGATGCAATATTCAAAGATGGTAGTTGAGAAACTATAAGATCTACCAGGCATTTAAGCATTTCAATTGTGGGCAATAAGTACAGTCAACAAACATAATGAGGTCAGTGATTGCTTACTTACCTCATAGTCTTGTGGCTACTGATCAGTGATGAGGCAGCATGTCAGATACACTGGGGATTGCATCAGCAAGGACCCTGGCATACACAGGAGGGCCTGCTGTCACATATTCTTAGATCTGCTTTTCTAAAAGAAAAGCAACCTTTGAGGGGTCAACAATCACTTTAATCAAGCAAGTATATCATTCACTTAGATCAGGGGAAAAAGTCAGCACTTTGAACCTCAAGGAGAATACAAAGAAATAAGAATCAACAGACAGGGCTTCCAACTGTCTGACAGTAAGCAATGCATACATTACAGACCAATAGACGGATCCGACTGTCTGACCATACAAACATAATTACCAGACAGAGAAACACCAACATCTGGGTTTTCTAAACCAGCGGTTCTTAGGGGCTTCCCAGAGTCTCATCTGGCCAAACAAATACTTCCAGTGAGTAAGCCCTAAAGTAAAACCTCACCTCAGAGTATTTACACATTTTTCAGAACCAGAGGGCATCACAACTTTTGAGAACCAGTGCATTAGAAATTAGCAAAAGGTATGGACCTCCCCTAATCAAGTATTCCTTCCTTGGGCTGGAAAGATCTTTAACACTCTGATTAGCATTACAGAGGTCTAGAGTATAGGCCAGTTTTCTCTCTGGACTGAAGCAGCAGTGGTATTTGGTAACTCCCTGGGTGTCTGAGTAGCCTTTTTTAAGGACCTCATTGCTCACATCCTAGAATGAGGGAAGGAGTAGAAAAAGTATCCTAAAAATTGTCTGCTTCACCTATCCTAATCCTGGCCTGTTTACTGTGGCAGGCAAGGATCCTACCCTAGAGTTGAAGCACAAATTATACACACATACATACATACATACATACATACACACACATATATTCAAAAACTTTTGCAAAAATAATTTTACCCACCATTGGTATATGGTGTGTGAATATTTATGGACAGCAAGAAACCCAGTAGACCTGAAAGACTCTTGCTATGAGAGAACACAGAGGGTATTGCATCTAAATAGCAGCCCTGAATGAAACAGCTAACAAATGAAGGCCAGCTTACTGACATCAGAGCTGGAGTCGTGTTGTTGTTCCTACAATGGCCACCATGATAGGGAGTAGTGTGAAGGTGGTATATGTTTCATAATCATATTTAATCTAGTCAACAAGTTTGTATACTTCCCAAAAGGAGTGGATCCCAGGCTCATGACAATGTGATTGCCACTATGAAGAAAGTGCCATGCCACCATCATCAGTGCTTATGCTCCCACCATAACAAACCCTGATCAAGTCAAAGGAAAATTTTATGAAGATTTGGTGTCAATGTGCCAAGAGAGGACAGGTTGGTAATTTGGGTAGCTTTAATGCCACAATAGGCACAGACTGCCAGTAAGCACCCCATCATACACCGAGGGGCCTGCTATCATAGGTTCTTAGGCCTGCATTCATAAAAGAAAAGACATCTTTTGAGGGGTTAACAATCACTTTAATCAAGCACATGAATCATTCCTTTAACCAAGTACATATATCATTCACCTAAGTCAGAGGAGTCAGCACCCTGAATTTCAAAGAAAATACAGAGAAATCAGAAGATCAAAAGACATATCTTCCTCTGCCTGAATTGAACAGACAATTGGACCCCAGCTGTATGACCGTCATTACCAGAGAGGGAAGCACGACATTGACATGTGGGTTCTCAAAGCCGGGGGCTCTTCATCGGTTTCTCAGAATCCTTGTCTGACACTCAAACCTTCTTACCAAAAACTAAACCCCAAAGTAAAGCCTCAACTCAGAGTATTTGTACATTTTTTTAGAGCCAGAGGGCATCTTTTACCCAATGCCTCGATAGAAAAAGCAAAAGGTACTTGGGACCCTCCTACAAAACAACTCCCCTAATAAAGCTTCCCAAAATGGGCAGGCCCATCAGTGGGTGGGAAAAATCTATAATCACATTAAAATAATTAATAATACAAATACATGCACTGTTTCTAGTTAAAGAAACTCTTGTTTCTGCACTTTACTCCTTGTAAAGACTTTTTTAAAAAATTAATTTATTTAACTTTTAACATTCATTTTCACAAAATTTTGGGTTCCAAATTTTCTCCCCATTTCTCCCCTCCCCCCACCCAAAACGCCGAGCATTCTAATTGCCCCTATCACCAATCTGCCCTCTCTTCTATCATCCCTCTCTGCCCTTGTCTCCATCTTCTCTTTTGTCTTGTAGGGCCAAATAGCTTTCTATACCCCTTTACCTGTATTTCTTATTTCCTAGTGGCAAGAACAGTACTCGACAGCTGTTCCTATAACTTTGAGTTCCAAGCTCTCTTCATCCCTCCCTCCCCACCCATTCCCTTTGGGAAGGCAAGCAATTCAATATAGGCCATATCTGTGTAATTTTGCAAATGACTTCCATGATAGTTGTGTTGTGTAAAACTAACTGTATTTCCCTCCATCCTATCCTGTCCCCCATTGCTTCTATTTTCTCTTTTGATTCTGTCCCTCCCTAAGAGTGTTGACTTTAAATTGCTCCCTTCTCCCATTGTCCTCCCTTCCATCCTCCCCCCCCACCTTGCTTATCCCCTTTTCCCCCACTTCCCTGTATTGTAAGATAGGTTTTCATACCAAAATGAGGGTGCATTTTATTCCTTCCTTTAGTAGAATGTGATGAGAGTAAACTTTATGTTTTTCTCTCGCCTCCCCTCTTTTTCCCTCCACTAAAAAGTCTTTTGCCTGCCTCTTTTATGAGAGATAATTTGCCCCATTCCATTTCTCCCTTTCTCCTCCCAATATACTTCTCTCTCACTGCTTAATTTCATTTTTTAAAGATATGATCCCATCCTATTCCATTTACTCTGTGCTCCCTGTCTCTGTGTGTGTGCGTGTGTGTGTGTGTGTATGTATGTAATCCCACCAACTACCCAGATATTGAAAGTTTCAAGAGTTACAAATATTATCTTTCCATGTAGGAATGTAAACAGTTCAACTTTAGTAAGTCCCTTATGCCTTCTCTTTGCTGTTTACCTTTTCATGTTTCTCTTCATTCTTGTGTTTGAAAGTCAAATTTTCTTTTCAGCTCTGGTCTTTTCATCAAGAATGCTTGAAAGTCCTCAATTTTATTGAAAGACCAATTTTTCCCCTGAAGTATTATACTCAGTTTTGCTGGGTAGGTGATTCTTGGTTTTAGTCCTAGTTCCTTTGACTTCTAGAATATCATATTTGACGCCCTTTGATCCCTTAATGTAGAAGTTGCTAGATCTTGTGTTATCCTGATTGTATTTCCACAATACTTGAATTGTTTCTTTCTAGCTGCTTGCAGTATTTTCTCCTTGACCTGGGAACTCTGGAATTTGGCCACAATGTTCCTAGGAGTTTCTCTTTTTGGATCTCTTTCAGGCAGTGATTGGTGGATTGCTTGAATACTTATTTTGCCCTCTGGTTCTAGAATATCAGGGCAGTTTTCCTTGCTAATTTCATGAAAGATGATGTCTAGGTTCTTTTTTTGATCATGGCTTTCAGGTAGTCCCAAAATTTTTAAATTGTCTCTTCTGGATCTATTTTCCAGGTCAGTGGTTTTTCCAATGAGACATTTCACATTATCTTCCATTTTTTCATTCTTTTGGTTTTGTTTTGTGATTTCTTGGTTTCTCATAAAGTCATTAGCCTCCATCTGTTGCATTCTAATTTTGAAAGAACTATTTTCTTCAGTGAGCTTTTGAACCTCCTTTCCCATTTGGCTAATTCTGCTTTTGAAAGCATTCTTCTCATTGGCTTTTTGAACCTCTTTTGCCAATTGAGTTAGCCTATTTTTCAAGGTGTTATTTTCTTCAGAATTTTTTGGGGTCTCCTTTAGCAAGGTGTTGACCTGCTTTTCATGCTTTTCTTTCATCTCTCTCATTTTTCTTCCCAGTTTTTCCTCCCCCTCTCTAACTTGATTTTCAAAATCCTTTTTGAGCTCTTCCATGGCCTGAGCCCATTGAATATTTAGTTTGGATGTTTGGGATACAGAAGCCTTGAATTCTAAGTCTTTCCCTGATGGTAAGCATTGTTCTTCCTCATCAAAAAGCATGGGAGGACATATCTGTTCACAAAGAAAGTAACCTTCTATGGTCCTATTTTTTTTCCCCTTTTCTGGGGGCCAGTTACTTGACTTCTGAGTTTCCTTTCCACACCCACCTCACCACCAGATCCACCCAGCTAGTGCTTGGGGGCTGAGATTCAAATGCTGCTCCCTAGCCTCAGGGATTTGGGTGGGGGTGGGGCTGCTATTCAGTTGAGATTAAGTTCAGGTGCTCAGGTGGGGGCAGAGGCGCCACAAGGGGATCAGTTCCCAGGAGGTTTATGCACAGACCTTCAACAATGGATCCTGGCTCCTGCCTGCTTTGGGAGCCCTTGTCCACTGCTGCTTTGGCTTCTGCCTCCCAAGGGGGCCTGAGTTATGGAGACACCCTGCTCCCCTCTTGGCAAGCTGAAAAGACCCTCTCACTGACCTTTGGCTCCTGTGGGTGGAGGGACTTGCGTGGCTGATGGAGATTCTGTCCCTGAAGCCCACTTGGACCTGCTCCCCTCGGTGCTGTGAGGCCAAGGCAGGGCTGGACTCTGCTCCTGGTATGGGGTGCAATGGACCTTTCGGGTCAGTTTTTCAGGTCTCTCAGGAACAGAAATCTCCTCCATTCTGTTGTTCTGTGGCTTCTGCTGCTCCAGAATTTGTTGGGAATTCTTCTTTACAGGTATTTTATGGGCTGTGGGTTTGGAGCTAGCATATGTGTATCTTTCTATTCTGCCATCTGTAAAGACTCTTGATTGATAAAGGCAAAATTCTATCTGAGGCACTTGATTATACTAAAACAAAAATAGTAAAAGATCCTATTTTGATTGCCATCACATATGGCAGAGGGTCCTTGGGAGAAATGGAGTAAGAAATAGCAGCAATGGTCACTTGCTACTGAAGATTTGTGTGTCTCATGACTTTTTAATCACAAAGAATATCTTCCATTTGCCTAAATGCCATAATACTTGGTGGATGCACCTTCGTAGCAAATATTGGCATTTGCTTATGACTATGTCATTGTAAGAAGAAGAGACAGGCAGCAAGTAAGAATGACAAAGGTGATGTGTGGCAGACAGTTCTGGACCAACCATAGATTTATTCTTTCCAAGCTAAATATTCATATTCAACAAAAGCAGCAGCCTCAAGGCTAGATAACTACTGGAAGAATTTATTTCAACAGATTAGAGCACCTCTATGTCAATGAACAGTTTTGTTGCTTACTTAGAGGGAAAATTGAGCCAACTGATGGTTGGCAATAGTGGGGCAGAAAAAGAATGGGCAGCCTTTAGAGATTTCAGAATGTTTGGGGTCAGAATACTCATAAACATAGGGAAATACAGAAGTTACTAAATGAAAAATTAGAAATCCACAGGGTTCACTAGCTGGGTAGTTCATCTGTCTCTAAAAGACAGCATTTAGTTCCAGGAAAGTAAAGTGCATGCAAAGTTTAGAGGATTGCAGGATATATGACTTAGTAAAAAATCAGATAAATTTCAGTTTTACACTGATATTAAAAATCCAAAGCACTTCTATGATATCAGCAAGGCTATTTATGGGCCAGCGATTTATGGTGCTTCTCAGTTTCTCAGAGATGATGGAGCCAAATTGATTAATGATAAGGACGTGATTCTGGAGAAATGGACTAAACATTTCCATCCTGTTCTTTTTCTTTTTAATTTATTTATTTTAAGTTTTCAACATTCATTTCCACAAAACTTTGAATTCCAAATTTTCTCCCCATCTCTCCCCTCTCCCTACTCCAAAAGGTCTTGCATTCTGATTATCCCTTCCACCATGGTGCCCTCCCTTCTAACATCCCTCCCTTCCCTTATCCCTATCTTCTCTCTTGTCCTGTAGGGCCAGATAAATTTCTATACCCCATTACCTGTATTTCTTATTTCCCAGTTGTACACAAAAACAATTCCCAACATTTGTTCCTAAAACTTTGAGTTCCAACTTCTCTTCCTTCCTCCCTCCCCACTCATCCCGACTGAGAAGGCAAGCAATTCAATATAGACTACATATGTATAGTTTTGCAAATGATTTCCATAATAATCATGTTGTGTAAGGCTAACTATATTTCCCTCCATCCTATTCTGCCCCCCATTTCTTCTTTCCTCTCTTTTGACCTTATTCCCCCGGACAGTGCTTGCTTCTAATTATTCCCTCCTCCCATTTTCCCCCCCTTCCCATCATCCCTCCCATTCTGTTTATCCCCTTCTCCCCAACTTTCCTATAGTGTAAGATAGATTTTCATACCAAATTGAGTGTGTATGTTATTTCTTCTTGAGCCAAATGTGATAAGAGTAAGCTTCACTTTTCCCCTCTCATCTCCCCCCTTTTCCCCTTCATTGGAAGAGTTTTTTCTTGCCTTTTCTGTGAGAGATAATTTGACCCATTCCATTTCTCCCTTGCTCCTCCCAATATATTCCTCTCTCACCTCTTAATTTTATTTTTTAAAATATGATCCCTTCCTATTCAACTCACCCTGTGCGCTCTCTCTCTCTCTCTCTCTCTCTCTGTGTGTGTGTGTGTGTGTGTGTGTGTGTGTGTGTAATCCCTCCAACTACCCAGATACTGAGAAAAGTTTCAAGAGTTACAAATATTATCTTTTCATGTAGGAATGTAAGCAGTTCAACTTCAGTAAATCCATTGTGATTTCTCTTTCCTGTTTTCCTTTTCATGCTTTTCTTGATTCTTGAGTTTAAAGGTCAAATTTTCTTTTCACATCTGGTCTTTTCCTCAAGAATGCTTGAAAGTCCTCTATTTCGTTGAATGACCATTTTTTCCCCTGAAGTACTCTACTCAGTTTTGCTGAGTAGGTGGTTCTTGGTTTTAATCCTAGTTCCTTTGACTTCTGGAATAACATATTCCAAACCCTTCAGTCTGTTAATGTAGAAGCTGCTAGATCTTGTGTTATCATGATTGTATTTGCACAATACTCAAATTGTTTCTTTCTAGTTGCTTGCAATATTTTCTCCTTGACCTGTGAATTCTGGAAGTTGGCTGTAATATTCCTAGGCATTTCCCTTTTTGGATGTCTTTCAGGAGGTGATTGGTGGATTCCTTGAATACTTATTTTGCCCTCTGGTTCTAGAATATAAGGACAGTTTTCCTTGATAATTTCATGAAAGATGATGTCTAGGCTATTTTTTTGATCATAGCTTTCAGGTAGTCCCATAATTTTTAAATTGTCTCCCCTGGATCTATTTTCCAGGTTAGTTGTTTTTTCCAATGAGATGTTTCAGATTGTCTTCTATTTTTCATTCTTTTGGTTTTGATTTATAATCTCTTGATTTCTCATAAAGTCATTAGCTTCCATTTGCTCCATTCTAATTTTTAAGGAATTCTTTTCTTCAGTTTTGGACCTCCATTTCCATTTTGTCAGTTCTGCTTTATAAGGTATTCTTCTCCTTGTTGGCATTTTGGACCTCTTTTGCCAATTGAATTAGCCTATTTTTAAAAGTGTTATTTTCTTCAGCATTTTTTTGGGGGGATCTCCTTTAGCAAGCTATTGACATGCTCTGGTTGAAAAAGCCCTCTCACTGACCTTTGGCGCCTGTGGGTTGAGGGTTCTGCAAACTGCCGCTTCTGCTGGGGATTTTGTCCTGAAATCCTGCTCTGGTTCTGCTCCTCCCAGTGCCATGTGGCTAAGGCTGGGCTGGGCTCTACTCTGTGTCCAGTGCAACAGACCTTTCCTGTTAGTCATCCAGGTCACCGTGGGCTGGAAATCTCCTCCACTCTGTTGTTCTGTGGCTTCTGCTGTTCTAGAATTTGTTGAAAGTCTTTCTTTACAGGTATTTTATGGGCTTTGGGGGAAGAGTTAGAGTATGTGCACTTTTCTACTCCACCATCTAGCCTCTGCCCCCTCCATGCTGTTCTTAACAGACTATCATCAATCAATACTGAAGCTACTAACTATACCTCAGATGGAAGTCCATTCTTCACTAGCTGCACTTTTACCTACTGAAAAGGTTTTGAATGTATTTAGGTTCTTCTTGTGTTTCAAAATACATGGTGCTATTCCAGCTGAAATTTATAAGACAGTGCTTTCAGAAACATTCAGTGAAGACAAAAATGTCATCAAAGTCAGCTACCACACAAATGGTAAATTTTATAAATTAAAAACAGCTACAAGCTGAGACTAAAATGGAGGGACAATTGGTGTGTGACTTTTTGTTTGTGTTCATTATGCACTTAAGGCAACCTCTGGGACTGAGATGCAACAAAGTGTGGGTTGATTCTCTGCCTCTTTTCCTAATTTTGATATAAAAATTAACACCAAGAAAACAGGTTCTCCATCGGACAGCACTTCACCATCCTGTGGTATATGGAACCATTACAGCAAATGGAGAAATTCTGAATGCTATGGATAAATTTTCTTATCTTGCATTATACTGTCCAGGTATGTACACAAAGATAATGAAGCTGATGCATTGCCAGAGCTAACTCAGTGTTTGGGAGGCTCCAAAGGACACTGTGGGAGAGAAGAGATGTTTGAGCTGCCTACCAAACTGAAGGTCTACAGAGCTTTTCTGTTCACTTCATTGTTGTATTCTTGTGAAATCTAGAGGGTATACCAGCACCATGCCAGGAAACTGAATTGCTTCCATTTGAAGTGTCTTAGGAAGATTCTGAAGATCACCTGGTGAGATAAGATAGTACACACAGACCTCCTTTCTCAGGATGAAATGCAAAGTGTTCAAATTTTACTGCAGAGAGCTACAATGAAATGCCAATTCTACTTTTATCCAAAATACTATTTTAGGGAGAACTCACACAAGGCAATCACTCACAAGGAGGTCAGAAGAAGCAATATGAGAATAGTCTCAAGGTCTCTCTGAAGGAATTTGTAATTGACAGTGAGAAATGAGAGACACTGGCAGAGGACTGCTCAGCAAGTCTAGCCCATATCAGAGAAGGTGCTGTTCTCTATAAGCAAAGCAGAATTAAAACAGCTCAAAGGAAATGCAGGATGTTCAAATTTAGAGAATCTGCCTGTGTTAGTGTGGACTATTTGTGCCCAACCTGTGGGAGAGCATTCTGAGCTCATCCCTTCTTATTCACCTCACACCTGTGTCCTACTCTAACTGCGCTAAAAATGAAGAAGTTCTTATGTGTTACAAGTATCATCTTCCAATGTAAGAATATAAAAACAATTTAGCCTTGTTAAATATCTTATGATTTCTCTTTCCCATTTACCTTTTTATGTTTCTCTTAAATCTTGTCAGATTTTCTACTTTGCTCTGGTCTTTTCCTCAAGAATCCTTGGAAGTCCTCTATTTCATTGAATATCCATTTTCCCCTGAAGGATTATACTCAGTTTTGCTGGGCAAGTGATTCTTGGTTGTACTCCTAGTCCCTTTGCTCTCCAAAATACCACATTCCAAGCCTTCCAGCCTTTCAGTGTAGAATCTGCTAAATCTTGTGTTATCCTTGACTGTGGCCCCACAATACTTCAATTATTTCTTTCTGGCAGCTTGCAATATTTTCCCCTAACCTGGGAATTCTGGAATTTGGCTATAATATTCCTGGGAGTTTTCTTTTAGGGGTCTCATTCAACAGATGATCAGTGGATTCTTTCAATTTCTATTTTGCTCTCTGGTTTTAGAATATCAGGGCAGTTTTCTTTGATAATTTCTTGAAAGATGATGTCTAGGCTCTTTTTATGTTCATGGATTTCAGGTAGTTTAAAAATTCTTAAATTATCTCTCTAAGATCTATTTTCCATTTTCAGTTATCTTTTCAATGAGATATTTCACATTACCTTCTTTTTGTGTTCTGTTTCAGTTTATTGTTTCTTGATTTCCTGTTCCCTCAGTTTTAATTTTGAAGGCGTTATTATTGTCTTCAGCTCAGTGAGCTTTTGTACCTCCTTTTTCATTTGGCCAATTCTCCTTTTTTCTTCAGTAAATTTTTGTGCCTCTTTTTCATTTTCCAATTCTACTTTTCAACACATTCTTCTCTTCATTGTTTTTATTTGTACCTCTTTTACCATTTGGCCTAGTCTGTTTTTTTAAGGTGTTATTTTCTTCAGTATTTTTTCTGCCTCCTTTACCAAGCTGTTGACTGAGTTTTCGTGATTTTCTTTCATTACTCTAATTTCTCTTCCCATTTTTTGCTCTGCTTCTCTTACTTATCTTCAAAATCCTTTTTGAATTCTTTCATGGCCTGAGACCAATTCATATTTTACTTGGAGGCTTTGGATGTAGGAGTTTTGACTTTGTCATCTTCTGTGTGTATGTTTTGAGCTTCCTTATTAATAATTTTCTATGGTCAGAATTTTTTTTTCCTGTTGTTTGCTCATCTTTCCAGTCCTGACTTTTAAGTCTTTGTTAAATTGGAGTTTTGCTTCAAAGGTAGAGTGTAAACTGTCCTAAGTTTCAGGGTTTTGTGCAACTGTTTTCAGAGATACTTCTAGGGACCTGTAAGTTTTCAGTTATTCCAAGGTGGTATGATCTAAGGAGAAGTGTTTGCTACTTTCCTGGCCTATGCTCTGGCCTGAGAGCAACCACAAGCACTCTTTTCTGCCCTGGAACTGTGTCAAGGAACTGCAGCCCACAAGCTCTGGTGTGTTAGTGCTCCTTCTTGCCCTGGGACTGCTATTCAAGACTGTGACCTGGATCTGAGTATGGGCAAAGCAACAGAGTCCTGACCCCAGTGTCAGGAAAGATAACCCTGTAATCTCTTTCTGATCAGTTTTTGACCTCCTCACCATCCGTGGACTGAGAGCTTCAGGAAATAGCCACTGATGCTGCAGATTCAGTGGCTCCTAAAGTCTGCTCCTGGTTTAGTGGGCCCTGGGCAGGGCTGACACAGTTTGTGATGGACTGTGCTCCACTTTCACCCCAGTGCAACAGACCTTCCTGCTAGTCTTTTAAGTTGTCTTTGATTGGAAAAAATATTTTACCCTGAACTTTTCTGGGTTCTGTTGCTCCAGGAATTGCTTTATGGCATTGTTTGAAGAGGAACTGGGGAGAACTCAAGGGAGTCACTGTCTTCTCCCTGCCATATTCCCTGCCTCATCTCAGAGCTCTTGACTTCAGGATATCTGCTAGGCCTAGCCTCCTTAAGAAGGATTATAAATATGTACCTGTAGAAATTGGTGAGATTTTAGCTTATACTCAATGGTAAACATACTTATCCTTTTCCCATTTGAGAACATACATCATGGTGCTTGTTTAGTGATTACTAGGTAACAAAGTCATGTCTTATAATCTCAGTGTTTTCTTCCAATTTAGTTGTACAACGTTTTTTGAGTTACTATGTTGTTGTGTAACACCATGTTAAGTTCTTTATGTGATAGAAAAATATACTGTATGGCATTTCCTATCTTGCAGAAACTTATAGTTTCAGTGTCCAAATAACACATCCTTATGTGCAACAGATAATAGTATAAGAACATAAATGACAAGAGTTAAAAATTATTAACACAGCTAATAGTTACCTGTTAGTCACAAGTTAAGGCATGAAGAGGAGGGAAAAAAATCCAGTGACCATATGGTTAAGTGCTTTCCTTCTACAGCTTGTGGAGAGGGACAGATTTATTAATTTCTTTGTATCCTCAATTCCTAAAATGCTGCTTTACAGAAAACTCAATAAATATTTGTTGTGTTGAAATGAATTATTGAGTTTATTTTTCATAATTATAATATTAATGTTTCAGTGGTCTTTATTCCTTTATATTATATTGAATCATCTTGTTAAATATTATCCTTATGTATATGAAATAAAATAAAAGAAAAGAAGTCATTTAGAAGATACTGAATGTGGTGGCACCATATGATATCACAAAAATAAAATTATATTTTATACATAATAAATTATTCACATTTGCCATGTTAGCCATTCCTGCTTCAACAAACTGCATACAGTTAGATCATTGGTGAGATCCACATTGATACAAAGTCAAAAGCAAGAGTAGATATGATTTAAAAAAAGATATGACGTGCAATTAAATAAACTCCAATCTGCCTTATTTAAACAAATTATCAATGTCAAAATTGGAAAATTGATAAAGGAAAAGGCAAGGATGTTTTTTTTGTTCAGAAAAAAGTGCAGTTTCAGGACCGGTGATTATCCACACCTTTGTCCTTTGAATCAGTTCTTTTCTCTGAGGTCAAATTTTTAAAATATGGTTGCTGTTTTTTTCTCCCTTCTATTGCTACTCTAGTGCCTCATCCACTTAAAAAAAGAGTGAAAATAAAAACCCTAGGAGGAATTGTTCTATCCAATTTGTTATTAAAGAACAATCACTTTAAGATTCCACAGTTAAGCTAAGAATTTTTCTCCTATTTAATGATTTGATAGTGATATTTCATGAATTAATATAAAAATAATGTCATTTTCATCTGAATTATCAATCAATCAGTGAAGATTTATTAAGCACCTATGTGTGCCAGGCTCTATGCTAAGCATTGAGGATATCAAAAAGAGGAATAAGACAGTCCCTGTCCTGAAGGAATTTATAGCCCAATGAGGAAGACAACATGGAAACAAATATATACAAATCAAGTTGTAAATAGGATGAATAAGAAGCAATTTATAAAGAGAAAGCATTGGAATTAAGAGGGAAAATGGATAAGGTACTGAAGCTGAAGTCAGAAAGACCTGAGTCTGATTTCTTCTTACCTATATGATCCGGACAAATCACTTAACCTCTCTGAACCTCAGTTATATTTTTAATCTGTAAAACAGGAATGATAATAATAGTATCTAATGCCCAGAATGGCTGTAATGACCAAATGAGATAACCTATACAAGGTGCTTTGTAATTCTTAAAGCACTGGGTCAATACTATTAGTAGTATTATTAGTACTAGTAAGAAGAGGAGAAAGAGAAGTAGTAGGCAGCTAATCAGGGCAGTGGATAGAATAATGCCCCGAGAGTCAGAAAGGCCTGAGTTCAAATCTGGGTTCAGATACTTTCTAGCTGTGTGATCCTGGATAAGTCATTGAACTTCTGTTTGCCTTTATCCAATGGAGAAGGAAACGTCAAAGCACCGAAGTATCTTTGCCAAGAAAACTCCATGAACAGTATGGTCTATATGGTCACAAAGAGTCAGACATGACTGAACAACAGCCAGAAGGCGTAGATGTGAGTCTAAGGTTAGAGAGGTTATTTTTAATGGGGTTATCATCCCACTGCTGGCCTCTTAACTTGTCAAACTGAACATAACTGTTAAAATCTTAACCAGAATCATCATGTGAATTTAAAGTTTCCTGTGATTTCACTACACATCTTCACTAGACAAAACCAGTTGTAAAGCTAATGGTAGATTTGAGTATTTTACCATATGCTTAGGCTGGAGGCAATCCATTATATATTTGTTAAGCAAAAGTAACAACCTGCCAAGTCCTAATCTCACAGCAAATCTGAGCCAAAGCATTAAATATTATCTTTGTTATGCTCCCAGGATGATTCCTTTTCCTATTTCCTACCCCATTCATAGGTTATTCTACATGTCTCCAATAGTTTTTGTCCTTCTCTCACCCCTGTCCCACCACCTTCATGTTTGCTTCTGCCGAAAGGCTTCCCTAATTAAGCAAAATGTGCCTTTAAACCACCACTAAACACTTCTGACTGACTCATTTCACCCAATAACATATCTATAAGATTTGACATGGTACAGTAGCCAGAGTATTAGACATGGAGTCAAAGGAGTCTCAGTTCAGTTACTTGCTAGATATGTATTCTTAGGCAAATCGTTTAGCATAAATTGATATCAACTATAAATTAGGCTTGATAACACTAATATTATCTACTTTGCACTGTTGTTATAGGAATGAAACTGGGAAAATATGCCCAAAATACTATATACTAGTATAACAGTGTCTCCTCTGCTCCCATTGACCTGAAGGCCAGTTGTGTTACATTTCAGCTGCAGGGTTCTCTAAGACCCTTGAGGGGCTTAGGGAGTGTCTAGTTTCTGCCATTGGCTCAATCCCCAACTTATTGTGTTCCCCTAATTTTAGAGGTTCCCAATACCCCAGTTCTATTTAACCACTTAACATTTGGTTTAGCTTTTACAAAGGAATATTTATTTCAAAGGTATATCAAGAAAATATACAAATGTTCCTTGTCTTCCCATGGGAGCATAATTCCTTTTTATATCACCTCAGTCTTTGGGGAAGGAAGGATTGGGTCCTCTTCTTCATTCAGTATCTATATATATAGTTCCACCAAATTCTGCTCCAAAGACACTCTTAGGCTTATGTCACAGGACTCTGGTTTCTCAAAGGTTCACTTCCAGCTTGGCAGTAACATCTGGTATGGAATCTTGGCTCCAATATCACTGTGGCTTCAGCTCCTGGATCTGGGGACTCCATTGCTTACACTTAGATCTGAAAAGGATTTTTGAAACAGGACTAAAATTCCAAGCCTGATTCCTGAGGGGATGGAGTTTAAAAAAGGTGGAAATGGAGAAAGGTGGAACTCCTCACCCTGAGATTAGTGGAAGATACCTAAGCTGTGAATGAAGGAAATAGTTTACCTCTCTTTAATGCCAACAGCAAGTAAGTATTGATATCTGCTAGTAACACAGCCTGTTATAACTATGAAGCCAATAGAAAGAGGCTGCTTTCACTCATCTAGTAGGGTACAAGGAGTAGGTCTCTGCCATTTCCCACTTGTATACGTCTAACTTAGTTGATTTGGACATGCACAAAACCCTGTTACTCTCACATTAGGTACCTATGCTCTGTAGGAAATTCCAAAAACGTTTAAGAATATTCCAAATGGGATTCAGTAAATTAAGCAAACAGCCCCCTAAAGGGATTGTTCAATGATAACATTATTTGTATTTAACTCTTATCATACCATCTTCAACAAACACTTTGTAAACACATGCTATGTGCTAACCACTGTGTAGCATGGGAAATAACAGGAAAAGCAAAAATATGACCTCTGTATACATACAATTTACATTTTCAGTCTCAGATACTTATATCATTGGCTTATTTTTGCTCCTACACATGGCTAATTCCTTACTTTCTCTTAGGTCATCCATATTAACAAATTATGTCAATTTAATATCAGTAGTAAAAAAGAACACTTTAATTAAGCAAGCATTCTGAGACCAAGAGAATGCATTAGCACAAAGTATGACCAATACTTATACTTTTAATGGCTATGCAAGCAAACCACATCAAGTACTCCCAAATCACCCTAGGGATGGAAGTTTATGAGTCCAGCTTAACTATCCATAGCCTTGCCCTGACACCAAGGTCAGTCTAGAGTACAGTTATCCCTTCCACATTGCAGAGGTTAGGGATGTGGCATACCACAATCTGGAAAAGCCACATACATTTTTTGGCCCTCCTTTTGTACCAGAGAAGAAATTTGAATTATTATGGTATTAAAAGATAAAATGTGCTGATGTTATACTTATATACTATACAGTATTTTATGTGTTGCTGAGTCTCTAAACATTTTCCATGGCTTCCACAAAACTCCAAAAAATCCCTTTTAATTTCTTATGCCAACCCACAAAATATCAAAATCACAACAAGGAAAATCATGATATGGAAGGGATAACTATAGATACTTGGATAGTTATCACAGGAACATCAAGTATTCAGTATTAAGAAGTCATGATTGTTTATCCAGAACAATCTGGCTTCACCCAGAAATCCTGCTCTGCCATTACTCAGTATACTCAGAGTCTGGAATAACATAGGCCATTCTGAGTGTGCAAGTATGGTTTCGACAGGCATGATAATCATAATTGTTGATACTTACATTGTGCTTTTGCATATGGTATCATTTCAACACAACAACTCTGTGAAGTAGCTAAAGGTAATATTTCCCCAGTTTTACAGATGAGGAAACTGAGTCTTAGAGAGGTTAAGTGACTTACCCAAAGTCACAAAGATAGCAAGTAATCAAAGGTAGAATGAATCCCCAAGTCTGTCTGACTCTAAGTCCAGCATTTTATCCACTGCACAAAGTAATGGGACTTCTCTACCTTGAAAGTATGACAACATCAATGTTTGTTAAAAGTTTGTATTGGAATGACACAATAAAGACAGAAGAGTTTGGAAGCCAAGGTATAGTACTCACAATTCAGGAGGGTTGTATACATGTAGCCCCCTGTGCCACACTCAGTCCTGCTACACATATATGTTATTAGTTAGCTCCCAACACACCCTGTGTGCTTCTGTGGAAAGTCCAGCAGCTGGAGTTGTGCTTCGTGACCCATTGCAAAAGAAGGGTTCATCCTATGGCAACGTGACCCAGTCAGCAAGGAAAGAGTGTCTTCAGAACCAATACATTGAATTATTGATGAACTGTAGCCAGTCTACCAAGTGGGAACTCCCAGCACAACAGGTGAAGTTCTGCCTTAGACCAATAAGCATTGTTTTCCAGGATAGGCCAGGGAGGAAAGTGCTATGGCACTCATCAGTAACTGCTGACTTCTGAATAATGGCCAATACCTAATCAATAACTAATGACCTTGGCAACAGGGGAGGAGACACCTCAAATTCTCCAAAACCCTCAACAAGATTTTGTAGATGTGACCATACCCTATTACCCTCAAATCCCTTTTCTGTCTTCTTCCAAGGCTCTGTCACTATGTACATATGTATTCAGAGTCTATATCTCTGGGGTATGAAGCTTTCTAGAATCACTGTTTACATTAAGTAAAGACATATTAAAGTGAATATCTATTGACTTCCAACTGAATTCTTTCGTTCAAATGTTGTGCATTCGGGGAGTCAGGGACCCTTCAGACTTTTTACCAGTCCCACCCCCTTCTTGAGATTCACCTATCTATTCTTCACATCAGTAAACATCCATAAAAAGAGTAGAGTGAGCTTTAAAAAACAAATCCATTGGCATAATTAAAGCATGGGTCAAGTGTACCCTTAGCATTTCTATTGGCTCTCCCCTGTTCTCTCAGAGAAAGAGTAGGGGGAATACTCTCCCAAGATGTGTTGGCACACCAATCCCATGTTCCGTGCACATCTATGACAGTATCATTTTCTTTTCATTTTTAAAAATTCATTCGTGAGTACAGAAATGCTTAGCAGTCAAATCTTCTTAATACAACCAATAGGAATTAGTGTCAATATACTGCTTAACTGGAATAAAGTTAATCCAGTATGGAAAAGCAAGTGACTGAAAGGAATTATCTGGAAAATTAATTCTATGCTAGCAGGGAGTATTTGGGCTTCTCCAGTGACTCCACTCCATTTTCGTGGTCAAAGGCTGTTATGAGTGGCAAGTCAAAAAGACATTCAGAGGGAGGTTTTCTCCCCTTCCACAGCACTGAAGGTCATATTGTTTGGTCCAGAATGAGAAGCAAGAAAGTAAGATAAATAAATACATGTGGAAGCATTTCGAGTTTTTCAGAAGCAGGGAACCCTAGAATTTCCATAGTTTATGTATCTCTCATGCCAACAAAATACTTTCTCCTCTTTCTCTTTTCAATCAATCAGCAATGAAGTACCTTCTTCCATGTGTCAGGTAATGTGATAAATGTGGAAGATACAAAGATAAAAATAAAACAGATCCATGTCCTCAAAGAACTTACCTGCTACCGAGGGAGACAACACAGACATTAACTCATAAACATACAAATGAACATGTGTGTATATATTCATATATGTGCACGTGCACATATCCGAACACATTGATGTATGTACATATATGCATATATGAAATATTTATCATATCATATTTATAATACATGTATATAGACATATAAACACACAACATTAATTTAAGATAGCATTTTGGAAGTGGGTCAATAGCAGCTTGGGGAGATAAGTAGCAAGAGGTCACTAACAGCAGGAGAGGGATGAGTAAAGTCATCATGTACACATACCATTTGAAAAAAATTTTGAAGGGAATAAGGAATTTCAGAAGAAGAGATACAGTAGGATTTCATTATAGGCATTGGAGACAGACAGCGCAAAGGCACTAAAATGGGAGATAAATTGTGTGTGAGGAAAAACAAGAAATTTGTCTGTTCTGTAAAAGAGGGGATCACATATAACCATCATAGAGAAGTATGTTGGGGACAGACTTTAAAGAGTTTTAAAAGCTAAACAGAGGAGTTTATATTTGATCCTAAAGGTAATAGAAATTCCGTATAGTTTTGAAAACCTCTTTTTCAAGGCCCCTGTCAGGTATTACCTTCTCTATAAAGTCTTTGCTGATCCCCAGAGCTGAAAGTGTTTTTCCTCTCCTTATATTACATATAATATTTTTTATAAAGCCCTTTGACTTTATAACAATTTACTAGTCACACTTATAACACTGTGATATGGCAGCCAAGAAGTGTAATGTGATCCTGAAGTGTGTTAAGATAAATACAATTTCTAGTTATAAGATACTGTCCCTTTAAAGTCTTTTTCATGTGAAATAGTTTATTTTTGAAAAGGCAGATAACATATTTTTGTAAAGAAAGTGGTTTAAATAAACTGCTAAAGCATTACAATAATGTCTGTGTTACAGATGAATAATTCAATATCTGAAAAGATTAAGATAAGAATTTTGGTTTAATAATTTTTTTTAAATCCATTTATGACTGAATAGAATTTACAGATGGGACAGAAACTGAGCTATGATGTAAAACAAAGAGACAGATCATCTTGCAAAAATGTGGTGTAATGTCTCATTTGTATGCAATTAGTTTGATAGTTTAGAGGGTAAGAGAAAGAATATTTATTTATTAAAAACTGAAAATGACTACAAAAAATAATGGAAACGAAATTAGATGCTGAGACCATGTTGAGACATTAAAAGTGGTTGAGCATTGTAATACCACTATTCCATTGCTTTCTGAAGATTCATAAGGTTAAAATGAAAGAAAGAAGCACAGAGATAGAAATAGAGACAGACAGACAAGACAGAGACAGAAAGACAGACAGAGATTACGTAATTATTTGGAGACTGAGTTGTGATTTTAAATGGATTATTGATTTCACAGGAGAAATTAAGTGAGTTGTTACCTATTAAGTGAAAAGTGAGTTTATTTTACTACAGGGTCCCTGAGAGGTCAGAGGCTCTGTTTTAAGTCCTTTGTCTATAGGAGGCAGAACCTGAGATCAAAGATGGTCTGGTGAAATGACTGAAGAGCTAGACCAAAAAGGAAAGAAAAAGCAGGGGCCAAAAAAAAGAAGGAAAAAAGAAAAAAAAAAGAAAAAGAACTTGTTAGAGCTGTTGAATAAGCTAGCAACAAGTCCAGTGATCTGACCAGAAAGCAATGGCTGCTAGTTCAAGACTGACAAATCAGGACTGTAGTTCCAGATATAGTTCTTCAGTGATTCCTAGAACTTAAGAAAGTTGAAGCTTTCTTAGAAATGAATATTCTCCTTGGTGACCTCCTCCTTCTCTGGTCCCTTCCCCAATCTTGCTTGAAAGAAGAACAGAAAGGAAGAAAGTTAACTTCTGCAGCTACTTTTCTGAAAAAGAAGAGGTCCATAGGGTAGGCAGTCTGTCAACTGTTCCTGTTTTCTGTGAGCTATGGGTTCTGATTGGACAACACAGCATACTGGGTAACTGAATAACTGTCTGGAATGGTCTGTACAGAGAGAAAACATGAAGAGCTCTGTAGTTATTTACATTAAAAAGAGTTGCTGTTTACTTTAAAAGGTAATGCTTTTGAAGATGGCAGAAGTAGAAGAAGCACTCAGCTGAGCTCTCCCAACGTACCTCTTCAAACAACTTTAAAATTAAAAATAAATATACCTGTTAGGTCCATGGATAAGAGAAGAGTTTATGACCAAAATGATATAGAGAAGATGATGGGAAAAATCAATAATTTTGAATTTATGATTTTTTTTGCGCAAACAAAAGTAATGCAACCAAAATCAGAAAGAAAACATGAAGCTGGAGGAAATTTTTACAGCAAATTTCTCTAATAAAGACCTCATTTATCAAATCTATAGGAAATTCAGACTTTTTTAAATGAGCCATTATCCAATTAAGAAATGATCAAAGGATATGAATAAGCAATTTTCAAAAGAAATTAAATCAATAGTCTTATAAAAATGCTCTAAATTGTTATTAATTACAGAAATGCAAATTAAAATTATTTTAAGATACCGCTTCACACCTATCAGATTGACTAACATGACAGAAAAGGAAAATGATAAATGCTGAAAGGGATGTGAGAAAACAGGGACACTAATGTACTGTTGGTGGAATTGTAAACTGGCCCAACCATCCTGGGGAAAAATTTAGAACTATGTGCAAAAGGTTATCTGTACTCTTTAATCCATTACTATGTCTGTATTCCAAGGAGATCAAAGAAAAAGTGAAAGGATCTATATGTATTCAAAGAATTGGAAATTGAGGGGATACCCCATAGATTAGGGAATGATTGAAAAAGTTTTATATATGATTGTTATGGATCACTATTGTGCTATGAAGAATGATTAGCAAGATGTTTCAGAAAACCTGGGAGGACTTATACGAACTGATGCAAAGGAAGGTAAGTATAAGCAGGAAAATATTGTACACAGTAAGAACAACTGAGTTGAAATTGAGCCATTTTTCAGTCATATCCAATTCTTCATGACCCATTTGGCATTTTCTTGGCAAAGATATTGGGGTAATGTGCCATTTCCTTCTCTAGCTCGTTTTATAGATAAGGAAACTGAGGCAAACAGGGTTAAGTGATTTTCCCAGGGTCACACAGCTAGTGTGTCTAAGGACAGATTTGAAATAACAAAAATGAGTCTTTCCTGACTCAAGACTTGGCACTCTATCCACTGTGTCACCTACCTGTCCCCAAATCAATACTGTAAGGATTATCAACTGTGAAAGATCTAGCTACTTTGATGAAGATAATGATCCAAGGTAATTCCAAAAGATTCAGAATGAAGCATACTGTTTTTCCCACTTTCTTCATTTGTGTGTGTGTGTGTGTAACATGAGTAAAATGCAAACATATTTTGCATGATTTCACATGTATTATTGATATATCACTTTTCTTCTCAATGAGTGGGGGAGAGGCTGGAAGGAGAAAATTTGGAAGTCAACATTTTAAAAAATAATATTATAAAGAGATGAATGAAAAAACAAATAGGCAATATAAAAGAAAAAAGAATTTTATCATCATTAAGATACTTAGAAATAATCTACTTAGATTATATGGATGGGAATCTATTTTATCAGGATGTCAAAAGAAGATTGGAACATTGAAAAAGGCACATCAATAAAAGAGAGGAAGAAAAGATCATTGGACTGGGCACATGGCTAAAAAGAACACTAGAGAAAAAAACACAAATGAAAAATTCCCAATTAAACAGCAAATTAGAACTCCTAAAAATTAAAAAGTCATTTTCTGCGGTGTCATGTTCCTGAATGGACCAATGTTATCAAAGCCTGTAGCTTATATATTTCCCTACTATGTTCCTGTAAATGTGAGTTCACTCTTCCCCCATAAATATTTACTATAGTTTATGATTGCCAGTCTGTGATATGAGGGACTGTTTATTTGTCTCTTCTCATCTCTCTAGTTCTTAGCATAAGATCTAGAAGCTAGTTGTTACTTGATAAATGCTTATTGACTGATTGATATTGATGAGAGGGTTACTGAAATATATATGCATATTATAATATATTTTATTATTCATGTACTTATATAATGCATCATTAGGTGTGGTCTTAAATAGTTATGTTTGAGATCTGTTTCATTATTGTGAGTGGCTAATTTATGTAAAAAGAAATGTACCAATGTGAGCTAAAATGTTGAGTAGAAAGAATATATCAACAGTGTTCCTCGTAGGACCCTGAGATAATTTGATTGTGAGTAGTGCTGATGTATTTCTAGAAACAAGGATTCTGCTCCTTTCCTGACCCACCCCTGCTCCATCTACCTGGAGCTTCCTCCAATCTCTACTTCTTCTTTGCATTTCCCAATGTAACTGGACCCTCCCAAAGTGAACTGTCTTCTAAATCACCACTCTCTGTCTCCTTCAGAGTTGCTGAGTTCACTTACTCCACAATAGTCCCTCTCTAGGTATTTACCTTCTGATACAAGGATCTTCTTCTCTCCAGTCCCATCGCAATCCTTCTGACTCTCCCCTTTCCCTATATCTTCCAGTGCGCTGTTCAGATGAACTATCCCCCACAGGGCAAAATATCTTCTTTAACCATTTCCCCCATCTTCTTGGGTATTTCTATTTCTCCATGTGACTGTTAAACCAAGATTTACTCTACCCTGTGCTGCCAACAGCCTTCTGGGGATTTCCCAGCATGACTTCACTGCTACACCTAAATGGGGAGGGAAGGGAAGGAGAATGAGGATGACTGTTATGTGATCACTCTTACTCCCCAACTTTGTCCCAGGTGACAAAATTTCTCTTTATAACTCTGCTAAGTGTTAATGTGGTTTGAAATTAAGATAGAGGGTGTAAAAGTAGAAGCAATATATTATCATTGAATAGTTAGAATTTACTAGACTTGGCAACTAATTAGCTGTTGATATCAAAGGAGATAAGAGTCAAAGACATTACCAATGGTTGAGTTTAAGTGCATGGCAATGTAGCACTGGTCTCTAGCATAGTCTCTATCAAAATACCAGTACCTTTTACTTTTCCTCATTGTTTTCCATTAAGAGTTGGGAAAACGGAAGAGGGGAATGAAGAATATAAAGGACTTAGTTATTGAGTTGCAAAAGGTTGTGAACAATAATGACAATTTTAAAAGTACAAGATCCCAATTTGTCTCTCTCTTCATCAGGAGAATATTTGTTCCCAAGCTTCTTGGATTCCAAGTTTGCGGCATGAATTTGGGGTCACATTATTGCTTTGATCTTCTCATCCCTAGTCACTGAGAAGACCATCAGGAGGAAAATAAAATAGCAGGAAATAACTAGTAGATGGGCACTGACAAACCCATGAAGACATGTGGGGATTTAAGATAGCTCAGTCTATGCTCTTTAGCTTTGAGATCAAAATGCTTAGGGGAGGATGCACTACCATATGATTATTGGATGCATCGGTAGAAAAATAAATATTGAAGACCAAATGAGGGGAGTTAAGTTTTCAAGCCCTGTTCAAGAATATCCTTGTTTCTCTGGAATTATAACCCTGTATTATTCATTATTGTTGTTATATTTTTATCATCATCATCTTTAATAATAATATTATTTCATGAGTATATGTACTAAATATGTAAGGGTCATGAGAAGTTTGGAAAGTTTAAATCAGGTTGCAATGGAGACTACAGTCATTTGGTAAATTATAAATGATTATTTAGAATAAGTACATCCCTGGATTACATAAGAACCTGGGCTCTAGCAATTAGGGGGTCTATGATCTGAGCATGCTTAGTTGGTAGTGAGTAAGGCTCAGACTGGAATGGGCTATGCCTACATGCACAGTAACCTGATCTGGAAACTCAGGGTTTGGAGTGTCTCTTGATGGTTGGTATGGATATTGCATGTCTAGTAGCTCATACCTACTTAGTACCAGTGTGGAGAAACAAGGATTCTGCCCTGAGAGACAGCAAACTGTCTTCAAAATCTTTGGGTTTCATCACTGATAGGAGAATGGGGTAAGACCTGATGCACCATGTAGATTTCAAGTACTTTCTTTGCTTACATGTTGACAGAACTCCCATGACTTACAAATAGTATTAGAGCCTTAGCTGGTCAAAGGATAAACTCTAAATAATATGTAACCTAAGCAATCATAAGTTGTATTCTCTCCTCAGCAACAATTAACTTTGAACCTAGAACTATTATCGGATTCCAAAGGGCAGGTCCCATAGACCTAGGTCAGAAATGGAAATAATGTGTCTAAAAATGTTGTCTGTAGAGACAAACAGTGCCCTCTAGTGGTATAACTCTGTTATTAAAAATTAACCTGAGAGACTGATATTCACATGTTGAAAATACATTCTTTTTAAAATCAAGATTTTAAAATTTCATTTACATAGGGTTGTAGATTTGTACTTGGAAGGAAAGCTGGAGACCATTTAGTCCATAAATTTTATCCTCGTGGCTCTAGTGGCCTTTTTTCCTTCCTTTCCCCAAACAAATTAAAATGAAATTAGGAAATGTTTGAAAATAAAAATACAATACACCATGGATAATGTCAATTTGTGGTTTTCTAAGTCAAGATATAACTTATGGATCTGTTTCTATCTAAGTTTCACGCTGATGATTTAATTTTCACTGATGGCCTTATTTTTCAGAATTGGAATTAAGACAGAATTTAAGTGATTTGCCTAGAATCACACAGTTAGCAAGTGTTTCTTGCTATATTCTAACCCATACTTTCCTGACATCATGTCCTGGACTCTCTCTATGCCACTTTGCCTCTGCTGTCATGATTGTTAGCATTTTTTTCAAATTAATTTGAATTTTGTCTATGCTACATTTTTCTTACATTTGAAATTGCTATCAATTTTCTATTTAATAAATCCATTTTTTCTATAAGCACTTTAATTTTAAAACAAAAAAAGAGTAACATTAGTACTCTTATTTTTATTTTGATATTAAAATGATAAAACCCACTTGTAAATAAATCATAAAATAATAACATTCTTTTGAATTTTTAAGGTTTTATGATTGAGCACAAGTATTATGGTGCCCCCCAAAAAGCGTATATTAAGAACCTATGGTATACAGAGCACTTTGTTTGGAACTGAGGGAGATATAAAGTTTTAGCTAAGCCATAATTTCTACCATTAAGGACTTGTAGACAAATGTTTTAAAGTACATTTTATGTATTATTCTTTTCTTTGATTTTAGCTTTAATGTCATGGATTAAAAAAAAAAGGCTTCAAAATCTTGGTCTCCAGATAGATGAGATGGTTAAAATCAGATATTGTGTCATGAGCCAAGGGAAGAGTTTTATTTATCCATTCATTTATTCACTCAGGCTACAAACAAACTTAACCTAATTTTAGGAAGAGTTAAGTGAAGAAAAAGAAATTATAGATTAAAAAAACAATGATGACAAGACCAAGGCTGGTGACAAGTGAGAAATTTGCTTTGGGGGAAAATGTCATCTTATGCTCTATGACAAAGAGAAAGGAAAAACAAGAATTAGTGAAGACATTTCATGATTTTGAGATGTGAAGATCAATCAATCAGTCAATAAATATTTTTTTAAACATCCACTATAGGTTATGCCCTGTGCTAAGTGCAAGAGGATACAAATACAAGAAGAGAAAAGAAGGGAAAAAAGAAAAGAAAAACAATCCTTGCCCTCAAGGAGCTTACAGTCTACTGAGGGAAGGCAATATACAAAAGGAGGGGTGAAGAGAGAGGAGGTCATGGCAGAGATGTCAGTTCCAAATAAGGTAACCAGGTGCCAAATGAGGTGATATCTGAACTAATATTCTTTCCTTAAATGGAGATTGGGAGTTCTACTCTACAATCAGAGAGGCAGAGGATAGTGATGAGGAAGAGTACCAAATCTGATGAGAACTTACTGAATGATGTTGAGTTATGTCAATAATGAGTCTCACGGGGCATGGTATGGAAGTCAGTCTGAGAAGTCCCAAAGTAGTGGAACCAGGTAAGAAAAAAATAATCTGATGTGATCATCTGAGGGATGTAACTTGGATATCCTCATCCTTCTGAAAGAGAAAACAAGAGAGAAGGTGGAAAAGTGGATAGAGAATGAATATTTGGATCTGCTTGACCATATGTGATTAGAAATAATTGTATGAATGAATAGGATAAGGGGGGATTGTTTAAAGAGTACTGAAGATGGATTGAGAATTTTATATTATTAAAATTTAGATGAGTAAAAGATGAGTAAAAAAGGGAGTACAAACAAAAATATAGACCTAAAAAGAGACTTTATAATAGCACCTTGAAAAAAAATGAGTAAAAGAATAAGCAACAAATAATTGATAGCTATATGAAAAATATTGATAATTATTGGATAACATACAAAAATATCTGTGAGATGCTAAAGTAGTTCTCATAGGATAAATTATATCTCAGAATAGAGCAATAAGAGAATAGAAAATGAGAGGATTGATTAGTTTAATACAAAATTAGGAAATAATCAAAAAAGAAAATTCAAAACCAACACAAAATAGGAAAGTTTAAGAAAAATAACATAAATTTGCAAAAAGGGAAATCATACTTATCTTGATGGGTTTACTGGAGGATTCCATCAAACTTTAAAGAATAATTAATGCTCTTACTATGTGAATTATTCTCAAAGACTTAGAAAGAAAACACTTTATCAAACCCCTTTTATGAAATAGAGTGCTGATACCTTACAAGAAAAGTAGAGCAAAGTAAGAACTAAAAGGCTACAATTTTATTTCTCAAGTATTATTTTGACTATGAAACATGTACAAGTGACTCAAAGATGATTCAGTACTAGCAAAACAATTGAGATGATTAACTATATTAGAAAAAATACAAAGCTCCATTATATCAATTACAGACAAAAACCTTTGACAAACTACATTATGTTTTTGCCTAGTAAGCATATGCAGACAAGAAAATTTAGTATGATAAAAAGCATTTATCTAAAAGTTAGAATTATTTGCAAAGAGGAAATGCTAACAGCTTTCCCAAGAAATTATTAAGGAAAACTGCCCCAAAGTTCTTGAACAAGAAGGTAAAGTAGAAATAGAATCCACCAAGCACCAACTGTGAAAGAGATCCCAAGAAGAAAACTTACAAAACTGTCGTGGTCAAGTTTCGAAATTCCCAACTTAAAGAGAAAATATTGTAAGCAACAACTACACCAAAGTTTAATTAATGTGGGGAATGGTCATGATTTCCCAAGACTTATATAGCTTTTCAGTGTTACCTAGAACACTAAGATGTTAAAAGACTTCCAACGGTCACATAGCCAGTATATGTCATAAGCCATACTTGATGCGGGTTGCTTTACTTTGAGGCCAACCCTCCATCGAGTACTCTATTTCTCAAAGTACATGAAAGAAATAATAAAATAAAACTGGACACTGTATAATTACAGAGGCTAAGCTTGGTCCCAGACAGAAGTTAAGAACATGCACTTTTTTTGCAGAAATGAGAGTCTGTGGTTGTAAACATCACTTCTATTTTGGTACTCTCTATTTTGATACTATTTTGATACATGCAGGATGGCTCTATTGCACTTTTTTCTTACTTTTTTTTTTAAACAAAAGATGGATTACTAGACAGAAGACTGGAGGAGGATGAATGAATTTGAAAATAAAGGCATTGTAAGTGTGAATGCCCCTGTTACAGGAAAAAAAAGATTAATAAAAATAAGGTTTACAAAGAGAATGAAGAATTAGAATAGATTAATGGCATGTCAGGTAATTAAAAAGCTCAAAATAATAATTTCAGAATAAGACAACTAAAAATAGATACTAGCGAGGGAGAAAAATAAATCAATTATATTATGCTTAAAGACACTATAGTGTACGTACATCATCAGTATTATTAAGTATAGATGTAGCAAAAGGAATGGAGTCTAAGTGTTTAAAGTGAAAACAGAAACAACGAGAGAGAGAGAGAGAGAGAGAGAGAGAGAGAGAGAGAGAGAGAGAGAGACAGAGAGACAGAGAGAGAGACAGAGAGAGAGAGAGACTGAAAATGTGATAGAAAAACAGTAATGACAGGTTACTTTACCATTTTTCTGAGGCTGAAATTCTTCCAGAACATAAACAGTAATTTAACAGCAGATCTAAATAGATTTCTAAGAAAACCCAAATTTGATAATTTCTGAGTGGGTATACGAAAGAGTAAACTCGCTTTTCAACATCAATGGCAACTTAATAAAAAATGATTGTATGCTAGGTTGTTGCAATCATAAATTAATGTAAAAAAGCAGAATTTCTCAATATTTCCTTTATAGTCCATAATGAATTAAGATAGAATCGATTTATAAACCGATTATCTGTATAAGAAATACACAGATAAATTGGAAGTAACAATATCCTAAATTATGAGGGATCAACTAGAGAAGCAACAATTACATTAAATACTTCATTTTATATTAATTAAAATATTTAATAATCATAATTCAATCAAAACTGCTCTCTTCATAGTTATCAGTGATCTCTTAGTTATTCAAATATAATAGCCTTTGCCCAGTCTTTATTCTTCTTGACACCTTTACAGCCTTTGACATTGTGATTCATCTTCTTCTCCCTGATACTCTCTAGGTCACACCCACTAAGCACTAGCAAAAGTGTGGAAACAAATTATATGTCTTTTGATTGGGAAATGGTAGGACAAATTGTGGTGTACAAATACAGTGTAATATTATGGCAGTATAAAGAATGACAAATATGATGACAAATCAACAAAAATAAGGGACAGTTTTCAACTGATGCAAAAGGCAAGCATCAAAAAAAAAATAAACACAATGGCTTCAGGAATATATTCTAAATGAAATTACAACCTAAACATGGTAGAATTTCAGTAAAAGAAATTCACTAGTGGAAAAATATTTATTAAATATTGGTCACTACAGGGACAGTCACTGAGATTGCAAAGTCAATAATTATTGTTGGCTAGATATGAATGAGTTTAGAGCATACTTTCTTCCTCTTAAGAAAATTGTGAGTTGTAAGAGTGGAATGTTAAATGTCTTGCTGTCAGTTCCATTTACTATGCTAGATGATTTTGCTTTTGTTTGTTTGTTTGTTCAAGTAAAGTACTAGTGGAGAGGGCAACCTGGTAAGAAGTGATTATGTCAAAACAAAGTATATTAAAAAAAAACAACTTTAAAAGCACAACATAGTGGAGGCATAGCTTTAAAACAATTCATCTAAAATATATCAGTTAATTTGAGTGAGTCCAACAGCATTATATATTAGCAAAAGATTTTTAAGTCTTGTTAATAGAAGCATGGTGTACAGTAAGTGATAAATAATATTTCCCTTGTACTTTGCTTTGGTCATACCAGTGTTGTGTTCAGTTGTTGGCAACAAATTTTGGGAATACAAATGACAATGGAACTGTGTTCACAGGACAGTGACTGGGATAGCAAGAATACTGGAAACCATATCATATGATGATGGATTGAAGAAAGTGGTAATATTTGACCTGAGGGATACCTTAGAAGAACATGAGAAATGTTCAACGTGATTTGTGGTGTTCTGCTTGACCCTCTATTATAATATATTTTCAAGAGCAAAAGAGTTGGGTTTTATGAATATAATCCTGAAGAAAAAAAAGGATTGTCGAAGAACTAAAAGACTTTCAGGTATTTGTAAGAAAAGATCAGAACTTAATAGAAAAAAGAAAAACACCTTTCTTTCTATCCTCTGTGTTTAATGCACTGTTTGGTATATGGTATACATTTAATAAATGCTTGTTGACTTTGCTGATTGAATGAACTGAATTATCTCCAGTTACTTATATTCTTTAGTACTTTCAGGAGAGTTTTGTAATTTTATCTACATAAGTTTTGTGTATGCACTGATAGAGGCATTTTATTTTTTTTTTGTTTCATTCATGTTGTAGTTATTTGAAACATGACTTTGTTTTTCATTATTTCCGCTATTTCATTTTTGGAAATCAAAAATTTCATTAATTTTTGTGGTTTTATTTAGTATACAGATTCTTTTTTTGATCATAACTTTCAGATAGTCTGGCAGTTCTTATATTGTCTCCCCTCAATCTGTTCTCCAGATCAGTTGTTTTTCTACTGAGATGTTTCAGATTCTCTTCTATTTTTATTATATATTGTGGTTATAATGTCATTAGATTACATTTGTTCAGTTCTCATTTTTAAGGCATTTTCTTCCCTAAGATTTTTTATTTCCTTTTCTAATTGATTTACTTACATTTTATAATTTTCTTAATTGCTTTTTTTCTAATTTTTCCTTATTCTCTCATTTGATTTTTAAATTCCTTTTTTTTATTTTCTTCATTATAATTTTGTATCTCTTTTTCCAGTTGGTTAACTTTCTTTTCATAAGTTTCTTCAATTTCTTTTTTCCCCTAATTTTTTTTTTGTTTTCCCTGATTTGATTTTTTAATTCCTCTTTAAGTTCTTCCAAGTTTATTTTTAGGGCTTGTGACTATTTGACATTACTCTTTAGAATAGGAGTAGTTTTTTTTTTCTTTAAATCACTGTATTCCTCTGAATATGAACCTAGATCTTCAGAGTAGTTACCAGTAGTCAGGTTGTTTTTCCTTTTCCTACTCATTTTTCCTTTTATTTTTTCTTATTTAATTTTTAGCACCTTAATAGTATTGTAATCAAGTTTTAACCTGGAGTTGTGGGTAATGTTACTGTAGACCTCAGGGCCTCCTTACTGCTATTTTATGATTTCTATCCAAGGGCTTAACCTGAGGGACTCTTCTCTTCCTCCCCTAAGATCCAACAATACTATCCAGAAAATGTTCTCACTCCCTGTGGTACTGCACTCATTGGGCTTGTGCTCATTCCTCCTCTCCCACAGCCACAGTAGAGATCATGTCTGTTCATTTCTGCTAGGTCTGACCTCTGGAAACACAGGGGATCATTCAATCTTCACTCATTCAGTGTACTGTTCCTTAGATGAAAGTTTGCAAGGTAAGAGTTTGGCAGGTGAAATTTCTTGAGTTTGTGAATGATGTAAAAGTTGAGGTAAAGCTGTTATCATTACTAAGGTAGTTTGAAAGAAATGTTGGGGTTGAGTAATGTGTGACAGGGTGATTACAAAAAAACCAAAATTGGGTAGGAAAATATTAAAAGGAAAAATTATCTCATGAAAATGAGTTGTGAAGGAAGAACTAATGTAGACAAAGCAGGTGGAAGTGGAGGACTGATACTATTGGACCTAACCTACATCTGAAGAGATTTAGAAAACTTCTAGAAAGGTGAGAAAACTGGGGGATGGGGGGGGAAAGGACTTTCAGAAGGGTGTATATATATATATATATATATATATATATATATATATATATATATATATATATATACATATATATATATTAAGAACAGGAGGGGGAGGTGAACAGATAAGGGAGGAACTTTTAAAGGAGTGGCTAATATAAAGAGTGAGAGGGTAAGTGGAGAAGATAGTATAATAGGGTAGAGTGAAAAAAAAAAAGCTGAGAAGGAAAATAGTAAGTAAAAATAAGACGGAGGGAAATTCACAAATAGTAATTACAGCTTTGAATGTGAATTAGAAAAAAATAGTTACAAAATTCATTTGAAAAAAACAGAAGACAAGATAAATACACAAATTAATATAAAAGACATACAAATAAAGACACTATTTACATCCATTAAAAGAACTGAGAAACAGAAGTATGTACAGAATAATTTGACACACACATACATGTATATATACATGTATATATACACACACACATACACACACATATTATGTATGTGTGTGTGTCTAATGGTAACCATCTCTAAAGCTGGGAGGAGGGAGGTAGGGAAAAATTTACTTGATAATTTTGTTGTATATTTGAAAGGAATAGCAAGTTGTGCATAGTATACTTGCAGTTTCAAGTGCAATCATCTTTCTTATTGTATTATATTATGGAAATATTTTATTCCACAAGTTAAAATAAAATAAAAAATAACAGATTTATAACAAAAGAAAAGAAAAGAATGGCAAAAATGTGATCCCTGCCCTTAAGGGGTCACATTTTAATGGGAAATACATTATTAAATATTGATCACTACAGGGACAGGCACTGAGACTGCAAAGTCAATAATTATTATTGGGTGAATATGAATGAGTTTAGAGCATGTTTTCTTCCTCTTAAGGAAATTGTGACTTATAAGAGTGGAATGTTAAATGTCCTGCTGTCAGTTCCATTTGCTACGCTAGATGATTTTGCTGTTGTTTGTTCAAGTAAAGTACTAGTGGAGAGGGCAACCTGGTAAGACGTGATTATGTCACCACTTTCTTCAATCCATCATCATATGATATGGTTTCCAGTATTCTTGCTATCCCAGTCACTGTCCTGTGAACACAGTTCCATTGTCATTTCTATTCTCAAAATTTGTTGCCAATAACTGAACACAACACTGGTATGACCAAGCAAAGTGCAAGGGAAATATTACTTCTCACCTACTGTATGCCATGCCTCTATTAACAAGACTTAAAAATCTTTTGCTAATATATAATGCTGTTGGACTCACTCAAATTAACTGATATATTTCAGATGAATTGTTTTAAAGCTATGCCTCCACTATGTTGTGCTTTTAAAGTTGTTTTTTTTATACATTTTGTTTTGACATAATCACGTCTTACCAGGTTGCCCTCTCCACTAGTACTTTACTTGAACAAACAACAGCAAAATCATCTAGCGTAGCAAATGGAACTGACAGCAGGACATTTAACATTCCACTCTTATAAGTCACAATTTCCTTAAGAGGAAGAAAACATGCTCTAAACTCATTCATATTCACCCAATAATAATTATTGACTTTGCAGTCTCAGTGCCTGTCCCTGTAGTGATCAATATTTAATAAATATTTTTGCACTAGTGAATTTCTTTTACGAAAATCTACCATGTTTAGGTTGTACTTTCATTTAGAGTATATCCCTGAAGTCATAGTGTTTATTTTTTCTTTTGATTACATTTGCCTTTTGCATCAGTTGAAAACTTTCCCATATTTCTGTTGATTTGTCATCATATTTGTCATTCTTTATACTGCCATAATATTACACCGTACTTATACACCACAATTTGTCCTGCCATTTCCCAATCAAAAGGCACATAATTTGTTTCCAGACTTTTGCTAGTTCTTAGTGGGTGTGACCTAGAGAGGAGAGTATCAGAGAGAAGAAGATGAACCACAATGTGAAAGACTGCAGATATGTCAAGAAGAATGGGGACCATTATATTTGAAAGCTAAGAGATGACTGATAGCTTTGGAGAGAGCAGTTTTGATTGAATGATGAATATTTAATATAGTTTTGTAATTAATGTATAATAAAATATTTAATATTATTGTTTGTTCCTTCTCTTGTTTGATCCCCTCGTAATTTAGGATATTGTTACTTCCAATTTAAGTCTGAATTTTTTACTCAAATAGATTCTGTCGAGGGGGCGGAGCCAAGATGGCGTAGTAGAAAGACGCACATACACATAGCTCCTAACCCACAACCCATAGAACAACTACAAAGAAGTAACTCACGGCGAATTCTGCACCCAGAGGCCACAGAACATTGGAGCGAGGGAGATTTCTGTTCCAGAGAGACCTGCAAACCTCTCGTAAAAGGTCCTTCGTGCTGCGGACTGGGCGCCGGGACTGGGAGCTGAGTACAGCCCTGCTGTGGCCGCGGCACCGAGAGGAACAGATCCGAGCGGGCTTCAGGGACGGGATCTCCAGCGGCCGCACAAGTACCTCCACCCACAGGTGACGGGGGTCTGTGAGAGAGTCCCTTTGGCGGGTCGAGGGGGGAGTGGGGTGCCCCCATGGCTCGGGCCCCCTCGGGAGACAGAAGCTGAGGGGCAGCGGCAGACCAGGGCTCTCCAAGCAGGCAGGAGCCTGGATCCATTGTTGAAGGTCTGTGCATAAACTCCCTGAGGGAACTGAGCCTGAGAGGCAGCCCTGCCCTCACCTGAGCATCTGAATTTAATCTCACACTGAATAGCAACCCTGCCCCCGCCCAAAGCCCTGAGGCTGGAAGCAGCATTTGAATCTCAGACCCCAAACACTGGCTGGGAGGATCAGGAGGTGAGGTGGGTGTGAGGAAAATATTCAGAGGTCAAGTCACTGGCTGGGAAAATGCCCAGAAAAGGGAAAAGAAATAAGACTATAGAAGGTTACTTTCTTGGTGAACAGGCATTTCCTCCCTTCCTTTCTGATGAGGAAGAACAATGCTTACCATCAGGCAAAGACACAGAAATCAAGGCTTCTGTGTCCCAGCCCACTCAATGGGCACAGGCCATGGAAGAGCTCAAAAAGAATTTTGAAAATCAAGTTAGAGAGGTGGAGGAAAAGCTGGGAAGAGAAATGAGAGACATGAAGTCAAAGCATGAACAGCAAATCAGCTCCCTGCTAAAGGAGACCCAAAAAAATGTTGAAGAAAATAACACCTTGAAAACTAGCCTAACTCAATTGGCAAAAGAGGTTCAAAAAGCCAATGAGGAGAAGAATGCTTTCAAAAGCAGAATTAGCCAAATGGAAAAGGAGATTCAAAAGCTCACTGAAGAAAATAGTTCTTTCAAAATTAGAATGGAACAGATGGAGGCTAATGACTTTATGAGAAACCAAGAAATCACAAAACAAAACCAAAAGAATGAAAAAATGGAAGATAATGTGAAATATCTCATTGGAAAAACAACTGACCTGGAAAATAGAGCCAGGAGAGACAATTTAAAAATTATGGGCCTACCTGAAAGCCATGATCAGAAAAAGAGCCTAGACATCATCTTTCATGAAATTATCAAGGAAAACTGCCCTGAGATTCTAGAACCAGAGGGCAAAATAAATATTCAAGGAATCCACAGAACACCGCCTGAAAGAGATCCAAAAAGAGAAACTCCTAGGAACATTGTGGCCAAATTCCAGAACTCCCAGGTGAAAGAGAAAATATTGCAAGCAGCTAGAAAGAAACAATTCAAGTATTGTGGAAATACAATTAGGATAACACAAGATCTAGCAGCTTCCACATTAAGGGATCGAAGGGCATGGAATAGGATATTCCAGAAGTCAAAGGAACTAGGACTAAAACCAAGAATCACCTACCCAGCAAAACTGAGTATAATACTTCAGGGGAAAAATTGGTCTTTCAATGAAATAGAGGATTTTCAAGCATTCTTGATGAAAAGACCAGAGCTGAAAAGAAAATTTGACTTCCAAACACAAGAATGAAGAGAACCATGAAAAGGTGAACAGCAAAGAGAAGTCATAAGGGACTTACTAAAGTTGAACTGTTTACATTCCTACATGGAAAGACAATATTTGTAACTCTTGAAACATTTCAGTATCTGGGTACTGGGTGGGATTACACACACACACATGCACACACGCACACACACATAGAGACAGAGTGCACAGAGTGAATTGAAGAGGATGGGATCATATCTTAAAAAAAAAAAATGAAATCAAGCAGTGAGAGAGAAAGATATTGGGAGGAGAAAGGGAGAATTGAATGGGGCAAATTATCTCTCATAAAAGAGGCAAGCAAAAGACTCATTAGTGGAGGGATAAAGAGGGGAGGTGAGAGAAAAACATGAAGTCTACTCTCATCACATTCCACTAAAGGAAAGAATAAAATGCCTACTCATTTTGGTATGAAAACCTATCTTACAATACAGGAAAGTGGAGGATAAGGGGATAAGCAGAGTGGGGGGGGATGATAGAAGGGAGGGCATGGGGAGGAGAGTGCAATTTGAGGTCAACACTCAGGGGGAGGGATAGGATCAAAAGAGAATAGAAGTAATGGGGGACAGGATAGGATGGAGGGAAATATAGTTAGTCCTATACAACACAACTATTATGGAAGTCATTTGCAAAACTACACAGATTTGGCCTATATTGAATTGCTTGCCTTCCAAAGGGAAGGGGTGGAGAGGGAGGGAGCTAAAGAAGTTGGAACTCAAAGTGTTAGGATCAACTGTAATGTTCTTACCACTAGGAAATAAGAAATACAGGTAAAGGGGTATAGAAAGCTATCTGGCCCTACAGGACAAAAGAGAAGACAGAGACAAGGGCAGAGAGGGATGATAGAAGAGAGAGCAGATTGGTCATAGGGGCAATTAGAATGCTTGGCGTTTGGGGGGGGAGGGGAGAAAAGGGGAAAAATTTGTAACCCAAAATTTTGTGAAAATGAATGTTAAAAGCTAAATAAAAAAAAAAAAAAAGAAAAAATAAATAAATAAATAAATTAAAAAAAAAAAAAAAAAAAAAAAACAAATAGATTCTGTCATAATGAATTATGGACTATAAAAGATATATTGAGAAATTCTGCTTTTCTACATTAATTTGTGATTGTAACGTCCTAGCATATGATCATTTTTTGTTAAGTTGCCATTCATTTTGAAAAGTGAGTTCACTCTTTCATATACCCACTCAGAAATTATCAGAATTGGTTTTTCTTTGAAATCTATTCAGATCTATTGTTAAATTGTTTATATTCTGTAAGAATTTCAGCGTCAGAGAAAGAAATGATAAAGTAGCCTGTCATTATTGTTTTTCTATCATGTTCTCAGTCTGTCTGTCTGTCTGTCTGTCTGTCTCTCTCTCTCTTTCTCTCTCCCTCCCTGTCTATCTGTCTCTCTGTCTTTCAGCTTGCTTTTGCTTTAAATATGTAAGTTGATTCTTTTTGCTATATCTACACTTAATGATATTGGAGAAGTATGTGCACTATAGTGACTTTAAGTATAATATAATTGGCTTATTTTTCTCCCCCGCTAGTACCAATTTTTAGGTTCCTTAAGCTGAAATTATTATTTTGAGTTTTTTAATTAGCTGACATGCCATTAATCTATTCCAATTCTTCATTCCCATTGAAAATGTTATTTTTATGAATACCATTTTTCCTCTGTAACAGGGGCATTTACATTTACAATACCTGCATCAAGTGTGGCTTATGACATATACTAGCTATATGACCCTTGGTAAGTCCCTTAACATCTTTATATTCTAGGTAACAATGAAAGAGTATAAATCGCTGAGGAGATATTGACTTTTATTGGTTAAAGGTTTTAACTCACTTGGGAGAATTGGTGAAATCACAAGTTTTTTCCCTATCCTTTCCATTTACATTTGTGTAGTTATTTTATGTATTGCTTTCCTGATTCTACCTACTATTCGCTGCTCTATAATTTCTGATATTCTTGTTTTATGGCTGAGATAATTATTCCTGTCTACTGAAGTATTTCATTTAATTTCAGTTGTATTACCCCATACTACATATTCATTTTTGAGTGGGGAAAATTCATTTTTTACTCATTTGTTTTCATTTTTTCCATTTTTTTCCTATAAGATTCTTTGTGATGAGTTCTTTTCTTTCTAGGCTGTGTTGTTGCTGTCCTTTTTTTTGTAAGCACACTTATTAATAGAGGTAATGGAAAAGAGTCACAAACCCTCACTCAGCTGTATTCCCAGATGTCCCCACTTCCAAATAAATAAACAAACAAGCCAATAATGAACTAAATTGG
The DNA here is from genome assembly GCF_028372415.1 of Notamacropus eugenii. Taxonomy (NCBI): domain Eukaryota; kingdom Metazoa; phylum Chordata; class Mammalia; order Diprotodontia; family Macropodidae; genus Notamacropus; species Notamacropus eugenii. The sequence continues at coordinate 123,322,773 of NC_092873.1, forward strand.
ATTTTACATTAATCTTAAATTTCATCTAGTTATAGTCAGCTTATTTTTTTTCTGTTCTTTTGAGATCTTTCTGAATTCAGACTGTGTGATTCAATTTTGTATCCCACTCTCCTAGATTTGTGTTACCTGCAATTTTGGCAGTTATTCTCTCCATGCTTTCATGAAAATCACAAATATAAATGTTGAATGGAAGAGAATGAGGACAAAACTCTATCTTAGAGTCCGTTCAGGCTTAGGTGGTTCACCAATTCAAAATCCAACTAATTATATTTTCTTTTGTTTCTATTGTTTCAGATTTGGTCTCCTTTACCAGATTAGAAATGAAGCTGCCATGTACAGGTTTCATCATGGACATTTGACCTGTTCAGTTTCTGAAATGGGACAGTTCCCCTAATTGGAAAGCTTAGTGATTCCTTATTCCCCTTGACTCCCCATGTTGGTACTGGATTTGGTGTAAATTTCTGATGAACATTACCTCTACTACAGATCAGAACTCCAGAGCTTAAATGAACCTCTGTAAGGGCAATCAAATGGTTTTTGTTTATACCAAGAAATATAATGTCTCTGAATAATGTGATTAAGGAGGACCTTTTCCATCCATTGATGGATCTGCCCATTGTGGGAAGCTTGATCAGGGAGTTGTTTTGTAGCAGGGTCCCAAGTGCTTTCTTTTTTTTTTCTATTAAGGCACTGGGTAAGAGGGTTATGCCCTCTGGCTCTAAAACAGGTATAAATACTCTGAGGGTAAGGTTTTACTTTGTGGCTTACTGACTGGAAGTGTTTGTTTGGCCAGATGAGGACTCTGGGAAACTGCTTAAGGAGCCCCCCAGCTTGGAAAACCCAGATGTCAGTGCTTCCCTCTCTGGTAACTATGGTCAAATAGTTGTACCTGTCTGTTGAATTCAGGCAGAGGGAGCCATGCCTGTTGACTTTTAATTTCTCTGTGTTTTCTTTGAAGTTCAAGGTGCTGACTCCCCTGAATTAGGTGAATGATATATGTGCTTGGTTAAAGGATTGATACATCTGCTTGATTAAAGTGACTGTTAACCCCTCAAAAGGTGCCTTTCCTTTTACGAATGAGGATCTAAGAACCTGTGATAGTAGGTCCTCCTGTGTATGTTGGGGTGCTGTTATAAGTACCAGCCTCAACCTTCCTGGTAGCAGAGAGATTCTAGATGTACATAACCATGGTAAGCTTTAAATGTATTTTCAATTAGCCCACATCTCCCTAACTTGTCCATAATAAGGTCATAAGACTGTTTGTTAAATGTCAAATGAACCCCAATATATTGTATATACATCTAATATCTTGTCAAAAATGAGATAAGATCAGTTAGACATGACCAACTGATGAATCCATGCTGATTCTTAATGATGTTAGCTTTCCTTCTCAGTGATCACAAACCATCTCTTGAATTGTGCAGGATAAGGAGCTAGAAGTCATTGATTTTGAACTCTTAATAACTTCAAATCAAAAGAGTTGAAGTGACTTGCTAAGGCTGCTTGTATAATATAGCCAAGTTGGGAGTCAAAACTAGGTCTTTTTATTCCAAATACAATTTTCTTTCCATTACAACATTGTCCTCTCCCATGTTATTGGCTTGTTGTTTGAAAAGCACCTCTCTTCCCTTTTTGGAAAATTGAACATTCATCTCTCTCCAATCCCATGACATCTCTCCTGATCTCTAGGACTTCAAAGATCATTCATAATGGCTCAGTTATTCCATTGCATTGACTGATTGCTGCTCCTCCCCACCCCCGTTTGGAAGTTTTACTCTACCTGTTGAACCTTATCCCGCTGAATACAAGTTGACCAATTTTTTTCTCACTGTCTCTTCAATTACCTTAGGTCTGAACTACCTGTTAAAAGTTTTAATGCTTCCCAAATGAAAAACTGTTACTCTATGTGGAAATTTTTTTAAAAAGAAACAAGATAAGTTTTCATGTTGGGAACTAAGGAGGCTATTGATAATAAGAGTATGTCCACATTCAATTTAATAATGCTGTAGTAGTGCTCAGAATAGTAGGGTTTGGGATCACCAAGGCAGGAATAGAGAAGTCCAAATGAGTTTGAAGATTCAAGGGTGGAAGACAATGCATCCTTGCAATGATTGACTATGACTTCGAAGGGAGGAAAATGAATCCTGAACAGAGATGATGGATAGGCAGAATAGACAAGGCTTGAAATCTTCATGTTTGACTTAGTCTACTTAAAGTGGTCCTTATCATCTATGTAACTGCACTAGCACACTAGTCCAGGATAGCTCACGGCTGTAGACATTTCTTCTTCAAGCTAAAGTTTTCTTTTAATTCTCCTTGAGAAATTCTCTTGCGTTTTCAACCGGGATTAAAGCATCATTGAAAGGTCATCTGGCTCAAATCTTTGCTTCAATGCAAAAAACCTTCCTGTTAATTAAACTAGTTCCTTCAAGAAATTGTTTAAACTATCCCTCAAAATCTTCAGTGATGGTTATACAACAATCTATTATGGTAAATTGAATCAGTATTTCATTTACGCATTTGTTTTTTTTCTGAACCATAAGCACAAAATATCAGAGGACTGAAAAACCTGAACTTGTCATATTAAAGAGTTGTCATAAGAGAAGTATGTAAATGATTAGAAATAGTATCCATAAGTAATAGAAAATGACATAAATTGGATCACCAATAGTCATGTGAGAAATGATCATGCTACCTTGACTAGGAACTAAGCTTCTGAGAACACAGTAACATGCACAAGCGGAAGAAGAGAATTTAAATGCTCATAATTTTTCTGTTCATACGCTTTCTCCCTCCAGGAATGCACTTTTATAAACCCCTCCTTTCGGGTCTGAATCAGGCATGGAATCTGGAGTCCCTATTGTATGCTAAAAAGTAATACAACCAACATGGCCTGACCATGCAAATGATATATTTTTGCAAATAGGACTTAAAAAGAGAGTGAGCTGAAGCTGTACAATATGCCAGAAATGGGATCCTATTTCAAGAATTTAACCCACAGGGTAGTCACTAGTCAGTTAAACTTCCCTTGGGAAAATCACATTTTTATTCAGAGAGAGTATCAGAAATCAGGCTTTGTGCTGTGTAAGAGTTTAAGGCAGGTTGGACAATCTCTTCTGTACAATAAGGAAATGCAGTTTCAGTCTGTCTTCTCACCCCTTGCCATGGGAGAGGAAAAATATTACCTGTAATTACATCTAATATTCCATGTTAGAAGATTTTACAGATTAGGATAGTAGTATTATTGTCATACCATTCTCATTTTTTGTGATTAATGGAGCTTAGACAGAGAAAGTCTGGGACAAGTTAGTAATCTGTTATTATTATTTGTTTAGCGTTTTGGTTGTTGTTTATGCACAGGTAGAAAATAATGATGATGATGATAGCTTGCATTTTCATAGTGCTAAAAAGTTAGAAATACGTTTTACACACATTATTTCATTGGATGCTCTGGACAACTTTGTGAGGTAGGAACTATTTTTATCCCATTTTAGAGATGAGAGAAATGAGGCCCTGAGAGACTAAATAGCTTCCCCAAGGTCTTACAGCTATTAAATAACAATGGTAGAATTTGAATCTGATCCTCCTGACACATTACCCACTGTGCCAGCTACCAATATGCAATGATTAATTTTTTGACTGATTACAAAAGTAGGGACACAATCTCATTTGTAGACCCACTGACAACCACATTGGGGCCACCCAATATCAGATAAAAGGACAGGGATTAAATATCTTATCGTCTCACTCCTTGTCATTATTAGAACTGCACTACAAACAACAAGAGACTCCTAAATGATGAGTCCTCTGGTTTTATATTTACTAGCTGTGTGACCATAGAAAAGTAACTTGCTTCTCTAGATGTCAATTTCCTCATCTGTAAAATGAGAGGATTAGACTGAGGGACCCCTAAGGCCCTTTCTAGATCTCAGTCCCATGAACTGTGTTCATTTCTCTTACATTAACGTTTTCTAACAGAACATGAATGACCAAAGCGGATATTCTTTTTCCAAAACTATAAAGTTCAATTTCATTTTCTGGGCTATTATTTGAAATGTTTGATTTATATTAAAAGGAAACAAATCCTACTGCATGGGCAGCAGCCAGTTGAGCGATCTGTGCTAGTTAAACATCTCAAAATTATTGGAAACCTCATCTGCCAGAACTGCACAGAACACCTCTTAAACAGACATGGGAATACTATAGCAGAGGACATTGCCTTCAAATCTCTTTAAAAAATAGTTATCCCACTTTAAATACAAGCTGAAGTGAAAGCCAAGAAGCATTCACAAAGCTGCAAGATCCCAGCTTGGACTTCTGTACACTGTGTGCTGGAAGCACAGCTAAGGTTGTAAAAGTCTTGAGCAGAGCTCTCATTGACCTTTGCCCGGGCTTCTTAACTTTGAAGAGCCCACGTAGGGCTTCATGTCTGAAGATAAACATAAGTGTGCTTCCAGCAGTGATTTTCCAGCTTCTGAAGAAAAGCCACTGGGTACAAGGAGGGAAAAACCATTCACTTTTCTTTGACTTTACATTCTATTAGTGTCTTTCCAAGAGAGGCTTATAAGGCAAATCTATAAGTTACGTACTGATTGAAAGCTGTGAAAAGTTGCTCAGTGTACTAACATTAAACTTGTTTTAAATGGACTATTTTGTAAAGTCAAGTAGCCAAACACTATGGACTTGCTGAATAGTAAAATAAACAAAAAATGTCAATAGAATTGTATAAAGTCTCATACAGAGTCACTCATTTGATTACCGATATCTACAGAGCAAGGTTTATTAAATGCCTTACATTCTTTACCTCATTTATTCTTTGCACAAAATCTGTGAAATAGGCACCATAGGTGTTCATTCATTCACTTAGGTGGCACAGTATAAAAAGGACAAACCCTACAATGAGGAAACCTTGAGGCAAAATCTGACCACAGGCGCTTAACAATTAGTAATGATATATGACACTTATATAACACCTACTATGTGCAAGTCACTAAGATTAAGCCCTTTATAAATGCTATAATATTATCTTATTTGACCTTGAGAGGTAGGTGCTCTTATTGTACCCATGTCATAGATGGGGAAAATAAGGCAAACAAAAGTTAAGGGATTTGCCAGAGTTGTACAACAAATAAATACCTGAGACTGTATTTGAACTCAGATCTTCTTGATTCCAGACCCAGTGCTCCATCTATTGTGGTACCTACATGCTTTTATGAGCTGTGTGACTGTGGGGAGTTCACTTATCCTCTCTCTGCCTCAGTTTCTTCAGCTGTAATATGGGGATGATAATAGCACCTACCTTCCAATGTTGATGTGAAAATCAAATGAGATAGTATTTTTAAAGGGTTAGCATAGTGCTTAGCACATAGTAGGTGTTTAATAAGTCCGTCCATCCTTCCTTCCTTCCTTCCTTCCTTCCTTCCTTCCTTCCTTCCTTCCTTCCTTCCTTCCTTCCTTCCTCCCTCCCTTCCTTCCCTTTTCAAGAGCATTTACTGAATACTTATTAGTGTAAGGCATTCAATTAGACACAGGGAATTCAAAGAAAAATACTAGACACACCCTGCCCTCAAAGACCTTTCATTCTACTGTAAGGACAACATATAATTTAAAAAATATGTAAAGAGAAAATGCAGAGTTCTTGGGAGAGGGCAGTTGGCAAGGAGTAGCGCCCACTGAGGATCCAGGAAAAGCTTGGAATCTGAAGCAATTCTTGAAGCAAACCTTAAAGAAAGCTAAGACATGAGAGACAGAGGTGAGAAGGGAGAACATTCCTGGTCTTGGGACAGACTGAGCAAGCCACAGAGGAGGGAAATGGAATAGAAATAGCATGCAGAGGAAATAAATATTAGAACCCAGGACATGGCGAGTTCCAAACTTAAATATGACCATGATCAATCTGCATCCAGCTCTATTATTTTACCTATACTGGAACATTTTAATTTAATTGAGTGTACTGGAAATACTCCAAGTAATTTGTATACAATCCCCAGAATGACATTTGACCAAAATAATATGAGTTCATGAGCATATTAGTTAGTTGACTAACTAATAAACAATAGATGCACTTTATTTTAAGCAATATGTACGCTTTAGAGAACTTTGTCCATATTTTTGTACTTTTTTTTTCAGTTCCCTGGAAGGGGGGTGGTGTGTCAGGCAATCACCTAGAATTTGCTAAGCACTTACTATGTTACTAAGCACTTATGCTGAGTTGGAAAAGCAAATAAAAACAAAAAATCCATGCCTTCAAGGAGCTTATGTTCGAATAGGGAAAAACATTGTCTCTCCCTCTCTCTCTCTGTCTCTCTGTCTCTCTGTCCCTCTGTCTCTGTCTCTGTCTCTGTCTCTCTCTGTCTCTCTCTCTCACTCTCACACACACACACACGTACGTACATACACATATGCATATTGAATATATACACATATATTTATATACACATATATTATACACACATAAATATATCTTTATATCCTAAGGGAAAATTCCTAAAGTCTCTCCCATGTGGTAAACTGAGGACAGTATATAACTGAAGTTGGCAATTCCTCTACATGCATGCTTCAGCCCAGAGTTTTTCTCTCCCTTCAGGGACCTGAAAAGAGTAGGGCCCCATATTTTTTTTTTCCAAGACCAGGATCTCTTTTCTCTCAAACTCTCATCAACTCCATCCTTCATGCAGATGTGGAGAACTGAGTAAGGAATTTCCACCAATGGGGAGATTTTATACAAATGACCCTTTGAGAAAAGTGTTATATTAGGTATTCTTATGGTACTATGATGGATACATTTTTGATACTGTGCATCTTATAACTTCAATAATTCATATTCCAGGTACTGATTTGATTTTGACTCGAGAAAAAACATTCCTTTGATAAGTACATGATCTCATAGTGTATATTCATATAACTTATGAATATTTCAATGTTACAAATATTTAAAAATATCAATCTCTACCATCTCATCCTTTAGGATTCTTGTCCAAGTTTCCCCATATATTATCTATTAAGATGCTACTTGATGGCCTTCCTCACACATTTCTTGTATCACTTTTTTTGCTAAATGACTATTTGGCCATTTTCCATCATGTGTCCTCATAATATCGGGTATCTAAAGCTTCATGCATGAGTCATGATAGAAAAAAACCTAAAGCCTGCCTACTAGTTTTCTTTTTCAATTGACCTTTTGCTTATGAACGATTTTCATTCTTCTAAGTTATTCTGTTTCATAATTTTAAGTTATATAAAATAATTAGAAGCTATATAGTATCAGCAAGAGAACACTGATTTTTAAGCTTTTGTAGAAGCAAACACATTCAGATAACCTAAAGGATATTTTTTCTTAAGTGCAAATGAGTATTACCTCCTTTCCCTACTTACTTCTTGGTCCAACTCAGTGTCCATCTTTCTTAACTGTCTAGCGCATTTAAAATGATGAGCTAAGTTGATGAACTGATCAACTAGATGCCAGTCGTGCATTTTTTATCAACTTTATTTTACCATTTATTGGTTAGACAATATTTTTCCCATTACTACAGTTTACACTAATCAAGTTTTGCATTATATTGGGATGCTCGCTGACTGGCATGATTTCATCTACAAGTAGTAGCATCTTTGGTATTTTACATATTCCTACTTAAAATTGCTGTCTCTTCTATTATCTTCCCTCTCCTGTCCCGTTCCCTCTTACCTTCCTGCAGGGTAAAATAGATTTCCATGTCCAATTGAGTGTGTTTTATTCCTTCTTAAGCCAAATCCCTTGAGAGTAAGGCTCACTTATTTCCTTTCGTCTTCCCCCGCTTCCCCTCCATTGTAAACGCTCTTTCTTTACTCTTTTATGTGAGATGATTTGCTACATTCTACCTCTCCCTTTCTCTTTCTTCTACTATGTTCCATTCAATGATAAATTTTATTTTTTTAGGTATTCTCTCTTTATATTCAGCTCACTCTGTGCCCTCTGTCTGTGTGAATATATATATCCGCACACATATGTTCATGTACATACATGTACAAATACATACTTACACATATAAAATATACCCATACATACATACACACACATACATATATATTACCTATGATTGGCCCCTGCCTAAGGGCTGTCCTGGACCTCCTGGCTTTAGAGTGATTATCATTAGTAACAGCTGCTGTTTCCCTCCCAGCCTGATGTCTTTCTTTTTCTTGGCCTCATTAAAGGGGCCATGCCCTGGCTACTTCTTAAACAGGTCTATTCAATGAATGGGTGTTGAAGGAGGAAAAGTGAGGCTGGAGGAGAAGTGAGGCTGGTGACCTGCACAGCCCTCCCTCACTCAAAACAATGTCACGTGAAAGTCATGTCATCATTTCTCTGATGGCATGGTCTTCTTCAGCAACGAAGGATGAACACAAAAAACAGCTTAAAATTGCCTTTGATATTAGTACTCAGCAAATTGTTCTAAAGCTATTTCAGTCATTGCTTTTGTCATAGAGAAGCAACATTTTGGTACATATGAAAAACATTTTGTTTGAGGAAAGCCTTCATTCCTATATTTCATTCTACAGATTCAAATATATCTCTGAATGATATTGCTTGCTTTCTTTCAGATATATCGAGCCTCTGAATGGAATCTGCTATAGATCACTTGTGAAAACCTGCTTGTTCTCAGAGTTTATCTAAGATCTAATTGATGCATACATAGTGTATCATAAAATTTTTATTACATTAGTGAATAGGTATGTGAGTCATTACTGAAATCTATTTGGATATCTTTTTTAAAGAGGAAAATGGAATAAAAGCATTCTCTTTGATTAATCTGAATGCTCCAGTCTTTGGACATTTCGCCAGCTGCTCATATTCCACAGGTTTAAACTCAATTTATTTTTTCCATTTTAATCTATTTCTTTCTTTGGTTTCATTCATCTTTGTAGATATCTGTATTTGTGTCACACCCTTCTATTGAACTATAAGATCTATGAGGAGAAAGCAGTAAGTGACTAACTTTACTCAACTCCCTCGGTACCTGTCAAAGTGATTTTTTCACAGAGTAGGAAGTTAATAAAAACTTGTAGATTCATGGTATTGGGGGAATTGATCCCTGAGCACCTTTAAAATAGCTTTGGTTCTAACACAGATTTTTCCTCTATAGTTGGTACTTCAGCATGTTGCCAATGATTGTTTCGATAGGCTATGAGGCATAAGACACTGAAGAGATGTATTATTAGAAAAGATGAGTGTGTCTTGATAGACAATAGGTGGTCACCAAGAGTGTTATTGTGAGATATTTAAGACATTAAATGAACCCAACAAAGAACTCTGGGATATTTGATAGATTTATGGGAAGACATGGATAAAAATCTTATTGGGAGAGAGGCATTGAGGATCAGATAGCTACGGTGATGAAAGGAATATTCACAATGATGACATTACAAAAGCATTTGTTAAAGTCTAGGCCCTCTTCTCAAATTTCTCTTTTTTAAAGTACCTTTTTAAAGTATCCTGTGGTTTCACCATATTAGAACTGACAGTAGATGAGTATAAAAACATCTTTAGATCTGTTCTAATGTGTGTGTATACATACATACATACATACATACATATATATATATTGAATTCCTTCCAATTTCATTTCAAAAAATACCTTGGGAATGATCTGGCATAGTTATACCTCATGCCAAGCTGTCTGCATGCTCATTTTCTACTCAATCATTTTTCTTTTTATTGTTTTTAGTTTTTTAACATTCCTGTTTTTAAAAAATTGAGTTCCAAATTCTCTCCATCCCTGCAACCCCTCCCTCACCCATTGAGAAGGCAAGCAATATGATATCCATTACAAATGTGAAGTCATGCAAAATTTATTTTCATATTATCCATGTTACAAAAAAACCCCCAAAAGCTAAAAAAATTAAAGAAAGTAAAATCTATGCTTCATTTTGAACTCAGTTTCGTCAGTTTTCTCGCTGGAGGCCAATAGAATTTTTTTTTTATGATCAGTCCTTTGGAATTATCTTGACCCTTTGTAGCAATCACAGTAACGAAGTCTTTCACAGTTGTTAGTCGTTACAATATTGCTGTTACTGTGACCAATGATCCACTTTACTTTGCATCAGTTCATATAAGTCTTTCCAGGTTTTTCTTAGATCATTCTGTTCATTATTTCTTAAAACACAATAGTATTCCATCACAATCATATACCATAACTTGTTCAGCTATTTCCCAGTTGATGGCATCCCCTTAAGAGTTTCTTTAAATTCTTTACTACTACAAAATGAATTGCTATGAATATTTTTGTACATATAATATTTTCTTTCCTTTTTCTTGGCTTTCTTAGCATAATTTCTTGGTCAAAAGGTATGCACAGTTGTATAGTCCTTTGAGCATAGTTCTGAATAGTTCTCCAGAATGACTGGACCAGTACATGTTACTATTCACAATACTTTGTCATTTTCTTGTATAATGTGTTGAGATCAGTTTGTATTCTGTTTACTGTGTATGTGACATTGAGGAAGTCACTTCACTTCTCTGTATTTCAATTTCCTAATTAGTAAAATAAGAGTGTTGGACTAGATTATGTTTATGTTCCCTTCCAACTTTATATCCTAAACCCCTATATTCTTATGAACTCAACCTTTAGTGTGCTCTCTGGTAGTGAATTTGTCTTCAGATGTCCATTTAATGAAGCATCCAAGCCAGAAATGCCTACCTCAAATCTAGTTCACCCCTTGGCTCACTAGACTCCTTGTGGACTTTGACTCAGTGTTGGGTAGCAATGATAGGACTTGGGTCTTAATTCTTCCTACTCCAAATATACTGCTTTTTTCTATATACCACAGCAATTCTGAACTCTGAATACCACTCCACCATTACCACTCCACCTATTGTTCACTTTCTCTACTCCTAGGCTTCTAAATGTTGGTCAGGTTCTCTACACATTTATGTTATACAAACATGGCATTTCTCACAGAACCTTGCCTGATGTCTCCACTCACCCTTTAACTTCTAATGCTAACCTTTTATTTCTTTTGTATTTTTTGCATATATATATATATATATACATTGATTCCTGAAAATGGAATCTTAGCTCCTTGAGAGCAAGTGTACTATTGCTTTTATCTTCACATCTCCAGTGCCTAAAACATACCAGGAACTCAAGAGATGTTTGGTGATTAATTGATTAGTCAAACAATTAATGTTACTTGCCAATCTTTTCATTCATTTCTTATTGCTTTCTCCTTTCTGATCACAGCTATTTTATATCTTTTTGAAAGCTTGAGGACTGTATGCCTTGTTTATTTGAGAAGCACGATGAAGGCATTGTCCTGAAAATAATACCATCATCTACCAGCCTGAAGTCTCACCATCTAGGATGGTTACTTCATTACAAATGTTTTTCCCCTGTTTCCCTATTCTGACATCAAAATACTTCTGAGAGGGCTAATTCTTTAAGTCTCTATCACGTTAGTGTAAATATATTTTATTAAATATCTTCTCTGTGTGGATAGAGAGGTACAACAATACAGCATTAGCACCCTAGGGACTTGCAGAGTTCAGAAGTTAAGAAAAGGAAGGAAAGGGAGCAGAAATTTGAGGTAAGGAGCACTAAAGACAAACTTACTGCATCACAATCTTATTCAAAATGGCCTCTTGGTTTAGGCTTCATCCATGTTAATAATAATAATAACTAGCAGGTATATAGAACTTTAAAGTTTGCAAATCACTTAAAAATATCTCATTTAATCCTCACAACAACCCTAAGAATTAGGTGTTATTATTATTCCCATTTTGTGAATGAGGAAATTGAGGTAGACAGAGGATAAGTGCCTTGCTTATGGTCACATAACATGAGTGCCTGTTAAAAGATTCGAAATTGAGTCTTTTTTCTGGTTCTTGATTGACGGCTGCATCTATAGCTCCAGCCACTTAATTTTGCCTCTAAATTTAGCTCTAAATTTAGGCTGCTGAAAGCTGGACTTTGCATGAGATAAACAGATAGGAACTAGGGAAAAAATTAGATGTCATCAGTCTATTTAGTTAATTAGTGTCCCTATCTTATTCTAATGTATGCATGCTATACATTGGCACCAGTTCTAAGATTATTAACCAACAGATAAGTCCAAATTTATGTTCCTTCATTCCTATATTCTTTAATTTAATTTCTTAACCAATTACACTCTAGAAAAGTTTGTTACAAAAGGCATCTCCAATGCTTTGTTTTCATTATGTCATTTCCAGACTGACTCCATTCTGGTGACAAGTTTTAATCTTTGTCCAGAGATGAGCATAAAGAAAAAAGACCTATCTATTACAATTAATCAACAAATATTTCTTAAATGCCTACTATGAGACTAGAATTTTATTATGAATTGGGTATCCAAAGGAAAAAATGAGGCAATTTCTAACCTCATGAAGCTTATATTCTATGGGGAAGAGACATACACTATGCATGCATACGCACACCCACATACTCTACATATATACACACGTGTTTGTGCCACATACATATGTGCAAACATATATGTGTATGTATATACACATATATATGCATAAAATATATGCTTATATAGAAATACACATACATATACACATACACACACATATATACTCTGATGGATTCAGTTTTCTTCAATGATGAAAATGTAAACTATCAAGTCTGATCATCCTGTGAAGCTCTTGCCTATGTCATCCCATAAGTTCAACATAAGAAGCCCATCCAGAGTTCTGGAGGCTTTCCTTAATTTCACCTGCCTTCTTCAGGTTACTACAATGATACTGACAATCTAGGCAACAGAATATTCTGTTGTTGCTACCAGGTGAGCAGCCCATTTTCTTTTCCTTTCACGTTGTTCCCTTGATAACATCTTTTGCTCCTGTTCTGTGAAGTTCCTATAGCTCAATAATGGAGCCTCTTCACATCTACTATGTTATTCCTCATTGTCCTTTGTGTGATGTTAATTTTTAACACTTCAAGATTGTTTTATTCCATGCTTTCACGTCGACCAGCTACATGGTTAGTATGTTGGCATTAAAAGATATTCTTTTATTTTCATGGGTAGTTTATGATCATTTAAAAAGCTTTAGAATTTTCCAGTGGCAATTTTGGTGCACGTTCCCCTCTTCTTCAGCTCTGGGTCCATTTATACCTTGGGAACAAAATAGAAGATAGTTTTGACTGGTTGAAATTTTTAGCCTGAAAGAGGTAACATTTGAGGTAAGCTTTAAGGGAAACTAAGGAGTATAAGAGGCTGAAATATCTTGGAGAACTGTGTGTTAGATAAGCACTATTTTGATTAGGTCACTTTTTACTAAAAAAGAAAAAAAAAAGAAAGAAACCCTACAGGATAAGGTACGAAATTCTTAGATTTCTATGTTAGACATTGCTAATATTTATTTTTAAAATGACTAATCATAGAAATCCAGTTATTGAGAAAGATGTGGGGACAGAGATTTCTTCTAGGATCTCTCAAATCATAAAAAAAAAAAAATAGCCAACTACTTTTCCACCTACAGATGTCTTCAGTTCAATATTGAAACCACAAACACAAAAGGAGCCTGTAGGGATTAGATGCATAAAGAAAAGAAAACAGAGCATGTTGAATGAAAGGGATCTCACAATTACTTAAATAGATGATTATTAGCACTATTTTGCAGATTCTGTTACACCTGTGTTGTTTATGGTCTCAGAAATGAAAAAGGCACCGACAATATCACATTCATCTTCAAGTTAGGATTTTGGAATTACTCTCCTTTGTAGTTTTCTTTTCTTTTCTTTCTTTTTAATAATCTGGCCCCAATTTGCCTTGCCTCTATTCCCTTATGTGAACTGTCTATTGTCATCATACTGGACTAATCATTGTCCAATTACTTCTTGCTTTCTGCCTCTCTTCACATTATTCCCTCTGCTTTGAAGGGGTTGTCATTTCTTGTCAAGTTATCCTCTTCCCACATATTTCATAAAGCTGTCACTGACCTGCTCAACCCCAGTAAATCTTGTTCTAAACTCCTTTGGCAATTATTATCTACTTACTTGGTCCTTCTAATATACTGCCTTGTGACATGAGTTATTTTTTCATATATTCAAGATTTATTTGTCTAACTAGACTGTAAGTCCCATGAAAATAAGGACTATGATTCAAACACTTTAAAAAATCACTATTGATAAAGAAGAAGAAGGAAAGGAAAGAAGGAAGGAAGGAGGGAATGAAAGAATAAGGATAATAGGAGAGTAAGAAAGGGAAAGATGGTGTAGCACCAAGATATTCACTGTACCAACAGTGGCTATGAATATGCTAATATAAATCTGAATGGCAAAATATACCAGACTGTTCACATAGAAGACAGAACCAAAACATTTACTTAAACACCAGGAAGCCAAATTCATCGTAGCAACAAAGAAATCTATACTCAGTAACAATGCAGCAGACACCGCCATCCGCAAGCCTTCCCCTTGCTAGGGCTTTCCCTCAAATAAACACTCATAGCATGCTGCCTGCTTCCTCTCTCTCTCAGCTCTAACTGCTATGTCCAAATTCCTCTCAGCTCTGCTCTACCCTTCCTACTCCACCTATTGGGCAAGCTCTTCCCACCACTGACTCATGTGACTCAGGTTTTCATATGACTCAAGCAGGTGACATGAGCCTATTAATAGATGGGAAACATCTTCCCATTATGAAAAAAAAAATACATTAATAATACAGATAGAAAAAGGAAGCAAAAAAAAAAGAAAGAGAAGAAGAGAGAAGAGGAAAGGAAGTACAGGAGGAAAGATATATGACTAAAAACTGACAAAAATTGTATTAGGACACAGGTTCTCAAAGTGTAGCCTAGGAACTCTAGGGATTCCTTAGTCTCCTTCTGGAAGTCTAGAGATCAAAACTATCTTCATAATAAAAATAAGGTTAATTTCTAATGTGGTAAATATCAATAGATTTAACACACTTTTTTTTAAAGCTCTTCGGTCAGTTCTCAATTTTTAAGAGTGTACTAGTAACATGAGAACAAAAAAAAGTTTGAGAACTGCTATAACAGTGTAATGTGCTGTCCCTTGAATGCTCTTTTTCATATTTCTCAATTTAGAGATAAAAAGAGAAAAAGACTACTATAAAGCAAAACTTTTACATCAAATATTAAACAATGCAAGGTAAAGATTTTGATGCCTAACACGAATAAGAAAAGAATTATGGCTTAATAAAATCTGTTAAATTTATGTACAACCCTTTCATTCAGCAATACCACTACTATGTCTATATCCCAAAGAAATCATAAAAAGGGAAAAGGACCCACATATGCAAAAATATTTATATCAGCTATTATTTTGTAGTGGCAAAGAATTAGGAATTGAGGGGATGCCCATCATTTGGGAAGGGTTGTACAAATTGTGATATATGAATGTAATGCAATATTATTGTGCTATAAGAAATGATGAGCAGGCAGACTTCAGAAAAACCTGGGAAGACTTAACATGAACTGATGCTGCGTGAAGTGAGCAGAACCAGGAGTACATTGTACACAGTAACAACAACATTCTGTGATGACCATCTTGATAGACTCAGATCTTTTCAGCAATACAATGATCTAAGACAATTGCAAAAGATTCATGATGGAAAATTCCATCCAGATCCAGAGAATCATGGATTCTGAACATAAATTGAAGCATATTATTTTCTCTCTTTTTTTCTTTCTTGCATTTTTCCCTTTGGTTTATAATATGACTAATGTGGAAAAATGTTTAATATAATTGTACATGTATAGCCTATATCAGATTGCTTGTTGTCTTTACATGAAATTGAAAAACAAATTACTATTAAAATATGTGTACAAGTTTTGCTGACTTCTTGGAACCAAAATGTCAGAGTAAGGGGTAAATTGTCATAATTTGCCCATACTCACTTCCAAACAACCATAAAATAGTGCCCCCAACCAACTCTTGGAACAGCAGAGTCACTAAAAAGATGATGTGATCTTTGAGTCCAAAAAACTTGGAAGATTGGCAGAAAGGGTCTATCTCACTTAGAAGCACATTTCAAGGCAGAAAGCATCCAAGCAAGCTAGCAGCAAGCCCATAATTAGCAGATCAGTAGATAGAATACCTAACCACCCATAAAAAAAATGAGCAAGACATTAACGACCTTCTTAAGAAAACATCCCCAGGGCTAGATTGGTTCACAAGTCATTTCTTCCAAACATTCAGGGAACAATTAATTCTAATACTATATAAACTATCTGAAAAAGTAAGTGAAGAAGGAGACCTACCAAACTCCTTTTATGACCTGAATATGGTGCAGATACCCAAACCAGGAAGAGCTAAAACAGAGAAAGAATATTATAGAAAAATTACCTTAATGAATATAGATGTAAAAATTTGGAACAAAATATTAGCAAGGCAATTACAGTAATATATCATAAAGATTATACACCTATGATCAGGTGGGATTTATATGAGTAACACAGGAATTGTTCAGTATTAGGACAACTACCAACATAATTGGCCATGTCAATAACAAAACTAAGAGAAATTGTGTAATTATATCAATAAATGCTGAAAATGCTTTTGACAGAAAAATAGAAACCATGGTAGTAAAGAGAGCATTGCTTAAAATGATAAGCATTATCTACCTAAAACCATCAGCAAGAATTATCTAAAATGTGGATAAGCTAGATGGCTTCTCAATATGATTCAGTGGTGAAGCAATGATACCCATTATCACTACTATTATTCAATACAGTAATAAAAATGTTAGCTTTAGCAATATGGAAGAAAAAGAAATTGAAGGAATTAGAATGGACAATAAGGAAACAAAGCTATCACTCTTTGCAGAAAATATGATTGTATACTTTAGAGAACCATAGAGAATCAACTAAAAATCTATTTGAATTAATTAACAATTTTAACAGAATGGAAAACAATAGGACCCAAACTAGGTATAGATCAACATCTCACACTATGTATTGAGATAAGGTCAAATTGTGCATGGTTTAGACATAAAGAGTGACACCATGAGTAATTTAGAAGAGCAAAGAATAGTCTACCTGTTAGATCTATGTGAAAGGGAAGAATTCATGACTAAATGAAAGATAGAACATTACAAAATCTAAAATAGATAATTTTGATTGTATTAAAGTAAAAAGCCTTTGTACAAACAAATGCAACCAATATTAGAAGGAAAGCAGAAAACTAGGAAACAATTTTTATACTGTGTCTGATAACGGCCTCATTTCTCAAATATATAGAGAAATAAGTCAAATTTATAAGAATACAAGCCATTCCCTGAATGACTAATGGTGAAAGGATACGAACAGGCAGTTTTCAGAAGAAATCAAAGCTATTAATAATCACATGAAAAAATGCTCCAAATCACTATTAGAGAAATACAAATTAGAGCAACTGTGAGGTACTACCTCGCACTTGTCATGTTGGCTATTATGAAAAAAAATGAAAATGATAAATTTTGGAGAAGATATGGGAAAATTGAGACACTAATACACTGTGGGTGGAGTTGTGAACAGATCCAAAGATTCTGGAAAGCAATTTGGAACTATGCCCAAAGGGCAATCACAGTGCATACCCTTTGACCCAGAAGTTGCACTGCTAGGTCTGAATTCCAAAGAGATCATAAAAAAGGGAAAAGGACTACCTGTACAAAAATATTTATAGTGGCCTTTTTTAGAGTGGCAAAATATTAGAAATTGAGGGGATGCCCATAAGTTGGGGAATAGCTGAACAAACTGTGATAAATGATTGTAATGAATAACTATTGTGCAATAAGAAATGATGAACAGGCAGATTTCAGAAAAACCTGGAAAGACTTGTACCAAGGGATGCAATGTGAAATGAGTAGAACAAACAAAGTACCACACATTGTATCATGATCAATTATGAATAACTCAGTTTTTCTCAGCAACGCAATGATCTAAGACAATTCCAAGAAACTCATGATGGAAAATGCTATCCAGATTCAGATAAAGAACTGATGAACTCTAAATGCAATTCAAAGCACATTTTTTTCACTTTATTTTTTTCACGTTTTTTTTCTTTTTGAGCTGTTTCTTCTTTCACAACTATAACTAATAAAGAAATATGTTTTACATGATAAAATATGTATATAGAGAAAGGTGTCTTTTATATGGTATTTGACTTTTATGACAAAAAATGAATTGTGGTATAAATAAAAGAAAGGCAAATTACTTTGTAATGATGTAGGGTGATGGATTATGTATATGAACAGTTTGATCACTTACAGGGAGAGAGAAAGAATTTTTATTCACAAAAACTGGAAAATATGAATATGAATAATCATATTTCAAAGACTTAACTGTGATGTTGGACCATATTGAAGACTTTAGGAGTTGTACAGCATTAGAGTGCCTAAGTATATTTGCATGTCACTTTTGTTACTAAAAGGGATAAAACTAAAAAAAAGAGAAATTATGTGTCTATTTGGAAACTGAGGTCTGATTTTTTTGAACGACTGCTTATTTCCTAGAGTTAATTTAGTGAGTTCATACATGAGGAGCTATGATAAGTTAAGTGTGCATCACTGATAGAAGGAGTATCTTATCGAAATATATAGGGGATACAGATGTCATTAGATATAGGAAACTGAAGCTGAATGAAGAAGAATATGGCAACTAATGATGAGAATTGCAGTTTATTGGAGCAGTTTGATAAGACCAACTGGAAGAGCATTCATCTTACAGATGGCTTCCCCCTTATGATTCCTGATTGACAGAATAAAGATTATAATTTCAACTTTTGATTTTAAACTCCACCTAAAACTAAAGAGAGGTGAAAAGTCTCAGCAGTATATGTTGCACTTGTCTACCTCACTCTGGTTTGAGACACTAAAGCAGAAAGGGTGAATATTGGTTCTGAAGTTTCTTTTCTGTATAGAAATAGTTGACTAAACAGGTGTGCCTTGACCCAAAAAGTCAATCAGGGCTATTTTAGGTGAACTTTGGTAGGTGAATAATTGAATGGTGTAGTCATTATAGCCTAGGGATAGCAAACCTGATGAGTTTTGTAGCTCTCCAGGTTAGGAAATATCTGTTTGCATGAAAAGATAACACTTTCTAAGTGCTCTTTTAGGGGTAAATGTAAATTGAAATTTCTTATAAGTGCTGAATGGAAGGTGGAGTGAAAAGTTCTTTCTAAGCCACCATTTAAAGACTGCACAGACCAACCATCTCATCATTTCCCACACACCTGCACTACTTTGGACTTCTCATCATGCCTTCACACAAGTTGCTGTCCATTCCTATGCTTAAGAAATGTTTAATGACAGACTGACTGGCTGACTGACTGACTGAATGGATGAATGGATGAATGAATTAATGGCTACTGACTGTGAATATAAAAGAGATTTGTCCAGTTGAAGAGGAATGTGTACCAAGTGACAAGTTAGTAGCAGGCAAATATTTTTACCTATTTTCTTTTTTCTTCTCTTTTTTAAAAAGTAAATAATATCTATTTTTCCAATTACATGTAAAGATAGTTTTCAACATTCATTTTTATAAGATTCTGAGCTCCAAATTTTTCTCCCACCCTGTTTCCCACTCCATCTTCCCAAGAGAGAAAACAATCTGATGTAGGCTATACATGTATAATCATGTTAAACATATTTCCACACTAGTCATAGTGTGAAAAAAGAAACAGAACAAAAGGGAAAAGCCACAGCAAAGCAAAATATTATGCTTCAATCTGCATTCAAATACTATAGTTCTTTCTCTGGATATGTATAGCATTTCCCATCATGAGTCTTTTGAGATTGTCTTGGATCATTGTATTGTTGAGAAAAGTCAACAAAAAAAATAGTTGATCATACACAAAGTTTCTGTTACCGTGTACAATGTTCTCTTGGTTCTGCTCACTTCGGTAAGCATCAGTTCATGGAAGTCTTTGTAGGTTTTCCTGAAATCTTCCTCCTCATAGCACAGTAGTATTCCATTGCACTCATACACTACAATTTGTTCAGCCATTCCCCAATTGATAGGCATCCCCTCACTTTCCAATATTTTATCATCATAAAAAAGCTACTATAAATATTTTTGCGCATGTGGGTCCTTTTTCCTTTTTCATGATCTCTTTGGCATACAGACCTAGTAGCTGTATCAAAAGATATGCAGAATTTGAATGTCCTTTGGACATAGTTCCAAATTGTTCTCCAGAATGGTTGGATCAGTTCACAACTCCACCAACAATGCATCAGTGTCCCAATTTTTCCCACACCCCCTCCAACATTTATCATTTTCTTTGTTTTTGTTATATTAGTCAATCTGATAGGTATAAGGTGCCACATCACAGTTGTTTTAATTTGCATTTCTCTAATCAATAGTGACTTAAAGCATTTTTTTCAAATAACTATAGATAGACTTAGATTTTTCCTCTGAAAAGTGCCTGTTCATATCCTTTGACTGTTTATCAATTGGGGAATGATTTGTATTCTTATAATTTTGACTTATTTCTCTACATATTTGAGAAATGAGGCCTTTATCAGAAACACTTGTTGTAAAAATTGTTTCTCATTTTCATAGCAGATAAATCTTTTCATGTAAGACAAATACTCTGGAATGTGCCAATGACATAAAAGCTGAAGGCTGAGAGTTGTAAGTTGCCAAGAGTGTAGAGCTCTTTCCTCCCTCATGTGCTTTCCCTGATAGGTTCCTGTAAGTGTGTGCCTCTTTCTTTCACAGTTAATGAGTGCATTTCTGGAAGAGTGTGAACCCAGTTATATGTAGACTGTGAAGTATTTCATTTCTTCTGTTATTTCATTTTGTATATGAGAATCTATGATGTTATTATGTCTTTTGTCTTATGACCAAAGAAATTGTTATATTAACAATTTAAATGTGTCATCAGTATAAGTGGCTCATTTGTATAAATTCAGTGTTTGGCAGGTAGGTTACCTATACACACAGGGGTAGGGAACCTACAGGCTTAAGGCCACATGTGTCCTTCTAGATCCTCAGGTTTGGTCTTTTGACTGAGTCCAAGTTTTACAGAGCAAATCTTTTTATTAGAGGGATATCTACTATGAAGTTTGCAGTCAAAGGACTACATTTGAGGACCTGGAGGGCCACAAGGCCATAGGTTTGCACTCCTGCTGTAGACTATAGTGTTGTATTACATTGTTAGTGGCAATTGTCTAAATAAAAATACATAGGTGGGGTCTTAAAAACTAGAGTGATGAGTAGGGGCAAATATATTTTTCTTTAGTAAGGTTATCCCTAATATGGTAAGAAAACCTAAACCATCTGGTGTTAGGGTAGTGTGGTATGAGCTAAGAAATACAGAGAATAAGTATGTGTCTACATGCCCTTTATGAGAGGTGATATCATGTTACAATTGTGAGGGTGTCCAGACAACATCCATACTCACATATTAGCTGTAAGAAATTGGAGATACTTAGATGCTTCAACAGATCCTTGATCTCATCAATTTGGATACTCATTCTATTGCTGCCAGTTACACCCAGCTTTCTCTCATCATTCTATTTGACTCTTGTCCATTTCCTCCCGTAGATCATCCACATGAGGTTTCACTCCACAGGTAAGGGAATAAAACTATAGATATTTTGATATTGTGTCAATGGAGCATTGTGTCTATCCATTAGTTTTCCAATAGAACAAAATATATTATACGTGGAAGCAGGAAGCAATTTCTTTAAAAAGAATCAGCTTGTATAAATGACAACTAATGCACCTGTGGAATGATAATGCAACCCTAGAAGCAGCATTAACTACACAAGATAAATGCTTAGAAAGCAATAATATGGGGAGACCTAAAGAGTAATAATACACAGAAAATTGGATATGGTAACAAAATAAGGGAGGATGCACAAATTTAAGTCAAATATGGGCTTTGTGATTCTCAATAAAAACAGCCATCTGCCACTAATGGTAGTTTTATCAAAAAAAGGAGATAAATAATTAAAACCTTGAAATAGGAAAGAAACAAGAGTCAGGAAAATCAGTTAGCATTGTAGAAATAGTCCTATTGGAGAAGAATTAGGGAGGGTGAAAACAGACTGTGTCTAAATTGTATAGAAGAATTAGGCACCAAATTGAGTTGGGTGGGTATGTGTTACCACTAGTTCCTCTTCCACATTCTCTATTCCCCCAATTTTCTGGTTGTCCTTTTGCCTACAAAGGTTTTAGTGAATCAGTGAACTGCTATGTAGTATTATCAAGTGGGTAGTCAGAATATTGAAATGGTGGTGTGACCCTGCCTAGAAAGACAGACACTGGACTTAGAATAACTGGTCATATTACCCAAATGTTCCATTTAAAGTTGGGTAAAGTTGAATATGAACAGCATATTCTAGGATTAATACATGGGGCATTATTCCTTTACAAAAGCACTATTAAGAAAGAGCTTAGGAGCATATGACTCAGGAAGGTTATATTATTAGAAAGACAATATGGTACTCAACAAAAGTATTACATAGAAGAAGAAAGGGTTAAATTCCTTTCCCTTCCCTCCCTGATCCCCTCTCCTCCCCACCACATTCTTGTTACTCAGTCTGATACTTATTAGAGTCTTGTTTCTGGTTGGAGACTTCACATTTTAAGATAGACATAAGCAATTTTTAAATTCTCCACAGAACAGCATTTAATATTACAAAAATAGAAAAAATAAGTCTTCTTAGAAAAAGAAAATTGGGGGTTGGATGTTCAGGAAATGTTGAGGTTAAGAAGGGATTTAACAGCGTAAATAGGGCGGTGACAAGCTGTTACAAGGTGGGAAGGTAGAAATCAAGAAGGATCAAGTTGCAAATGCAGCAAGAGAGATTCAGAGTAGACACGGCTGCCTATATAAAAACAAGAAATATTAGAGAAGTTAAGACAATGTAAGAAGGCAGTGATTCATCTGACTGGAATGATGCCCTGACTATTTCACTAAAGACAACAATTCAGCTACATGAATAATGTATAGCCAAATGATTTCAGACTATAACAACATTTATGTCACCAAGACATTTATTTGCTGAGAATATTTTTATTGTTCTATCTATTGTGCATAACAAAATCATTTTTGGCCAAATCAAATCACTAGTACTATGCAGACATTTGCCCAAAATATACATTTCTAAATGAAATCGGCTATTATAGAAGGTAGGAAAAACCTTTTTTGTCAAAAGTATTAAAAATAGTCATCTCAAAAAATGTTTAAGCACCCATATCTATATCTATACTTCTTTATATAACATATTTGTTATTACATAAAATATGTGCAATATTCTTTATGTAGCATATACTATATAACTATATAGTTATGGCAGCTAGATGGCATAGTAGATAGATTGCTAAATCTGGAGTCTGATAAAGACTCATCTTCCACATGCCAAATCTGGACTCACATACTTACTATCTGTGTAACCCTGGACAAGTCATTTAACCCTGTTTGCTTCAGTTTCCTCGTCAGTAAAATGAGCTGGAGAAGAAAATGATAAACCAGTCCAGCATCTTTGCCAAGAAAACCCCAAATGGATCACAAAGTCATACACCACTGAAATGACTAAAGAACAATGACATGTAGATATATACAAATCAGAGACTATCTCAGTTGGCAGGGACCTCAGAAACCATCTAGTCCAAACTGTATCTCGAAGATGCTGCAAAGCAATCCTCTTGGCAAGATTTCTGACAAATGCTCATTCAACCTACATAAGGCCTTCAGTAATAGAGGATGGAGATCTCACTGCATCCTAAAATAGCCCATTCTTTTCTTAGACAAAAATAATCACCAGAAAGTTTTTCCTAAATCAAGCCTAAATCTGCTTCTCTGCAACTTCTATCTGTTAATTGCAGGTCTTTTGAGTGGAGGATAGATCAGAATGGAGAGTGACATGGAGATAGGGAGGACAATTAGATAGATAGATAGATAGATAGATAGATAGATAGATAGATAGATAGATAGATAGATGATAGATTAGATAGATAGATAGATGATAGATGGATAGATAGATAGATGATAGATGGATAGATAGATATTTGGGTAGATGGTAGATATACACAGACACACACATGTACACACATGCACACATATACATACATATATACAACATATATACTTACTCATATATGCCGTATTTTTGGAAAAATCAAAATTTTTCCCTGCTTCCCCCTCCCAAATAGCATGACAGTAGAGTAAATTAAACAGAAAATGTTAATATACCCTTGTGATAAAGTATGAATCTTCCTGGGAAAGTGATTGCTTATCTCTAAAGATAGATTTTAAAAAACAAAACATTTTTAAAATGTGTTTATGAAGTACTTCTTATAGGAAATTTATTTTGGTTTCTTTTTATCCTATATTACCATTTTTCCTAAGGATAGTAGAAAAGATGAATATTGTGATAAAAAGAAGAAACGTTGTATCTAGGTTGGCAAGAGAAGAAAAACAGAGATTTCATTTGGCCTTTGGATGTTTGCAAACTACACAGCCCAATGCCTGCTATTCTCACTTCACAGTCCTGTTTAAAGATACTTTTGTTTGTGAATAAATTAATATTCTTTCCTAATCCTTATATTGTGGGTTAGACAAAGTTTAGATTATTAATATCTTCCTTTTTCTAGTTAATGTTATTTTTTAATTGCAAAATTATTTCATGTTTGCACAATCAAGGTTTTTAACTCTTGAACTGAAACTTGGCGCTGTATCCTGGATGGTTTTAATGTATACATAGAGTCAGTTTTGCCTAATGATTGAGCTTATGAGTTTGATTACTTCTCCATATTTGAGGCACATGCTTTTTGAGGAGGCACAGTACATATTTTCAGAATTTCATCACTCAAGTCCACAGCTGGTTAATACCAAACACCACTCATTTCCCAACTTTTAATGACTGTCAAAGAATGGTTCTGCACATCACTGAAACAGATACTCTCAAATTAAGTAAATGTAGACCAGAAAACTAGCCAAATATAAACAAAGAATAAAGTGCTACAGTTCTGAGCTACTGTATAATACCAGTAATGAAAGAATACATAAAATTTCTCATCTATTTTGTAATCTAAAATATTTTATAAATTGAGCTTGCTCCCTAAATTATACTTTTTTCTCTGTGATTTCAAGGACTAAAAGTGCAGCACTATAATGAGAAGATAGAAGCAAATATTCACTCAATAATATCTTTGTGAAGATGCAATGACCTCCTTGAAGCCTTTGAAAAACAAGGCTGCATGGCCCCTTGTCAGGTGTGTTTTAGAAGGGTGTGATGGCAATCAAATTAGAATCTTTTGCTGTTTTTGTTTTACTCCAAGTGCCTCTGATTGAATAATGTGATTAAAGAATATCTTTCCCACCCATTGATTGGCCTGCCCATTGTGGGAAGCTTGATTAGGGGAGCTGTTTTGTAGGAGGGTCCCAAGTACCTTTTGTTTTTTCTACTGAGGCACTGGGTTGTGATATCCTCTGGCACTAAAAAAGTTATAAGTATTCTGAGTTCAGGTTTTACTTTGGGATTTGGTTTTTGGTAAGAAGTGCCAGATGAGGTCTCTGGGAAGCTGCTAAAGAACCCTCTGGCTTTGAGAACCCAGATGTTGGTGCTCTCTGGTAACTATGGTCAGACAGGGTACTGTCTCCCCAGAACTAGGTGCTTGATATATAAGTGATATATGTGCTTGACTAAAGGATTGAAACATGTACTTGATTAAAATTACTGTTAAATCCTCAAAAGTTGCCTTTCTCTTTATGAATGCAGATCTAAGAACCTATGATAGCAGACTCCCCTGTGTATGTTGGGGTGCTTACTGTTATAAAGGGTACCTTGTATTTATTTTTATGCATTTACATATTTTCATGCTTCCTCCAACTCTGATAAAATTTAAGCTTCTTGATAGCAGTGACACTTTCACTTCTATCTTTGACTTCTCATAACCTAGCACAGTTCCTTAGAAATAGTGAGCGCTTAATAAACACTTGTTAATTGATTATTTAAAAAATTATTTTTTCATTAAATATTTCCCAATTACAATGTAGAGAAAAATCTAAAAATCATTTTTTTAAAAATTTTGAGTTTCAAATTTTCTCCCTCCCTCCTGAACTCAACCCTCATTGAGAAGGCAGTCATTTGATATCAGTTATAAATGTGAAATCATGCAAAGAATGTTTTTCAATTTAGCTATGTTGCAAAAGAAAATCCAAACCAAAGGAAAACATAAAAATAAGAAAAGTGATTAAAAAAAAGTATGCCTCAACTTGCATTTGTACCTCATCAACCCTCACTGAAAGTGGATAGCATTTTTCATCATGAGTCCTTTGGAATTGTCTTGGAATTGTCTTGGATCATTGTCTTGATCAGCACAGCTAAACCTTTACTAGGTACAGTGTTCTCCTGGTTCTACTCATTTTGCTTTGCATGAGCTCACATAAGTCTTTCCAAGTCTTTCTGAAACCATCTTCCTCTTCATATTCCATCACAATCATATGCCACAATTTGTTCAGCCATTCCTCAATTGATGGGTATCCTCTCAATTTTCAGTTCTTGTTTGCCACAAAAAGAGCTTCTATAAATATTTTTGTACAAATAGGTATTTTCCCCTTTTCTTTAATCTCTTTGGTATACAGACCTAGTAGCGTTATTGTTTGGTCAAAGGGTATGAAAAGTTTTATAGCTCTTTGGGTCTAGTTCCAAATTATTTTCCAAAATGGCTGTGTTTGTTCACAACTCTACCAGCAATGAGTGAATTTTTACCATTTTTTCCACTTCTGCTCCAATATTTGTCATTTTCATTTTGTATCATGTTAGCTGATATGATAGTTATAAGATGGTATCTCAGTATTGTTTTAATTTGCATTTTTCTAATCAGTAGTGATTGAGAATAATTTTCATGTGACCTTTGATAGCTTTCATTTCTCCTGAAATCTGCCTGTTTGTATCCTTTAACCATTTATCAATTGCAGAATAGATTTTATTTTTGTGAATTTGGCTCAGTTCCCTAAATATTCGAGAAATGAGGCCCTTATGAGAGAAACCGGCTGTAATTTTTCCCCCGGTTTCTTGTTTTCCTTCTCATTTTAACTACATTAGTTATATTTGTGCAAAAGATTTTTAATTTTACATAATCAAAACTATATTTTATTTCTCATAATCTTCTCTCTTGCCTGATATTCCTTTATCTATACAACTGACAGGTTTTCCCCTAATTTACTTATGACATCACCCTTTATGTCAAAATCATTTGTCCATCTTGACCTGTCTGGGTATGCTTTGACATACTGACCTATGCCAGTAGTCTTGCATAGTATGTTTCAGTTTTCCCAGTGATTTTTGTCAAATGTTGAGTTCTTACCTGTAATGTTAATTAGAGAGTTAAAGATCTTCTCCACTCACTGATGATCCTGCAAATTAAAGGAAGCTTCATCAGAGGAGGCCCACATCTTTTGTTAATTTCTAATGAGGTCATGGTTCTCAAGAGTTGTGATGCCTTCTGACTCTGAAAAGTATATAAATACTCTGAGGTGAGGTTTTCCTTTGGGGCTTACTCATTTGAAATGTTCTCTTTGGCCAAACCAGAGTCTGGGCAGCTGCTAAGGAACCACCTGGCTTTGAAAACCCACATGTTGGTGCTTATCTTTCTGGTAACTATGCATGTATTGCTTATGGTCAGACAGTTGGAAGCCCTGTCTGTTGACTTTTATTTCTCAGTTTGTATTTTCTCTGAAGTTCAGGGTACTGACTTTTCCCCCTGAATTAAGTGAATGATACATGTGCTTGATTAAAGTGATTGTTGACCCTTCAAAAGTTGCTCTTCTTTTAGAAAAGGAGATCTAAGAACCTGTATAGTAGGCCCTCTTATGTATGCCAGGGTCCATGCTGATATATTACCCCCCAAACTTGGATCTTTGGGCTTATCAAACACTAAATTATTATGGTAATTTACTACTGTGTATTGTATACCTAATCTACTTGACAGAACACCATTCTCATTTTTAGCCAGCATAATATTGTTTTGATGACTACCGCTTTGTAAAATATAGTTTGAAATATGGAAGTGCTAGCATGCATTATCGATTGATTATTGAAGTATTAGCTGGAGTTTCCTTCCAGCTTTGATATTATATGATTTATGAGTCCTATCTGCTCATTGGAATGCAAACTCTTTGAGGAGAGTTTTGTTATCATAGCACAGTTCCTTGAGTCTCAGCTGCCAAATAATATGTGTTAAATTGAATGGAGTAGTAGTAGTGACCCAAGTTTAATTTTTTTCTGCTTTCTTTATGTGTCTTCCTATAGTAATAACTAACATTTATATAGCAATTACTATTTGCCAGAGACTATGTTAAATGCTTCACAAGTATTATCCCCAAAATTCTGTCCAACTTACTTGATATTTTATCTATCTAACCTTTGACAAAATGCTTATTCTCATGACTGGATTTACCTCACTAGAGGTCTTCAAACAAAGGCAATCTGATCACATTTTCGATATGTTTTCCTTTTCCTTTCTCTTTGATAATAGGGACAGATTTGTTGAAATGAGAAGGGGAGGTCAGCCGTATCAGCGACACACCACCCCCACAAAGGCGATTGAAACATTTTAGTAGAGAACCGAAGGATATTCAGAAGGAAGTACCAACAGTACAGTTTTGAAAGTAACATGTAGAATTTATTACATACTTTTAAAAAAAGTACTAAAAAAAAAAGCAAGTACCAATAATAACTAACATTTCTAGAGCTAACATTTATATGTTCCAGACACCATACCAAGAACTTTTTGATTATTATCTCACTTAATCTTCAAAACAACCTTGGGAGATAGGTGCTGCTGTTATCCCCATTTTACAGATAAGGAAAATGAGGCAAACAGAGATCAAATGACTTCCTTAGGGTCACACATCCACTAGGTACCTTAGAGTGGATTTGAATTTCTTCCTTAGATGATGACTAAATTCACTTTTGCTGTGTCTACCTAGATTATATTTCATGATAATCCATGTGAGTCATATGGTACAGAGGAGAGTGTGCTAGTTTTGAGATTATAGGACCTACCTAGCTTCAAATACATGTTTTGCTACTTAACATACATATGACGTGCTGCAAATCTTAACTTCTCTGGGTCTCCAGATTCGTCATACAGAAAATGATGGAATTGGACCAAAAGTCCTCTGGGATCTCATTCAGTTATGAATGTGGGAACTATGAGCTTCCCCAGATATGTAAAATGACCACTGTACACCATGCTAAAGTGTCCACAGAGACTCCATTTGAGAGTGTAAGACATCTACCGAAAAGAGAAAGCATACTCTTAAAAATGTAAAATCAAGATATTTCTGCCACTTAGCATTTTCTTAACAAAGGAAAGCCCATTCCAACCTTAAATACCTCTTCATCATAGTAGAATTACAAAGAGATGGTTCCCATATGCAGGAAAAAATAGGCTCCAGCTTGCCTTTGTGTTTACTTGGCACTTGGGGTCTATTTATTGCTTCATATACTGGGATGTAATGGCAGTTAACACATAATTATAATGGTCAAGTGAGGTGGTATTGTAGCAGATACAAATTTAATGTTGCTGTAAACCTTGAGTTATATCTATTCTCCAGGCCTTTATCAAGTACAGATAATAGTCGAACCTCCAAAATAACTTCCTGAAAGAAAAACAAGAGTATGCTATGACGCAGAGTTTTCTAAGCATCTCACTGTACCTTATGCTGTATTGTTTTATTGCCAAAGACAGGTCTTGAAAGAAAGATTTACTTTGCTGCAATTCACACCTATGACTTTCAAGGCTTCATCATTCATAAATCAATCCTTCATTTTAGTGTTTTCTATTATAAGGTCATGGCCTCATGGAACATTAGGCTTGGAAGGGATCTTGGAGATCGTCTTAACCCATTCCCTCCTTTTCAGATGAAGAAACTGAGGCCCAGCATGGCTGAGTGGTTTTCCCAAGTGGCTTGAGAGTGGTTTGACATATTTAAATAACTCTTTATTTGGGAGAACTTTCAAAAGACTTTCTAGGGATCGTGTTGCAGAAATGAAAGGTTCATGAAGATGTCTTGAAAATAATAGCAGAAATAATAAGGGGAACATTATATAACATCTTAAAGTTATAAAGCACTTATCATATTTTACTCATTTCAGTATTGTCTGAATGACCCCATTTGTTGACATTATTCGTATGTCAGTTGCATTAGCTTACCAAATGTTTGTGCAGGAATAAGCAACTTAAAATTTGACATATATTCTGGTAACTTAAAGAAAACTCACTTAAACCTTTATATTTTGCTGTCAATGGTTAGCAATATTTAAGAAAAGCATAAACTATGCCAACTTAACATGAAAGAGAATGATTATGGAATGTGTTGTGTCTTTCCATGTGTATAGAGTGGGGGTAATCATTGTACAAACCTTATCTCCTTCCTCTACTTCACATTCTTATCTTGTCCAACTGATCTTTCTTCTGGCCTCTGAGTGAATAAGGTGGGGTGACAAAGACCTGGCTCTCAAGAAGGTTATAGGCAAAAGGGATAAATTTTTAGAATTTCAATTACTTCCAGTGGCTCAGTTGCTCCCAAATGCTTTGCCCTTCTCTCTATCTGGAAGATGGACTAGCTAGTCACACTGTCCCAGAGTCAATGCTCCATCTACACCATAGGGAAATTAATCCACTTGGATTTGGGGACCACTCCCCCTACTACCCTGGTTAGTGTTAATTATGTGGAAAATAAGACAAACAAAATAAGACATTATTTTATGTTGGTTAGGTGCAAACACCAACAACAACAGACACTCCACCAACAGAGTAAGCTGAAACTTTTTAACTGGTTGATTATCATTTAAACAGGAGAAATACACTGGCATAATTGATTGAATGCTGGAAATGAAGTCAGGAAAGACATGGATTCAGATCTTACCTTGGTCTGTTAAAGGTTGTGTTGTGATGGACGAGTCCCTGTTAAAGTAAATTAAAACTGGATTGTAATCTTATGTATGGAGAGTTCTCATATTGGAAATTACTATATTAATAAAATTAAAGCTTTGACATATCCAAAGAAAGGAGACTCCTATTTCAACAGTTTAATGACCTCAACACCATGATTTGTGATTTCATCAATGTGGATACCCTTCCCACCAATTCCCTTCAAAAACCATCTATACCTTCTCATCCTGTGTAATTCTTTACCAATTTTTTCTATAAATTCAAAAGATCCACCAAATGCACAGGAGTTTTCACCATTTTGTAGATATGCCAGGTAGTTTAAAATCCTTTTACAAAGTTCTTCTCCAGTGGTTTCATATGGCAAGAGGATGACTACAGATTCTCAAAGACTACAAAAATGGGACATAAGCTCTGCCATTTATTTCCAGATAAATTAAAAGGAACAGTGGATAGTTTCAAATACAAAACTGTAGTTCCTCTCTTTCTTCCTCCCTTCTTTTCCTCCCTCCCTCCTTTCTCCCTTTCTTCCTTCCTTCCTTCATTCCTTTTTTCCTTCCTTCCCCCTTCCTTTCTCCCCCATTTTCTATCTTCTCTCCTCCTGTTCTTCTTCTTTGCCCTTCTCCTTTTCTTCCTCCCTCTTTCTTCTTCTCCTCCTCCTTCTCCTTCTTCTCCTTCTCCATCTTCTCCTTTTTTCTTCTTCTTCTCCTCCTCTTCCTCCTGTTCGTTATTCTCCTTTCACATTCCCAGAATCACAGTATCTTCGACTAATATACTACAGTGTACTGAAGAAGTAGTCTTGCCTAAAGACTGTTAGTGAGGGGAAAGTCCCTACTTTTTGAGGCAGTCCATTAAACTTTTGGATATACTTATGGTTAGGAAGTTTGTCCAGACATCAAACCTAAATTTTGTTCTTTGCAGTTTCTACCCATTTTTCCTAGTTGTGCTTCTTGAGGTCAAATAGGACATATTTAATCCATCCTACATACAATCTTTTATTTATTTGAAGTCAGACACCATCTTCCCATAAAGCTTTCTTTTCTCTAGACATAGCATTCCTAGGTCCAAGACCTTCGATCTCCTCTGGAGACTCTAACACCTCTATGATTTTTCTAAAATGCTGTGCCCAGCAAATGATCATAATATTTCACATACATTCTGACCATGACCGAAGACAGTGGAACTATTGCTTCATACTACTGAATGCTATAACTCTATTGATATAGCTCAAGATTTAAAAAAAAAATTGGGAGTCATTTCACATTAATTCGTAATAACATTACAGTTTGCTAAAACCTACAGATTCTTTTCATACAAATTTCTGTCTAATCAAGAATTTCCCAACTAGTGTTTGGAAGTAAATTTGTTGAACACAAGTAAACAGTTTTATAAAAAACCTCAGCTGATTTTGAAATAATTAATTTTTAAATTATCTTTTTTAAAGATAATAAATTTAAATCTTTAAACTTCTTTCCTTGCTACATATTTTGAACACTGCCATTGTTATCTGAAAATATGGCATGGATTATGTCCATGCTTTTTTTTTTTTTTTTTTTTTTATCAACGCCATTAATAAAACGTTAAACTGTATAGGGGACAAGCAAAGAAACTCCTCAACAATGAACTGGAGACCATGTTTCAAGCTGACGTGGAACCACTGAACACATTGATTACTGCCTGTAGAGTCTACCCTTATTATTGTATAGCTCATATTTTTCTGTTTTTACCCTAAAAAAAATAGTATGGGACACTTTACTACATAATTTGCTAAATCTATATAAACTGTGTCTGCACTACTCTCAGATTTACTATTTTATTAGCTCTAGCAAATAAAGGAAATAAAGTGAGTTTGACATCCACTTTTGGTGTAGCCGTATTGTCTCTGTGGTATCTTTCTTTTTTAGATATTCACTGACCATCTCTTTAATAGTACATGCTTGGAATGGAAGAAAAATACCCAGAACGGAAGTCAAAGTCATTGAACTACTGTTACAAATATCATTTTCTTCTGTTTTTTTGAAAATTGGCACATTTGTACTTCTCCAACCCTGAGATCCCTATCCGGTCCTCCATCATTTACCTATACCAGTTCTTCATACTGGGATGTATGCCATCTAGGACAGGCAGCTTGAATAATCAAATACAGCCTAATCTTGTGCCTCCTTCAGTAGATCTCTCTCTAATTAATGATATTCTGACTGAACTCACTCTTCAATGTTCCGCACACTTCCATTTCATCATATTAGCCCTATCTCAGTCTTTTTGAAACTCTGGCTGCTGATTTACAGATCCTGTTTTCTGTGCCCAACTGATGGCTCCTTCACAGCTATCTACCTCAACTCCCCGCCGTGTTTAGTGGTTATTTAAACTCTGCCTCCTATTTTCACTGTCTTCTGGGATGCCTGCTCCATTATTAAGAAACTTCCTTCTATCTTATAGCTTCTCTTTTCTTAATCCTGCCCTTTTCTCACTCTTACTTAGATATAAACACCCTCATGTTACTCTTGACACTCTTTCTAGTCCAGTCTACACCTTATCTTATTCCTCCCTATTCACTCACCATGATGAGGGCGTTAGAATAACCACTGCTCCCCATTGTCACTTCTAAAACCTTTCTCTACCACCCTCACTAAGCAACTTTTCCTCCTTTGAGGCTCATGATGTTCAGAATCATCAACTAATCCAAATGGCTACTATCTACCTTCAAGGCATTCTCTTTACATAAAGAGCTTAGTATCTTACTCAGTTTTTATCTCCTTCTTATTTCTTATCCTCATATATATGCTTCCTCGACTACTCTAACTTTCCAGTTTCTCATTTTAATTAATTCTCATAACCTTAGTTATAGGCAGATGGTCATACCCTCAATCTTGACATCACCCGTAAATGTCATTGTTCATGAATTCTGAGATTGCCTTATTTGATGATCTTTTATTACTCCATCTCTCATTATGTCTTATTGTTCCTAACCAGGTTGTCCATCCTTCTTGTGAATTCCATTCTAACCAGTCCTTGGTTCTTTCCCAGGACATGAATTATCTCCATTCTCCTCCTTTCTTTATCTTGACCTTAAACTCTAGACAACCCTTTGCCCTTGTATCCCTTTGCCTCTACCCTATCGTTGTTCACATGTTGCCAGTTCTGAACCTGTATTTAATCCCACTATCCCATCAATCCGTAAAACTCCTTTTATTGCTCCATGAAATCTTAATGGTGCCTTTAATTCCTCATATTCTGCAATATCTCTGCCACAAAACAGAAGGAAAAAGTCCTTTCTTTTTCCCTTATTCATATCTGTTCATAATATCACTAACCCCTTAGTCATTCAGGCTGATAACAGTAGACATCTTTGACTTCCCCTCTTTTTTTTTTTCACCACATTTCTCCTAAATCCAATCAGTTTTGAGTTCAAGTGGTTTCATTAGGAAAGGACCTAAAGAAAGCACCACATTTCAGGCTCTTATTACATCTTTTTTAAAACAAATTTTGAATCAAAATGTGTGGCTTCAAATTCCAGTTCTACTACTACCTGGGCAACTTTGAGTAAATCACTTCATCCTTCCAGACCTTAATTTCATCAGTGAAAGAATTTGAATCAATAACTCTTAAGGGTTCCTACAGCCCAAACTTCATACTCATATCCACATATCCTCATCCAATAACACAATACCTTGCACAGAGTAGTTGGCTCACACAGGTTAGTTAAAATTCATGACCACTGAATGCTAATGTCATTTATCCAGTCTCTGTCACACTCAATACTACACAGCTCATGTGGCTTCCATGTTTAATAATCTATTCATGTTGATATGCCTTATTTTTAAAAATACCTTATAACATCCATGGTGAAAGGAATTGTGTTTGTATACTTACATTTCCCACAGAATATACTTTTATAGGGTCATACCCTCTCAACCCCCTTATGAAGCTGGTGCTCAGGTTAGCATATAGTTTCCCAAAGTAAAATGTGGTACCCATTCTATCCCTTCTTTCCGCCTTTTTTGTATTTCATTGCATTAATTAATTAAAATTGGCCACCAGGGTGGCAGAAATAAGTAAACTAAAGTATGTTACAGTCTGGCTGTTTTATTTAAATAGACATAGTCTCATTTCTTCTAGTCCTTAAGGTTTACACATCAGTCTTTGCCAGGTACTAGCATTGACCTAAATACTTGGCCACCATTAATGATCTTCCTTAAGGGCCTAACCAGAGCATGAATATGGTTCTGGAGAGAATTTGGCTCACTATATAAATCTATAAATTTAAAGCATATCCTTATAAACAAATAAGCTAAAGAAACAGAGACTAATTCAAACAAAGGAGAAATGGACTAGAATCTTGAGAGCCAAGTTTCATGTACATTCTTTGTTTTATGGCCTTGTTTAAAAAAACACCTCTTAAAAACTGGTGGTTAATATGTAAAAAGAATAATGCCAGTGAAACTGCCTCCCTCTTTTAAGAAGAAAAAAATCTGACTCAAGTATAATTGGGAAACAGAATCTTATTTAAAAAGAAAAAAAATAATTTTAAATTGAAAACTTATGAAAGTTGAAACTACAATATAATCAGTTTATAAGGAACAAACAAACAATATACTCAGATGCTCTCAACTGGAAATTTAAGCAATGATATAAAATCTTAAATATGATCTTGAACTTCTTGGAAGTTTCTAAAAAGAAAAAAAATGCCATATAATATGATGAGTTTTGAACTAGTCCTGTTTTAATTTATATTGAGTCGTCTTCCATATAATAAAATAATAAAGGCTATTTATTTCAGCAAGCTGTCCTGCAAAACAAAGTTTGAATGAAAATTCTAACTGGCATTTCACATATTTTGTATGGTAATATTTCAAGTCACTCAAGGTTACCTGGGTTTCAAGTACTTGCATACTATAAAACATTGTACAAAAATACAATTAACCATCGCCCGTTCAGTGAATCATCAGTCTAAATATTCATAATAATGTGAGTGATCTGATTCCATATAACAAGAACAATTTTTTCCAAACTATTAAAAGCTACATTATTAACTTGGAAAGGAAGTGATATAATGATATAATGCCCCTGCATTTTAGTCAGAACATTCGTACTATACATGTTTATTAGACATTAATCCATAGTAGGAAGGAAACGCTATGTATCTAATAATGAGGATGATGACATCACAATTTCCATTGCACTGACCTTGCTACAACTGCTGCTGCTGCTGCCCTGGATTCTATGCATCGGCCAAGATTAAGGAGCAGAATCAGACTGCCCTTCATGGGCGATATCAATGCAGACTCAATCAACAATGTGTAAGCAAAAAACTAAGAACAAACGACTGGATCCATAAACTTGTTTACAAAAACAGACAAGTTAATGATTTTTAAAATGTTATAACTACTAGAAAATCTAGATATTGGAAAAAATTATAGAAACTGTATGATATAGATATATAGCTGCAAAAATTTAACACTTATCAAAAATGTAGATTAAAACAATCAAATATTGTGTTTCCAGAGTTATATATCAGAAACTAATTATTATTCATAAACATGACAAATTCCTTTACATATGGGCAGATAGGTATTGAACTGAATAGAGCTTAGGACATGGAGTCAGAAAGACTTGAGTTCAAATCCAAGCTCAAAAAAATTATAATATTTGTGACTCTGGGTGAGTCACTCAACCTGTTTGCCTCAGTTACCTCATTTGTAAAATGGGGATAATAGGAGTACCTACATCCAAGGAAATGGCAAACTTTTCCAGTATCTTTGCCAAGAAAATTCCAAATGGGGTGACAAAGAGTCAGACATAATTGAAAACCACTGAATAGCAAGAAAGGCTAGGTGGTAGTATGGAGAGTGACAGACCTGAATTTAAATCTGAATTCAGACACTGACTTTCTGTGTAACCCACTGTATGCCTCACTTTCTTTATCCACATAAAAGTGATAATAATAGTGCCTACCTTCCAGGTTTGTGATGAGAATCAAATGATATATTTGTAAAATGCTTCTTAAACTTTAAAGTGCCATGTAATCATTATTATCTGAAATATACGTTTGCTCCAAATTCTTTCATTTAATTATAAAAATATTAATTATTTTGTCCACCTAAAATAATTCTCTAAGCACTGAACATGTGTAACTTGCTTAGCACAGTGCCAGGCACATAGTTTGTGCTTAATAAAGTTTTATTGATTGATCAGTTGCTTCTGGGGCAAAAAGAGTTAGGGGAAAGGGTTTTGTTTTGTTTTGTTTTGGTTTGGTTTGGTGTAATAGCACATAATTTGGCCAGACTCTCTTTGTGATCCTCTAAGGACCAAAAAGAGGGAAGCAGCAGGGACCCCATCATAGAAAACAAGGGTCAATAGGGGAACCTTACATCTCGCAGGAGGTAGGTACTCCCTTATTCTAGAGGACAGTCAGAAAACTGTCTAACTGAGCAGAGCTCAAGCCGTAACGCTCCTTGAAGGGAACAAGATCAAGTTGTCTGTTCATGTTCTGACAGGTTCACAGACTTGATTCCCCAGTGCCATAATGCAATTATACATGATACAATGATAATTTTAAAAAATCTAATGGGACCATTTCTGCCAGAATTGCATTAGATATAAAAGTGAAAGGAATAAAAAAAATAATAAAATATATAGATTATTTAAAACTAACAAAGTGACTTATTCTTCTCTAACTCCAGAGCTTAGTATAATATCATGAACACGTAAGAGCTTAAAAAATACTTGTTGACCTAATGATGATAATGGCAATGATAGTGATAACAAGAAGAAAAAATAAAAGTGATGTTGTATTTTAAGATGTACAGAGCAGTAAACATACATTGTGTCTTTTGATCCTCTCATAGCCCTCACAAGTAGGTATAACAAACACATTGAACAACATTTTAAAGATCTAGGAAATAAAGCTAAGGGAAGGTAACTGACTTGCTACTGATCAAATCCTAGTAAATATTGGAAGTGAGATTTATATTCAGGTGCTCTTGACTTCTGGTCCTTCAGTATTCCCATTGCAGGTGATACTTTTTAAATAACATGTTAAGGTTTAAATATATTTTATACAAAGACAGAAACTTAATCTGTAGGCAATTTTTAGAATTTTAATTTTTTAAAAAAATACGGATAAAATATAGTATTAAACATAATATTTAATAGTTTATCCATGCAACTCTTCAATTCTTAATTAAAGATGACCCCAGTAATATTTAGTTATGTTTCAGATTACAAGTGTATTGGGTAGAAAATAAATTCAGTTCTATCTTCTTGAAATATTTCTGATGTAGCCTCCTTCTCTTTGACCTTCTGACATTTTCAATGCAGCTTTATCGCAAATTGTTCATATTTTCCTTTCCCTTCTACTATCTGTTCCCCATTTGCCTTTTCAAAAGATGGGATCCCTCTGGTTTTAGGAATAATATTTTGTACTTTTTTTATACTATAAACTTATAGTATTTGGAAAATCTGTTATAATGAACCATAAAAATGAAAGAAAACCAAATGAAAACATTCTGGGGTTATTAATAACGGCAAAGTTGGTCTGAACTACACTGTGTTCTAATTAAAATGGTGAGTAGTATCTCTCAGAAGGAAAAAGGGATCTGCTAATGCTCTTAAGTCAGAATAAGCTTATTTTTATCTAAATCTAGGCAGCAGGAAAAAAAAATATTTCTCTTCTTTGATGTGGTGTAAATTAAGCAAGACCATCCTGTTCTAGCCAAAGCATTTATAGAACCAGCCCCTCACTACTTTGACCTGAAACAAATATTGAAGATAGCCTTCCTGACTGGAAGGTATTCATGATATTAAACAGTTCATGGGCAGGCAAAATACTGAGAATGATCAAGCCAAGCAACAGGCCACAGGAATGCAAATCATCCGAAGGGCCAAAAGTGGAGCTAGCAGGTGGGCTGCTCCTATTCATCTGATGTCAACACACTGTGCAGATCAAGTCCTTTTAACATCTGCAAAAGCCCACTCTTGCTTGTAATTAAATAGAATATAGCCACTCAGTGTTCCTTCATATGAGAGCACCACCCTATAAAAAGGCAGCTCTTCTGTAAACTGAGGGTCCTTAGAATTATATAAGTAAATATAGTTGCTTATGTTAGATTGTGAGGTGGGACGCATTTCAAATACTTTCCATATATTCATTCAACATTTCACTGTGTAAGTATCTTTGACATTTCATGGATGGACCAAATTTCCATAGGGGGAAAATGTTCCTGCTCTTTTAGTGTTTTATAACTGACTTTTTATACCTTTGAAATATTTCCACTCTGAAGCATTTTGGACTAACAAAAATATTTCTTCCTCCTAAATTAGTTTATAGAACAGATTAACCCGTAACTTGTGGAAACTAGGGCAGTATGAAATCAAGATACTTTTAACATCCTAATCTGTAGTCCAAACTATCAGTAACTTTAATGTTGCATAAAATATATAACTCTGTCTATTCAGTTCTATAGAGCAACATTATCAAAATGAACTCAAAGTACAGCTCTTTAAGAGTTTTCTGAAGAATGGAATGCATTAAAGATACTTTTCGTATATCATAAGGGCTTTAATAAAGTTGGCTCAATGAATCAGAGGTTTTCAATAGGGTCATAAAGAAT
Organism: Notamacropus eugenii; assembly: GCF_028372415.1. NCBI lineage: Eukaryota > Metazoa > Chordata > Mammalia > Diprotodontia > Macropodidae > Notamacropus > Notamacropus eugenii. Next base: position 123,362,235 of record NC_092873.1, read on the forward strand.
TCCAAAGTTTTCACAGTTTAACAAGATGTATGTTCTGCAAATGCCATTGACAAGTAGTATGAAAATACAAAAGGAAAACGGAAAAGAGAAAATATTCAAATAGAAATGTTCAAATACTTTGGGGGAAAAGAACAATTTTTTTGGTCACCGACAAAAGGTAGGAGGTCATTCTCCTAAATTATTCCTTCAAATTAATTTCAAGCTAGTTGCCAATGAAGCATATTTCTGAGAAGAAATGAAATAATAAACATAAAGCAGGTTATATAAAAGGTTTGTTTTATGTGCCTACCATGTGTCCTCTTAATATTTAACAATTATACATATTGATATTTATGCTGTGCATATGCACATATATACAAAAATGCATGTGTGTATGTACATATATTTGTGTATGTGTGTATATACACATGTGTGTATAGAGAGAGACAGAGAGACAAAGAATCTCCCTCATTAGAATACCAGCACTTTGTGAGCAGGGATCGATTCACTCTTTGTACTTACCTCCCAATCACTTAGCTAGCACGGTACCTGGCACATAGTAGCTGCTTGATGAAACTTATTGAATGATTAATTCATTTTTGATGTAAATAGATATTTTTCTGAAATTGTGATTCAAAAGCTTACATTTTAACGGAAAGAAAAATTATCTGCTGCCTAGGAAGATAGTGAGAGAGTAAAGTATGCTGATCTGCCCTGAGAGTTCTTGAGAGAACTTATTTGGGACAACTTCTCTCTTTCATGTATATTTGCTGTGTTACCAAAAAAAAAAAAAAGGATAAGAGGCAATATGGGAAGAAAATAATAATGGTTAGTATTTATATAATGCTTCATAATTTGCAAAACACTTGGCATATGCTATCTCATTTGAACTTCACAGCAGGTGAAGGTGAGATAGGTGCTAATGATGGGGTATAGACTCTGTTAACCTCCTTGAACTCTCCTTGAATCTTCCAGCTTAATCTGGCTTTTCACAACCGAATCTGTTACCCTTAACCGAGCCTGCTCCTCCATTATCTGTTAGGGCTGGATTGTCCTACCTACTTCCCACCTCAGCCCTCCGTTGTTTGCTATCTCCTGATTGCCTCCAGCTGTTTTCCACCCTTGATGAGTCCCATTAAGGTCCTCATTGGACTCGTCCTTAAGACCTTTTCCTAAGCCCCTCCTTCCATCACCCAATACTACTAACCCACCCCCAGATCCCTCCCACAGTGTTACTGTACATTAGTTCCATCTTGCCTCCAAGAAGGTGCTCAGATTCAATCAAGCTCAGATTCTATCTTGCTTGCTTGTTAGTAGAAGCTGCACAAATGGTGAGGCTTCTTAAGAGTCAACCCAATACGGTGAATCTTTAATAAACTTTATTTTACTTTGACTTAAAGAAGGCTTGGGTCAAATTTATTCAGGCAGGACTCAGGTTGTCAGTATTTTGGGATCCCAAGCACCCCACATTTCAATTTTATGGTTCCCTGACCTCAACACTATTTCAGTCTCCTCAGAGAGATTAAAAGACTTGTCTGTGATCTCATAACTAATAAGTGTCTGACATAGAATTATGTCTTCCTTTATACACTACACCCAAACTAATTGGTTTGGGTTCCAGTCCTTGTTCTCTGAGAAGTAGTATAACATTATGAACAGGGCTCTAGATATGGAGCTAGGTAGGACTGGGTCACATTCTGCCTTTGTTATTTTCTAGTTATGTGGCTCAGTCATTTACCTCTTTGATTTTCAGTTTCTTAATATGTAAACTAAGGACAGTACCTCTATTGTGAGGCCTCTGAAGATTTTCACACATATTGAAATAATTATTAATAAAAATTTAAAAGGAGTCCTATGGAAGAAACTCAAAAGTGTTATAGGTGGAAATGTCTTTGTCAATTTCACATGCCTGTAGGGAGCATTATGACTTTTATGGAACTGTTCATCCCTTTTCAGAAAAGTGAATAATTCCATTTAAAGAAAGTCAACATAATGTAGTGGATAGACTGCTTTGGAGTCATAAAATAATCAGCTGCCAACCAACAAATATGTATAAAGTCTTAACTATATGGCAGGTACTGTGTTAGACTCTTGATCAATCTGATCTTATTTAATTAGTTGTACAGTGGACACAGTTTCACTTTTCATTCATTTCATTTTTCAAGTAATTATATTACAATTGTATTTTGCATGCAATCAAAAAGGCATTGCCAACAATGTCAGGTAAGGAACTGAGGACGTTAGGGGCACTGGTTGTGTTTGCTTCACTGTTGTCCATTGAAGGAAATGGATCTTTTTAAAAAGAAAAAGAAAGGGAAATGAGCAGCTGCCTAAAAAAGTGCTATCTTACAATAGAATTTGAACTTCTGGAACATGACTTACAATGGCCAGATGACAGATTCCTGGCCAGAGATGGAGTACATCTAACAAAAGCTAGTAAGAATGTATTTGCCAGCTGTCTTGGAAATCTAATTAAAACCACTTTAAACTAAAAAGTTTGAGGGAGGGGGAAGAGTGATTATGCATATTGCTCCAAGCTGGATGCTATGGAAAGTAACTACAAAGAGTAGGAAGACTAGCAGTTGGGATAGCCAGAAAATCACAGGAGACAAAACCCAAGAAAAGACAATAATAATGTCCGCCTCCTCCATTGTCTATACACAAATGCCCAAGGTGTAGTCAATAGAAAAGAGCAACTAGCAATCCTAATGCAAGGAGGCAAATTGGATGTCATATATATGATTGAAAATTGGTTAGATCAAACAATAGGAAAACGTTGACTTAGGTAGATTAGCATTGTATATAAAGTAATAATACAAAGGGAAGAAATCCAAGAACTGAAAGGGGAATATCTGAAGAAATATATTTGGGTTAAATTCAAAAGATAGAGAAACAGAAATTATTTTTACCATTAGAATAATCTATGAACAAGGGAAAAGAAAAAGGAAATAGATAAGGATTTCTGGAAACTGATAATCACATAGCTGGCATAGAGGCATATTATCTTATGTGGCTATTCTCTGTTTCTCTGTCTCTCCCCCTCCCCCCCCAAAATTAGAAAGTAAAACAGATAATAACTTTATAAGTTCTTGAATTGTCTTAGTGATATTTTCATCCTCTCCAGTAAAGGAAACAACAGGGTGGAGATGAAATTATGAATCTGATTCTCACCCATAAGGAGAAATCGTTTATTTGAGTGAAAATAATGGAAACTATGGAGAAAAGTGATGACTCTATCCTAGAGTTTGTGATAGAGGAGAGGAAATCTGAGCTTAGTCTGATACTCTACATTTAGGGAAAACAGATATCAAAGGGTGAAGAGGAAAGAGAAGCAGGATGCCATGGAATAAGGTGCTTCAATTAAATTACTAATGGAAAGATAGAAAATGCCCAAGGGAAAAAATCTGAAAAGACAAAGGGATACGATTCTAATAAGGGGAGCAAGATATTTGTAAAAGACTAATGTGGATTCTAGGGAACTAATAAAGTTATAAGGATTTTAAAAAAACCAAATATACAGAAAATGGAAGTAATCAAATAATCAATATGCATTTAATATTATAATATTATTTAGTATTACTAACCTAATATGTGTCATGCACTGTGTTAAGCACTGGGGAGATGAAAAGAAGCAAAAGACAATCCTCTACCTAAAGGAGCTTACAATCAAACATGGGAGACAACAAACAAATATACACAAAGCAGGCTATATACAGGATATAAAGGAAATAATACAGGGAATGCAACAGAATTGAAAGGGATTGAGCTGGCAGAGACAATGTGGTGGATTAGTCAACCCAAGTGAACTCTCTCTCTCTCTCTCTCTCTCTCTCTCTCTCTCTCTCTCTCTCTCTCTCTCTCTCTCCTGTCTCTTTCTGTCTCTCTCTGTCTCTGTCTCTCTCTCTCTGTCTTTTCTCTCTGTCTCCCTTCATGCCAAATAACATATTTCTGGCCTAATAAAATTTGGGAGGTTGGCAGGAGAATTTTGTGACATGAAGTGGAAACCTGTCAGGAGCCCCCACACACAACGGCAACAACAGCAACCTCAGCAACAACTTTGGACCCTCTCAGCGCAGAGACAGTAATCAAACAAAGGGTCAGAAAAAGAATACTGGGAAGGCTTTGCTAGCACTAAGTATAACTGGAGTGTGTGTTGCTCATACAAAGTTCTGGGTTACAGTTCCAGGGAGCAGAGGCACACTGGAGGTCAGCCACAAGAGAGCAGGGGCCTTAGTTTCAGTTACAGGACAAAGATGAGTGACTTGCAACTATAGGGGACCAAGAGTCCTTCTTGGGTAAAGACTAGAATGTCAACCAGGACAGCAGTTACCACATCTTGCAAAGCACTACCTTAGAAGCAGTGAAACTTGCAGATCCCCAGAATTAGTTCTGAAAATAGTGGTATGAAAAATCTTGATGAGACTTGGAAAAGTGCCTCCTTCCCACCAGGTGAGCAAAGCCCAACTTTAACATAATGTTCAAAGTCAAGAACTAGGCTGAAAAAGTAAACAACCAAAAAAACTAAGGCACAAACTTAGAAGAAGAAAACAGTGTGAAAACAGCTAACAACAAAGCCTCAAAGAAAGAGGTTAATTGGAGTTTAAAAAAAATGATGAATGGTACAGGAAAAAATGGGAAAAGAAAGGAGTGATGCAAGAAAATTTATAAAAGAAAATTAATTGATAAAGAGGCACAAAAATCGCTGAAGAGAATAACACTAAAAAAAACCCAGAATTGGTCTAATGGTAAAATAAATAGAAAAATTCACTGAAGAAAAAACATCTTTAAAAATACAATTGGCCAAAAGGGGGAAGAAGAGGTATAAAAACTCACTGAAGAAAAGAATTCCTTAAATATTAGAATTGGGAAAGTGGGAGCTTATGACTCCATGAAATATTAATAAACAACTAAACAAAGTCAAATGAATGGAAAATAGAAAATTTGAAATATATCAACAGAAAAACAACTGACTTGGAAAACAGATCAAGGAGAGAGAATTTAAGAATTAGACTACCTGAAAGCCATGATCAAAGAAAGAGCCAAAACACTGTATTTCAAGAATTAATCAAGCAAAATTACCCTGAGATCTTAGATCTAGAAGATAATAAAGAAATTAAAAGAATCTGCCAATAACTAACTACTTGAATAAAGATTCCCAAATGAAAACTCTCAGGAATATCATAGCCAAATCCTGGAGTGCACAGGTCAAAGAGAAAATATTTCAAGCAACCTGAAGGAAACAATGCAAATATTGTGGAGCCACATTCAGGAACACATAAGATTTAGTAGCTTCCACATTAAAAGAATGGAGAGTTTGGAATATGATATTCTGGAAAGGAAAAGAGCTAAGATATGTAATAGTAACTTAATGGGAAGATCTTTCCCATCCATTAATAGGCCCATGTGACCTGCCTGGGTTACATGGAAGCCTGAGTTACATGGAGTCTGTGGTGAGAGAATTTTAGAGCAGGAAGTAAGTCAAAGCAGTCAGAGTTGGGAAAGAGAGAGCAGGCTGCAACTAGCATGAGTGGAAGAGCTTGTTTATGATTTTGTTTAAGGGAGTCTGTTTGTGATTTGTATAAGGGAGCTGGTTTGTGGGAAGCCTAAGAGAGGGAAGGCTTGGGAATGGTAGTGTCCCCCTGTATTGTTATTGTGTATAGATTTCTCTGTTGTTACAGTGGATTTGGTTTTCTGTAGGGATTCAGCTTTCTGGGGTTTGAATAAGTGCTTTGTTTCTGTCTTCCATGTGAAGTGTCTGTTATATTTTGTGATTTAGAACTGTGCTGGCATATTCATACTTGCCATAGGTGCTATGAATATCACACTGGCACTACAGAATCACAACCAAACCAACCTATTCAGAAAAACTGAGTATAATCCTTCAGGGGAAAAAATGGATATTTAATGAAACAGAGAACTTTCAAGCATTCCTAATGATAAACCAGAGAGGGATAGAAAATTTGACATTTAAATGAAACTCAAGAGAAGCAAAAAAGGGTAAACATGAAAGATGAATAATAAGAACATCAATAAGTTAAATAAAGTTAAATTGTTTACATTCCTATATGGGAAGATGATACATATAACTTTATCATTATTAGAGCAGTTATAAAGAGTTTACATAAACAGAGGGCATGGATGTATCAATTGTGTTGCAATGATTTTCAAAAAATTGAACAGCAAGAAAGAAGAATGTACTAGGAGAAGGGGGAAAGAAGAGGTAGAAGGTGGAAAAATTTCTCCCATAAAAGAGGCATGCAAGTAAGGGGTTTTACAAGGCAGGAAAAATGAATAAATACATACATATATGTGTATGTATATATATATGTGTGTGTGTGTGTGTGTGTGTGTGTGTGTGTGTATTCACACACACACACACTCACTTGTGTATAGAAATGCATTGCACTCAGTAGAAAAATGGGGAATGGGATATAATAAAGAGGGAGGGGATGATAAAAGGAAGGGCAGATTAGGGAAGTCAATAGTTAGAAACAAAATAAGTTTTGAGGAGGTATAGGATAAAAAGAAAGAGAGGAAGTAACAGAAGAAAATTGGATGAAAGGGGAAAAACAGTAATCATAAATATGAATATGAATGGATTGAGCTTGCAAATAAAATGCAAGTGAATAGCAGAATGGATTAGAAGCAAGAATTCAACAATATGTTGTTTACAAGAGACACACTTAAAATAGAAAGACACACAAAGTTAAAATAAAGGGCTAGAGCAGAACTAATATGCTTTATCTAAACTAATAAATGGCAGGAGTAGCAATCACAATAACAGACAAAACAAAAGAAAAAAGATCTAATGAAAATAAATAATTGGGGAAAATCCATTTTGTTAAAAGAATCCATAGACAATGAAGTACTATCAAAAAATTTTACAACAAATTTCTCTGATAACGTCGTTTCTCAAATACATGTTGAGAATAGAATTGAGTCAATTTTATAAAAAAATAAGAACAATTGCTCATTTGATAAATTGTCAAAGGATATGAACAGGCAGTTTTCAGAAGAAGATATCAAAGCTATCAAAGCTATCTAAAGTCATATGAAAAAATGCTTTAAATCAATATTGATTAGAGAAATGTAAATTAAAACAACTTTGAGGCATCACCTCATTCTTATGAGAATTGACAAATACTGGAGCTGCTGAGGGAAAAATAGGCACACTAATGAATTTTTGATGAAGTAGTGAACCTGTCAAACCATTTGGAAAACAATTTGGAATTAAGCCCCAAGTGGTATAAAACTGTGCATACCCTTGACTCAGCAAGACCACTACTGGATCTGGATCCCAAAGAGATCAAAAGCAAAGGAAAAAGACCTGCATGTACAAAAATATTTATAGCAGCTATTCATTTTGGAAATGGTTAAACAAATTGTGGCATATGATTATCATGGAGTACTATTGTGCTGTGGGAAATGACAAGAGGGTCAATTTCAGAAAAACATTGCAACATCCATTTGAACTGATGCAAAGTGAAGTGAGAGAACTGGAAGATCATTGTGCATTGTTGGAATAGGGTTGCAATGATGATCAAATGTGAAAGACTTGGTCACACTGATTGCTATGATAAGACAAGACAGTTCCAAAAGACTTATGATGAAAAAATGCTATCCACCTGCAGAGAGAGAACTGATGAATTCTGAGTGCAAACTGAAGTATAGTTTTCTCACTTTCTTTATTTTTCTTGCTTTTTAAAAAAAGTATGGTTAATGTGGAAATATGTTTTTCATGATTAAAATGTATAATTGATATCACATTGCTTGTTTTCTCAGAGCGTATGGGAGAGTGTGAGATAGAGAGAGAGAATTTGGAACACAAAATGTAAAGAGAAAATATTTTAAAAAATAAATAGTAATTTAAAAAAAGATTGGGAAAGGCTTCTTGTAAAAGATGGGTATTAGTTGGGCCTTGAAGGAAGACAGGGAAGTGAGTAGATGGAGTGAAGAAAAGGTTGCAGTTGGGGGACAGGCAGAGAACATCTCCAGAGCTGAGAGGTGTAATGCCAAGAAGACAATGTCACTAAAACAAAGACTATGTGGTGGGGAGTAAAATATAAGAAAACTGGGCAGATAGGAATGACCTAGGTTACACCAAATAGAAGATTTTGTATTTTATTCCAGAGGCAATAGGGGGTCACTGAATACTGAGTAAAAAGTGAAATAGTTGGACCTCATCTAGGAAAATAATTTTAGTGTCTTAAAATCAGGCAGACTCACCAGCAGGTTATTGTAATAAGTTAATGAGGGCCTGTACTAGAGTGTTGGCAGTGTCAGAGGAGAGACAACTGTATATGAAAAATTTTGCAAAGGTGAAATAAGCAGGTCTTCGCAACAGACTGGGTATGAGGTGTAAGAGATAATGAATAGCTCAGAGTAACACCTAGATTGTAAGCCTGAGGGACAGGAAGGATGGTGTTTTTCTCTACAGTAATAGGAAAGGTAGGAGGTAGGGAGGGTTTGGGGGAAAGAAAATGAGTTCTCTTCTATACATTATCTATCTATCTATCTATCTATCTATCTATCTATCTATCTATCTATCTATCTATCTTAGATAGATAGATAGATAATGTATAATATGTACTTTAAGATGCCCAGTGAGCAGCCAGTTTGAGATATCTGAAAGGCAGTTGGAGAAGTAAGATTGAAGGTCAGCAGAAAGTTTGGGGAAGGATAGGTAGATTTGAAAATTATCAACATAGAACTGATAGTCAAATTCATGTGAGCTGAAGAGATCACCAAGAGAAGGGGCAAAGGAAAGAATGAAGTGGGCCCAGAACAAAACCCTATGGAATACCTATGGTTAAAAGGCATCTGGATGCTATCAAAGGACACTAAGAAGGAGTGGTCAGATAGGTGAGAGGAGACTTAGGAGAGACTAGTGTGCTGAAAATCTAGAGAGAAAGGAAATCAAGGAAGAGAGGGACGAACAACAGTATCAAAGGCTGCAGAGAGGTCAAAGAAAATGAGGGTTGAAAAATGTTTGAAACTAAGAGATCATTGGTATAATGATGAGATTGGAAACTGTATTGTAAGGGAACAAGAAGAGAAATGAGAGGAGAAAAAGTGGGGATACTTATTATAATCTTTCCAATAAGTCTAGGTAAAAAGTTCAGAAGAGATCCAGGAAAATAGCAAGAATAGAAGGATTAAGAAAGTTTTTTTTTGGAAGGGAGAGATATGGGAATGGTTGCAGACAGGGTGGGATGAGCTAGCAGACAAAGAAAGAGTGAAGACAAGTGTTAAAGTGGCAAAGAAAGAAAGAGAAATCTGTTTGAGGAGAAAGGATGGAATGGAATTGCTTGAACAGATAGAGGTATTATCCTTGGTAAGGAGTAAGATCACATCATGTGAGATAGAAGTGAAGAAGATGATAATGGCAGAAGATATATGAGTTATAGGAGATGAGGAAAAAAAGAAGACACAGCTGATGATGAATGGCATGTTTTTTTGGTGAAATAGGCAAAGATCTCAACTGTGAAGGTGAGTCATAGGAGGCTTTAGGAGGGATGAAAATGTTTAGGAAGATTCACTATGGAGAGGGGCATAGTGAATTGTTAAAAGACATATCGTGGGATTGCCTAGCAGGAGTGAAACTCAAATTTGTAGTGTAACAAATGTGTAGTGGACCCAGTCAGAATAGTTATGTGATTTTTTCCCCTCCCTTCTTTTATCAGCACATGTGTAGGAAACAAGGAGGTGAATGGTGGGAGTGATCCAAGACTGAGGCTTGGAAGGGCATAATTGATGGTATGATAAGTGTATGGCAGAGGGAAGAAGAGATTCAAGAGAGGAGGGAAGTGTAGAGTTGAATTGTTCTACCACTGGGTCAAAGGAGAAATTGGCTAGGGAAATGAAAATGTCCAGAGAGGTAATTTAGGGGTCAAGAGATTAGAGGACACGATGGGGATGAAGAGTGAAGTTTTGTAAAGAAATGCAGAGGGAGAGATGAAAACTTAAGAAGTAATGATTGGAAAAATGGATTTTGGAATTCTTAAACATAGAGCTCCCCATTTGTGGGGGATCACAAGATCAAGAATATGACCTTCTTTGTTTGGGATACAGGAGGTTGGATGGAGGAATAGCTCATGAGAAGTGAGTAATTAAGGAAATGAGTGATTAGATAATTTGAGGAAGAGTGAATAAATATGTTGAAGTCTCCTGGAAAGAGAAAAGAAGTTGGGGAGAAAAAAAAAAATGAACCATATACCAAACTCATTGAAAAAGGAAGGCAGGTAACTTAGCATTTTATAGACAATAATCACCAGGATTTTTATTGAGTGGTACAGATGAATAGCATGAACCTCAAAAGAGTTATTGTCTGATGGGAGGTAAAGGGAAAATCTGGAAATGGCAATGGTGATAAAATATCCCAATTACCCCACTTCAACCAATGAGCCAAGGAAAATGAATGAAATTGTAGCCAGTACTGGAAAGGATGGCCAGTGGGTATCTGGAAGGAGCCAGTTTTCAGTAACAGCTAGTAGATAGAAAGAGTAGGAGAGGAAAAGACTAAATATGAAGGGGAGTTTCTTGCCTACAGCATTCTACAGAGCAAAGTGGAAGGATTGGGTGATGTTAACCTGAAATTTGGGGATAGCAAAATGTGTGTGAGACCACTCAGGTCACACAAATGGAGCTCTGGGGGGTTATGGACCATGAATTGCAGGTGGATGACTCCAGTTTCACTGAAAACAAAAGACCAGGTAACAGAGAGGTAATATAAAAATGTGGCATATTCTAATAAAAAGTAGCATCAAGACGGGGCAGAGCCAAGATGGTGGATTAAGAGCACTGACTTGCTTCAACTCTTCCCTCAGGCCCAGCCAAATTCCTGCAAAAAATGTCTCTAAACAAATTCTAGAGCTCCAGAACTCACAGAATGAGAGAGTGAAGCAAATCTCCAGCCCAAACAAACTGGAAGGTCTATAGGAAGTGTTTATCATCCAGGGCTGAGAGCAGAGGGCAGTGCAATGTGGGTCACCCGAGCAGGCCTTGGGGGGACTGAATCTTGGGCACCTGTGGTGGTTTCTAGACTTCATGACCTAAAACTCTGAGGATGAATTAGAAGGTCAGTGGAAAAACTTGTGGGACCTATGTGAGAGAGTAGAGAGGTCTGGCTGCAGCTCTAGGATGGTGGAGGGGGTGGAAGAGAGGAGCCCATGGAGGAGGAGCCTGCAGCATCAGCAGCAGGGACAGGGGCAGGGGCAGGGGCAGGGGCAGGATCAGGGCAGGAGTAGCGATTGTTTCTGGAACTCTAGGCCCACAGATTGTGAGGGAATTCAGCAGTTGACAGTACACATGCAACCCCCACTGGAAGCAGATAACTCCCTTGACAAAGAGCTCAGAAGTCACATAAATGACTGAGGAATTGAGCAAAAACCGAAAAAAGAATCAGACTATAGAATCTTACTTTAGTGACAAGGAGGACCAAAATATACAACAGAAAACAACAAAGTTAAAACTCCTCCTGCATCTAAAGCCTCCAAGATAAATATGAATTGGTCTCAGGTCATGGAAAAGCTCGAAAAGGATTTTGAAAATCAAGTAAGAGAAGTAGGGGAAAAACTGGGAAGAGAAATGAGAGTGATACAAAAAAATATGAACAATGAGTCAAATGTTTGCTAAAGTAGACCCATAAAAATGCTGAACAAAATAACACTTTAAAAAATAGACTAACCCAAATGGCAAAAGAGATCCAAAAAAACAATGAGGAGAAGAATGCCTTAAAAATAGAACTGGCCAGATGGAAAAGGAGCTCCAAAAGCTCACTGAAGAAAATAATTCTTTAAAGATTAGAATGGAACAGATGGAGGCTAATGAATGTATGAAAAATCAAGAAGCTGTACAACAAAGCCAAAGGAATGAAAAAATAGCAGCCAATGTGAAATATCTCATTGGAAAAACTACTGACCTGGAAAATAGATCCAGGAGAGACAATTTAAAAATTATGGGACTACCTGAAAGCCATGATCAAAAAAAGAGCCTAGACATCATCTTTCAAGAAATTATTAAGGAAAACTACCCTGATAGTCTAGAATCAGAGGGTAAAGTAGATATTAAAAGAATCCACTGATGACTGCCTAAAAGAGATTCCAAAAGGAAAACTTCAGGAATAGTTTAGCCAAATTCCGGAGCTCCCAGTTCAAGGAGAGAATATTGCAAGAAGCCAGAAAGAAACAATTTGAGTACTATAGAAATACAATCAAGATAACACAAGATCTAATAGTTCCTACATCAAGGGATCAGGGGGTCTGGAGCTAGATTAAAGCAAAGAATCACCTACCCAGCAAAACTGAGTATAATACTTTAGGAGAAAAATGGTCATTCAGTGAAATAGAGGACTTTCAAGTATTCTTGATGAAAAGACCAGAGCTTAATAGAAAATTTGACTTTCAAACACAAGAATCCAGAAAGAAATGAAAAGGTAAGCAGGAAAGAAATCATAAGGGACTTACTAAAGTTGAACTATTTACATTTCTACATGGAAAGATAATATCTGTAACTCTTGAGGCTTTTCTCAGTATTAGGGCAGTTGGAGGGATTATATCCGTATAGACAGAGGAAACACGGTGAGTTGAATAGGAAGGAATAATATCTAAAAAAATATAATTAAGGGGTGAGAGAGGAATATATTCAGAGGAGAAAGGGAGAACTAGAATGGGGCAAATTATGTCTTACATAAAAGAGGCAAGAAAAAATTTTTCAATAGAGAGGAAGAGGGGAAGGTGAGGGGGAAAGAGTGAACCTTACTAATGTTGCATTTGACTTAAGGAGGGAATAACATGCACACTCAATTTGGTATGAAAATCTATAATAAGGGCGGAAGAGAATAAGTGGGGAATGGGGGATGATAGAAAGGAGAGCAAATGGGAGGAGGGGGATAATTAGAAGCAAAACACTTTTGAGGAGGGACAGGGTCAAAAGAGAGAATAGAATAAATGGGCAGGATAGGATGGAGGAAAATATAGTTAGCCTTTCACAACATGACTGTTATGGAAATGTTTTGCATAACTATGCATACATAACCTATATTGAATTGTTTTCCTTCTCAGTTGGGATGGATGGAGAGGGAAGAAGGAAGAGAAGATGGAACTGAAAGTTTTAAAAATGAATGTTAAAAAATTGTTTTTACATGCAACTGGGAGATAAGATATACAGGCAATGGGGTATAAAAACCCATCTTGCCCTACAAGAAAACAGAGGGCATGGGGATAACAGAAGAGAGAGGAGTGATAGAAGGGAGGGCAGATTGGGGGAAGTAGTAATCAGAATGCCGCTGTCATGGAATGAGCAGAGGGTAGAGACAGGGAGAAAATTTGGAACTCAAAATCTTGTGGAAGAAAATGTTGAAAACTAAAAATAAATAAATATTTTTTTAAAAATGAATAAAAAAATGTAGCATCAAGAATGCTAAAGCTCAAAATAATTTGATTAAAGACAAGAAAGGATCTTAGGGTTGTTGGAAAAAGGATAATTGAGGACAGAGAAAAGGCAGAGCTGCTCCATTTTTTCATTTGTTTCTTTATTCTCAGTAAAGGAGAAAAACTGTTACATTGTAAAGAAGAGAACAAAAATTACTGACACAGAATTACCCAAGATAAGTAAAGGAAGAGTAAGAGAACCCCCTCCCCCCCCCCGATGAATTCAAGTAACTTGGCCAAGGTGAACTCTAACCTAAGGAAGATCCTGAAAGAATTGGCAGATATGATTGCTGAATTGCTATTCATGATATTTGAATGATCATGAAGAAAAGGTGAGCTAGCATAAGACTGGGGAGAAAAAAGCAAGTGTCTTGATTTTCAAAGAAAGGGAGGAGACCAGAATCTGAATAATCATTCAGTGAACTTGAATTCATTTCCAGAAGAAATTCTTTAATAAGTGAAAAGGTGATTGCAGAGCATCTGCATAGCTTCTTCCAGAACAGTAATGCTAGACTAAACTTGTTTTCTTTGTTGACAGGATGGCGTGAAATGCTATCAATACAGTTTAGCTAGATTTGAGCTAGGATTTTGATAAAGTAGCTCATACTATTTTTGTGAAGTAGCATGGTTTAAACAACAACACAACTGGAGAGATACAGAAGTGGTTAGATGAACAGACTCAAAGAATACTTGTTAATGGCTAAATGTCAACATGGAAGAGGTTTTTGAGTAGAGCAGTATGCTTTGCCTTGTGATATTTATTTTTTTTTTTAAACCAGTGGCTTGGCTAAGGACATATGCTATGCTCATCAAATTTGGAGATTATGTAAAGTCAGGGGGGGATGGCTGACACAACAGATTACAGAATTAGCATGTTTTATTGTTGTTGTTTGCTTGTTTGTTTTAGCCTGATAGGTTAGAATATTTTTCTGAATCTAATATTCTTTGTGGTATGTACTTGATGATGGTTGCTGATGTCCATTATTGTGTGACTGCTATTTCAACTTCAATAATCAATTTTGTTAAGCTAGAACTTAAAGTCTATGTCTGAGGGCAATTTGATGAAGGTGGAAGACAGGTTGAACCCAGGTTTTAAGAACTTTAAATAGAAACAGAAACTTATATTTTATTCTAGAGTCATAAGAGAGCCACTGAAGTTTATTGAGTAGGGGAAGTCAGATCTGTGATTTACAAATATCACTGTGGCAGCAGTTTGAAGGAACTTGAAAAGAAATCTAAATAAGATCAAAATACACATTGATAACATGAATTAAATGCAAAATCAGACATGGGGTGGTGGAGATGATAAAAAGTTGTTTCAAGATGAAAACATAAAGAATCAGAGAGGACAAAGGCTTCAAACTATTTGGAAATCATATCTATTATATTATGAAGAAAGTTGAAAGGCACTAAACATGATCCTTGAATGTACTGTCAATGAAATTGATAATAAAGCTACAGTAAATGATTGATTATCAATTTGGAAATAATTTCTTATATAGCCTTCTCTATGCAGCGTATCACCAAATAAATCAAAATCAACAAAAGAGAAAGAATAAAAATGAGAACATACTGTGTATAATCAAAATTCTATTGTGAAAGATAAAGCACTAGAAAGATTAGTAACTTTCCCACACTCAGAGGTATATAGATGACTGCTTTTCTTGTGGGAAGAAGTGATACTTTTCTGTCCTTTCTCTTATTTATTTTCTCTATCAGGAGTCTATAATGTACATAGACAAGGCAGGCCCTAATTAGACATGAACTAGAGAAGGTATTGATTATTAATAAAATGTCATCCTCTCTCCTGGGATGATTTTGTGTTATATTCCTAGGCATATTGATAAGAAATCTACTTTCATTCAACTGGGTCATTTTGATACATATATATATATATATTTTTAATTTGCACTAGGTTATTTCCCCTAGTGGTTTAGGTTTTTCTTTTTTTTCCTTTTTTTTTGCTCATCAGTTTTTAATTTGTATGTTCATTATAGAATGGGGAATTTTCCTCTTAGGCACCCATTAAATATTTTTCTGTCTCAAGGAAAACTGTGTCTTTATTTTATGGTGTTCAAATTCCAAACAGTGTTGTACCAGGTATATATGCTTTGGGTAAAAAGCAGACTGCCTTTATAACATTACATTATTGCAAAAAAAAAAACAAAGAGTTTGAAAGTACTGATGGTGAGAATGCATTGAAAACACTTCAGGGACAGAGTTTTAACTGAGGTCCTACTTTTACCCAGCTTTACTATACATTGAGGCATAATAGAGGCCAATTTTGTCTTAAGTTATGAAGTGTATAAAGTTTTAGGATATAAAAATTCAGATTCTTTTCAACTCTAGAATTGTATGTGCCTATAAACTGGCCCAAGAAACTCCTTGATCAAAATTTTATAAAATTTGCAGACCTAAAGCAATACATGTTGACAAAAGTCCTTAAATATAAGTTGTTATTTAGCTAATTTTCTCCATTCCTTTTCTTATATCTACCTCATTCTTTCTGGGCTTATGACTCTTTTGTGCAGGTTCTTAGATCAGCTTTTCTAAAAGGAAAGCAACTTTTGAGGGGTCAATAATCTACTTAAATCAAGCATATATATCATTCGCTTAGTTTAGGAGAATAAGTCAGCACCCAGAACTTCAGAGAAAATACAGAGAAATAAAGACCAACAGATAGGGCTTCCAACTGTCTGATCATACAATCAATACAATCAAGCAATACATACATCACAGATCGAAGGACATAACCAATTGTCTGACCATACATATGTAGTTACTAGAGAGAGAAGCACTAACATCTGAGTTTTCAAAACTGGGTGGGCTCCTTAGTGGCTACCCAGAATATCATCTGACTGAACAAACACTTCCAATGAGTAAACCCAAAACAAAACTTCACTTCAGAGTATATTATTACTGTTGTGTTCTTTGTTCTTGAAGAAACCATGACATCAAAATGATGACATGACTTGCAGTTGACTTTGTTTTGAGTGAAGGAGGGCTGTGCAAGGTCACCAACCTCACTTTGGTTTCCTGAGCCATCTGGGTCCAGTGGCCTGACATTCATTAGGATGACTGGAGATGGCCCAGGATGCAATGTGAGATGCATATATATGCTTTCCAGAGGGCATCAAGACCCTAGAGAACCATTGTCTCATTAGAAATTAACAAAAAGTATGGGCCTTCCTACAAAACAAATCTCCCCTAATTAAGCTTCCCTTAATGCGCAGGCCCATTAATGGGTGGGGAAAGATGGAAAGATCTTAAACTCTCAATATTATATATTTGCATTTTTATAGATGCAGAAATTCAATCTGAAAGAGGTTAAGTGCTATAAAATTTACCACCCCAAAAACATGTCTATCAGCTAGTGAAAAAAGTCCAAAGTGAAATATATTCCACTTTTCAGACATCTTTCTGCTTTTAACAAGATGTTTTTAACATGTCACACCCAAAATTTTTTAATCAATAAGTATATAACTCATAGAGGTAAGCATATTTCACTACACTTGTAAGCAATGTCAATAAAAGACAAAATAACGTTGCTTCTTTATCAGCTTTTTGAAAGGATGAAATAATCCAGACTAATGATTATAAAAGTTTAAACCCTGGGTAAAAGGGTTTTTTTTTTTTTATTTTACATTTGTTCATATGTTTCTCATACATATAGGAACAGCTTATATGTGTGTGAAAACAAAGTAAGGATTCCTGGATATAATTTAAAAGATCCATAGTTTCCAGGAAGCTTTTGCTTGCATTGGATGAAATATACATCCAAGTTTTACAGAAGACAGACCACATGAAATTCTATTGCCAAAACAAGACCAATTACCAAGACGCCCCTAAATGTGTCACATCCACAGGTCAGTTCAAGTTTTGATATTACTATAGTCAGAATTTGGCAAAACTTTTATGCCTCAAATATTGGAGGGACTCAATTATAACCAACCTTCTCATCCTCCCCTGTGTCTACACTCTCAGGTTTTAATTTAATTTAATATTAATTAAATACTATGTGCTAGGTAATGGGGATACAGAGACACAAATGAGACTATTTCTACTCTCAGGAAAATGAACTTTATTTCACATTCAAATTGATTTATCACTTCATCAATGTGAGTATTGCCTATAACCATACCTCACATAGAAAGACTTAGACAAATGTAACTCAAGATAGGCAGGCAAGGTCTACTGAAGATGTTCACATGGATGAATGAGTTCCATATATTGTCAATAAAACTATATATCATGGTCTTGAGAAAAGGCATTTTTCATCTATTTTGTTTTACCTAACTGTATAGGTAGCACAAACTATTTTGAGTTATTATAAATTGATCCAGGAGACTCTGAAAAGTTGACGCAATTATCCGTAAAGAGGAATATCTAGAGATTTTTGCCATCTAGACAGTCTTTTTGGGGGACTTGAATTCTGCACTTGATCTCCTCTATGAGAACTGTGAATACCTTTGGGGAGTCTACTTTCCTGTTATAGTTTGCATGATATTAAGGACCAGTGGGTCCTCAAATAAGACAAATATCATGACTGTTTTAGGGATATAAGAAATTGAGCCATCCAAAAATGGATTGAAACACCAAGTCTTGAAAGTCATTCATAATGTTTTGTAATCTAGGAAAAATTCTGCCCTTATTCTTGATCTCAATTGCATGTGGGAAAGAAAGGGAGGAAAAGGAATAAGTATAGCACCTACTATGTGCCAGGCACTGTGCTAAGCAATTTTTACAAATATTATCTCATTTGAGCCTCACAACAATCTTACAAGGAAGGTTCCATTATTATCCTCATTGTACAGTTGAGGAAACTGAGTAAACAGAGTTTAAGGGACTTGACCAAGATCCCATAGCTAGCAAATATTTGAACTAAAGTCTTCCTGACTCCAAGCCCAACACTCTGTCCACTGTGTCACCAGCTGCATCTGTTCTACCAGCAGCATGTATGTGAATTTTACAAGTCTATGGGAAGACCCATAGATGTTAGAGTTGGAAAGGACCTTAGAGATCATTTGGCCAGTCAATGAGTATTTTAAACCTAAATGCACAAAATTTAGCAAAAATAAATAGTTAAGAACTATTTAAGAATTCTTTGCTTACTGCTTTTCTCCCTAAGCCTTACTAAGATTTTGTTTTATTTGTAAGCCTTCCATTCCTGATAATTTCTTTTTTAAAAAAAGAATGATGTAGATTGATTTTTTTTAGCCTTAAGCATATTGGATAAAACTAAAATGAAATTACCCAAATGTATCTTTTGAACTTGAAATGGCAGAACCACTTAGTGAGATAAGTGGGAAGAGGAAGTGAGAGATAATGATTACTCACGTATTTACTGATAGTGATTTCCCCTTCAAAATAATCTGGTATCTATGGTCTCACACGAACTAACAGGTTTGGCTTCCAAAATTTGGCTCACCATTTCTCCTCTCATGGTTTTATCATTTGGTATTGTTGAGTGGCATACTATTACTAGCCCCAATCTGGTATGCTCCACAATTACTAGTTGACTTCAATTAACTCTTAACAAAAAGGAATTTAATGAGAATGTATATGAAGTAGAACAGTTACAAAGCACTCTCCCCAAATTGGAGGTTCACAGTCTCTCCATGGATACATAAAAACACACACAAATACACACAAACAGACAGAGTCCCTGGGATCAAATTTAATGTGACAATCTAGATGGAACTTAGAGAATATATGGAGCCAAAGGTCACCTTGTAATTTATGGTCTTTGACTCTTTTTTCCTCTAAGGAGACCATCAAATTCACATCAGGGAATAACATAGACAATGAGTGATTTCCTCTCTTGCTCACTTAGGCTGGTTTTTTCCAGAACTTGGTGTCTGCTGATAAGTCAGTTTACTGATAGATTATTTTGAGTAGGTTGCTTGGTTGTTTTGCTGGCTTCTTAGTATAACTCTGGTTATTGTTGGGACTTGGAATGGTTTTAATGGATTTCTTGTTCTCACTGATTGCCTAGGGACTCCCATCTCATCTATGAGATGAGATTTATCTTATTTACTGCCTTTTTCATTATAATCAGGATCTGTTACAACACTGTCTCTCCTAGGTCATTAGTCCAGTCCTTCTTCCTTAGAAGTCAGTTAGAGGTTTTTTCATCACTGCATAGTACTGACTCTTAGTCTTCCTGGATAAAACTGGATCCCAAGTACCATGTGTCAAATTGGCAATAGTAAGGAATATTGCACTTGCTTTGGAAAGCCCACCACAAAAATCCCAAAACTAGTATGATCCAAGGACTATATCATCATTGACAGGTTCCCTAATTATACTTATTTAGGAATGGGTTGTTCTTCCCAGCTAGATTGTAAACTCCTAGAAGGAGATGGATATTTTGTTTTGTTTTGCTTTTTAAATCCTAAACATATAGTAGTGCTTAATAAATGCTTGTTATTTGATTGACATAGCCCTTTAAAACATCAGGAAACTGTGATAATCCCACTACTTACTAAAGGTCTCCCCAAGTTAACTGGACAGCTTCTGGACATCAAAATTTACCTTCCTTTGGAGGGGAGGAGAGGGAAAGGATGAGCTGAGTTACCCAACTGGTTGGGTTCCCATTCAGGCAGCTTGGTCTACTCACAGGTTGTCCTTTGTTTTCAAAGAGGACCGTCACATCAGGGAAATTAGGACATGACTTGCTGTTGACTTTGATTTGAGTGAGAGAGGAATGTGCAAGGTCACCAGCCTCACTTTCTCCTCCAGAGCCATCTGAGTCCAGTGGCCAAATATTCTTCAGGACAACTCAAGATTGCCCAGAATGCAATGGGATACTCTGGCCCTTTTAGGCTAAGGCCTTTTCAGGTTCTTACTTTGAGTGAGGTAATGCCCATTCAGTGAATAGGCCTCTTTAAGAAGTGAGACTCTTCCTTCTTTCCTTCCTCTTTCTTTCTTTTTTTCTTTCTTTCTTTCTTTCTTTCTTTCTTTCTTTCTTTCTTTCTTTCTTTCTTTCCTTCTTTCCTTCCTTCCTTCCTTCCTTCCTTCCTTCCTTCCTTCCTTCCTTCCTTCCTTCCTTCCTTCCTTCTTTCCTTCTTTCTTTCTCTCTTTCTTTCTTTCTTTCTTTCTTCCTTTCTTTCTTCCTTTCTTCCTTTCTTTCTTTCTCTTTCCCTCTCTTTCTTTCTTTCTGTCTTTCTGTCTTCCTTCCTTCTTTTCTTTTTTTTCTTTCTTTCCTTCTTTCTCTCCTGGCTTAAAGTGAATGTCAATGGTAACTATTTTTCTTTGGAACAAAAGTACTCAGGGTCTTCACTTCTCAGCTTGATTTTTTATTTTTTAATTAAAGGGGCCATCCCTTAACTCAGTTCAAAGGATGGCAAATGCTGACTGGACATGTTTTCATATGGAAATTGGTTGGCTGGGTGGTTGGGTATACTGTTGCTAAGTGCTGGAGTTCAGTTGAATATCCTTTATATGGTAAGACTAAGTTAGCCTCCTATAGTTCCAATGAGATATTCATAGTGCCTTTTTTGGTCATGAATATCCTGACACAATTCTGAATTGCAAGATACAACGGACTCTCACATGGAAGACAGAACCAAAACATTTATTCAGACACCACAAAGCCAAATTCAATATAATAACAAAAATCTATACACAATAACCATGCAGAGGATAACATCATCCCCAAGCCTCCCCTCTGCTAGCTGTGATGGCAATCAAATTAGGATCATTTGCTGTTTTTGTTTCATTAAAAGTGCCTCTGATTGAATAATGTGATTAAAGAAGATCTTTCCAACCCATTGATGCCCCTGCCTTTTGTGAGGAGCTCCCTGGCTTTGAAAATACAGATGTTAGTGCTTCCCTCTCTGGTAACTGTGACCAGACAACTGTATCTGTCTGTTGAATTATGATCAGGCAAAAGAAGCCATGCCTGTTGATTACTTTGGGACTTACTTACTGGAAGTGTCTGTTTAGCCAGATGAGGACTCTGGGAAGCCGCTAAAGGAGTGCCCCACCTTTGAAAACCCAGATGTCAGTGTTTCCCTCTCTGGTAACTATGGTCAGACAGTTGGGGTCCAACAGTCTGTTAAATTCAGGCAGAGGAAGCCATGTTGATCTTTAATTTCTCTGTATTTTCTCTGAAATTTGGAGTGCTGACTTCCCTGAATTAGGTGAATGATGTGTATATAATATGTACACACATACACACACGTATATATGTATGTATATCTATATGCATGTATGTATGTATATACATATGCTTGGTTAAAGGAATGATACATGTGTTTGATTAAAGTGATTATCTATTAATGAATAGGAAAGATTTTCCCATTTAAATTGCTATTATACCTCCTCTTATTAATTGTTGAAAAATCTAAGAGTACCTCAATTACGACATTGAATTTGAACTAATAGGCTTGAATTAAGCCTTCCTCAACAGAATCCTAAACTGTGATCAATTAGGTAATATTTCCCTTTTAATTAATAAGTTAAGACATGATAAGTGGAAAGACTATCTTGGTTTCTATTTTAGCAAAATAACAAAAGTTTCTTGAAATAAAATAATTTTTCAGAGATATTGATACAGGACCCAATTAAGCCATACTAATCAAACTATTAATCAGTCAATGAACAAGCATTACTTAAGTACCTACTACATGCCAGGTATTGTGCTAGAATGATGGGTAAATTACTACAGACAAATTAAAATAATTTATTGACATACAGTAAACCTACCTTGATTTTCATTAAAAATCAGTATGTCCTCTTATTGTTAACAGTTGCTTGTTTTGCATAATTTCACATCAGTTCCCATAATTTCAATATGTAGTCTTTATGTATTCTTTTTAAAAAATGGATATTGATGGGTGTTTGTACTTGAACCCCTATTCCAAGATTACATTTCTCTGTAGCCTCAAAACACTATCCTTGACAATTTTCTCCCCAGCTGAAGGACATTACACTTATCAATAACTCATGAGTGAGCCTCAAAGAGGCAAACTATCTCTTCCTGTTGCAAGAACAATCTGACCTCTAGAATTTCCCTTGTATGAACAGTATCATCTTGTACCAATAGAATTCTCATGTATTAAGTCTCACAGTCACCATATACAATCCAGAGGCAAAGCTATAGACATCAACTCCTGAAGTTATCTTGATACAGACATAACAGACCAAAAATATACCCCTTAGGAAACTAACATCATTCCTGTCAAATTGCAAGTTTCCTAAGGAGCTCTGCCTTCCATATTGGTGTTACCCAAACCTTTGCCAACTTGCCTTAAAGGATACTTGAGTCTGTGAATTCATTCCAGAATACCCTTTCATCTACTTCAGTCCTTGAGGGGTCTCTGAACCTCTCAAACTGCATCAGATATGAAGTACACCTTTGATCAATAGTGAAATTTCCCAAGTTTTTCCTTGATCATTTGAAAAGATATGGTATGGGATAGTAAGATAGAAAACTGGCCTCTAGGTCAAGAAGGGTTTAAGCTCTGCCTCTGTCTCATACTAGCTGTACAATCCTGGACAATGTACTTTACCTCTTAGTGTTCTTCACAAGGTACCTATCCAATAGGGAAAGGAAGGTTCCAACATTGAAATCCTAAGTCTGCTTCCTACCCCTTTATTATAATCCAAAGGTTCTAATTTTTTCTTTTTTTCCCCCGCTTACCTTTTTTGTTTAATTTTTCCTATCAACAAGCATTTCCTTTTTCCCCCCTCTAACCTCCCTACTCCATGTGGTGGTGAAAAAAAGAACACATAGTAACAAAAATGTAGAGTCAAGAAAAATAAATTTCCATACAGGGTATTTTAAGATATACATCTCTTATTTTGAATCTTGAGTTCATTTACTCAGAAGTTTGGTACATGTTTCATCATCAGTACTCTGGGATCATCTGGCAATAGCATTTATTGGAGTTATCAATTTTTTCAAAGTTATTTGTCTTTAAAATGTTGTTTTTATTGTGTGTGTACCTGGAAGAGCTTACGAATCTAGTCATTGCGAGCATATGTAGGGTGTACTGCTAATGTAATCCCCATGTGGATTTCAGTATTAACAGGTGTTTCTGACTAGTTCTCTTTCTGCCCTGGCTGGCATTGGGAGAAGAATGAATTAGCTCTCTTAAAGGGAGCAAGATAAGATCTCAGCTTGAACTAATAAAGTCTTCAATTTCATCCAAAGGGATTGTTTTTTCTTGAAGTCCTTGAGAGGCAAGCTGGAAATCAGAGACATCATGAGGACTGAAGTTCCCCTATTATTTAGAGTTTTCACATTTTACTTTTCCCCTTGGAATCAATACCAAAGAATGTCTAGAACCATACACGTCTTTCTTGAAGAAAGTATCTCCTTCAAATGATTCTGTCATCAATTTTGCCCCTCAAACATACCAGGAACATACCATGATATCAGTAGTCTTTCCAAATATTAGAAGAGTAAGCTTCTGCATACCTTTTTTTTTTAATTAATAAATTCCAATTACTTGCAAAGAAAACTTTTAACTTTCATTTTTTATAAAACTTTGTGTTTCAAATTTTCTTCTTCTCTTCCTTCCTTGCTCCTTTCCTAAGACAGTAAGCAATTTGATATAGGTGATATATGTGCAATCATGTAAAACATATTTCCATGTTAGTCATGTTATAAAAGAAGAAACAGTTTGCAAAAACAATTATGGTTTTCTGAAAAACTGTCATTGTTGTTGAATCATTTTCCAGTTGTATCTGACTCTTCATGACTCAATTTGGGGTCTTCTTGGAAAAGATACTAGATTGTTTTTTCATTTCCTTCACCAGTTCATTTTACAGATGAGGAACTAAGGCAAACAGAGTTAAGTGACTTGACTAGCGTCACACAGCTAAGTATTTGAGGCCAGATTGGAACTCATGAAGAGGAATTTTCCTGACTCCAGACCTGACACTCTACGGTCCCATCCAGCTGCCCCTTCTAAAAAGAAGGCAGCATATAAAACATCCCAAACTTGGAATCTCAAACAATATACATTGATCTTTTGGTTTCTTTTCAATTCACTCTCCAACAGGTTATACAAATTTTCCCAGATTTTTCTAAAGCAGGGGTAAGCAAATTATGGCCTATTTTTTATGACCAACAAGCTAAATGTTTTTTTTTTACAATTTTAAATACAATAAACTTAATAAATTAAGTAAACTTTATGGATGTTTTTTTTTATAATGGTATTAACAATATACTTAATTTACCTGGTATTTTCAATGGTGGGAGGAATGGGAACTAATTTGCTAAGCCCTTTTCAGAGTTCATTCAGCTTTGATATTCACCTTCACCCCACTCTCACCTATGGCTCTAAGAAGCTATAAAATATCTTTTATAGTAGCCATACCACAGTAAACCGTCTAGGCAGATGGACTCAACCAGTTTGAGTGTAACTGACAAGCCTCAACCCTAATGGTAAGTTAGGAAGATATCTACCACAAAGGATGTGAAGACTTTGCCCAATAGAATGGAAAAATGACAACAGTTTGTGAGGTGGAACAATTAAAGCTTGGTCAGGCATCAAAAAAGCCAAGGTCATCTACTGCATCCTGGGCCATCATCAGTCATCTTGACTTTCATCCTTCTACTGGACTTCCATAGTTCTGGAAGAGAGAGAGACAGGCTGACAGCTTTGCACAACTCTGACTCAATTCAATTCATGCTCAAGTCAAGAGACATCATGGTGATGTCACTGGTCCTCTTTGAAAATGAAGTGAGAACAATTTTCAAAGATAAAAATCATTCGTACTGTTGTATAAAAAAACAGTAGACAATATGTCTTTGACCCAGAGGTAGTATTTTGCTGACCTTTGCTTTAATATCACTTCAGCCAATTTAACATCACATTAATCATTTAATCCCATCAAAAGTAAAGTACAAAGCTTAGAATGATGCAGGATTCTTGGTTCAGTAAGAAGGCAGATGAAATTCAGTTTTACATTGATAGTAACAACCCAAAGCACTTTTATGATTCTCTCAAGGCTATTTATGAGCCAAAGAGCTATGGTACATCTTAACTACATAGTGCTGATGGAGACGCATTGATAAGTGATAAGAACATGATCCTAGAGAGATGGGCTGAACGTGTCCATAGTGTTTTTTTAGCATACTGTCATCAATCAACTTTGAAGTCATTGACTGTTTACTTCAGGTTGAAATTCATCCCTCCCTAGCCGAACTTCCAACTGAAGAAGACGTTTTGAGGGCCATTAGGCACCTCTCCTGTAGCAAAGCACCTGGCGCTAATTCTATTCCAGCTAAGATTTGCAAGGTAGAGGGTCCGTTGCTCATACAAAAGCTGACTGAGATTTCCCAGATTATATGGCAAGAGGAATTTATCACCCAGGAGTTCAAGGATGCCTCCATTGTCTCTCTTTATACAGGTAAAGGAAATTGACTCTCCTGTGACAACCATGGAGGGTCCTCTCTCTAAGTCATTATTAGCAAGATTCTTACCAGAGTCCTTAATAGGCTTATGCTTCACCTGGAGGATGGTTATCTACTGAGAGCTGTTGTGGCTTCAGAAAGGGCTGAAGAATGGATGATATGATGTTTGCTGCCTGACAACTCCAGGAGAAATGCCAGGAGCAGAACAGAAGTCTGTATACAATGTTTGCAGATCTGACCAAGGTCTTTGATATTTTCAGTTATAGAGGACTTATGGAAAATTATGTGAAAATTTTATTTCCCAGAGAAGTCTTAAGCATTGTACATCAATTTCATGACAGCGTGCTTTCCCTGGTTCTGGATAATGAGTAATGCTCTCAAGTTTTCCCAGTTGCCAATGGAGTGAAAAAGGCTGTGTGATTGCTGTCATGCTTTTTAGCATGATGTTTTCTGCCATCTTTTCAATGCCTTCATTAAGGACAAACAAGGCATCATGGTCAGCTTCCACATTGATGATAAATTCTAAAACTAGAAAAAGCTACAAGCCAATATCAAAGTAGAAGGAATGCTGGTGCGTGATTTTCTGTTTGCAGATGATTATGCTCTCAATGCAGCCTCTGGAGCTGAGATGCAACAAAGTATGGGTCAATTCTTGCTGCCTGTGCTAATTTTGGTTTAATTAACACCAAAAAAACCCACAGATGCTCCATCAGCCACCACCACACCACCCAAAGTGGAACCATTGGTTACAGCAAATGGAGAAGTTTTCAATGCTGTGGATAAGTTCACTTAACATGGTAGTGTACTTTCCAGGGATGTACACATTAATAATGAGATTGACACACGCATTGCCAGAGCTAGCTCAGTGTTTGGGAGGTTCCAAAGGAAAGTATGTGAGAGAAGTTATTAGACTACCAAACTGAAGGGCTATAGAGCCATTGTGCTGACCTTATGGTTGTATACATGTGAAACCTGGACAGCACACCAGCACCACACCAGCAAACTGAATCACTTCTATCTGAATTGTCTTAAGAAGATTCTGAAGATCACCTGATAGGATAAGATACAAGACGCTGAAGTAATTGTTCAACTAAACTACCAAGCACTCAAACTCTACTACAGGGAGCATGACTCTGATGGGCTGGTCACATTGTTCAAATGCAAAATGTATGCTTGCCAGAAAGACTATTTATGGAAAATTCACACAGCGCATATGCTCAGAGAGTTGTCAGAAGACGTGATATGAGGACACTCTCTTAAGAGCTTTGGAATTGATTTTATGACATGAGAGACACTGGCACAGGACCACGCAGCATGGCATGCCCTCTGCAGAGAAGGTGCTGTGCTGTGTGAGCAAAGCAGAATTAAAGTAGCTCAAAAGAAATGTGAGATGTACAAATTTAGACAATCCACCCCAAATGTTCGCATGGACTATTATTGCCCAAATCTGTGTTAGAACAATATAAGCTAGTACTGCTCTGATCAATCACAGTCGGACAAACTGTAGCTTGACTCTCAAATAGTGATGTCATTTGGGTCCTCTTCAAAAATGGACAACATCCAACTTGAATCAATTCTTGTTGTACAATAATATGACTACAATCATATAACACATTTATCTTTCAGTTACTCCCCATTTTTGAGCAACTCCTTGGTTTCCAGTTCTTTGCCACTACAAAAAGAGCTACTTTAAATATCTTTTTAAATAATAGGTTCCTTTTCTCTTGCTTTGACATCTTTGAATTATAGGCCCAGTAGCTGGGCCATAATTTGTTTTTTTTTTTTAAATTATTTTACTTATTTCATTAAATATTTCCCAAATAAATGTAAAATGTTTAACATCCATTTAAAAAAAAAATGAGTTCCAGATGCTCTGATTTCTTCTTGCTCCTCCACTCTTTGAGAAAGCAAATAATTGGGTATTGATTACACATGTACGCTCATGCAAAACATATATCCTTATTAGCCTTGTTGCGAAAGAAAACAAAAGATAAAACAACAAATATAGGGAAAGTGAAAAAAAGTATCTTCACTCTGCGTTCAGAATACATCAGTTTTATCTCTGGAGGTTGCTAACATTTTTCATCATCCTTTGGAATTATCTTCAATCACTATCTTGCTCAGATAGCTGAGTGTTTCACAGATGATTAACTATCCTTTGAATATTGTTATTCCTGGGTACAATGTTCTCCTGGTTGTGCTCTTTTCACTTTGCATCAGTCTATATAAGTATTTCTAGGTTTTTCTGAGAGCATCTTGCTCATCATTTCTTGTAGTACAATAGTATTTCATCACTATCATAAACCACTACTTGTTCAGCCATTCAGCAATTGATGGGCATCCCCTCGATTTCCAATTTTTTGCTACTACAAAAAGAGCTGTTATAAATATTTTTGTGCAAATAAGTCCTTTCCCCTTTTCTTCAATCTCTTTGAGACAGAGATCTACTAGTCCCATTACAAGGTCAAAAGATATGTATAATGTTAAAGCTCTTTCAGTTTAGTTCCAAATTGTTCTTCAGAATGGTTTTGCTAGTTCACAACTCCAACAAAGCATTATTGTCTCAGATTTTTCATCTTCTCCAGAATATATCATTTTCTTTTTGTGTCATATTAGCCAACTTGATAGATGTGAGGTACTATCTCAAAGCTGTTTTAATTCTCATTTTTCTAATCAGTAGTAAGTTAAAATATTTTTGTGTGACTATTAATAGCTTTAATTTCAACTTTTAAAATCTGCCTGTTCATATTTTTTGTTCATTTATCAACTGAGGAATGATTCTTATTTTTTTATGAATTTAGCTCAGTTCCCTATTTATTTGAGAAATGATGCTTTCATCGGAGAAACTTGCTGCAAATTTTCCCCCAATTTCCTCTTTTCTTTCTAATTTTGGCTGCATTAGCTTTGCTTGTGAAAAAAAAAAAAGAAAAACCTTTCAAATTTCATGTAATAAAAATTTCTGTTTTGCTTCCCCTAACATTTTCTATTGTTGTTTGGTCATAAATTCCTCCCTTATCCATATATCTGACAGGTACAGTTTTCTGGGTTTTTTGCCCTAATTTACTTATGATATCTCCCTTTATTTCTGGATCATTTCTCCATTTTTACCTTATCTTGGTGTATGGTGTGAGATGTTAGTCTACACCTAGTTTTCTTCCAAATTGCTTCCTTTATGGTTTTCCCATCAATTTTTTTCAAATATTGAGTATTTTTCCCCAATGTTTATGTCTTTGGGTTTATCAAATACTATATAATTGTGGTTATTTATTACTGTGTATTATGTGCCTAATCTATTCCACTGATCCATTGCTCTATTTCTTAGTCAGTACCAGATTGCTTTCATGTCATCTCTTAGTTTGAAATCTGGATCCGCAAAGCCACCTTCCTTCATTTTTTTTTTCATTCATTCTCTTGAAATTCTTGACTTTTTGTCAGATAATTTTGTTACTATTTTTTCTAGCTCTATAAAATAAGTCTTTAGTAGTTTGATTGTTATGACCCTGAATAAGTAAATTAACAGATAGAATTGTCATTTTTATTATATTGGCTTGGTCTCTATATAAGCAATCTATATTTATTCAATTATTTGGATACATCTTTATTTGTGTGAAGTGCTTTATAATTTTCTTCATTATCCCTAGGTTTGTCTTGGCAGGTAGGGTTCCAAGTATTTTAAATTGCTTATAGTTATTTTAGATGGAATTTCTCTTTCTACCTCTTCCTACTGGATTTTGTTGGTAATACATGGTAGATGGGTTTATTTTATAACCTGGAACGTTGCTGAAGTTGGTAATTCTTTCAACTAGTTTTTAATTGATTCTCTAGAGTTTTCCAAGTACACCATTATATCATCTTCAAAGTGAGATAGTTTTGTTTCTTCATTACTTATTTTTAATACTTCAATTTTTTTCTTCTCTTATTGCTGTAGCTAACAATTGTAGTACAATTTTGAATGGTGTTTGTGATATATTGATGTAATCTAGTACTTTAAAATTTTTGCGTTAATATTCATTGAGGAAATTGGTCTATAGTTTTCTTTGTTATTGTTCTCCCTGATTTAGGTATCAAAACCATGTTTTTGTTATAAAATAATTGGTAGGACTAATTCTTATGTTTTATATAGTATTAGGATTCATTGTTCCTTAAATGTTTGGTAGAAATCACTTTAAAAGCCATTTGGTCCTACGTTGTTGTTTTTTCTTTTTTTTTCCTTAGGGAGCTCTTTAGTGGCTTGTTTAATTTATTTTTGTAA
Source organism: Notamacropus eugenii (assembly GCF_028372415.1). Taxonomy (NCBI): domain Eukaryota; kingdom Metazoa; phylum Chordata; class Mammalia; order Diprotodontia; family Macropodidae; genus Notamacropus; species Notamacropus eugenii. The sequence continues at coordinate 123,392,266 of NC_092873.1, forward strand.
GATTGGGTTATTTAAGTATTCTGTTTCCTCTTCTGCTTATCTGAGCAATTTATACTTTTGTAAATATTTATCCATTTCATTTAGACTTTCAGTTTTACTAGCATATGGCTGGGCAAAATAACTCCAAATAATTGCTTTAATTTTTTCTTTACTTGTGATGCATTCAACCTCTTCATTTTTGATACTACTAATTTGGCTTTCTTTAAAAAAAACATCAAATTCACCAATTAGTTTTATTTATTAGTATAATTTGTTATGTCTTACTTTCAATTTTATTCATCGCTGATTTCCATGACTACCATTTTGGCATTTAGTTGGGGATTTTTAATTTGTTCTTTTTTCAGTTTTTTTTTAGTTAATTTATTGATCTAATCTTCCTCTCTTTTGTTGATGTATGCATTTAGGTATATAAAATTTTCCCCACAGTATTATTTTGGATATATCCCACATATTTTGGAATATAGTATCATTATTGTCTGTATTATCTTTATCTTTATATACAAAATAAACTTATATACTCTAGATTACAAATAAAACCCAGCAGGAAGAATTAGAAAGAGAAATTCCATTTAAAATAACTGTAAACAATTTAAAATATGTGGAAACCTACCTGCCAAGATAAACCTAGGGATTATGAACAAAATTACAAAACACTCATAAATACAGATGGATTTAATAACTGAATAAATGTAAATTGCTTATGTATATGTCAAGTCAATATAGCAAAAATGATAATTCTGTGTAATCTTATTTACTTATTCAGGGTCACAACAATCAAACTACTAAAGACATTTTACAGAACTAGGAAAAATAGTAACAAAATTCATCTGACAAAAGGTCAATATTATTATATGTTATCTTTAATGAAATGATTGATTGTTTCTGGCATTTGTTCTTTAGCCCACTTATTCTTTAGGCTTAGATTATTTAGTTTTCAATTAGCTTTTAATTTATGCTTCCATGGGCTTTATTAAATACATATATTTTATTGCATTATGGTATTAAAAGGATGTATTTAATATTCCTGCTTTTCTACATTTGATTGGGAGATTTTAAAGTCCTTATACAAGATCAGTTTTTGTAAAAGTGCCATGTACAGCTGAGAAAAAGGAATACTATTTTCTATTCCCATTTTTTCTAGAGGTTTATTATATCTAATTTTTCTAAAATTATATTCATCTACTTGACTTGTTTCTTATTTTTTTTTGTTATAATTTTCTATCTTTGAGAGGGGAAAGCTGAGTTCTCCCACTAGTATAGTTTTATTGGCTGTTTTCTCCTATAATTCATTTAAGTTTGGATGCTAGACTATTTGGTACATAAATGTTTAGTATTGATATTGCTTCATTATCTATGATTCTGTTTAGCAAGAGGTGTTTTCCCAGTTTATCCACTTTAATTAGATCTGTTTTTGGTTTTGTTTCATCTGAGATCATGTTTCCTACTTTTTTTTAACTAGCTAAAGCATAATAGATTCTGCTCCAGCCCCTTATTTTTACTCTGTATGTGTCTCCGAATTTCAAGTACGTTTATTATAAACAACATATTGTTGAAATCTGTTTTCTAATTCATTCTGCTTTCCACTTCCATTTTATGGGCAAGTTCATCCCATTCACATTCACATTTAGATCAGTCTCTGGTGTTGCTTTTCATTCATACTATTCCTTGTACTTTGTTGAAACAGGTCGTGTTTCACTGTAGGCTTGAATGATCCTTAAAAAGTTTGACATTCTAATATAAGCAACCATTTCAGTAACTCGTAACAGTCACTGTAATATTTTCTTTAAGAGATACAATTTTTGAACATTTCCTTGGAATAGCATCTGTTCTTGAAAACCACAGAATTAGGGGGCGGAGCCAAGATGGCGGAGTAGAAAGACGCACATACACATAGCTCCAAACCCACAACCCATAGAACATCTGTAAAAAGGAACACATGGTGAATTCTGGAGCAGTAGAGGCCACAGAACAGTGGAGCAAAGGAGATTTCTGTTCCAGAGGGACCTGCAAACCTCTCGCAAAAGGTCCGCCATGCTGCGGACGCAGAGCGAAGCCCAGCCCTGCGGCGGCCACAGCACAGAGAGGAGCAGATCTGAGCAGGCTTCAGGGACGGGATCTCCAGTGGCTGCTCAGGTCCCTCCACCCACAGGTGACGGGGGTCGGTGAGAGGGTCTTTTTGGCGGGTTGAGAGGGGAGTGGGGTGCCCCCATAACTCAGGGCCCCTCGGGAGGCAGCAGCTGAGGCAGTGGCAGACCAGGACTCACCAAGCAGGCAGGAGCCTGGATCCATTGTTGAAGGCCTCTGCATAAACCCCCTGAGGGAACTGAGCCTGTGAGGAGGCCCTGCCCTGACCTGAGCACCTGAACTTAATCTCACACTGAATAGCAGCCCCACCCCCACAGAAGTCCTGAGGCTGGGAAGCAGCATTTGAATCTCAGACCCCAAGTGCTGGCTGGGAGGATCAGGAGGCGAGATGGGTGTGAGGAGAATATTCAGAGGTCAAGTCACGGGCTGGGAAAATGCCCAGAAAAGGGAAAAGAAATAAGACTATAGAAGGTTACTTTCTTGGTGAACAGGCATTTCCTCCCTTCCTTTCTGATGAGGAAGAACAATGCTTACCATCAGGCAAAGACACAGAAGTCAAGGCCTCTGTATCCCAGCCCACTCAATGGGCTCAGGCCATGGAAGAGTTCAAAAATAATTTTGAAAATCAAGTTAGAGAGGTGGAGGAAAAGCTGGGAAGAGAAATGAGAGATATGCAGTCAAAGCATGAACAGCAGGTCAGCACCCTGCTAAAGGAGACCCAAAAAAATGCTGAAGAAAATAACACCTTGAAAAATAGGCTAACTCAATTGGCAAAAGAGGTTCAAAAAGCCAATGAGGAGAAGAATGCTTTCAAAAGCAGAATTAGACAAATGGAAAAGGAGATTTAAAAGCTCACTGAAGAAAATAGTTCTTTCAAAATTAGTATGGAACAGATGGAGGCTAATGACTTTATGAGAAACCAAGAAATCACAAAACAAAACCAAAAGAATGAAAAAATGGAAGATAATGTGAAATATCTCATTGGAAAAACAACTGACCTGAAAAATAGATCCAGGAGAGACAATTTAAAAATTATGGGCCTACCTGAAAGCCATGATCAAAAAAAGAGCCTAGACATCATCTTTCATGAAATTAGCAAGGAAAACTGCCCTGAGATTCTAGAACCAGAGGGCAAAATAAATATTCAAGGAATCCACAGAACACTACCTGAAAGAAATCCAAAAAGAGAAACTCCTAGGAACATTGTGGCCAAATTCCAGAGTTCCCAGGTCAAGGAGAAAATATTGCAAGCAGCTAGAAAGAAGCAATTCAAGTATTGTGGAAATACAATCAGGATAACACAAGATCTAGCAGCTTCTACATTAAGGGATCAAAGGGCGTGGAATATGATATTCCAGAAGTCAAAGGAACTAGGACTAAAACCAAGAATCACCTACCCAGCAAAACTGAGTATAGTACTTCAGGGGAAAAATTGGTCTTTCAATGAAATTGAGGACTTTCAAGCATTCTTGATGAAAAGACCAGAGCTGAAAAGAAAATTTGACTTTCAAACACAAGAATGAAGAGAAGCATAAAAAGGTGAACAGCAAAGAGAAGTCATAAGGGACTTACTAAAGTTGAACTGTTTACATTCCTACATGGAAAGACAATATTTGTAACTCTTGAAACTTTTCAGTATCTGGGTAGTTGGTGGGATTACACACACACACATGCACACATGCACACACACATAGAGACAGAGTGCACAGAGTGAATTGAAGAGGATGGGATCATATCTTAAAAAAATGAAATCAAGCAGTGAGAGAAATATATTGGGAGGAGAAAGGGAGAAATGGAATGGGGCAAATTATCTCTCATAAAAGAGGCAAGCAAAAGACTTATTAGTGGAGGGATAAAGAGGGGAGGTGAGAGAAAAACATGAAGTTTACTCTCATCACATTCCACTAAAGGAAGGAATAAAATGCACACTCATTTTGGTATGAAAACCTATTTTGCAATACAGGAAAGTGAGGGATAAGCGGATAAGCAGGGTGGGGGGGATGATGGAAGGGAGGGCATGGGGAGGAGGGAGCAATTTGAGGTCGACACTCATGGGGAGGGACAGGATCAAAAAAGCATAGAAGTAATGGGGGACAGGATAGGATGGAGGAAAGTATAGTTAGTTTTATACAACATGACTATTATGGAAGTCATTTGCAAAACTACACACATATGGCCTATATTGAATTGCTTGCCTTCCAAAGGGAAGGGGTGGGGAGGGAGGGAGGAAGAGAAGTTGGAACTCAAAGTGTTAGAAACAACTGTCAAGTAATGTTCTTGCCACTAGGAAATAAGAAATACAGGTAAAGGGGTACAGAAAGCTATCTGGCCCTACAGGACAAAAGAGAAGACGGAGACAAGGGCAGAGAGGGATGATGGAAGAGAGAGCAGATTGGTCATAGAGGCAATTAGAATGCTTGGTGTTTGGGGGGGAGGGGATAAAAGGGGAGAAAATTTGGAACCCAAAATTTTGTTAAAATGAATGTCAAATAAATAAATTAATTAATTAAAAAAAAAGAAAACAACAGAATTAAAAAAATGCAACAAAAGAGAGTAATAAAATATCTAGCTATAGTACAAAATCCATGACTCAATTAGTAAAAAACTAACTAAAGTTGGTGAAATCAGCTGAATCTGTTTTCATCTTGTTAAAGTTAGATACTCTATAAGCCTAATATCAGTAGAAATATATACACACATATTCTTTGCTATCAAAAAATGAAACCTTGTTATTGCTTATTAAAAGTAACATACACAATTAGCTTTGGGGTTACAAATGTAAAATGAAATAATGTCTATTCTCGATCGTCTATCAGGGGGAACAATATGTACACATATGAAGATAAAAATTTTATTACAAGTAGATAATTTAGAAATTTTATATATGAATTTATGAATGAATATATTTTATACAATCTTAAACAAATTTTATATATTTATAAATTTATATACTTTTAGAAAGATAATTTGCTGAGTGATAACACTAGCAGTTGGGATGACTAGGAATGGTCTCATCTAAGGAGTGCCATTTGAAAAAGCTTTGATGACAGGTAGGATTGTAAGAAGCAATACATACCAGGCATGGAAAACAGTCATTGCAAAAGACCAGAAATTGCATGTTATACATAAAGATCAGTAAGTAGGAAAAAGGTAGAATAAAATATAACAAAAAAGATTTTGAGAGAGATTCCTCCCATATCACCCAAAAAAGTCAACAGAAGGAAGGCATTAAGGAATTTTAAACAAGTAAGGTGTCTTTGAAAGTTACCTGTTGACTTTTTATATACTTTTATGAAACAAGCTCTACAAAATATGTGTGAGTTCATATACATTTTTTTCTTTTCCTAAAATGTCTACCAAAATGCTCATTTTATTTGGAGTTAATTAAATTCAGAATAAAAATGAATCATCAAATGGTTTAGTGAATTTGGACCAAAGAGAGGAAGAAATGAAGTAATGTTTATTAACTCTGAAAATGTAAACTGGAGCCATATTTTGAAATACTGAAAGAAGGAATTTGTATTTGATTCTAAAATGAATAGGAATCCACTAGAGCTTTTTGTGGAGATGAAAATGGCCAACCACTCTAGTATCTTTGCCAAGAAAACTCCACAGACAGTATTAGCACACTGTGGTCCATGGGGTCCTGAAGAGTTGCACATGACTGAACAACAAGAGTTTTTTGAGGTGGGAAGTGATGTCTTCAGACATAAGCTTTAGGATTATCACTTTGCCAGATATGTGGAAGATGTGTAAGACAGAGAGGGAAGAGATTGGAGACACAATGACCAAATAGAACACTTTTAATTATTCATTTTCTCAACAACTGCCTTTTGTTCTTAACCACAGACCACAATCGGGGGCATATAACCCTCATCATTGGTATGTACCTCAATGCTTCATGTGACCCAATATATAAGACCACACAATCCATCCATGCCTAACTTTATTCACCTACTGTCTTTTTACCTTCTCCTGCATGGATATGATTTGCAGGATTTTCCTCTGATGTCCAGGTTGGAAAACATAAACAAATGAATACTTCCATTGATACACAATAGGGCATGTTAATCTATGTCCATAAAAGTTCCACTCATCATGCCTGTAACTCTAGAAATAAAAAACCTGAATTATAAATATTATAATTATAAAAAATTATAAATATTATAATTATAAATAAACACTAAAATACTACCATTAGAAGGTAAGCTCATTGGGGGCAGATATATTTTTGCTTTTCTTTTGTATCCTTGTCAAGTCAAATCAATGAATATTTCTTAAGTGCCTACAGTATGCTAGGCACTGTATTACGCATTAAAGATATAAAGAAAAGTCTGCTCCCCCAATAAAAAAGAAGAGCATTCTTTGCTCGCAAGAACTCACAGTCCAAGGGAAGGGAGTGGGGCAAGAAAATAGAAAAACAGCTGTCTAGAAACAAAGCATATACAGGAGAAATTGGAGAAAAATCAAAGAGGGAAGGCACTAAAGAGAACTGGGAAAGACTTGTTGTAGACAGTGGGGTTTTAGGTGAGATTTCAAGGAATTCAGGGAAACCAGGAGATAGAAAAGAGGAGGGAGAAAGTTCAGAGCATAGACAAGGTTCCTAATGCTTAGCAGAGTATTGGATATATGGTTGTCAGGCCTTGAGGCCGAAAGGCTACCCGAGTCTTTCCTTACCTGTCGCAGGTCTTTGGCTGGCCAAACTGGATAAACGTGTGAGAGAAGAGACTTTCCAGAGTCGAACAAGGGTTAGGTATTCAGGGTCTTGGTTACATGTGCAGGGTAAATTCTTCCTCAGGAGAGAGGAATCCTCCTCCTCTCAAGGAGGCAAAGATCTTACAGCAAGAGAATGGGAGCATGGGAGAGGGGAGGGACCCTCTGCCCTCTAAGGGCTCCTCAGCACTAAGAGCGTCTTCAGGCTTTCCTGACCCTATTTAAGCTCTCCCACCGCATAGTTTGCACGTGAATACTGGGCGTGCTCTCAGCCTTTAGCTAGTGAACAACAGGTGAGCTCAGACCCCAGGCCAATCTCAAGGGTGGGATGCTCTCCCCAGCACGTATCCCACGGAGAAGAGGCGGAGATGCACGAGATAGCCCGTGTCTCACTCCTCAATTCCCAGCTGTTCCCTGGGGGGCCTCATGAGAACTCTAAGGTTTAGAAGTCCTCACTTTTACCTGCCCGAGACTGTCCACATGGAACTGAGCTTGCACCCCCAACATATGGTAAATAATTAATAAGTGTTTTTTTTTTTTTGTTTTAGAAGAGATGACAATTGCTCAAACTAAAATACTACATATATATATATATATATATATATATATATATATATATATATATAAAGAGAAAACGGGAGAGAAGAAAGAGTATGAAGGTAGAATTCACAAGACTGACAATTAATTGCATATGAGGGATGAATGACCGAAAGGGAAGTTTTGAGGATAGCTCTGAGAACTTGATTCTAGGTGACAGGAAGAATGATGGTCCCATCATTAAAGAAAAAAAGGAGCTCCAAAGAGGTTTGGGGGAAAATGAAATGAATTATATTTTAAGTATTAATATTAGTTTAATTATCTTATTCATTATTCTTATTTAGTTATTCAAAATTAATTATCAATTTTATATTAATTAGTCTTGAGATATCTACAAATCATACATTTCAAGATGTCCAATAGGTAGTAAGTGAAAGTGGAGCTTAGAGAAGTCACATAAAAATGAGGAGACACATATAAATCTAGTCTTCATCTATGTAGAGAACATGATGAAATCATGTGGATTGAGAGTATGTAGACAGAGAGGAGAAAAGAACCCAAGATAAGTCTTGAAGAACTTCCACAGTTAAGAAGTATGACATGAATCAGGCATCCTAAGATCATTGTGGAGTAGCATGATGAAGACAGCCAGTAGATGTGAAATGGAACATATTTTCTGCCATGTCTATTGTAATGTGTTCTTGTCATTCACATGAGAATTGAACCACAACATTTGACATAAAGCTTCTCACAGTTCAGTAGAGATATAACAATGATAAACTTAAGAATATGAAGTCACACTTTTGAGTTTAGCATGAATTATTAACAATTTCTTCATTGCTTTCTTAAGTCTAGAAATCAATAAAGCAATAAAAGTCATGATTTGCAGTGTTAGCCTATTGCAGAAGTACAAATGCTCATTTCACAAATGAAAATTTAAGAATTATCTCTTAAGAGCTATTTTGTTCTGGATCCAGCATACCCCCAGGTTACACCTCGGGCATGTGTCCTAGCTCCTTTTGTTTTATGCCTTAATACCTTCTTACTTGGTGATAGTGAACAATGCCTCAGTCTCTGTACATGAATGTAATATAGGGTTTTGCATGGTCTCCTCTTGTCCCTTTGTACTTTTTCCACAGACTTTTGGATCATGTGAGCAACAAGAGGGAGGATTAGACATTTTTTCTGACCCCTATGACCTTTTAAACCTCTTTAAAACAAATTATTTGCAAAAGAAAAATAACTTCAGCAGTATCCATGATCTAGGACACTCAGAATCCGATTTTTTAAAAATGAACTGAAAGTCACTGACTCTGATACTCAGCACCCTTCCCTGACCTCCCACACTACTGATAAAAAGTTGTATTAACTGATACAAGGACCCAAGGCAGGCTTACCACAAAACCCACCTCTACAATTCCTATCCCTCTTTACAGTGTGATGGAGACTCGAGTTTGTGACTGCTAAAGTTTGTTCAGACCTACATTTTAGATAAACCACTTTGGTGTTTAAATGAAGGATGAATTAAAAAGAGGATAGATTTATGGCAGGCAGATCCACTACCAGATTGTTTCAATAATCCATGTGTGACGTGATGAGAGTATTGATAAGAGTGATGGCAGTGTTAGAGGAGAAAAGTGGTCATGTATGAGAGGTGGTGGAGGTGAAATCAGTAGGCTTTGGCAACAGATTGGATATGGAGGGTTGAGTGATGGTGAGGAGCTCAGAAAGACACCTAAATTGAGAGACTTAGGAAACTTAGGAACTAAGAGAATGTTGTTGTCCTCCATAGTAACAGAGATCATTGAGTTCTCTGTTGGATAGGTACAGTTTAAGATCTCTACCTAACTTTCAGTTTAAGATATTTGAAAGGCAGTTGGAGATATGTTTGGACATCAGCAGAGAAATTACTATGGGTAGGTAGAGTTGAGAATCATCAACACAGAAATTATAATTAAGTTCATGGGAACTGATGAGATCACTATGTAGAATAGTAGTGAGAGAAAAAGAGTAGAGGGTTCAAGATAGAACCTTGTGGGACACTAGCAAAGGGCATCTGGCTAAGAGTGCAGCAAAGGAGAGCACAAAGGAATGGTTAGATAGGTAGGAGGAGCACCAGAAGAGAGTAATATCCCAGAAACCTACAGAGAATATCAAGGAGTACAGATTAATCAACAGTGTCAAAGGCTGCAGAGAGGTCAAGGAGAATGAGGATTGAGGTAAGGCAATTGACTTTCACAATTGAGAGATGATTGGTAACTTTGGGGATCTATCTAGTGAAATGGTGAAGTCAGAAACTGGATTACAAGGGGTTAAGAAGAAAGTAAAAAGAGAAAAAAATGGAGGTACCTACTGTAGGTGACATTTCCAAAAACTTCAGCCACAAAAAGCAGAAGGGATTTGATATAGGAGTATAATTAGTGGGGATGGAGGGATTAACTAAGGTTTTTTTCAGGACAGAAAAAACATGGGTCTGGTGTAAGTAGTTGGGAATGAGCCAGGACACAGACAGAGATTAAAGATGTGATACAACGGGACTGACAGCAGCAGTAATCTGTTGGAGGAGAAAGGATGGAATGGGATCCCTTGAGCAGATAGAGGACATTAGCCTTGGTAAGGAGAAATTCCACCTCAACATGAGAGAAAGGAGTAAAGGAAGAAATAGTGACGGAAGGCATACAAGGAGATGAGGAAGAGAAAAGAAAAGGGAGTTTGCAGCAATTGGTCCCATTTTTTTTCTGTAAAATGTGAGTCAAGATTCTATGCTGAGAGGGTGGGGTCAAAAGGAGCCATGGGAGGTTTGAGGGGTAGAAAAAGATTTGGATGTATCATAGCCATCCTAAATCAAATGTTTAAGACAGAATTCATCAACTTTCCCTTCCAACTTCCCTTTCTTCTTAACCTCAATTTCTGTTAAAATCCCTGCTCATATGACAGTTTTTGATTCTAGGCAGCCATTGATGGACTGCAGTCGCCATCTCTGGAGTAAATATTCACTTCAATGAGATCATAAGCCCATTTGGAATACTGGAGAAAAACTATAGAAAACATAATCCTTCATAAATGGAGATCCAGCTCAAACCAAATTTGAACAAGTGTGTATGTTGGTTTTTAATTGCCTCAAAAGCTGACAAACCTCACAGTGAGTTATTATTGAGATTGATATAAGTTGAAAATAATTTTATACTTTACCCTCAAAAAATTTTTACCTCAAATGGGTAACATTAACACGGCCAGTTGCATAACTGAACACTAGATAATTAGGAAACAGAACAGATATAATTTAAAAAATGTGGGTTTTTTCCTAAAGGAAAAGATAAATCCATTGCATTTCTGATTTCAGGTTAGGATACTTAGAAGGTATATGTGTTGAATGTTCAACACATATAAATGTGTTGAATCAATTCCATTATTAACAGTTTTGAATAGAATTTCTGAGCTGGAAATAACTTTAGAGATGCATTAGTCCAAACTTCCAAACTTATTTTACAAGTGAGTAAACAGAAGCCTGAGTTTAAGCATTGAGCCAAAGATCCCATTTCTAGTAAGTAAGAGCCAAGATTGTAAACCAAAGCTTCTGAGACTCTGGTCTTTCCCATATCTCTTGCAGAAGGAGGAAGAAGAAAAAAGAGAGACCAACACTGGCTGTACTTTAAAATAAATCGACAGCTGTGAGAATTAAAAAAACAATAGTGTAAAAAAATGATGTTCAATAATTCTAAGGTCAACCTGTAATATCAACCTGAGATTGTGTCAGCCTCAGGTATCTTCAGAAAACTAAGCAATTTTATTAAATACAAGTTTGACAATTCATCTCTTAATGTAGGACAATTACTGTATTGCTTTTCTGTTGGCCTAAACTAAAGGTATCAGAAATTTTGATCCTTCAAATGAATAAAATGAAACTGTCTAGCAATCAATTTTTTTTTTTCTGAACAGTAAATTTCTAAGGCCTCGATTCAATTCAACAAACATATATTGAACCCATACTTTGTACAAGTCATTGTGCTGGATGCTGGGAATGCAAAAACTTCAGTAAAAAAAAATAGATCATGCCCTCAAAGAGCTTACATTTTATGGAGAAAATATCATATTAACAAAATGAGAGAGACAGAGACAGAGAGACAGAGAGAAACAGAGACAGATGGACAGGGAGAGATAAAGAGATAGAGACAGAGAGAAAAAGAGGAAGGGAGATGAGAGAGAGGGGGGGGGGAGGGAGGGAGAAAGGGAGAGAGAGAGAGAGAGAGAGAGAGAGAGAGAGAGAGAGAGAGAGAGAGAGAGAGAGAGAGAGAGAGAGAGAGAAAGAGAGAGAGAACTGAGCAACATGAAGGGCTTTCGCTAGAAAATGGCACTTGTAATGTAGGAAATGGAGGGTAGAGGTAGGATTATTTATGTTAAACCCATGTCCCTACGTAATGGACATATATTGCACCATCTAACTGCCCTTAGCCTGGTGACTTTAGGCAAATCACTTAACATCTCTGGGCCTTGATTTCCTTATCTGTAAAATAATGAGATCGGCTATATGGCCTTCAAGGGCAGTTAGGGGCATAGTGGATAGAATGCTGGACTCGGTGTAAGGAAGACTCATTTCCATGAGTTCAAATCCAGTGTCAGACACTTACTAGTGTCTCTGGGCAAATCCCTTAATTCCGCTTACCTCGGTTTCCTCACCTGTTAAATAAGCTGGATAAGGAAATGGTTAACCATTTTAGTATTACTGCCAAGAAAATCCCAAATAAAGTCAAGACTGAAAAATTACAGAGCACATACATATGGTCTCCAAGGGCTCTTTTGCTTGTAATCTAGAATCTTATAATTTTTTACTAGGTAGAAAAATCTTAATCACTAGCCACTAAACTACGAAGTCAGTTAAAATGTTCAATTTGTTGTTTTAAAACAAAATAAGCAGTTGATTTCTTAGGATTTTCTATTCAATGATTACTTGATTGTCATAGCCATATCATAACAATTTAAGCTTGGTTGAATCAATCTGGTTATTATTCCTAATATGTAAATCAACAGCAATACCTTTACATAAGGGATTCTCCAGATGACTGCATTTTCCTCCCAGATAAAGAAAGAGGATATTTCTGATCTGATCTACAGAAAACAAAAGGGAGCAGAAAACTGGAAATTACCCAGTTCAAGCAGACAGTATCAATAGCCAGCCCAGATGAGATAGACCTCAAGCCATTTAGTTTTATTCCATTTTTTGTCCATCTATATGGTATAGATGTATTTTGGTTACATCAAGTCATTCCACCCCTCACCGCCACCTCTTCTCCATGATTATAATGAATGTTTAAGATAGGAAAAAAAAAAGAACCCAGAAAAATTGATGGCAAAAATACACATAATATCCATACTATTGTCATATCAACTCCAATTTTAATAAAAAGTGAAGTTCTTAACCTTACGTTCATTATTAACATAACTCCCCCTGAATTTCAGAAGCTGGGGATCTATTTATAATGATCAGAGGCTCACTGAGCCAAATCCTTAGGCATTTATATTGAAGCCAGGGAACTCTAGCATCTAAATTACAGCGTATTGAATGCCAGGACCTGTTTCCCTTCTATATCCAAAAGGATGGTATAAAAAAATGGAAATAGCAATATTTTAATGACTAACCTTGAAACTTTCAAGTGTGGGAAACAACAGAGAGAACTTGCTCTCTATTGCCTCCACATTTCTTCAATTTCTTCATTCTATGCTGGAGAAAATCATGATGAAAGCATATGTAATTTAAAATATCTTGTAGTAAAAAAAATGAGTTATTTCAAAGAATGTTAAGAGGACAAAAGACATTGCCTTAAAGAAAGACTCCTCTTTTTTTTAACATAATACAGAAAAAGTTCATTGGTTTAAATGGAATAAAAAAGGAGAGTTTATTATATAAAAAGATCTAAGGATGAAACTGACATAGAATAAAGGATTGCAATTTTACCTGCTATCTGTATATCTAAGGTGATGAAGGAAAGGAAAGTGCATGGGGTATTTAAACATTACGTCTGGGAAACTGTGCTTTGTTATGGAGTAAAATTAGCTTGCTGAGAACTTTGATTTCCCCAGCACTTTAATGAGAGCATTGGTTTACATATCTTCTTAGTACTGAATCCATTTACAAATTATAACAAGCAGTGATTGAACTTGAACTAATTTTTCCTCTGTTTTCTATTTCAGCTCTTGAGTTAATATCAAAGCCTCATAGCTGTCCATATATTGTGATCCACATTAAAGAGTTAAGAACATTTCTATTATAAAAACCTGTTCTATTTCATAAAATCCCTCCAAACTGCCCACTGGCTGAATAGTTGTGAAGAGGCTTTTAGCTGTGGTGTATATACAAGACTGTGTTTTGGGAGCACATTTTGAATCAGAAAGTGCCAAAGCCAAAAGGGCCTGATCTCCCTGGATGTCTCTTCAAATTTAAATTATACAACAGAAAACTCACTGTCTTTCAAAGTCTATTTCTCTTTTTTGAATTTCCCCCTCCTCCTTCTCTCCCTTTGCAATCTTGGGTAAATCACTTGTCTTCCCTGGGCTTCAGTTTTCCCATCTCTAAAAGGATAGGGTTGTTTAAGATGTTTAGAAAAAAGGTCACTTTCATCTCTTGACCTTTGATCTTGTTAGTGTTGATCCAATAGTTTCTATTAATGACATCAAAATTCTCTGAGTCACCTTTAAAAAGTCATCTTTGACTTCCTTTCATTCATTTTCCCCCTGCATATTCATCTAGTTGTCAGTTCTATCCCCACATAACCATGCTTAACCATCTCTCTTCATACTCCTACTGTCATTACATACTATATTTTCTCATCCTTTGTTGCCTTGACCATTGCAATAACATTCTAAATGACTGCTCACTTTTTGGTCTCACACATTGAACCTGTATTTCAAGTCATTGCCTGATAAATCTTAGAATAATGATCAAATAATGCCATTAAATTGTTTAAAAATCTGCAAAGATTCCTTGTCTACAAAGTAAATTCTGAAGTCCTTAGCTAATCAGCTCTCCAGAATTTGGATCAAAACTATCTTGGCAGCCTTAACTCATGATGCATCCTTTTCTCTACTATACATTCCTATAACTGGAATATTACTAGTTTTGTGGCTAGGTGATACAGAGAATAAAGTGCAGTATGGGGAGTCAGGAAGAGCTGAGTTCTATTCTGCCCTTAGACATCTTCCAGCTGTGTGATCCTGGGAAAGTCACTTAAGGGTTCTTTCCCTCAGTTTGCTCATCTGTAAAGTGAGAATAAGAGTAACCACGTCAGAGCTGTTGTGAGGACAGGATTAGATAATATTTGTAAAGTGTTTTGAAAACCTTAAAGCATTATATAAATTTAGATGTTATCAATATTATTATTATATTCCTACTTTTTACATTTTTATGCTGCTAACCATTTCCTTCATTGCCTGTCAATAAAGCAATTGAGTTAGGCAAATAAGTCTAAAATATTGCTAAACCATTTTATTTTGTTAAAAACAAAGCAAAATAGATAGTGAATAAAGATGTGCTCTAGTTTAAGAAATTCCCCTATATACAATTTAAATTCAAGGAGATAAAGTGTGCCTAACTTGCACTTTCTTAATTTTACAAATGAATCTGGAGAGGAGTATCTTTAAATAAATATGCAGATATTAGTGACAAAAGCTTGATATTTTACATATTAAATGTATTGATGAGCTCATGGTACTAAACCATAACCTTTGAGTCAGCTGTTCTACCATTGCCCATTTACTGTAAAGAAGTCATTGGGAAGCAAGTCCCATATATATGGAATGAGGGGAGCAGGTTTTGGATGCCAGCTTGGTCTATATGATCCTGTGTTATTTTGGGTAAGTCAATGAACCTTCTTGGACCTCAGTTTCCTTATCTGTAAATTGAGCGAGTTGGACTAGTTGATTTTTGATTTCCCTTCCAAGCCTGATCTATGATCCTATAATTTTACTATTTTCTGTATTCTTTGGCTTCTTTGATCCTAGTGGCTATAGCTTCTCCTATTTGTTTACTCCTCCTCCTTTTCCTCCAATAGCTCATTATCAATATCATACAGTCTAACTGTCTTCCTTGTGGTTTTGGTCTAGTCTTTGTTCCCTCTGTACTCCCTCTGTACTCCCATAGGATCAACTATTATGGCTCTATAGATTTCACAGTTCTATCTGTAATCTGACCCCATTTTCTCCCTTGAGCTTCAGTTCCCTATCATCAGTTGACATTCCAAAGACATCTTAAACTCAATGTATCCAAAATGGGATTATCATTCCCCGTAAACTTTGCCTTTTATAAATTTTTATATTTATATTGAACCCATCATCATCCATCTACTCCCCAAGACTTGTAACTTCAGCATTATCCTTCCAACAAGTTGCCAATTCTTGTTTCTAATTCCCCAATCTCTCACATCCAAATCCTTCTCTCTTCACGTAGCTTCCACCTTAGTTCAGGCCTTTATCATCTTTCACCAAGATGTACTGTGATAGCTTTTTGTTTGTTCTTCATGCCTCATCTCTCCCCACTCTATTCCATCCTACATGCTACTATCAAAGCATAGATTTAACTAGTTACTCTCCTCAATCAACTCAGTAGCTTGCTAGTACCTCTAAGATAAAATAAAAATGATAAAATAAAAACAAAATACAAATGCTTTTAAAGCACTCAACAACTTGGTCTAAATCTTTTCAGTCTCCTTAGATATTTCTTTGGCTCTTTCACTCTGCAGTCCAGACAAATGGGCCTTTCGCTTTTCCTTAAATATACGCCACATGCCTGGAAAACGCTCCTTCCTCAATTCCTGCCTCATAGAGTACCTTTGACTTGCTCAACCACTACCTTATACACGAAGCTCTTCCCACTCTATCTTATGTTCAACTACTTTGTATATACTTATATTTATTTGCTTTACATGTATTTGTAATCTCTTCATTAGAATGTAAGTGCCTTATGAATGAATATTATTTCATTCTTGGTACTTATATCCCCAGTATCTAGCATAGATAACTACATAGTAGGCATTTACTGAATGCTTACTGACTGACTGGCTGATCATTCTGTTGCGGTTGGTTGTTAATGTTCTCTACAGTATTTGCCTGTGTCAGTACCCAGTTATCACAGTGTCCTTGCGGTTAACTGCCCATGCCCATGTCTCTGTTGTCTATGCCTTTACCTATGGTGCTGATATCAGAGGGAAAGAGAAGCTAAGATTATGGAGAGAAAAAGAAAGGTAGAATCTCAGAATTTGATCTACCATGCTCTCTGGATGAAGCATTTTCATGGGCGCTAAGAGAATTCAAAGGCAGAAAAAAACTATTAAACATCTTCTGAAATTTTGTTTGTGTGTTTGTACATGTTTGTATATACACACATAAGAGACTATTCACAGCAGTACTCTGTAACAGCAAATTGCTTGTTGATTGATTTGGGAATGGTTGAATAAAATGTTGTATATGAATGTAATGGGATATTCTTGAGTCATAAGAAATGATAAATATGAGGAATTCAAAGAAATATGGAAATGCTTTTATGATATGATACAGCACAATGCATAAAACTAAAAAGAAAATAGGCATAATAACATTAGAAATGTAAAATTTAAAAGCATAAAACATTCTGACAAATTTGCAGATCAATGGCAATGACCAGTCTTGGTGCCAGAAAAACAGAAGAGAATCATGCTACCCATCTCTTAATAGAGAAGTACTAAAGTTTGCATATACTGTCAGACACAATCACTTTGTTAACTGGTTATTGATCAATTTTTGTTGTTGCCATTATAAAGGAAGATTCGTGTAATAGGAGGCAGAGTAGGAGGCTGTAGATTGGTATATGATTCACGTATTTTAAGAAAGCATAGCTACATATTTTTAATTTAAAAAAAAGTATGGTACACTTGTATCTCACTGAAAAAAATACACAAAAACAGTCTATTTTAAAAATTACTTTATTATAAATGTAGTAATTATCAATAAAACAATCATATAAATATAAAAGGGGCAAAGCTCTTTTCAGCAAAGCAGAAATAAAGATCGAAACACTATAACTAGATAGCTTGTTTTTGCAGCAAATAATTCAGAAAAAACTTATAGCCTTAATTAATAATGAAATTATAGATAGTTACAGCACTTATTATATACTTCTCATTGATATAATAGTTAAAGGAAAAATGCTTGTATCTTTTTCCAGAATAGCCTAAATTCTGTCCTTTTATTTTTTCTATCTTTCATCCTTTTCCTTTTTTAAAATATCTGTATTGAATGAACACATAGTTCTTGGTCTGATAATTTCATGCTGTATGAACTCAGAAGCCTTTTCAATACTTAATTTTTTCTAACCTAATTTCTTTGGGGTTTTTTCCTTGTTCAAAATACAGTTATCTCTGTGAAATGAAACCTATGGATTTTTTACTTCCATTAATTTATTACAATTGATTTATGGATAAATGTCTCCACTTACAATAGTTGAAATACTTTTTTTTCTGTTCTCACTGATTAAAAGAAACCTAACTAATTAAATAACTGAGTCAGTCTGATTTTATTATGGTGTATGATATATCAGATACAGTCCTCAAAACAAGTACAATATAACTATTCAATCTTCCCAGTATTTTTTTATTCTACCCCCTATCATTTTTGACTGTGGCTTTGTCAAACACTCGTCTTTGGCACCCATTGAATTCTACTTATAGAATTACAATTCTATTTCTCTCTATAATATATATATATACACACATACTATATGTATATGTGCATGTGTGTGTGTGATTTGTTGTTATTTTTGTCTGGTATTTTTTGGACTAGACCTGTGATTTCATTGGTAAAGAAAACTTTGGTCATTAAATTCAGCTTTCAAGAGTTATATGGGGCACTGAGATTTTAAAAGTTTTTCTGGTGCCACACAGCCAGTATATATCACAGGCAGGATCTGAACCCAGGTTTTTGTTACTTTGAGTTCAGCTATGTACTATGTGATTCCCTGTAACAGACAGTTTTTTAAAAATAGATTTTATTGATATCTTCTGGTTTTTGCATGGTCTAATTTCCCCTGTATATCTCCTCTTCTGTATTCCTCAGATGCTATCCCATGTATGAAATATTTTTTAAATTAAAAAAAAAAGGCTGAAAAAGTGCAATGTTTAACACCTATTTTTTCTCATTTCTTTTCTTGGATATCACATTTATTCTTCCTAGTTTTTGTAACCTTTATTTTATGGCTTTATTTTCTCTTTAGATTTTTGTAGTTATTTTTTGCATTTTTTATTGTCTCTGCTTACAGAAGTTTGCTTCAGTTCATGTAAAGGTTTCTAAGCTTTTTTGTACTCGTTATTTCCTCCAGCACAGCAATATTCCAATGTATTTATTTACTATTATTTGGTTAGCCATTATGCTCATCCTGGGCATCTTCTATGTATTTAATTCTTTACTACCATGAAAGTGCTGCTATGAATATTTTGGTATAAGTTTAAAGTGGCTTTCATTTTTTTCAATAACTTTCTTGAGATAGAATTTTAATAATCACAGTTTTATAATATATTTGATATCTGGTAGTACCATTCCCCCATGGTCAGATATCTTTTCCCCATAACTCTTCCTGATATTTGCCTGTAAATTTTGTTGTTACTTTATTAAATCAACTTTTCAGTATTTTGATTTATGACACATGACATTTATATTAATTGGGAAAATATTACTGCATTCATCGCCATTAGTTAACCCTGACATAAAGATATTTCTCCATCTAAGTTCTTCTTTGATTTCCAACAAATCTATTCTGAAGTTGTCTTTGATTGAGTTCCTTGTATACCTTGTGTAAATGGGATTTGCAAATGCCCAAAATATCTAACATAGAGGAACCTGTGTGGAGAAGGCTAAGGAACAGCTTCTTAGAGTAGCCTTCCTATATACATATTTTTTACTATGTGGATGGGAATAAACTCAAGTGTCTGAGTAAACAGAACAGGCTGTCTTTAAAATAACCAAATTGTGACCTTTTCGTTCTCTTTCCAGATGTGTTAAGAAAGATTCATCCTGCTATTCACTCCCAGCAGGAACACCCTGTATGTAAGTGGGTGATGGCAAGTAACTGAGCTAAGTGGAAAACTTAATACCCTTCCTCCCCCACCTCCATCCCCAGAGACTGAGGTGGTAAAGGGGGGAAATATGGCCCCAGGTGTTTGGGAATATTTATTTAAATATTAATATATAAAAGCTAATGTAAATCTTAAAATCGTTTAACAGAATTGAGGGTATCAGTGAACACTAAAATTGAAGGAACAGTAAGTGGAGACTAGACTCCATGGTAGAGAGACTGGACACTTCAAAATCTTCTTAGGGCTACTATAGAGCCCTGGAGGAGGGCTGAAATGTAACATACTTAGCCTTTAGAAAGGCCTAGGTAATGCAGTGGACAGAGTGCCAGGTCCTGAGTTGGGAAGACACATCTTTGTGAGTTCAAATCTGGCCTCAGACTCTTTCTAGCTGTGTGATCCTGGGTGGGTCAATTAACCCTTTTTTCTTTGTTCCCTCATCTGTAAAATGAGCTGGAGTAGGACATAGCAAATCACTCCAGTATCTTTGCCAGGAAAACCCCAAAAGGGGTCATGAAGAGCCAACTCAGCTGAAAAACATACCTGATAAATTAATGTCCCAAATCTTGCTTTATTATGATGCGTTTCTGTATGTTTCTCTTAAGTATTAGTGATTTTACTGTGATACAGGGAGGAAATATATAAATAATTTCATTTATATAAAGAAATACCCAGGTGGGGAAATTCTTTCCGCCAAGGCAGGTTGGTACCTTCTTTTCATTTTATAGTCCTAGAGAGTTTCTTGGAGAATTGAGAGTTTAACTCACTTGTCCAGGGTTACATAGCGTATGTCAGAGGCAAGATTTGGAAACAAATGTCCCTGACTTTGAAGCAAGCCTGTACTCCATCTACAATGTTACACTGCCTCTAGCGATGATACAAAAGAAACATAAAAGGCTTTGTGTATATTCATGCTTCATATGGCCAGCACAGAAGGGTAAAAAGTTGTTTGTTGAGGGTCCCAAATCATAACAAAACTCTCCTTGTTAAACATTATCATTTTACCTCAGATGAAATCTTATATATATATATATATATATATATATATGTATATATAGTGGGAAATAGCATTTTTGATAGATGGCAGAACTCATTCTCTGGGTGGCATCTTAGGGCTGAAACCACACCATTACACTTGAGATTTCAACTTTCTATTCTTTTCAAATCTGTTGGAATTTTCTTTTTCTGCATTTTCCCTGTGGCTCCAGCTCACTAAAATAATAAATAATAAATTCTTTCTTCAGGTCACTCCCTTTTGCTCCCATAGTTCTCTTCCAAGTACACCACAAATTCCAGAACATCTCTCTTGGAAGACAATGGACAATCTTATTTATGAAATGAGAATTTCAAGGAGCATTCATTGTTCTAAGTTCCCACTCATATCCCCTGCACCTTGTCATTTTTATTTATACTCCTTGGCCAGTTTTACTCTCATTAAATTTATAAGCCTTTTAAACAGGGATCTTATTTTTTCTTCACATTTGTACAGGAGCTAACACATTACATGCTGCCTCAAATTCTCTATCATGAATGAATGTGATCTGTCCTGCTTTATGAGAGTTAGTGACTATTAAATGAGTTTATAGCATTAATATCATGTGCTCCTTTTTCTGAAAAGAGAGAAAAATTAATTTTATTTATAATCACCATGTTCTTAGTCCTTTTTTGTATTTTAACATCCATGAATAAGAACAGGAATGTCATTAAGTTGTAAAAACAAAACAAAACAAGAAGGGTTGGGAGATGCTGCATATTTTCACTTTGAGGACTACAGCCTGGAGGTTGATGATCATAAACATTCCTGGCTAATGAAAGGTCTTATTGACCAGACCTGCTATACTTGTTATATACACAAAGTAAAATTAGGTTCCAAAGCCATCACTGTTACTTGTTGGAAGGATGACATTTCTCTTTGTAAGTAGCACTGGATGCACTTTCAAAAGAATTATGCTCCTTAGGCAAATGATATTTCAACTTCAAATAACTTAAGTATACTGTGGAAGAGCTGGTAAGTTAATAGTGATATGAATCTAAAATTTCAGCTTTGGCTATGGAGAATATATTTTTTAAAACTATCTCTTTAAAACTGTCTTAAAATGAGGTTAATTTTCATTCCTTCAGTTTTGATGTAGATATTTCCACTACAATTCAAACAGCAACAAATATTTAAGAAACACTAGACTCAAGAGGGTAGCTCCGTTGCTGAGTAGATAGAGTGTGTGTGTTTGTCCTTTGTTGCCAAAGAAGACCGTGCCATCAGAGAAATAATGACATGACTTGCACTTGACTTTGTTTTGAGTAAGGGAGGGCTGTGTAGGTCACCAGCCTCACTTCTCTTCCAGAGCCATCTGAATCCAGTGAACAGACATGCATCAGGATGAATGGAGATGACCCATAATGAGGCAATTGGGATTAGGTGACCTGCCCAAGGCCACACAGCTAGAGTGTGTCATGTATCTGAGATGATATTTGAACTCAGGTCCTCCTGACTCCTCCTCTATCCACTGCACCACCTAGCTGTCCCAGTAGATAGAATATAGTCAGGAAGACTCATCTTTCTGATTTCATATGTGGTCTCAGACACTTACTAGCTGTGTGAGCCTGGGCAAGTCACTTAACCCTGTTTGCCTCAATTTCCTCATCTGTAAAATGATTTGGAGAAGGAAATGGCAAACCATTCCAATATCTTTGCCGAGAAAACCCCAAATAGGGTCATGAAAAGTCAGACAATATGGAACAACAAACTAAGTTCAAGGCAGGAGAGACAGGAGGGCTCTTCTTGGAATCAGAAAGCACCACCTGTTTCAAAAATTTTCTCTGACACTTACTAAATTGGTTAACCATGAGCAAATCCTTTAACCTCTCAGTGCCTCAAGCAACTCCAAAAGACTTCAAAAGGAAAAACAGTTTTGGATTTGTACTGGTGGAGATAGCTTCCACACTTGGAGGAAAATCAAGTCTATGTAATTAAATTAGTACTCATATGCCAATAACCTTATGAAAGTTCCTTGTTGAGAGACCCGAGATGAAGTCTTAAATGCTTTCAATTTTCTCAAACTTTTTTTCAGTTTGTCTTCAGCCTGATGCAATAAAGCCTTTTTTCCCCAATTATTTTATTTCATTTCTTCTTAGAGTTTTCTCACCCCTTCCCCCAGTTATGCCATATTTTTCCTCCCTTTTTATTGGCTTATCCCCCATCCAGTTACCTGGACTTCATAAGGAATGCCTCACTGATGTCATAACCCAAGAGAGCTTATATGCCACTGAGAAAACATAGTACTTTCCAAGCAGAATGATAAATTTGACCTTATGTTTGCTGCTGAGCAGACTATAGTGTTGTGCTTTCCATGAACAGAATTCTGCGGGGACATGAAATGGTCCTGTGGAGGGAATTATGAATGGAGTCCTAGATCTCCATTCCAGAGAGGTCACACCACAGGTATTTTACTCTTGACGCTCATCAGGAAAAATCAATGTATGAGGACTCTTACTCAAAAAAAAAAAAAGAAAGATGAAGAAGAATATGGGCCATTCACACATGCTATGTTTCCCAGTTCCTTTGAGATCAACAGGGAATAGTTTTTCCTAAGGTCACTTATTTTGTGGTAAAAGTCTGTATGTTTTATGTAAGTCAGTCGACACAGGTTTGTCAAATCATTTGGAAATGTTCTGGGGAAAAGTTCTCTTCTATGACTTCTCTTATTAAACAAAGTATTTACCTAGCCTTCTCTTAAATGGATTGACTCTTCACCAGCCTGAGTCTAAACCTTTGCATAGGGAGTACTCCAGGCCTAGATTAAATTCCCAACTCACCTCTAACTCTTATCAGTTCAGAAGCCATTTCCTAATCCACTTAATTGTTAGTGCCCTCTCTTTCCTCAAATTATCACATATTTCATTTCCCATGATGTACTCAAAGGTCCAGCAACACTGTCCTTCTTGTTCCTTTTTGTTCACACTCAGTCTCCTGACCTTGTGCCTTTTCACAGGTCTTCCTCCATCCCTGAATATTCTTCAAGCTCACCTCTATCAATTACTATCTGTTCTCAGGTTGTATCCCATCCCTATCTCTAAGTGTAGCACTTAGGAGTTCTGAGGACAGGGGCTGTTTTTTATACAACTATGCCTAGAATAGTACCTTATTTTTTTTTTTTAATTCATATGAACCTGTGATTTTTTTGGTTGTCCTAGGGAAAGCGTTTTCTTCCTTTTGTGTAAGCTCCGGAAAAAAGCCTATGTATTTAAGTTGACAGAACATGGCAATCCCTGGTCTTTCCTTAAGTAGGAAATAGCCAACATTTATACCTGAGCAAATGAGAAGGTGGAAAAAGTAAGAGTCCAGCGGAACAGCATCTGGTGGAGACTCTGTCCAGTAGAGCAACATCTGGCAACCATCTGGTTTTTCAATGTCCAGTGGAGCCTGGGAGACCAATAGAGGAGCAGGTGGAGAAGCAACAGCAACAGCAGACATCACTAGTCTTGCAGCATTAGAGGCATGTTTCCTTACCATGCCTATTCCTAGCACATATGGGTTTCTTATGAGCAGTCCCACAAACATGAAGTCTATTCACATATTCTCCTTATGTGTGCATGGTACTCCATGTGTGCTCCCTATTTGTGCTTCTCACCATCACTATGTGTATTCATGTGAAAGTCTGACCCATGTTTATTGAGGTATAGCACCAACACAATATTCACAGCACCTACGGCAGTCATGTATATCCCTACCCAATTCTGAATTGTGAAATGCAACAGATTCGTCACATGAGAGACAGAACCAAAACATCAGTTCAAACACTAGAAAGTCAAATCCCAACACCAGAAAGCCAAATCCATCATAGTAACAAAGACACCTACGCACAGTAACAATGCAGAGGGCAATACCATCCCTAAGCTTTCTTTTTGTTAGGCTTCCCACAAACCAGCTCTCTTAAACAAAATCACAGACAAGCTCTCTCACTCACATTAGCCAGTTGCCAAATTTCAGAGTTCCCAGGTCAAGAAGAAAATATTGCAAGCAGCTAGAAAGAAACAATTTTAGTATTGTGGAAATACAATCAGGATAACACAGGATCTGGCCACTTCAACATTAAGGGATCAAAGGACTTGGAATAGGATATTCCAGAAGTTAAAGGAACTGGGATTAAAATCAAGAATCACCTACCCAGCAAAACTGAGTATAATACTTCCAGGGAATAGATGGTCATTCAATGATATAGAGACTTTCAAGCATTCATGATGAAAAGACCAGAACTGAAGAGAAAATTTGATTTTCAAATACAAGAGAAATCATAAAAGACTTCCTAAAGCTGAACTGTTTACATTCCTACATGGAAAGAAAATATTTATAACTCTTGTGACTCTTCTCAGTATTTCCGTAGGTGGAGGGATTGTACATACACACACACACACACACACACACACACACACACACACACACACGCGCACACACACATATTCAGAAGAGATGATATCCACAAAAAAATTAAATAAAAATGAAAGGGTGAGGGAGGAGAAAGGGACAAATGGAATGGGGCAGGCTATAACTCATAAAAGAGATAAAGAAAAATCTTGTTCAATGGAGGAGAAAAGGGAGAAGGGGAGAGGGGGAAAATGAAGCTACTCTCTCCTCATATGGCTTAAGGAGGGAATAACATGCTTACTAAATTTGGTATGAAAATCTATCTTATACTACAGGAATGTAGGGGAGGAGGGGACAAGTGGGGTGAGGGGGATGATAGAAGGGAGGGCAAATGGAAGAAAGGAGTAACTAGAAGTAAACATTTTTGGGAAGGGACAAGGTCAAATGAGAGAATAGAAAAAAGATGGGAGGACAGGGTAGGATGGAGGGCAATATAGTTAGTATTACACAACCTGATTATTATGGAAGTCTTTTGCAAACCGACATGTATATAGCCTGTATTGAATTGCTTGCCTTCTCAGTGGGAGTGAGTGGGGAGGGAGGGAGGGAGGGAGGGAGGGAAAGAAGGTAGAATTCAGAGTATTAGAAACGAATGTTGAGAATTATTATTGCATATAACCGGGAAATAAGAAACACAGGTAGTGGGGTATAGAAATTTATCTTGCCGTACAAGAAAAGAGAGAAGATGGGGATAAGGGAAGGGTGGGGTTTGATAGGCTCATTGAGGGAAGAGATAATCAGAATGCAAGGTATTAGGGAGTGGGGGAGGGGAGAGATGGAGAGAAAAATTGAGTGAATTAATTACTGAGACTAAATCAGAGACCTCTTTAGTTTGGGAAAATGAATTTTAGTCTAAGTCTCCTAAAGGCAGGTAACTTCAGGTAAAATTTGGCATTGATAGAAAAGTTAAGGTTTTAATGGTAAATTTAATTTTACGATTGTTATTTAAATAGAAACTACAAGAAGTATAGCAAGGCATGTAAGCCACTTAAAACTTGCCTCAAAAGATGTTCCTTAGCCAATGTGAAATTGTCATATTTGAAACCTGGTTATTGGAACTTGCTACTTTAAGATGCTATGGGACTATTAAGTGACTGTTCTTCTGAATCTAACTCCAGGTATGGATAACAGTAAAGGCAGTCTGAGCCTCCAATCCGTGATGCCAGTAAGTCTGTGAGATGCTGGTATGAACTAAAAAAAGGTGATCTCATGGAAAGGGTGGGAGAGTGACTGTTCAGCTTGGCCTGAAGTAGAATTATCCTGACTCAATTTCTCCACTGACACCTGGCAGACTAAGCCTCACTGAATACAAGTTGACAATCTACTCCTGCCTGGAACTGACATGAAGTTGGGGCGATATTGTTTCCCTGCAGTGTCCCTACTCTTAGTGGCAACTTCGTATAGTCAAAAGGTCTGCAAGGTTATACCAGATCTATTAAATTATAGATTGTTGGTAGGGGAACATCTGAGGTCAAGTCTAAAATTAAGCTATTAGGCTTAGGACTTTAGACCAACAACAAAAAGTTAGGGTCCTTTAATTCTTAGTAATAGTGTGGAGACAATTAGATCAAGGGCTTATGAAGTTAGCATACATAGTTATTATTTGTGTCTCAGTTGGTTAATGTTAGAAAATCCATTTGTGGTCTATATTGTAAATGCTTTAAAAGAAATATCACCTGACCAAAAGTTGAAATTATATTATGTGATATGAACTGTGTTAAAAATGAAAAAAAAAACCCCAACAACATACATACAAAATTATTTTTTAAGAAATAGGAGGACATTTCAGAGGGGACGTATTTTTTCATGAGTTTCCTTTTTTCTCCAAAATAGATTTCTTAGAAAAGCAACCATCTTAGAATAGAATAAGATGGTTAAAAGTGTAGAGCACTGGATCTGGGGTCGGGAAGACATGAGTTCAGATACAAATTGTCATTTATTATCTTCATAATCCTGAGTCAGCCACTTAACCTGAGTTTGTTTCAATTTTCTTATCTGTAAAAGGAGGATGATAATAGCACCTACTTCACAGGATTATTGTGAGTATTAAATGAGTTAAGAATTATAAAACACTTTAACTTTGACAAATAGTAAGCACTATATAAATATTAATCACAGTTTTTAGCAATAGTCATTAAATGATAGAAAACAAATTAAAATAATTTTTATAGTGAAGAAAATAACATATCTCTCTTTGTAGGTGACCTGATGGTACACTTAGAAAATCCACACTGGGCAACACAAAATAATTCTAAACATCTTTTACAAAAGTAGCACACTATAAGATAAATGCACAAAACTTCTCTATTTCTTTATGCTACCAACAAAACCAAGGAAAATTAATCAAGACAACAAGCATTTATTAAATGTCTACTTTTTGTCAAGCATTATGCCAAGTACTGGGGATACAAAAAAAAGCAAAAAAAATGTTCCTACTCTCAAGAAACTCAGAGTCCATTGGGGAGACAATATACAAATACTGGACAAATAATACCTACATGATAAATTAGAGATAATCTCAAAGGGAAGTCACTTATATTGGGGAAAGATTCTTTATTTATTTATTTCACTTTTAACATTCATTTTAACAAAATTTTGCGTTCCAAATTTTCTCCCCTTTTGTCCCCTCCCCGCACCCCAAAACACCAAGCATTCTAATTGCCCCTATCACCGATCTGCTCCCTCTTCTATCATCCCTCTCTGCCCTTGTCTCCATCTTCTCTTTTGTCTTGTAGGGCCAAATAGCTTTCTATACCCCTTTACCGGTATTTCTTATTTCCTAGTGGCAAGAGCAATACTCGACAGTTGTTCCTAAAACTTTGAGTTCCAACTTCTTTTCCTCCCTCCCTCCCCACCCCTTCCCTTTGGAAGGCAAGCAATTCAATATAGGCCAAATCTGTGTAGTTTTGCAAATGACTTCCATAATGATCGTGTTGTATAAGACTAACTATATTTCCCTCCCTCCTATCCTGCCCCCCATTACTTCTATTCTCTCTTTTGATCCTGTCCCTCCCCATGAGTGTTGACCTCAAATTGCTCCCTCCTCCCCATGCCCTCCCTTCCATCATCCCCCCCACCCTGCTTATCCCCTTATCCCCCACTTTCTTGTATTGTAAGATTGATACTAAAATGAGTGTGCATTTTATTCCTTCCTTTAATGGAATGTGATGAGAGTAAACTTCATGTTTTTCCTCTCCCCTCCCCTCTTTATCCCTCCACTAATAAGTCTTTTGCTTCCCTCTTTTATGAGAGATAATTTGTCCCATTCCATTTTTCCCTTTCTCCTCCCAATATATTTCTGTGTCACTGCTTGATTTCGTTTTTTTAAGATATGATCCCATCTTCTTCAATTCACTCTGTGCACTCTGTCTCTATGTGTGTGTGTGTGTGTGTGTGTGTGTGTGTGTGTGTGTGTGTAATCCCACCCAGTACCCAGATACTGAATAGTTTCAAGAGTTACAAATATTGTCTTTCCATGTGGGAATATAAACAGCTCAACTTTTATAAGTCCCTTATGACTTCTCTTTGCTGTTTACCTTTTCATGCTTCTCTTGAGTCTTGTGTTTGAAAGTCAAATTTTCTTTTCAGCTCTGGTCTTTTCATCAAGAATGCTTGAAAGTCTTCTATTTCATTGAAAGACCAATTTTTCCCCTGAAATATTATACTCAGTTTTGCTGGGTAGGTGATTCTTGGTTTTAGTCCTAGTTCCTTTGACTTCTGGAATATCCTATTCCATGCCCTATGATCCCTTAATGTAGAATCTGCTAGGTCTTGTGTTATCCTGATTGTATTTCCACAATACTTGAATTGTTTCTTTCTAGCTGCTTGAAATATTTTCTCCTTGACCTGGGAACTCTGGAATTTGGCCACAATGTTCCTAGGAGTTTCTCTTTTTGGATCTCTTTCAGGTGGTGTTCTGTGGATTCCTTGAAGACTTATTTTGCCCTCTGGTTCTAGAATCTCATGGCAGTTTTCCTTTATAATTTCATGAAAGATGATGTCTAGGCTCTTTTTTTGATCATGGCTTTCAGGTAGTCCCATAATTTTTATATTGTCTCTCCTGGATCTATTTTCCAGGTCAGTTGTTTTTTCCAATGAGATATTTCTCATTATCTTCCATTTTTTCATTCTTTTGGTTTTGTTTTGTGATTTCTTGGTTTCTCATAAAGTCATTAGCCTCCATCTGTTCCATTCTAATTTTGAAAGAACTATTTTCTTCAGTGAGCTTTTGAATCTCTTTTTCCATTTGTCTAATTCTGCTTTTGAAAGCATTCTTCTCCTCATTGGCTTTTTGAACCTCTTTTGCCAATTGAGTTAGCCTATTTTTCAGGGTGTTATTTTCTTCAGCATTTTTTTGGGTCTCCTTTAGCAGGGTGTTTATTGGTTTTTCATGCTTTGCTTGCATGTCTCTCATTGCTCTTCCCAGTTTTTTCTCCACCTGTCTAACTTGATTTTCAAAATCCTTTTTGAGATCTTCCATGGCCTGAGACTGTTGGGCAGGCTGGGATACAGAAGCCTTGACTTCTGTGTCTTTCCCTGATGATAAGCATTGTTCTTCCTCATCAGAAAGGAAGGGAGGAAATACCTGTTCACCAAGAAAGTAACCTTCTATAGTCTTATTTTTTTTTCCCTTTTCTGGGCATTTTCCCAGCCAGTGACTTGACTTCTGAGAATTCTTTTCACACCCACTTTGCCTCCAGATCCACCCAGACAGCGCTTGGGGTCTGAGATGCACATGCTGCTTCCCATCCTCAGGGCTTTTGGTGGGGGCAGGGTCTCCTCACAGGCTCAGTTCCCTCAGGGGGTTTATGCAGAGACCTTCAACAATGGATCCAGGCTCCTGCCTGCTTGGTGAGCCCTGGTCTGCCACTGCCTCAGCTGCTGTCTCCCGAGGGGCCCTGAGTTATGGGGGCACCCCACTCCCCTCTCTACCCGCCAAAAAGACCCTCTCACCAACCCCCGTCACCTGTGGGTGGAGGGACCTGAGCAGCCACTGGAGATCCCATCCCTGAAGCCTGCTCAGATCTGCTCCTCTCGGTGCTGCATGGCCAAGGAGGGCTGGGCTCTGCACCAGGTATGCATCGAGATGGACCTTTCGCAAGACGTTTTCAGGCTCTCTGGAACAGAAATCTCATCTGCTCCATTGTTCTGTGGCTTCTGCTTCTCCAAAATTTGTTGGTAGTTCTTTTTTACAGATATTTTATGGGCTGTGGGTTCGGAGCTAGTGTATGTGTGCCTTTCTACTCTGCCATCTTGGCTCTGCCCCCCAGAAAGATTCTTTTAAAAGGTGTAATGCTGGCTGAAGTTTTTGAAGGAAGCAAGGAGGTGGTAAGGAGGAGGAAGAGAGTTCCAGGTAGTGGGGACAGCCAGAGATAATGCTGAGAGTTTGGAGTTAGAGGATTGTGGAGATATAATGTCATTTGGAATGGTAAGGAGGCTAGAGTCACTAAATCATAGGGTACATGGAATAAGGTACAAGAAAACTAAAAGAATAGGATAGGGCAAAGTTATGAAGGACTTCAAAAGCTAAATAGAGGGTTTTGTATTTGATTCTGGAGGTAATGGAAAAACACTGATTTTATTGAATGGGGAAAGGTGAATATTACATGATTAGACCTGTACTTTAGAAAGATCAGTTTGATAGCTGATTGAAGGATGGAATGGAGTGAGGATGAACTTGTGGCAATAGTCCAGATGTGAGCTGATGAGAGCCTAAACTCTGATGGTGCCAGTGCCAGAGGAAAGAAAGGGGTATTTAGTAGAGATGTTAGGAAGGTGAAATTAATGGGACTTGTTGGCTTTTTAGTTATGGGAAAGGGGTGTGAGAATAAGAAGCTGAGGAGGTTACCTAGGTTGTGAGCCTGTTAGGCTAGACTAGGAGGACAGTGGAACCCTCAACAGTAATAAGGTGGTTTGGTAGAACAAAGAGTTTCAGGGGAAAGTAATGAGTTCAGTTTTGGACAAATTGAGTTTTAATGAGTTTAAAATGTCTTGCCGAATATACAGTCTGAGATATCTAATGGACAATTGGAGATATGAGATGGAGAGTTCATGGAATACCTGTGGGTCATAGCAAGATCAAGGATATAGCTATCCCTGCATGTACCGGAGGTAGGGTATTAGAGTAGGTCACAGAAAATGAGTAAACTGAGGAGTTTGTAGATTAGAGTGTTTGAGGGAATATCTATATCTATTGATATATATACACATATGTGTGTATGTCTAGTTAGATGTGTGTGTGTGAAAATTCCCTCGTAGGAGATGGGGAAAAAAAAATGACTGTGAGCCAGACACAATTTGTTGGGGAAAGAATGAAGGTGTCCTGGTGGTTTGTATACAATAGACAACAAAACCCCAAATTTATAGATTCAATATAATACATAGAATCTCTCCTATAGAAATATGTTTTTATGATAGTTACAAAAATGTAATGTATTTGGTTATTAATTTATGAAAAACATAAGAGAAATATTGGGAAAACTTCCTAAAAATTAGAATTATCCCAAACTGTCTCAGGAGGCAATGGGTTCTCCCACTGGAATTCTTTAAGCAGAGAAGAAATAATGACTAGCTGGGTTTGATGGTAGATTTAATTGTTGTTCACGTAAAAGTGAGATTAGTGTTTTTGGAGGTCCTTTTCAACTGAGATTCTGTGATCCTGACTAAAAAACAAGGAAAAAAGAATGAGAGAAAAATACATCTTCACTGTAGTTATTATTCAAAATGTCAAACCACATAATATACAAATTTTGAGAATTATTTGTCCATAGAGCCAGCTCCACCCTAAGTTAATTGAAACTGGTCAGACTGATAAAAAATTTCAAAAATGTATCATATTCTATCTAAAACATAATGATAGGAAATCACAGTTTAAGAACTAAAATGGTCATTAGGGATATGGCAAGTTAGTATTTTCACTTACAGATGAGGAAACAAACCCAGAGTTCCTAACAGCCAAAGTTGTATCTGAACTCATATTTTCTCGCTAAGTATCTTCTTTCGACTAACCAGTGTTGTACCTTGTTATCTGCACTATTTTGTCAAATGGTATTTTAAAGGCAAAGCCAAAATTTCACATGGGCCTTGGTGCAGGCATTTGATTTTTGTTTTTTTGGTTCAGAGTAGAGATTTTCATGTAGTAATTACTGTATTCCTGAGAGGATGTAGGTCTTGAGTAAATTCATTTACAAATATTCTCAGAACCAGTGCTGAAAGGAATAAGGAGATGTTAAAGTATACGAAATTGATAGTGGAAGTTCTATTATTTCATAACTATTCTCCTCAGTTTCCTTTTTAAGTCTCCCAGGGCAGTTAGGTGGTGCAGTAGATACAGCACCAGTGCAGGAGTTAGGAGGACCTGAGTTCAAATCTCACCTCAGACACTTGACACTCACTAGCTGTGTGACCTTGGGCAAGTCACTTAACCCCAATTGCCTCAGCCTGGGTCATCTCCAGTCATCCTGATGAATATCTGGTCATTGGATTCAGATGGCTCTGGAGGAGAAGTGAGGCTGGTGACCTTCACAGCCCTCCCCCACTCAAAACAAAGTCAAGTGCAAGTCATGTCATTACTTCTCTCATGGCATGGTCTTCTTTGGCAACAAAGGACGAACACACACACTTAAGTCTCCCTCAAAACAAGTAAGAAAAACAAAATAATGTAACTCACAAAACAACAAAAATCCCTAAAAGTTTTGCTAAGAAACCAACCACATTCATTCTAGTTTTTTTGAGGTTTCAATTTAGTTCACATGTCTAGCTAAAATAATAATGATTAATTCTTAACATGACACTTTAAGGTTAGCAAAGCACTTAACATGCATTCTCCCATGTGATCCTCAAACCAGTCCAGTGAGGTAGATGTTATTGTTACCCCCATTTTACAGATGAGGAAACAGCAGAAAGAGGTTAGATAACTTACCCAGGGCCACAAAACTATCAAGGGTCTGAGATGGAATTTGAACTTTGTTTCCCCCCAGTATAATTCTCTAGCTACAAGCCACATCAAAGAATGAACACCTCAACTGTCATCCAATTTGGCCTTTCTGGAACTTAGCAAAAGACTGTTGGATATTGAGCTTTTCACACAATAACATTCTCAAAGGGAGAAGCTAAAAGGTCCTACTAAGTAAAACCATGGATTTAAAACCGGAGGAACCTGAGAGTTCATATAGTCAAATGGAAAACCTGGTCATTGGCAGAGGGGTTTGCACCCAGGTCTACTAACTAACACCAAATTCATTGTTTTTTTCCTTGTACCAGACTGCTGCTTACACTGAATTTATGTACAGATTTTGACATATAATGACATCTGAACGAAAGGTTACTTTGGAGACCTCAATATTACCTCTTGTTACTTTTACTTTTCCCCAAACCTGTGATTCCATCAGTGTGAAATGGAACTCTACCTCTAGTATGTGTCAGAGGTAAGACATGAATCCAGGTCTTTTTGACACTCAGGTTAGCTCTCTAAAACCTCTGTACCAGACTACCTTTCTACACCTCTGTCCTATAAGTCAATCATATGTATTACAGAAAAGAATTGGGTTTGTGTACCCATGATTAGAAGCTGGTTTCCCAAGGTATTTGGTGATACACATAGCATATATTGGAAAATAAAACCTAGCCCTTTGGGGTCTATTCTCCTCTCCATATGTCTGCTTAACTCCCCATTAATCTGATTAATGGGGAGTTAAGCAGACATATGGAGAGGAGAATAGACCCCTATGTGTACCAACACAAAAAGCTCTCTCTATAATATTTAAGAAACTCTGTCCTAAAGATTCTAATAAATCACCCAAAGAGGTATATAAGTCATGGAGAGGAGAATATGGAGTGAAAAGTTCCCACAAATAAGAAGCAGCTGCAGCAAAGATGTGAGCGATCTTAAGTGTCATCAACTGAATCTTAAAATCAAGCTGAAATCATCTTGGAAGCTGGTAGAGGAGATAATGATCCAAGGGAGAAGTATGGGGGCCAATTCTGGGATATCAGAATCAATTCCAAAGACAATTGGCCCAAGTATTTCTGACCATAGGTAGCAAACAACCCCTGTTTTCAGGTGCCCTGTGACAAGACCTAATAGACAGAATGGAAGAATGAATATTTGAAAGAAAAAAAACATTCACTTCTATCTATATTATATGATTGTCTCGTCATATCGGGATTTCTATAGACCATATGTCAATCCAAATAGACACACCATTCATGTAATGCTGTATTATGTTGCTGATGTTATCTCTGGCCATGATGTTTACAGGAATACAGAGGCCTCACCTGAAGATAAAATGGGAAAAAGAGGGAAATGAAACCTCTCCAATTTCTATAACAATTGTCAAATCAGAGCATCAGCTAACTATTCTTAGTTAATGATTTTAACGCATTCATTTTTAAAATTTATGTGGACATAGGGAATGATGGCACAAGCTTGCAATTCCTACTCTGGGAAGGCTGAATCTGGTGGATTATTAGAACTTGGGAGTTCTGAGCCACAGCAAGCAAAGGTTCCCCCACTAAATACTGCATCGATATGGTTACTCTACAATAGCAATGAGGCAATGGGTCTAGCTAAGGAAGGCTGAACCCACTCAGGTCAGAAATGGCACAGGTTAAAGGTTCAAAGTCAATCGGTAACAGTGGCCCCATAATTAACCATTGCATTTCCAGCCTGGATAAAACAGGGGGAGTCAGTACACACACACACACACACACACACACATACACACACACACACACACACACACACACACACACACACACACACACACACACACACGCTTCCTATGAGGAAACCTCTGAGTGCAAGTCAGCAGTTTTCCTGTAACTTGCAGTCTTCCAGAACTACTTGAGGCCATGAAGGGTTAAGTGAATTGCTTTGGGATACACAAATAATATATGTCAAAGGCAATACTTGAGCACGCTTTTTCCCTAATATGGGACTGACTTTCTACATACCACCCTATCCTGACTTGCTTATGAACTATCCTGAGAAAAACAAATATTAGTAAATCTAAACAGCACAGTTAATTCTCAAAAAAAAAAAAGAAAAAGGGTTTCCTGTACATTAATCTAGCAATATTTCCTGAGGCAAAAGTCAATAATGCTTGAGAATAGTCAGATTCAGCAACAAAATTCATACGATTACAAGTTCCAGACAAAGTGTGGAAATAGGCCTGACTGTAATAATGGACCCGTATAAAGATGCCACCGAACAGATACCTGTGGGTGGTATATATGAGGTGTACTCATGTGTATTATCTCCTCCATCAACAGACTTCCAGCGGAATTGGGTAATAATACATCCCAAGACAGGGGAAACATTGTGCTTTGTTATCTTATAGGAATGGTTATGTTTGGATTTGGTTTCTTGGGTCTGATAAAATTAAGTGGTTAACTCCAACTACTGATCCTGAACATTCCAACTGACACAAATATTAATGGTTTTGTGTGTGTTATGTGTTCTTAAGCACTAATTTATTAAATGACTAAGATTCATTTCCAAATATGAGAAAATTATTAACACTATTTATAGCTCAATATTGGTATTTTAAGTACATTTACATTTTTTGATGTGGCATGGGGAAAAAGGGGTTATGGGCCAGTGATTTCATTGCACAAGTCAATAACTGTTTTTCAGTTTATAAACTGAGAGATTTTTTTTTCCTCTGGGGCACCAAGAGGTTAAGTGAACTGCCCAGCGTCATATAGCTAGTTGCCACAGAGGGGGAATTTGAACCCACGTCTGCCATGACTCTAGGGCCACCTCTCTACTCATTAGACCAAACTGTGTGTCTCTCCTCAGATGGAATTCAAAAGTATGTTCACTGTCATTTTAAACAATAATAATAAACAATAAACAATAATTTTCAGGAAAAAATATTTGTAGGTCATTTATAAGAAATTACCTTTAGGATGTCAAATTATATTGCAAATATATTTTATTGAGGGAAAAATCAAAGTCATATGTGGTATGTGCTATCCCTAACCCACATTTCCTTTTTTATAGTTTACTTAGGCACCAGTCTTATATACATTGCATTCACAGACCTTCAATTGATGGCTACAGGAGATGGTCACATAGCAGTATGCAGGATTAAGATTTAAATACTTTTCTTTCTTGGTCACAGCTCAGTTTACTCAATTGCATTAGAGAATTTTTAAATATTAAAGGGTTGTTTTTTCACACATGTGCATATGTTTGTGTGTATTCAGAGCTGGGAACATAAGAAAATCAGTTCATGTGATTCTGGCTTGGTGTCAGGGAGCTGTGGAGAAATAAACAGACCATCTCAAGTATTACCCGTGAGGTCATAGCCCAGTACATAATGAAAAGACATTTATAAACTTCTTTTTAGTTTTCACTTTGCATACAAATGTTTCTAACCCTTAGTATCACACTTGAACTTAAGCAAGGTCTGATAAATGGTTGCTCCTTGCTGTATGGTCTTTGAAAGGAAGAGGCCTCTGTGTAGAGGGATTGCATCAGGGTAGTAGAAGTAAGCTGCTTGAATTATAGGAAGGAATGTTCAAATTAAGCATCCTCTCCTGAAAGTGTGAGGTTGGAATGTCACAGCTGCTAGAGATTCTGCTAACAAGGGGGAGTAGGGACCAAGCTGATTCCAAACCAGTAGATTAATTTACTTTTAGCCAATTATAATTAATATTAGATCAAGACTGTTTACATTTCGTCTGTCATCCATATGCATTAACACCAGGTTAATGTGCAAACCATGCACCAAATTACAGCCCACATAAATCTTTGCTGTGGTGTGATACCAAGTCCATTGCTCCAGTCTTACTTCCTGAGAATAACCTTTGATCTTCACATCAACAACAAAAATAATTACCAACTCTGCCCAAACCAGGATTAGTCATTTCATTTCTAAATAAATGCACAGCTGGAGGCAGATGTGCAATTCACCCTTCATAGAACTGAAAAGATCCTCTGTGAACATTTATATCATGCTTGTCGTGCATTTATCAGTCTCTAAATGTTGTTCTTTGTAAACGTGTGTAAAACATTCTCAGAATTTCAAACAATAACAAATCAGCACTGAAAGAGGCTGAAATTGCAAAAAAGAAAAGGGGGAGGGGGCAGAAATGTCCCAGCTGTTCAAATTGGACTCATCATACTATTAGACACTGAGCTCTGAATCCAGTATTAGCCTTTAAAAGTTTTTTTTTTTTTTTTAATGAATTTAAGATATAGTAACAGTGGTAGCAGGAACAGTGATTTCTAGCTCTAACGTTCTATGACCATTATGACATGCCAGGAATTCTATTCACACAGTTCTATTGAATGTTCTCTAGTTCTAGTTCTCTCACAAAAAAATTAAGGGAATTCTAATGTTCAAACAACAATGATGCAGATGTAAGATATTATTATGGCAAAATTAAAATACTCCAAATTTCCTTATCTTCATTATTTTAATGGGTTTTGATTTTTAAATTATGGTTTAATGTTCTACTTTCAAGGATT
The DNA here is from genome assembly GCF_028372415.1 of Notamacropus eugenii. Classification (NCBI taxonomy): domain Eukaryota; kingdom Metazoa; phylum Chordata; class Mammalia; order Diprotodontia; family Macropodidae; genus Notamacropus; species Notamacropus eugenii. The sequence goes on from NC_092873.1 coordinate 123,429,593, forward strand.
CAAACTAATTTCTTCAGAATACATTGATTTAAATGCTTTCGCTTTCCTTCATTTCTATTCCTTTTCTCCCTCCCTTCCTCCTTCCATCTTTCCTTCCTTCCTTCCTATCAGTTCAAAATCCCTAAAGTGGTAGTGTTTTTACTTTGTTGATAAAGAACTCAAATAACAATTGGCTTTAGGGAAAGTAAGTTTTGTTCTACTTCCCCCAAACCACTGATCATACTACATATTAGAAGTATGCAAGTGTTCTATCACTTTCCTTATTTGTATCATTGAAAGGGACTAGGGGAATAGTAGGGGTATTGGGAGGGTTTGAGTTGAAAATACAATCACAAAATAAGATCCTCCTATTATGAAACATTAACTCCCTTATTTATGAAGAAGAGATGATGAAGAAGTAGAAGAAAGAAAAGAAAAAGAAAAGGAGAAGGAGAGAAGAAGAAGGGGAAGAAGAAGGAGAAGAAGAAGAAGAAAAAGGAGAAGGAGAAGGAAAAGGACAAGAAGGAGAAGGAGAAGAAGGAGAAGGAAGAGAAGGAGGAGGAGAAGGAAAAGGATGAGGAGAAGAAGAAGGAAGAGAAGGAGGAGGAGAAGGAGAAGAAAAAGAAGGAGAAGAAGGTGGAGGAGGAGAAGGAGGAGGGAAAAGAGGAGGAAAAAGAGAAGGAAGAATTTGTTGTGCCCACACAGGATCAAAATTGGTTGAAAAGTGCAAAGTTAAGATGATTAACTGTTTGACCTAAAAAGTTCCAGTCTCTTAGAGTTGGGGCAGATCTTTGGCCTTCAATAGGTAGAGATCATTGTTAACAGAGGGAGTCTGAAAGGTTATAGCAGCTGGAAATTATTTTTTCACTGGACTGACTTTTTCTAAGTTACCTCTTTCTCTCAGGGAGGAAATTTCTTCTGTCCATTGGTTGATGGGTGGGGATGGCTGAGGATGGGTGGATTCATTAGTTCCAATCCAGGAAGTAGAATGGGGATGTGATTATTGATACTATTGAAGGAGAAGTCTAAGAAACTCCTACAGTTGGGCACCTGCTGCTTTCTCTCTATCTTCCTTTGGGGGGCTGCCAGTTTCCTCCTATACTTTAATACGCAGTTGTAATCAGCAGAACAGTTTTGGGTATCTCCCTCCCCATAGACATCAAAGCATTTCTGTTTCTACTGGTCCGTTGGAGTGGGACACATTTACAACTTGCTCAGAAAAGTTAAGGAATACATTGGAATACATTGGCAAATGTAGGAGATGTAAAACCAAGAGGTATTAATTAAATTTCATTTAGAAGAAAAAAATGAGAAATCCCTTTAAATGGCCCTGTGTTTATTCCAATGATGCATCTGTGCTAAAATATCTGTAATATCTATTTTTAAATCATCATCAGAGACAATTGATAAACATCACAAAATTTTAATCTTTTTGTTTTATGTGGGTTTATCTTTTACCTTGTGGGTTTTTTTTTTTAAATTTGAAGTGATATTTTAGTTTGATCAGTTGCCTTTTTCATCAGACTTTAGCCTGAACTACAGTTGACTATTTTCTCCAAATCAATCCTCAAAGAACAATTACTTTCTATCATTACACACATTCAACATAACGTGTTGCATATCATTAAGTGGATCCTCAAAGAGGAGTTTCTAAAGTATTACAGAAGTTGGCAGCAATGTTTAAAGAATTGCTTAAACTTTGTAGGTAATTACTTTGAGGGAATACTCCTTCACCTATGTAAATTTCAGGATGTTTGTTAAGAAACTTTTACATCCTCTTCTGGATGCCTTTTGGGGGGTTCTTTAATGAGAATTCAGTGCTTATAAAATCTTGGTTACTTAAGAACTATCTTAACATAAATTTTAATAGGTGGTAAAAACTATTAGCAAGGAACATACCAATCACCAGTAATAAGAAAAATTCAAATTAAAAAAGCCCTGAGGTTTCACTTCATATTAAACTGGCAAACATGCCAGAAGACGGAAATAGTAAGTGTTGGAAAGGCTATGGGAAGATGGGTATACTAATGTTCTTTTGGTAGAGTGGTGAATACATATAGCTATTTTGCGATTGAGAATTTTGCAAATAAAGTGACTAAAATGTCCATATGTTTTTACCTAAAGATTTCCTGGCTAGGCATATACCTTGAGGAGATCATTGACAAAAAAGGAAAGCAAGCTGCACTTCTTGTAATAGGAAAGAAGGTGAAACAAAGCAGATGTTGGTCAACTAGGGGATGGCTAAACTAATTGTGATACATGAATCCAATGGAATATTACTGTGCTAAGAGAAACAATTAACAAAATACAAAGAAACGTAGAATGGCTTATATGAACTGATGCAAAATTCAATAAGCAGAAACAGGAAAATAATAACTGTAACAATAAAATAGAAAGCACATAACTACTTAAAAAGATATGGTGTGTGTAGGTCAGCTATGTTGTTTATGCCCATATTGACTATTTTTGTACCCACCTATTTCTATCCAGAAGAGGATAATGGGAAGAGAAGAAAAGGTATTTCTAGAATCTACTCCTCCCACCCTTCTCAAAAGGAGACTTTAATTCCTGCAACGGAAGAAAGCAGGAGGTTGGAGTCAGTGGTTGGCCCCTCTGATGTCTTTTGAGGGGGTTCTTTAATGAGGGTTCAGTGTTTACAAAATCTCTGATCACTTAAGAATTATCTGTTCCCTTTAATATTGTTAGTGTAAGGGAAATAATTTTAGGGTCATGGGAAAGAAGTGCCCCAAGCTATAAGGCTTGACTATTCCCACTAAAAGCTGTATAAAATATAAAAGCTAGTAAAATGTAATATAAAAGCTAGTTCCATGATGAACATACATAAAAAATAGCAAATAAATCCAGTTACCCATGTCAATAACAAAGCAGAAAACAGAGAAAGTATACATATGAGAATATGCATCAGACAATAAAGACTGAATGAAATCTCCCTTTGGGAATGAGATAACTCAACTCATCCAAGAGAATCTTCCAGATCTCAACCCTGAAAATTCTCTGAAGTCTGTGATGCCGGGTATAGAGACATACTAGAGATTGCTTCGATACCTTTATATTTTCCTAGAGTTTTTCCTTTCAGTGAGTGAAGTGAAGATATATTGGGATGGTGTAGATTCTCTCTGGAAGCCAGAAAAGCCCAGATCATTTTTCTCACCAATTTTCACTAATTGTCCACCTCTCACACAGGCTCAGGAAACTGAGTAATCAGTTTGTACCTATGCAATGAGAGTACCTTATAACCTTTGAGCCAAAGGTTATAATAATAATAAAACATTAATAGTAATAATTATATAATAATAAAAAACAAAGAATATTGTGACTAAGCTGTGCCATAAAGAATAAATATGAGAAAATACTTTTCCTATCATCTTTGCAGATGTGGGGATCTATAGATGTTGAACACAGAACAATGAATTTTTTTAAAAAATGTTGATTTGTGGAATTTTTTTCTCTTCCCTTTTTAAAAAAATTCTTCATTATAAGACATAGTACATTGGGGGAAGGAAGGAAGAATGATAGAGGAGAAAATATAGGCAATATTAAAAGGTAGATCAATATAGATATACATATAACATATACATACACGTATGAGTATATACTCATATACATAAACATATATAGTCAATATAAGTTACTTCTTCACATCTTCATATCTGTCTTATAAGTCATGGAGATTATTCTGGGTCCTCAAAGATTACACCAGCAGAGCACTTTGCTCAACAAATGCTTCCTTCTTTCCTTTCCAGCTGAAGTGTTTTGCCTTCCACATTGTTATAACTACCACTGAGGTAGGTAGTTGCCTAAGCCAAGTTTAGAGTATGGGCCAGGTGAGGGATTATATTTATTGTATCAAAATAAAGCTGGTCATATTTTAATGGACTTATCATCAGAAGGTTGACCATGATGTAACTTATTTCTTTAACTATAGCAATTTAGAAAAACATTTGCTAAGGTATAGCTAGGTTTACCCAAACCAATGAAACCACACATATTTTGAAATATAAACTAATTATTGGTGATCAATGTAAATAATTTGTGCTAAATTTTTTTTCTTAAAAGTACATTTTTCTTCAACTGCAAAGATATTTGAATATGGTCAATATTATTATTAATGGTGATGAAGATGATGATTATACTCAGAACCTTATGTAACTAAAATTGAGTCTAAGATAATTCACTTGAGATGGGATGGATGGCACACTGGTGATATCCTGAGCCAGCAAGGGAGTGGTCCCTCCCTCAAAGAGTACTCTCCCTCTTCCCTTCAGGGAGAGAAGATGGGCTACTGAACCCTGGGTTTGGCAGCAAGGGGAGGCTGTGTCCTTTATTTCTGAAGGACCTATGAAACATGTAGGGATGACAGTTACTAACCTCTAAGAGATGAACTTTCCTCCCTGTCTATCTCTACTGGCACACTATAGAAAAGCTTTGTACTACTCAGGCTAGTTACTGCTCTGATTATACCAATAGTATAGAACAGTAATAAATGTATAATAAATAAGCAGTAATAAATATGAATTACAACTGGGAGTGAGGGGGGAGGAAGGGGGTAGTTAATTTCCATAGTACCTTTTCAGACTGAAAAATCATCTTGACCTTTTCACTATTCAGGACCAGTTGATAATGTTGCTTATTGGAATTTATTTTAAATATTTTTAAAGAAATATTCTTTATTATGAATGTAATAGAATTTAAAAATCAAGAAAACATATAAATATTTTAATATAGAAATAAGAACAAGTTATAGGATTTTAAACATTATTAAATTTTTCAATATATATTGAATATAAAATTAAATTTAACAAGGTAGCAATATGTAGTAACACATTTTAAATTTACAAATATTAAATTTAACAGGTTAATATTATTTGTCCCCTTATTCATTTTTAAATTTTATGCCATGTATTTAAAAAAAATTATTGAGACTCTTTTTTTCAAATCTATCACCACCCACTAACCTACCATTCACCAGCCCACAATGGGGAAGGCAGGCCTCCATTGTAATAAATACGTGTTGTTAAGTAAAGTAAATTTATACATTGTCCATGTCTGAGAATGCATGTGTCATTCTCTACCTCTTGCCCAACAACTTGCTTCTAAGAGGTCTCTCTCTTTTTTTTTATAGTAGATAGATCTAGAGTTGATCTTGTATAATGTTAACGCCATTTTAAAGGAAAAAAAGAAGGGAAAAACACTTTATAAAAAAACCTGATCCATAATGCTTTGGGACCTTTTGTGCTACTGATTGGGAAAGAGTCCAAGTTCACCAGCATAGATTCCATAGACTCTTTATAACTGTATCCCCATAGGAACCTTCAATTCTACAAAGGGATGAAGTCATTTTCAACTTCTTATATATCTCTTTAACTCCCAGGGAGGTCAAAAGGGGAATGCTCAACCTCCATTCAAGAAAGCAGTAGCAAGAACAGGGGGGGTACCAGCCTACAAAGATGATAGCAATGATTACTTTTGCCTCCATTCTGCATGACCAATAAGTAATTTTAGGGACAGGACCTACAAGGGAACATAAAATCCCTGTGAGGAAATATAGTAAGACTGATTTTGACTTTGTACCACCAATAAGGGACTCCCAGACTACATGGTGCAAGAAGAATAAATGTTCTACAGGCCCTTGGACCACACACTGTTTTGTTAGGACCTACTTTCCTCATAGTTTCCTTTCCTGTGCAAATGTCTTTTTATGGAAAACCCTTAAAAATGCAATGAGTCGAGATGAGGATATTTATCAAAGTAAGTCTTGAGAAAAGGGAACGTTTGTTTCTACAAGTGAAGCAGCCCAAAGCGTTTTTCAGCTTGTGTGGAGTCCTTCACTCCTCAATACTTGGCTTGTTGCTTTTTTTTCTCTTTCATTATTTATTAATGGTGTTTTTTCAGGTTGTTTTATAAACTCCATAGCTAACCACCGCTTCTGCATGCACAGCACTATCATTGTGTGCAATTTCAACAATTTATAGGATTGACTTGGATTAAACAAATCGGTTTTACATTCATAAAATGAGAAGACTAGAAGCTTGAGCGTCATACCATATATACTAGCCTGTACAAGCTCCCTGTCTTGCAGAAATAAGGCACTAGAGAAGCAGAGAAAGCTCTAAACATCAACATCCTTCCAAAACAGAGAACATAAAAAGATTAATAGAAGTCTGAAATCTATTAAAGTCAAAATTCTATGACTAGGGACATGAGAATAGCAAAGATTAGGTTATTCTTCTTTTAGGGTATCTAAAGCAATCATTCTGTTTGTTCATTAGATTTCTTTTTTTTAAATTATAAACTTAATAATTCACAATAAACACAAACATTATCATATAAAAGAGTAGCACCAAAACAAACTTTACATATGGAATTATAAACTTTGTGTGAAACTATTTATGTGAGGCTATTTTTTTTAAAAGAATATATATTAAATTTAACAAGACAGTAATAAAACTGATCTGTATGTTTGGAATAATCATTCTCCTGGTTAGGCTGCCACTCTTCTTATTTTTTAAATTTTCTGGTGAATATATGTTCAATTGTTGTTCAGTTTTTTCTGTCGTGTCCAACTCTTTATGACTCATCTGGGTTTTCTTGGCAAAGACACTGGAGTAGTTTGCTATTTATTTCTTCAGTTCATTTTACAGATGAGGAAACTGAGGTAAACACGACTTTCCCAGGGTCACACAGCTAGTGAGTATGTGAAGCCGAATTTAAACTCATGAAGACAAATCTTTCTGACAAGCCTGGTGCCCTATCCATTGTACCACCTGGCTTTCTCTGCAAACTGAAGCTTTCTAAAGTTACAGTTTGGTATTTACAGGAGAGGCTAGAGAGCTAAAGTACTCATTCTGCATAGAGTAGGTGGTTACCTCCCTCAAAGCATTCACCGCAAGCTTTCTGATGATATTCCACAAGTCTGAAATTCTATTAGTTATTTCCTGCTTTGGATTAATCATTGTATTTCCAGGAGTTTCTTGTTAAAATGTCCACTGTGATTCATTCTTTTACTTTTTAAACAAGGGGAAGGGAAAGGTAACAAGTATTTATTTAACACAGTTGATCTTCATAACCCATTGACGTAGGTGTTGTTATTAAGACCATTTTGTAGTTAGAGCACACAAAGTGACTTGTCCAGATTTACACAGCTAGTGAGTTTCTGAAGTTGGATGTGAACTCAGGTTTTCCTGACTCCAGGCCCTTAATGCACTATCTATTGTACCATTTAGCTACCCCTAACCTAAATGTGATTTATTATATGTGGTTGCCTTTTCTCTATTAATGACTCCTTCCTCAGAATCTGGGGGTTTCCTGTCAAATGTTTAACATTTGGTGGTAACATAAGCAGAAGACACTTAAACGTTTGTCTGCATCATCATCATCCTCATTTTCTCCCTCACTTTCTTAAGTCTAGAAATCAATCAGTGAGTTAAGTCCTGAGTTGTATGTAGCATTTTCTGTTTCCCATGATATAAATCTTGACTCTGAAAATTAGCTCTTCTGAGCTGGTTGGATCTGGGTGATCTTTGTGTAATTTGGTCTTGTAGCACCTACAATCATAAGATAACAGATTTTGATCCAAAAGGGATCTCTGAGATTATCTACTTCAACCTCTTTGTCTTCTAGATATGGAAATAGAGCCCCAGAGTCATTTCATTCATTGGTTGGCTGATTCTTTTGATGTTTTAGAGATCCAGTTTGACTTGAAATAGCCTGGTTCTTTCTGAAGGATGACCAGAAATTTGGTTTCACTAAAGGTCAAACACAGCAGATCAAAGTGTAGACCTCAAAAGGCTAGATCTCTGTCTAGTAAGTAGAATAATTAGGTGTTGTATTATTTGAGGGTCTCCAAAAGATTGGCATTCCAAAATATTTACCCCTATTCTTCCTACTTTCAACTTACTGTATTATCTGAAATTTCAACAATTAGATTACTATATTTGAGGCATTTATTGCCTATAAATTACTATAAATAATATGTATATATAACATCATGTATATTATGTTATAATATATATACATACATACATACATACATATATACATATATATATATATATATAAAACTATATTTGAGGCATTGTATCCCCTATAATGTCCTGGCAAAAATAAAATGGGCAAGCTAAGAAGGAGTAACACACTACTCAAGTAGCACGTTAAATCCTAAACACCAGATGAGATAATAAGTAAGGAGGAAAAGAAATCTACATAGGAATGTAGTAGGAGAGGTATGTTTAGATAGAAATAGAAAGTGTTAGACTAAAAGTCAGGATATGTAGTTTGAAATCTTGGCTTACATTTACTCTGAAACCCTGGAAAAGTGGCTAGTCATCTTGACCTCTGTCTTGCCACTGGACTCTGATGAGTGCACAGCCCTGCCTCACTCAAATCCAAATCACAAGCAAGTCAAGATACTGCCTTCATAATGTTATATGGTCTTCTTCAAGAGCAAGGGAGGAATAGTAGTAATTGTGCCTCAGCTTCTCTGAGCCAGTTTTTAAACATGGACTTATCCTCCTCTCAGTGTTATGGTTAGGACAGGACTTTCTAAATATTAATGCTGCACAGAATTGAGAGATTTTTAATTTAAAAAAAATTAAAATAACTTTAAAAAATTGCTAATAGTAGTATTAATAATAATTGTCCTTATATTCACAGTTGTTTGTTTTCTTGATGGGAAAGAGTGAAGATTAATCATAAAGGTTATTGCTTTAGGAATGTAACATGGGCTAGGTATTGATGATTTGGGGCCATCATACATAGGGTTGAAATGGAGAAGAGCTTGAAGTGTCAAAGTTGGAAAAGACTGTGCCATATACATAGTATCAATATTGAATAACTCAATTAAATAAATACCTAGTAATCATGTACTCTGCATTAAGCGCTGGAGATTGAAAGACAAATGGAATTCCCAGCCTACAAGGAGGCTACATTCTATTGAGAGTTGATGGGCATAAGTGAATATAGTGTAGGGAAAATTGATGAGACAAAGCATTATCAATCTAGGGGAGGAGATTAAGAAAATTTTCAAAGAGAAGGTAGTATCTGAGTTGATCTTTACGTGATGGACTTGTTTGAATATGTGGAGTTTAAAGATAGAGTACTGAATTTGGAAATAATAATATATGTTGATTGGAATCTTGTCTATATAGAGTAAAGAAACATAACAATAAGCTGGAGAAATAGACATATGCCAGGTTAAATAATTTATAATTTATCCTATAATAATGAAGAGCCACTGAATGCTTTAGAGCAGGAGAAAAATGACTTGGTTATACTTAGAACTATTTCATATATTTGTAGAGGGTGGTTTGAAAAGGAAGAGACAATACGAACAGCCTGGGTGAAAACAAGTGAGGTTCTGAATTACAGAGGGAGAAAGAAAGAAGGGGATGCATGTGAGGGATATGCTGGATCTCCATAGCACCGTATCAGTACTATTCTAGTGGAATTTATTCATGAAGTATGCTCCTTTCAACTAACTACTCAAATTCAGAAAATATTTATTTAGACCTTATTATATGCCAGACACTACTCCAGGAGTACAAAGATAAAAATGCAAAGTCCCTCCCTTCAAGGAGATTGTATTTTGTTGGAGGAAGGGTGGGGAACAACATGTATACAAATACATAAATTCAAACAAAATACTGAGAAATGCATTATAATTCCAAGAGGGTGAGAATAAAAATTATCGGAGGAATGAGGAAGAATATTTTGTAAAGAAACCAATGACAAGCATAAAGATGGTGTTCCACTTCAAATTAATATTAACTGACAATAGGCCCTATGACTGTCATGACATGTTTAGTAGAGAAGAGTCTGTGACAAAGGGATAATAATCCCACTTACACAAGTGTTTTTGGGTTTCACAATGAAATTTTAGTTTTTTTTCCTCTAATAAGTAAAGTTGAACCTTTATTCAGTAGCATGGGATGTGAAATTATCTAAATAATAACAATAGGAGCAGAAAAAAGGAGGAATATAAGTTGTTCATAAATCAACAAATATATTGTGATACACAAATTATAGCCTTTTTATGTTACCCAATTTTCAATTATCTTCTAAAAAATAAATATTAGTAGCTTATATTTATAAAGGTTTGCCCTATAGTATAACTACATATGCATATTTATATATCTATCTTATATATATACATATAAAGTCATTGTTTCTTTCTCCATATTTCTACAACTATCCCTGTATCCATCTACATCTTTCTATCTCTAGTTTTATCTAATCTCTCTAACTCTTTTCGAACTTTATCTCTGCATCTGTATAGGTATATCTGCACATCTATTCTTACACCACACCTATAGCTATCTCTCTTTTACTCTATTCAGAAATATAGACAACTCATCATACTGATTCTATATAGGGCAAGTGCTTTTATTATCATTTCCATTTCTACAGGTGAAGAAACTGACATTCAAAGAGCTTAAGTGACTTCCTTCAGGTCCCTCAGCTAGTAAGTCTCTAATAATGAATTAATATCAAGGCCTTATTGACTCGAAGGTCAGAATTCTATCCATTTTGCCACACTACCACTTATAAACCATAATATCATCTGTTTAGAGCTGGACGAGATCTTAGAGATTGCCTAATACAGTTTTTTTTTTTTTTAAATGAAGAAACTTAGCTTCTGAGAAGGTAGGTAAGTTGTCCAAGGTAATAAATGTCAGAACAAGAATTAAACGCAGGAACCTACTAACTGTGACATCACAGTGCAGAGCTGGTTTAGATTTCTCTGCAGACAGCATTCTGATTTGTGTTGTCCTTAGTGAGAATTTAGGAGCATTCTGCAAAAAAAAAAAAAAAAATGTACTACTTTCCTTTAATTGTCGAAAGGGTTTCTAGAAAATGGAAAATAAAGCATGAGACACTGGATTCTCCATTTCCTGTCTGCAAAATTAAAGAAACAATAATCATGCTAAATCCTTCCCAATTTTAAGGGCAATTTTGAAAGCAGAATTCAGGCACAATAATTAGCTTGTTGATTTTGTAACCACATTGGGAATGATCTGAATAATGGAGCAGCATACAGCTGGGGTTCTGGGACTTCCATTTCTAGGTCAGGTCACAAGGATACTAAATGCCAAGATGTCACTTCTGGTTTCTGGGCAAAAGGATAAACATGTGGAAACTTTAAAAAAAATCCTTATTAGAAAGTAAGCTTACAAAAATGTAAGACGCATATCTCTAGGTAATTGGAACTTAATTTTTTATCTACCTCCTACTTTCCTTGCATCAAGCTCCCTATAGGAAGATCCTAAACAAAGAAAGGTATGTGGTTCAAAGTTTTCATATTCTTGAACTGCCACTATCTATCACTGTATATTTCTTTTTAACTAGGTCTTCCTCTCTGAGCAGTAGTGGGGCAGGATAAAGCCAAAGTGGGTGGCAGGCAAACCCATCTGTTTTCAAAACTTCATTATGGGGTCATTAAAAAGGCCTCATGGCTTATATTGCATTCAGCTCTGATATGACAGAAGAAGATAAACAATAGTGATGAGCAAACTTCAGTGGCTTTTAACGTTTACTTTTCGTTTAGATAAATTCAGATGCTTATCCCCAATTATCTAAACCTTTGGAGCTTCCTCCAGCAACTGCTTATAATACGTTTCCTGAGTTTCTGTGGAAGACCTCAGCTTTTAATAGGTTCCAATTACTACTCATTTGGTAGACCTACTTCCCTACCTGCAAAATTTTGTCCCATGTGGAGCTTGAAGGGGATTCTGTTTCATCATGGTTAGGACATGTACCACAGAGCTACCATCCTTTTCTTTCTGTTAGGTGTTTAATACTTTGGCGCTTTTATTCAGTCATTTCAGTCATGGCCAACTCTTTGTGACTCCATTTGGAGTTTTCTTGGCAAAGAGCCTGAAGTGGTTTGCCATTTATTTCTCTACCTCATTTTATGGATGAGGAAACTGAGGCAAACAGGATTGAGTGACTTGTCCAAGGTTATGCTGCTAGTAAGTCTCTGAGACCATATTTGAGCTCAGATCTTCCTGACTCAAGGCTTTGCACAGCTTAACTCCAACTTACTATCTTTTTGACTTTGACCAAGTCAGTTAATTTCTCTGGGCCTTAGTTTCTTCATCTCTAAAATGAAGGAATTGGATTTATTGCTTCTAAGGTTCCTTAACTCTGTAATCCTATAAATTTAATACTAACAGACATAGCATTTCTATCACTGGATAATAGTATTTGGAATTCACACTTCTAGTCATCCAAATGAAGAACCTGAGGGAAAAAGAGGGGAAGTGATCTGCCTAAGGTCACCAAGGTAAAAAAGGTAAGCTATGAACCCAAGTTTTATGATTTAGTGGTCAACTACATCTCACAATTATGATGATGAAACTTGTGATAAAAAAGTGAACTCATGGAAATGGATCAGATTCATCTTTGAGAAAAAAGGACTCTATTATGTTAAGAGTAAGAAATTAAGTGCTGCTATTTCTGACCTCAATTAAAGTCCTACATCAGTGTTTCGTCATATTGTTGAGATGACTCTGTACCTTTTTAACCTCTTTCAGTACATTGCATGCTTTTTTTCTTAAATTAAAGTCTCATGATCCTTGAAAGGCTTTGATGAGCACGGACCTGACAGTAGATCAAATGAATGGTCCATCTTAAATCAGTTAGATCACCAGACTGGCAGGAGGGAGGAAAAGAGAGAGAGAGAGAGAGAGAGAGAGAGAGAGAGAGAGAGAGAGAGAGAGAGAGAGAGAGAGAGACAGAGAGAGAGAGAGAGAGAGAGAGACAGAGAGAGAGACAGAGAGAGAGACAGAGAGAGAGACAGAGAGAGAGACAGAGAGAAAGAGAGACAGAGAGAGACAGAGAAAGTCCATTTAAAAAGTAGAAGGATTTAGACTCATAGTAAATGGAAGGAGTGACAACATCAATGGAATCATCAATCTGTGAAATGTAAATCTCCCACTTTACTATCTGGATTGTGGTGAGGCAACAATGAGGACATAGACCTTGAATAGGTAGATTAAGATGGGAAACTAGGGTGAAGAAGATGACTGAGACTAGAGAAAGGAGATTGTTGTAGTCAATAAGATGACTTCATTGAAGCACTAGTCTTCTTCCCTTATCACAATATCTAGACCATGGTATTACAAGAGGAGAGGTAGTTAGGTGGCACAATGGATAAAGTGCTGGCTCTGTAGTCAGAATGACCTCAGTTTAAATCTGGTCTCAGACACTTACTAGTTCTGTGATCCTGGGCAAGTCGCAAAACCCCAAATGGGGTCACAGAGACTCTGAAACAACTTGATAACAAAAATGACAAGAGAAGAATTGGACAATGAGCAAAAACTGGAGGAAATTATCGACAATAATTAATAAATTCTTAGCAAGAGACAAAGGGAATACTTTGAACATGAATTGTAGTTGCTGCTGTTGCTACTACTATTGTTGTTTTTAGGTATCATAGAGAAAGGGATCAGATCTGTCATCTCATCAGAATGGGGAACTTGATGTGGACACTCACTCCAAATGTGGAGATTGGCAACATGTATACAATCTTTAGTCTTATAGCTGCTTCATACGTTGTGACAAATCTTTCTTATCATTCAAAAAAGTATGTTTAATGCTTATTTTTGTTTATTTTTCTCTTGAAAATGGATAAAAATGTCAATATGTTATAGGATTTAGAGCTGGAAAGGACTTTAAAGACCATATTATCCAAAATCCTTATTTCCCACATGAGGAAACTAAGGTCTAGAGAGGTAAATTAACTTGTCCAGGGCCACTAAGGGACTACATGGAAGATCTAGGATTTGAATAAAGACCCTCTATTTCCAAATTCAGCTGTTTCCAACATGCTGCATTACTACTGAAAATGAAGTCAAGGTGATACAGTCAACTTCCAAACATCCTCTAAAATCTCTCTAACAAAGCAACCTCACAATAGACTGAACAGAATTCTGAAGCCTGTTAAGTTCATAGTGAGTCATTTTTTCAGTCCAGGGCAATTTAGGAAGATAGAAAGAGAGATCTGTGGGCACTGGGGTGAGGGCTGGCCAGATGCACAGCAAGATGGATGTGATTCCTGCTGTGGGTTGTGGGGCAACATCAGTGCCTAGAGATCATAAGAGGACTGAAAACCTGTTCAGAAATATTCCAGGTGTAGTACTGGGTAGAGGATCAGATACCATTTCGCAGCTCTAGTTCCCATTATCCAGTTCCAGGTCATGATTCCAGGGCAGAGTGGAACAGTTATATTCACAAGAAAGCAGAGGCCCTACTTGTATAAAGACAAGAGAACAGACCAGGAGGGCAGTAACTGGACTTCTGTGGAGATCAAACCACACTGGAATATATAGAGGCCTTCAGATTGAGCTATGGAAGCAGAAAAATATGAAAGAGAAACCCAGGGCAGTAATTCACCACCCCCCACTTCCCAGTTCCCTTCTATCCCAAAGTAGAACAGAACCAGATTCTAACATAAAGTCCAAAGTAAAAAGGTAGACTGGAAAAATGAAGAAAAAACAACAAAAAAGAACCCAACCATAAAATGCTACTATGGTGACAGGGAAGTTCAAGACACAAACTCAGAAAAAGACAATAACTTGAAAACATCTGTAAGCAAAGAAAATGTAGATTGGACACAAACCCAATAAGAAGTCCTAGAAGAGATGAAAGAGAAAAACAGATAAAAAATTATTTTAAAAATCAAATAAGAAAAGTAAAAGAATTGGGAAAGGGAATGTGAGTCATGCTAGAAAATTATTAAAAGAGAATTAACAGCTTTATAAAAGAGGCACAAAAATATATTGAAGAAAATAACTCCTTAAGAATTAAAATTGATCAAATGGCAAAAAAGGTAAAAATAACTCACTGAAGACAATAAGAATTTACAAATTAGAATTGGTCAAGTAAAAGCTAATGACTCCATGAGACATAAAGAAACAATTAACTAAATTCAAAAATAATGAAGAAAAGAAGACATGAAATATCTCATTGGTAAACTGACTTAGAAAATAGATCAAGGAGAGATAATGTGAAAATTTTTGGACTACCTGAAAGCCATAATAATACTTCATAACTATCCTTGATGCTGTCAATAAATTTAAGATAATATCCTCATGCTTCCCAAGGTAGCAGATAATTGGTTGTATGTTGTTCTTCATTTTCGTAGAGGATCATGACATCAGAGAAATGATGACATGACTTGCACTTAACTTTGTTTTGAGTGAAGGAAGGGTGTGCAGGTCACCAGCCTCACTTTCTCCTCCTGAGCCATCTGGATCCAGTGACCAAATATTTGTCAGGATGACTGGAGTTTATCCCAGCAGATAATTTATATAACAAATCAAAGCTGTGTGTTTGTTTTCTGTAGATATCTTGTTTGTACATAGTTGTTTTTATATTGTGTCTCCAATTAGACTGTAAACTAATGAGACACAGTACAGTCTTTTGCCTTTGTATTTTCAGCACTGAGCACATAGTAGGTACATAAAAAATTTCCATTTACTGATTTTACTTGACAATTTTATTTTCAATCTTGAGAAGACCTCTCTCCTTCTCTCTTTCTCTCTCTCCCTCTCCCTCCCTCCCTCCCTCTCTCCCTCTCTTTCTCTCTCTCTCTCTCCCTTTCTCTCTCTCTCTCTCTCTCTCTCTCTCTCTCTCTCTCTCTCTCTCTCTCTCTCTCTCTCTCTCTCTCTCTCTCTCTCTCGGTGTTAATATGTGTTGTTTATGTCCACAACACAAAAACCCATTCTTGTCGAAATTATACGGCAAAATGAGCTTTTAAATAAATATCCCAAATTGCCATTGGGTAACACTAAATGTTATTTAGGGACAATAAATTGAACTTCTAGTCTTTATAGGATTTCTTCATTCCATGGATTTTTCCTTCATCTGTTTTCTTTGTTGCTGCTTTTACTTACCAAGTTGTTGGGAAAAATTCCCAACTTGATTTTGAGTGTCTTGCTCCATTTGGGGGTAGGAGGAATTTATACCTCCCTTTGTCATGGAGAGGAGATAGGAAGACCATTGTTTTGACAGGCAGAAAGCTAGAAGGCAGAAGTGAGAAAAACAGACCTTTTCAAGATGTGTGTCTCAGTTAAAGGAGCAATGGACTTAGCTAAGCTCTTCTCAATCATCTCCCAAAACATTGTCTAGGAAATAACATTCCCTGGGAAAGCTGTTAAGACTCTTAAATAATAAAACAGATAAAATATAGAGCATGCTGAAGCAACGATTTCAGGGTCAAGAGGCAAAAGTTGGAACATTGATCTTTAAATTCAGGGGAATGAAAGACGTATGCTTAGCACAGATGTAGAAAAAGATGTAGAAAAATCAGGAAAATTTACATCAAGATTTACACTGATGGCATAATCAGCAATGACA
The DNA here is from genome assembly GCF_028372415.1 of Notamacropus eugenii. Taxonomy (NCBI): domain Eukaryota; kingdom Metazoa; phylum Chordata; class Mammalia; order Diprotodontia; family Macropodidae; genus Notamacropus; species Notamacropus eugenii. Next base: position 123,445,949 of record NC_092873.1, read on the forward strand.
TATATATTATCAGATCAAATGTTAATCATAGCTTGGAATCCCTCATCCAGTTTGCTATAATTTTCACCCAGCATGAAGTTCTGATCTCTGAAATTTAGTTCTGGCCATGTTGGATGCTAAAATCTAGCAGCAATCTTCTGGGCAGGAATGGACTCCAGAAAACACCATTTCATTCTATTTAAGCTTAGTTGAAAACATGATCCCCTGATTTGTGAATCATGGCTGTTAAGAGTTAGCCAAAAAGAGAGGTGAGTGTGAGAACCAAAGGACTTTCAATGCTATACAGTTGAAATTATAAGGCTGTAAGTGTCCTCAAAGCGAATCTGTATACAGACAATCCTGAACAGATGCTGTCTTTCCTATTTTATAAGGGATTTCAAAATCTCCCTTGGAAACCCTGGTTCAGAGTCTACTACCATTAAAAATGATTTCCTTATGGTTCATCTAAATCTTTTATGTTGCAATCTGAAACTTTTACTTTTCATTATAACTACAGAAGCATGCACAGTGTAGTGGATGGTATACAGGGCTTGTAGGCAGGTAGACCTGACACATACTATATTTTCTCTGTGACCTTGGGCAAGTCAGTTAACTTCTCAGTTTCTCAGACATATTTCCTAGGATTCTTTTAATTTAGTCACAGATATATTGCAATCTGTATTAGTCAGACACTTAAAAGATGCACTTATTAATAACTAATTACTTATTTCTCCATACCTTACAAACTTCTCTCTCCCAAGGTTAATTAAATGCATTATTTGTAGCCATCCTTTATAGCTCTATAAGAGTACATTACTCATTGATGTGACTTTCCTATTTTTTTCTCTCCTCTAAAAGTTTAAAATTTGAAAATGGACATTATTATTCAATAACATAGACAGCTATTTATATCCATCACTGAGGTTACAATGTTTTTTCTAAAGTCTTTGGGGATGGGTATGAATATTACTACTACCACCATCAACACCATCACCACCACCACCACTACTACTACTACTACTACTACTACTACTACTACTACTACTACTACTACTACTACTACTACTACTACTACACTACTAACCATCATTGAGGTTAAAATGTTTTCTTCTAATGTCTTTGAAGAAAAGCATGAATAATACTACTATGACTTCTATTAATAATTATTAGATTTAATTATGGTTAACATTTGTATAATACTTTAAGACTTGCAAACCTTTTTCACATATGTTATCTCATTAGAGAATAATCCTGTGAGTTAGATGCTTTTACTCCCATTTTACAGATGAGGAAATAGGCTGGGAGAGAGGCTAACTGATGTTCCTAGAGGCATACAACTAGTAAGTATCTGAGGCCAGATTCAAACTCAGGACTTCCTGACCTCAGGCCCAATACTCTGTTCACTGAGCCACCTATCTAACTCAATAGATGAGAGAGAGAGAGAGAGAGAGAGAGAGAGAGAGAGAGAGAGAGAGAGAGAGAGAGAGAGAGAGAGAGACACAGAGACAGAGAGAGAGAGACACAGAGAGAGAGACAGAGAGAGAGACAGAGAGAGAGAGAGAGACAGACAGACAGACAAACAGACAGACAGAGAGACAGAGAGAGACAGAGAGACAGAGACAGAGAGAGACACAGAGACAGAGAGAGAGAGAGAGACCATAGACCAGTATTTATGAACCTTCTGAAGAGACAACATTACTGATGATTAGAATCGCAGGACTAAATGGCCTATGACACATCTAGAAGACTTAATGATGCCAGTATAGATGGCATCTATTCATCCAGTTTAACAATAATTTATTAAAGGGTTCACTATGGGTAAATGACTGAGCCAGGCCCTGGAAATACAAAGACAGGAGAAAAAATAATCCCAGACCTCAAGGAATTTACATTTTATCAGAAGATAACACCTGTAAACATATATGCAGCTAGTTACTCTCTCTGAGCCTCAGTTTTATCACCTATAAAATGAAGGATTTTGACCAGCAGGTCTCTGAGTTTCTTTCCAGATCAACATGACTAGATTCTAACTGGTCATTTGATGAAAGAGATGGCACTAAAATTCAGGAGTTCAAGAAAGAGGTCCTTTAGAAGATGGCATCTACCCTACCAATTTTAAAGATTAATTTGTCATGTAAAGGGGAAGGTTTTATTTAAAATATGGAATATGATAGGATGCTACCATTTTAGAAAAGTTGAAAATTATCACTCACTCTTTTCTATTCTCACACAAGGAAAGAAACAAAAATATTTGTTAAATGAATGTTGAGTGAATTCCAATCCATTTTCACTTTTGTGTTTAAAGACCAAAAAGAAGACAAATCACATACTCTTACTTTCTTGGAGAGTCTCACATCACCTCAGCATCACACTTAGATTTTACAAAGAAATATTTCCCTAGCTGTGGAGGAGCAAAATAAAGATAAAGGAAACACCTAATTTTATCATTATGTCATGAGTTAGTACAATATTTAGATGACTTCAAACTTCTTCATAAAATGACAGTCAGATTATAAATACTAATTTTGTGATGCTATGTGGCTGAATCATGGGAAAACAGAATCTCCAAGAAATGAAGTTGAGGGTCACCAGAGAAAGGTGGAGAGGATCATGATAGGATTCGAGTCCAAGTTTTATAGAAGAAATCCTTTTATTAAGGGGATTTGTTCTGTGAAGGAGGTCTTCGAGGTCACAGGTTCCCCACTCCTGGTCTGGATTCTAGACAAAGAACAAAACAACATTTCAACCATGGTTTATAGCATTTGCCATTTCCTATCTCCTCTTCCAACTCCAGTCCTTACGGGCTGTATACTAGAGTTTTGCATCAAGGGTTTTGCATCTCCCATTCTACCTCAAAAGCTGCAAACCTGACTGCTTTCAAGGCTGCAACCCAGGGTGAAGTGAAACGATGCACCACGCATCAAAATTAAATTAAACATTCTGCATTTTTTCGTCTTTGTTCTCTATCATTTCTCTTAACACAAACGTTGTATCTATTTTTCCCCTATTTGGGGCCCCCTCATCTTCTGAGTCATACGATCTGCAGCAGAACAAAAGTTATTTCAATAATATAGGAACCTTTTCTGTTCTTGTGCAGCACCCCTTTGGTGTTCCATAATGGAGGTTCCCTTCTCAGTCCCACCCCCCACTCAAATCCCACCCCATCCCCACACACAATTCAGAGCAGATCAGATATTCTCTTTTTGAATGCTGAACTAGATTTACTGACGTAGTAAATATAGTTCCCTTAAACTTCTTACTTGCTTTCTGGAGGTATAAACATGATCCTGGGGGTTGGTGGGAGAAAAAAAGAAACGAAGGAAAGAGGGAGACAGAGAAAGAAGGAAGGAAGGAAAGAGGGAGGGAGAGAGGGAATGAAGGAAGGAAAGAAGGAAGGAATATATAAATGTCTTCTATATGACAGACATTGTGCTAAGTAAGTACTTTCCAAATATTATGTCATTTGATCTTCACAATAACCCTAGGAATTAGATGCTATTATCCCAATTTCACAGTTGAGAAAACTAAGTTTTGTTGGTGATTTGCCAGGGACATAACACCTAGTGGATGTCTAAGACTGGATTTACACTAAGGTCTTCCTGGTCTCAGTTCCTTAGGTCTTCCTCTAGGCCAATGGAATATGCAGTAGAGTATCGCTCCCTCAAGGTGGGAGATGCCCTTCAATAATAAGCTGAGTGGTTGATGCCTCTCCCCTGTCAATGCTTGGGGCACAGAGTGTTATCGTTATATTTCAAGACCAGCAGAGAAAAAGAGTCCTGAGGGGTGAAGAGAGCACTTTGGGTACATATATTCAAATTTGTACTACTGGAAGTTAAATTATGATGTGAAATATGTTTTGCTCTGGCTGTCTGGAAACTGGGCCAATTTAAAAGTCAATTAAAAGGATAGTCATGGTTGACCAAAGTAGTAATAAGATAGCTACACTTGCTCCAAAGTGGAGAGAAAGGCCCCCTTCATTTACCCGGGTATTTGCCACACTGACATTAATTGTATACTATGCCTTATTACATGTGAATTAATGGTTCATTTTTTATTTATCCTTCTAGATTTATTACTACTCACCCATCTGATGACACAAGGTGTATTACAGAATTCTCGATATGTACTATCAATAGGAGAGAATTTCAAACCAAAAATTCACTATCATGATAAAGTCACAGGTTTCAAAATGCATTACCAATCCTGAGAAACAATCCAGGAAGTTATATTTTCTTCTGTTTTATACATACAAGGAAGATTGGAGGAAAGAAAAAAAGACAGAGAAGCAGGCAACTTGAGATGCACACCAAATGATGGATTGAACACTTGGCTACATGGTTATGAGATGGTTGCTTGTATTTTGGAATTTGGATCTCTTTTGCTTTGAATGGGACTGCTATGTGAGCTAATCATTCATTCCAGAATGTCTTGGGAGCTGATACTTGCCAGACTGCAAAGTAGCCAGTTGAATCTGGCTTAGTTTGTCTAATGGTGATACAAGGATTATAAAACGACACAGCTCATTCTGCGAGGAAAAATAAATCATGTCCTTTCTTCCCTTCTGCTGACCTGTTTTTCTCAGTTCCTATATGGCCTATTCTTTTTAAAAATTAATTAATTAATTTTTAGTTTTCAACATTGACTTCCACAAGATTTTGAGTTCCAAATTTTCTCCCCATCTCTCTCCTCCTCCCATTTCAAGACATCATGCATTCTGACTACCCCTTCCCACAATTTGCCCTCCCTTCTATCACACTCCTCCCTTCTCTCATCCCCTTCTCATCTATTTTCCTGTAGGGCAAGATAGATTTTTATATCCTATTACCTACATGTCTTATTTCCCAGTTGCATGTAAAAGTAATTTTTAACGTTTGTTTTAAAATATTTGAGTTCCAACTTGTGTCCCTTCCTCCCTCCACACCCATGCCCACTGAGAAGGGAAGTAATTTGATGTAGATTATACATGTGTAGTCATGCAAATCACTTTCATAACAATCATGAAAAACTAACTATATTTCCCTCTATTCTATCCTGCCCCCCATTTATTCTATTCTCTCTTTTAACCCTATCCCTCCTCAAGAGTGTTTACTTCTAATTACCTGTTCCTTCCATTTGCCCTCCCTTTTATCATCCTCCCCTTATTCCCTCCCCCCTACTTTTCTGTAGTGTAGGATAGAGTTTCATACCAAATTGAGTGTGCATGTTATTCTCTCCTTAAGCCAAATCTAATGAGAAAAAGGTTCCCTTTTGCCCTCTCACCTCTCTCTTCTTCCTCTCCATTGAAAAAGGTTTTTCTTGTCTCTTTTATGTGAGGTATCATTTACCCCATTCTATTTCTCCCTTTCTCCTTCTCCTAATATATTACTCTCTCACCCCTTAATTTTATTTTTTTAGATATCATCTCTTCATATTCACCTCACCCTGTGCCTCTGTCTGTATGTATACAATCCCTCCAACGATCCTAATGTTGAGAAAAGTCTCAAGAGTTACAAATATTATCTTTCCATATAGGAATGTAAAAAGTTCAATTTTAGTAAGTCTCTTATGATTTTTCTTTCCTGTTTACCATTTCATGCTTCTCTTGATTCTTATGTTTGAAAGTCAAATTTTCTATTCAGCTCTGATCTTTTTATCAAGAGTACTTGAAAGTCCTCTATTTCATTGAAAGACCATTTTTTTCCCCTGAAGTATTATACTCAGTTTTGCTGGGTAGGTGATTCTTGGTTTTAATTCTAGCTCCTTTGACCTCTGGAATATTGTATCCCAAGTCCTCTGATCCCATAATGTAGGAGTTGCTAGATGTTATCCTGATTGTGTTTCCATAATCCTCGAATTGTTTCTTTCTGGTTGCTGGCAATATTTTTTCCTTGACTTGGGAGCTCTGAAATTTGGCTACAATATTCTTAGAAGTTTAACTTTTGGGATTTCTTTCAGGAGGTGATCAGGGGATTCTTTACATATCAATTTTACCCTCTGGTCCTAGAATATCAGGGCAGTTTTCCTTGATAATTTCTTGAAAGATGATGTCTAGGCTTTTTAAAAAATCATGTCTTTCAGGTAGTCAAAGAGTTTTTAAATGGTCTCTCCTGGATCTATTTTCCAGGTCAGTTGTTTTTCCCATGAGATATTTTACAGTGTCTGCTATTTTTTCAGTCCTTTGATTTTTCCTTTGATTTTTCTTATAGTCATTAGCTTCCACCTGCTTCATTCTAATTTTTGAGTAATTATTTTCTTCAGTGAGCTTTTGAACCTCCTTTTCTATCTGGCCGATTCCACTTTTTAAGGCATTCTTTGCCTCATTGATTTTTTAGATCTCTTTTGCCATTTTGGTTAGTCTATTTTTTGAGGTGTTATTTTCTTCAGCAGTTTTTGGGTCCCCTTACCAAGCAGTTGACTCAGTTTTCATGATTTTCTTGCATCACTCTTATTTCTCTTCCCAATTTTTGCTCTACTTCTCTAACTTAATTTTCAAAATCCTTTCTGAGTTCTTCCATGGCCTGAGACTAATTTATATATTTCTTGGAGGTTTTATATATAGGAGCTTTGACTTTGTTTTCTTCTTTTGTTTGTATATTTTGGTCTTCCTTGTCAGCAAAGTAAGATTCTACAGTCTGATTCTTTTTTTCCAGTTTTTGTTCATTTCCCCAGCCATTTTCTTGACTTTTGAGCTCTCTGTCAGGGTAGTTCTCTGCTTCCTGTGGAAGTGGGGGAGTGGATGGATGTCAGTTGCTGGATGCCCCCACAATCTGTGAGCCTAGCACTCCATAAACAGCTGCTGCCTGTGCCCTGGCTGCTGCTGTGGCTGTTGCTCCTCCACCCCATCTACTGCCCGGGCGCTGGGGCTGGATCACTCTACTGTCTCACGCAGGTCTTACAGATTTTTTTTACTGGCCTTCCCATTTATCCCTGCCATTTTGGGATCACAAAGTCTGGAAACTGGCATAGGTGCCATAGATTCAGTCCCCCCAAGGCCTGTTCAGGTTCCATCTATGCTAGTGCAGCTCATGCTAGACTGCAATCTGCTCCCAGCATAGCATGATAGACACATCCATACATCTTCCACGCTGTCTTGAGCTGGATATTTGCTTCACATCATCATTATGTGGGGTTCAATAGCTCCAGAAATTCTTTTGTCTTTTTTCCAGGTATTTGGATGGCCTTGGGGATGGGGGAGAGATCTAACAAGTTTCTACTTCTACCCCACCATCTTCCTTCTGTTTTAAAGAATGCAACAAGCACTCTAAGAAGGATAAGTCCATGGTCTTTGAAACTCTGAATATGAACAAATTAAAGTTAGAAAAGGAATGTGCAAAATGATAGAAAGTGTTAAAATAATCTGAAAATAAGATAACTCAGAATATGTATAAATTAAATCCCATTGGTATACTTATATATGACTTTGGAGTATGGGAAAATACTGATGCAAATTTCCTCCCCCACAAAGAGAGAAAATGAGGCATTTCTTGAGCACTTTTTCCATCCTTCCTCTTCTCTAATATATCTTGACTACCTTTGCTCTTTGAATAGCTTAAGGAAAGCAGTAATGCATTGAATACTGCTGAGGTTGGATAACGAATCTGCTTTCTGTATATCAGTGCAAAAATGCAATGCATGTCTATGTTACAAAATTATATGTTCTTAGATTTTTTTTTAGATATCATCCCTTCATATTCAACTTACCCTGTGCCCTCTGTCTATATGTATATTAAATACTCCCAGCTACCTTAATACTGTGAAAAGTATCAAGAGTTACAAATATTATCTTTCCATATAGGAATGTAAGCAGCTCAACTTTAGTAAGTCCCTTATGATTTCACTTTCCTGTTTATCTTTTCATGTTTCTCTTGATTCTTGTGTTTAAAAGTCAAATTTTCTATTCAGCTCTCATCTTTTCCTCAAAAATGCTTGAGAGTCCTCTATTTCATTGAATGGCCATTGTTTCCCCTGATGCATTATATTCAGTTTTGCTGGATAGGTGGTAATTTAATCTACCATATACCAGAACAATACTCTCCCTCTAAACATATTTGAATAGTGACAATCTAGTCTTTTTGGAACACTTTCAGTGAGGGGGAACCCAGTTCTTCCTAAGGCAGTCCATTCCAGGTTTATATAGTAGAAGAATAATTAAATCTAGGTAATTTATAATCTTATATGAAAATTCCTGGCTTTTTTCACTCTTACAATTTATGACTTTTCTGTATCTTTCAAGGAGAATCATCAGTGGCCCCCAGGCCATCAACTAATCCAAAGCTGGAAGTTTCTCAAGAATGTCACCAAATGTCTCTCCAGTCTTGAGGCATGGGAATTAACCACAATTCAAGGCAAATCATTCCATGCTTGGACAACACTAATTGCTGGGAAACTTTTTTTAAAATAACATGAAATCTGTTCCCTTGTAATTCCCACACAATTTGTCTCAGTTCTATATTTCAAGGTCATGCAAAAGAAGTATAATCACTGTTTCACATAAAGAGTGAGATAAAGAGTGATAAGAGACTCTTTTCACCTTAAAAATAAAGATATCGTATCTTTTTAAACTTTTTGTCTCTAGGCTATCTCCAATATTTGTGCTTTATATTTGTTCATAATGGAAATCATTTTTTTTTAAAAAAGCACACAATAGAGTCACCTATAGCATTACAGGTTTATTATATTTTAAAATATAGAAATATATTTAAACAGCACATTTTAAAGAATAATATTATAAATTTTGGTTTTTTAAAAAATTCTCACAATGGTACACCATTATTCAAAAATATATTACTTAATGTACCCCAAAATACAGTTACCATCAAATTTTCTCTAGGATAAATTGTGTTTAAAACAGCATAGCCATATACCTGAATCACAAACAAACTCATAACTCTTTTGAAGTTATTCCTGATATCATTTTTTAAACCAAATGACCCCAAGTGAGAAAACTCACAAGTGGTACTGTGCTTTATTCATTTTCACATGAACTGTATATAGGTAGAGTTATGGACGGTAATGAAGTTACTACTTATAAATCTGAAGGTGAGTCCATAAAGAGAACTGTCCTGGAAAACAACAGCTCATTCTTCAGAAAGTTAAATGTGTGTTTTAGAATGGTTTTAGAAGACATTCCAACAGTGAGAGAAAATAAATTAATTTCAGAGGAAAGAACACACAAGCACACATACACACAACTGAACCTTTCCTCTTGGAATCAGCTGTGCTGGGAAGAAGTATTATGAAATATCTATTAAAAAACAACAACGTGGATTTGAACAAGCACATTCTCACAGATATGAAAAATGAATTTCGGCTGTTCTTTCTCAATGGCAAATTCTCTAAAATCATTTTGTTTAAATGTGTCCATTTGTGTGTCAAAATAATTCTGGAGGGTTTTGTTTTGGGTAATTTTATTCAGTTGAGGTTCAGTACTTTCCCCCAGCTAGGAACCCTAGTATCACATCAATCAACAAGCCTAGTTATATGTAACAGGAAGTTCAAGAAAACGGCTCTGTTGAGGTCCTTCTGCTCCTGGACACATACAGTAACTCCTGTCTAAGGGACAGGGTGGCTCATGTATGTGTTTCTTTATTTTGGACTAAGTTATTAAACATGAAAAAATCCGCAGCAGTAGTGCTTGAGATAATAGACAGACATGATTTATTTGAGGTAAGACGGTTGTACTACAATTTTTTAGTGTTAACTTGGAAAGTTACGGATACAGGCTCAAGCCTGTCTCCACATAATTCCTGAAGCTTTGAGCTCTTTGCAAAATCTACATTCCACTAGCCAAGAAGTAAAATGCTCCTAGAGTTACACTGATTCTGTTAAAGCAAACAGTTATAACAATTATGTGCAATCTTTCAGTTTCTATGTTCTACCTGCCATTTATTTACTCAGCATCGGTTCAATATTTCACTTTATCCAATGGAGCAGGACCCCTCAAAGACAAATTGAGTTGATCCAAAGCACTTTTGTTTGGGTTGCTATTATTGTTTTTCTTTAGTTTCTTCTCTAAATAAATATCCTGCCATGGGTTTCATTGGCACAACATTTCCAAATGTATTCAATTTCTTTCAACAATATAAAACAGTCACAGGAGTTCTAGTTTCAGGAAAACTGTACAGATTTTTTTTTTTTTTTGATGTTGAAATGGAATGGGTTTATGGCTCTCCACCTAACCCACTAAAACTCAGATCTATCATATACTGCGATGATCTAGAAAATAGATTGTACTGATAATTCACCCATTAAAGAGACTACATACCTGTGAATAAATAAAAAGCTTCTATATACAAAATACTGTACATAGGATGAAAGATGGAGTGAACTGGAATGGATTTAGAAGATTCCTTATTCTCCAAATGCATACTTTTTAATTGCAGTCTGATAAACCTTACTTTCAAATTTAATATTGTTGCTACAATATTATCATTTAATTTCAGTGGCAACCACATGAACGCACGACCATATTTCGGTATTTTTTCAGAATGACATTAGAACTGTCATCAAAATACAGCACAGAGATTGCATTCAGTTTAGTTGGTGCACAGCAAGGCTTGGGAACATGGTCAGGAAACATTAGATGAACCTGGAAAAACAAAGGAACAGCTTTTTAAAAATAGATACATTGAAGTATTTATCATACTTTGTGGCTTTTAAGACCTAAAATTCTTGAGTCCTTATAATTAATAATGGACATTAATTTTAAACATGAAGTTTTAACTCATTCCTAACCTCATATGTCTTCCAAAGAAAATCTTTGAAGTAATTATGTAAAATTGCTACTGAACTATATTCAATGATCATTCCCGATAGAGGTGGGAGATGGAGTGTGTCATATAGGGGAAATCAAGAAGGCAGTTTGACTGGATCAAAGATTTTGTGAAGGGACCACTGGACCCAGCTGTAGGGGGCTTTAAATGCTAAATAGATGAGTTTGTACTTGATACTAGGGGTAAAAGATATGCTTTTGCCTTTATTGAGTTAGAGATTGATATGGACAGAGCTAAGCTTTAGGAATAAGTCTTTGATACCAATGTGGAGGATGAAATCAAGGGCAGAAATATTTAAACTATTCTTTTATGCATTCACAATGCCATTCCCTCTACTCCCTAGTTATCCTCTCTTGACTAACCTTTGGCTGATGAACATTGTCAATATTATCTAGTCTGATCTTCAGATGATAATCTGTCACTAAGTCCAGGCTTGAAAATTTTCTAATTTGACAGAACCCCTCATCCCACCCACCCCCCAAAAAAGAATGTTGTACTCTCATGACCGCTGAGAACCTAAGGTTAGTCTTGTTCCGTGAAGAGACATCAGAGTAGATTTTGTATTGAAGGTAGACAGGTATAAGAAATGTAAAATAAGAACATAATTAGAATGAAAGTAATAACTCCCATACTGTTATTATCCACAGCAATGAGGGCATAGATATTATGAATAAATTCATGCCAAAGAGTCCAGGAGTGGGAAACTTACAGTCTTGAGGCCACATGTGACCCTCTAGGTCCTCAAGTATGACCCTTTGACTGAATCCAAACATCACAGAACAAATCCCCTTAATAACAGGATTTGTTCTGTAAAACTTGGACTCAGTCAAAAGGCCACACCCAAGGACCTAGAAGGCTATATGTGGCCTCCAAGTTGCAGGTTCCCCAGGCCTGTGATGATTTAAAGAAAACAACAACTCAATTGACCAGTGTTTTTAACGTCTCTCTTTTCTCTGCTGAATCTCTTTACTAGTCAGCCAAATAGTATTTATTAAGCACCTACAATGTGCCAGTTGCTGTCAAGTTCTGGGAATACGAAGAACGGCAAAAAAAGTCATTGGACTACTTAGATATTATTTTTTTCTTATGCCTCCAGCTCTTTGTAGGAGGTATTAAAAAGCAAGAAAAGCAAAGGCACTAAGGGAGGAAAAAAAAGTCTGGATACCTGCACTAAGAATGGGAAAAAAATGAAATTGACACATTGACTACTTATGAATAATTCTAATCTGACAGGCATTTTACCTACGGATTGATCTGAGATAATTTAGCAAAGAGGCAGTTCACTGATCTCTCCCACCTCTATATTGCCCCAATTCTCCCCCATCCAAGACTCCCTCAACCTCCTTCCCTACAAAGTTTATGGGAAGTCCCACTGATGAGTCATGAGGGGCTTACAGAATGCCAATTGATCCTCCAGGAGTTCTGGATGCACAATGAAATACACATCTAGCTTTGGCTCAAAGGATATACAAGTACTGAAATTTGCAGAGAAAAGTCAGGAAAAATGAGGTGAGCTGACAGAAACTTGAAATGTCTAAGACCTCACAAAAGGAAAACTTGGAAGATTTTTGAGACTTTCAGATATAGCTTGTGTCCCTCATCAGCTTTATCTTCCCTAACCCACACATTTATGATTGATAACCTGCATATTTCAATGACCTTGGCAGGCTCCAAAAGTAATTTTTACATAAAGATGGATTGTTCTTACAGGATCTCTAACGTATTAGTCACAAACACGGTTTCCTTTAACAACAAACATGCCTGTCTTGTTCTGTGTCTTTTTATGGAACAAGCTTTCTGCATTTATGGTGCACAATGCCAGGAAAAATCCCACTTCCCATGTATGCTGGCGCTGTGCTATGACTTATGTATAATATCCCAGGGCAGTGATGCAGAGCAGGATTTTGTTCCAAATCCATATCAGAGGGGTTTTTTGTTGGTTTTATTTTTTCTGTTTGTTTTAAACACTGCCTTGAAAACTCCATGGTCATTACAGCTGATGGTATTTAATGACCTTTAAAAATTATTTTTTAAGGAGAGGAGTGTATTTTCTCTATTAAAAAAATGCTGACCACTGTTTTGCTTGAGGGAAATGTTGGTGTTACTGGATAGATTTCAATGAATGTAGAGGTCACTACTGAAAGTCCATAGTTAAGGTATAAAAATATTTAGAGTAACACTTTCTGTCATAGCAAATAACTTGAAAAAAGGAGGAATGGATAACTCACATTTAGGGAATAACTAGAAAAAAGTATGGTGTAATGGGGAAAAAAAAGGTGTTGTATTTAGAATCATAAGAACTGAGTTCAAATCTTGGCTTTGTGATTTACTACTTGTGTGATTCTGGGCAAGCCCTTGATCTCTCTGGGCCTCAGTTTTCTTATCTGTAAAAAGAAAAGCTTAATTAGGTGACCTCTAAGACCCCTTCCAACTATAAATATTTGTCTCTATGATTATGTGATTATGGCACTAGACCAAACAATGAATATTAAGACATCAGAGAAAGTTGGGGAAATGTATGAACTGATTCAGAAGGAAGTCAACAGAGCCAGAATAATTTACCTATTGACCATGCATAATAATGCAAAGGAAAATAACAGAAAAAAGCAAGAATTCACACCAACCTAATGATTAATCATGACTTCACTGAATTATTGTTGAAAAATATTTCCCCTTCTCCTGTTGGTAAAGTGACTTTAGATGCAGAATTACCCAAAAATTATTAAACATGGACTATGTTTTCCTTGAGCTTAACTATATCTCTTTGTTTCAGTGGAGGACTCTATTGAAAGAGAGATAGTCATTGGGAAGTGACAGGATTTTTATAAAAAAAAAAGAGTATCAATACAACTTCTTTTAAAAGAAAAAGTAATATTCCATCACCTTCATATACTATGATTTATTCAGCCATTTCTCAATATATGGGCTTTGCTACCCCAAAAAAGAATTGCTATAAATACTTTTTATAGAAATAGGCCATCAGTAGAACAACCATATTGGGGACAAATGCTCTCTGATAAATTCCTCTCCAATTCATTCTTACTCTGTGATAATAAGAGTCCTCTTCTGTAATAGTGTGCAATGTGTGAGACCTAATCTCCCTTCTGACCTCCAGTTTTGCATCTCCAACTGCCTACCGAACATTCCAAATTAGAAATCTTACAGACATCTGAAGCCTCATGTGTCCCAAACTGAACTCATTCTTTTTCTCCTTAAGCCCACCTCTCTTCCTCACTTCCCTATTACTTTTGAAAATACAAGATGCTTCTAGTCACCTAAATTCACAATGTAGGTGACGTACCCTTTCCTCTTTCTCACCCTTCATATCCAATCTGTTGCCAAGGTCTGTCCATTTTACCTTGGTACAATCTATTGCATTTGCCTCATTTTCACCTCTGTCAATGCCACCATTTTAATGTAGCCCCTCATCACTTAATTTCCTTTGGCACTACCACCACCTGTGAAGCACTTATTCCCTTACTTACCTTACTCCCAGACTATTGCAGAAGCCTACTAGTTTGTCTGCTGGTCACAACTCTCTCCCCACTCCAGTTCATTCTCCATTTAGATATCAAAGTAGCCTTCCTAAAAAGCAGGTCTGATCATATCACACACTTATTCAACACACTCCAGTGGCTTCCTTTCACCTCCAGGATCTAATAAAACTCCACTGTCCAGAACCTTTCATAACCTAACTCCCTTCCTGACACAGCTATCCAGTCTTCTTATACTTTATACTCCTCACTCCATGTACTCTGAAATCCAGTGATACTGGTTTCATTGCTGTTCCTTGAACAAGACACACTTCAGGTACTTTTATCAGCTTTTTCCCATGCTCTCCATCCTCTACCTCTTGATTTCCCTGGATTCTTCTATTTCAAGCTAAAATCTCACTATCTACCCATCTTTCTTTCTCTCCTTAATGTTAGTGTCTCCCCTCTGTTGATTATTTCCAATTTATATTTTATAGCTTGTTTATGCATAGTTGTTTACATGTTGTTTCATCCATTATATTTTAGCTCTCTGATGGCAGAGAATTTTGCTGTTTGTATCTTCTGCACTTGGCACTATGCCTGGTGCCTAACAGTTGTTTAATCAACAGTTATTGATAGAATAGCTGAGTGTAGAAGTGGGCATGAGGGATTATGGTCCATTTCACAAGATCCAATAGCAGAATTCTTCAGCCTATGCTCTTCACATCTGATTGCAGAGTATTATTTACACAAAGAGCAGGGGAAAAAGTGGTTAATATTAAAAACTGAGGATTGATATCAGAAAGAACAGACCTCGCACCAGAAGGAACAGAAGTCAAAATTTACCAAATTCGCTTGATTTAGTAGAAGAGGGCAGAAGTTGACCAAAGAGGGAAGCATGGGAAAAAATCCAGTTGAAGGTTACTATAAAACTTAGAGTGAACCAATCAGATCAAGAGTAGCAGAGTATTATGGTGAATAGTTTGACCTGTTAAGCATTGAGCTCCTACAGGATTGTTCCTTTATATATACTATACATATGCATACATACATATATATGTGTGTGTATGTTTGTGTGTATGCATGTGTATCTCATACAGGAGACTGGCTAAGGAACCCAAAGTGCATAAACATTGCCCTTTGTGCTAAAGAACTCAATCATCTTTCTTTGTAGACTACCAGATACAATATCTGCATGCCTTGTTTTTCCAAAAGAAAGGTATTTATTGACTTATCTTCATAAGAAAAATAATAACATAATATTCCTTCAATAAACTAGTTTAAATTAATATTAAATTTAGTAAATAATTAAATTTATTAATTCAATTTATTATTGAAATAAATTCAATAAATTTATCAATAAACTTCAATAAAATAGTTAAACTATTAAACTTCCCAATAAACTGGTGGTATTGGGAAGAGTGGGGATACACATATACACACACATTGTCTATAAGAAGAGAAGGATAGATCAAATCCCTAGCACTGTTGATTGTGATGTCCTTTCCCTCTCTGTGGTTCCCTCATCTTTTCCCCCTGACTGTAAGATTTTTATTTCTGAAGCATATATGGTAAGCTTGAAATTCAAACCTTCTTTCAATAATAAAGTCTGTATTCTTCATTTTCTTCCATTCATCACATTCAAATCCATCTCCCCAGATGTTGGCCATCCTAATGCACTGCGTATATGTCCAACCATTGCATAACTAATATAAATAATAATAAAATGAAATCTGGGAAACCATAGAATCTAAATACTAGTGCAACGCTAAGCAGTCAGGGCAGCTGGACTGCTAAGCCACAACAGTGATTATTCTTAGCAGCCGAGTTACTCAGAAGGAAGTTGGGTTAGTTCATCCTGTAAAGTGAAAAACTGGAATTGGTTGCAAGGACCACTTGGCATTCCTAATAGTGAAATACTCACAAATCCTAGCTATATCCTCCTTTCCCTGGCCATGTGCCATTCATTTCTGGTTTTCTGCTTAAGAAACAAGAAAGAATGTGATTCTTTAAAATGAAGCACACAGAAATCCTTGGGCACATTTCCACAATAATTTGCAGTGGCACTAGGTTTGTCTAACTAGTACTCAGCATGGCAAAGAGAACAACTTTATTTGTCTCTTCTTTTGGATG
The DNA here is from genome assembly GCF_028372415.1 of Notamacropus eugenii. NCBI lineage: Eukaryota > Metazoa > Chordata > Mammalia > Diprotodontia > Macropodidae > Notamacropus > Notamacropus eugenii. Next base: position 123,462,285 of record NC_092873.1, read on the forward strand.
TTCTGTCCCACAAATTCAAAATGCCATGTAATCTTTTACAGCTGTCTGGTTTCTCCTCACAAATAGACAAGTTACATCATTCTGTGTCCCTTCACAGAACTGCTCCATTTTCTATCACCACCACAAGAATTTTTGCCTCAGTTCTGACCATTTTTCATGGCTTATTGAATCCTTCCTTTCTCTCCACGCCTGGCATGCACTCCCTCCTAAATTCTACCTCTAAGAATCTCCAATTTCCTTTAAAAATCAGCCCAAGTGCCATCTTCTTAGTAGATGCGAAGACTTTCATGTTCTCCACCCCCATCCCACATCCAACTACTAGTTTTTCCTCCTCCAAATTACATTCAGTGTATTTATAAAGCTATATTCATTCTTTTATATTTTGGATATCATAAAAATTTCTGGTTTTTGTCTTGTATCTCTTCTAGAAATAAACACAGGATAAAATTATTTGTTTAAATGGAATTAGAATTCCTTTTGTTTAAATATATTTGAACCTATGGGCTGTAATCAAAGCTTGTCATTTTTCTGTCAGTTTTTCAGTTTAGACTCTCTATGAACCCATTTGTTGCTTTCCTGGCAGAGATACTAGAGTGGTTTACTTCTTTAATTTATTTTACAGATGAAGAAACTGAGGCAAACAGTTTTGCCCAGGGTCACACAGCTAGTAACTATCTGAGGCTGGATTTGAGTTCATGAAAAAGGAGTCTTTCTGGTTCCAAGAACAGTCCTCTACTTACTGAACCACCTAGCTCCCCACAATCAAGACTAATTTTTTTTTTTGCAGGGGTGGGGGGAGGAATGACCTATTTGCTTTGTGGCTATTATGATAAAATATGATGATGAATTAAAGAACATTTGTCAGCTTAACACTAAATCATGTCAAACAAGTGATTTCAACAATTTTAAAAAAATACTAGTTTGTAGGACCTATTACATAAGTCAAGAAAATAATCATTTTCCTTTATATCTGGTAATTTTCATGCCAGTGCTTTCTGGCAGGCTACTTTCTCACTTTCTCATCCATTTGTGTCAGAGAGGAAGTCTTTGTATCAATAGTTGTTTTGTTGAAGTTTATAGATAAATGAAAGAAAAATCCCTGATTAAGCCACTTCTATGTGACTACTATGATAAATACTGCTGATGTAGAAAGCAAAGTGAGACAGTCTTTGCTTTCAAGGAATTCATTTTCTATCAAGGGAAGATACCTAGACCACCAGGTCAGTCAGCAGGGCAAATGGAAAGAAGACCCAGTTCCCCTGTCTTCAATTATTTCACAGATCTAGTGGTTATTTCTTTCATTTTTTTCTAAAAAGCACCAAGTAGTTTCTATGATTATTTCCCTGTAATATAGTTTGAGATCTAATAGTGCTAGATACTTCCTTCATTCCAGTTTTTTTTTCATTATTTCCCTTGAATCTCTTTTACTTTTTCAGTAAAAACAATTATGCCAACTACTGCTTATACAGGATAATTCTTTGTTGGTTAGACTGTGTGTATTAAGTAAATAGTTTATATTTATACACATAAAAAAATCTATAGTCTTCCCTGGTAAAATGTAAGACCCTTGAGGGGAGGCACTATTTCATTTTTGCCTTGTATATTCTGTGCCTTCCTAGCACCTTCAAGGTGCCTGATATATACCTATTGGTTTTAGCTTTCATTCATGTTTCTTTCTCCTATAAGATATCTTAAGGGCCTAATTTAAAATCTTTGGTTAACACCCTCAGTCCCCTGTTTCACATGATTCAGAGCTATTCTCAGGCTGATATACCAAAGTCTGGACACAGTTTCACTACCTCTTGATATTTCTTGTCGTTCTTCAGCTTATGTTTATGCAAGTAAATAGTTCAGCTTCTCTCACAGCTGTTGTTTCTTAGGCACTAAGTAGATAGAGCATTGGAGACAGAAAAACCTGAGTTCAAACATTCACTCATTAAGTGACCCTGTATATGTCATTCAACCTCCTTCAGTCTCAGTTTCCTCATCTGTAAAATAAAGATTATGATAATAATACCTACATCTTATGATTTTTGTAAGGAAAAAATGAGAAAATATTGGTGAAGCATTTTGCAAACCTTAAAATGCCATGTAAATAGTAGATACCAGTCATTATTATTAGTCATTAAAAATATTCTATAATATCTCAACTCAGTAACTATTTTCTCCCAAGAACAGTTACCTAATCTACTCAAACAACATATGATCATAGATCAAATTATGCTCAGAGACTTTGCAACATTTCCCAGGAGTCTTTTCCTTATACTTCTGTAACTGAACTATTATTACAGAATGCCTTGCTTCAATAAAACAATAGCAATCTGCTGTGTTGGGCCAATCAGAAATATTAGTGGTCCATTGAATATATGGTGATTATACTGGTGGTGTAAGTATTTTGCTACTTTAGAGATACCACTTGTCTCATAAGCATATTGTGAAAAAAAATGCCTTGTAAAATTTAAAATGTTAAATAAATGCACACACTATTATTTTTGTTATCTGATTTGATCCGTCATCGATTCTAATAATAATAACGAATGCTGATTATTATCACTGTGATTTAGATAATGCTTGGCACTGTACCTGGCACAAAGTAAATACTAAGCATTGATTGGCTAATTGATTAGTTCCTTTAAGATTTGTAATTGCTTTCCACATATTGTCTCATCTGACAGTCACAATAGCCCTCTGCTGCAGGGGCTACAGGAATCGTTATACCTATTTTAGTGAGGAGAAAATCGAGCCTAAAAAAGTTGAAATAACTTGCCCTGGGTTAGACAACTATGCATGAATAGCTACTATGCATGTAGTAGGAAGCCAGGTCTAGGTGTCTAGATGGCATACAGGGGTAGAGAGCCTTCAGGACACATGTGACCTTCTAGATACTTAGGTGCAGCCTTTTGACTGAGTCTAAGTTTTACAGAATAAATCCTTTTATTAAGGATTGTGTGTACTACATGCATATGGGCCCAGAGTGAGAAAGACCAGAGTTCACAGGATTCAGAACCTTTCTAACTGTCTGCCTCTGGGCAAGTCACTTAACCACTGTCTACCTCAGTTGTATCAACTGTAAAATGAACATGAATAGCACCTATCTCCCAGGTCTATTGTGATTATCAACTGAGATAATATCTATACAGAGTTTAGCACAGGGCCTGGTGCAAAGATGACACTTAATAAAGGCTTATTCCCTTCAGTCCTCCTCCCAGCTGTGAATGCAACATTTCTTTCTACTAAATTTCTCAGCTTTCTCACATCCTTTTATAGAAATCTTTCTATAGTTTTCATCATATTTTCATATAGTATTGTTTACTAAGGAATTCAATGCTCCTTCAAAACTTTGCATCATGGTAAAAAGTTCTTAGGAGCATGGAAAAGAAAGCTAATTTATATTCCAAAGATTTTTGCCAAAATTAAGAAACTCAAGAAACCAATTAAAGAACCAAGAAAGGGAGCCTATTTTCTATATAGTTATATAATTCATAGTGATATAACGCTTTAATATTCACAAAAGACTTTTCTCACAATCCTGTGAGATAGACCTCATTATTCATATTTTACAAAAGACAAAACTCAGGATCAATTAAATTAAGCCATTTGTCTAAGGTTATATAGCTAATAAATAGTAAAGTTCGGATTTGAGGTTGGGCCTTTTAAGACTCTTTCATGATAACAGGCTAATGTGGAATTTTCTTGAAAGTCAGTCAAAACTAAAGCATATTAGTTGTTGAATTTATTTTTGCAGTGGTTTTTCCTAAATTACTGTGCAGTTCTTTGATATTAAAAGTCCCTGAGTAACTAGTGAATAACCACTTTCAGTAACTTGGGTTGTACAAATATGTAGAGAGCCAGGAATCCAGTAAAGTCTAGGAAGACGTACAGGAAATCAACACTTGGAAAAACAAAATGAGTGAATCTTGACATTGGATTTCAGCTTGTGGATCAGTTTCTATATGTTTTTATCTTTATTACAGCATAGGAAGAATGTGCTAAATGAAAATTAATATCAGTTGAACAGATCCCACCATGCTATAGGGAAAAAGGTAAGAACCTATCATAAACAAATTAAGTCTCATGAGCTGTCAGCTACTGAGCCCCCAGGGAAGGTAGGGCTGGAAGTTTTTTTTTTTTTTTTTTACCACTGCAGTTAGTAACAAAGATTAACCAAAAGGTATGAAAAATAGGACATGGACTGGGTTTCAGACTTTAAGCAAGTAGGAAGGACAAATGTAAAAAAGGATTTTTACAATGACTTTCAGAGCGAGTGCTATGTTTATATTTCTATCAGCATCATATAGCATCTATGTATATGCAAAATGTAAATTCATCCTAATTCTAGAGGAATGTGTTTCCACTCTCTAGGTTAAAAGGTAGATTGGAATGCTCCATAAAAAAACAAACAAGGAAATAGTTCTATGAAGAGGACCAAGAAGAAAACAAACTATGAAGACAGAGAAGGGAATTGAGACCTATATGAAAGTTCATATTGGAGTGAAAGTTAGATGGTAGAAGGAAGTGATAAGGAGAATGGAAAAGAGAAGGATTACCAAATATTTAGAGCTAAGTAATAGGTGTACATTTTCCTATAAAGGTGGCAGCTGGATTGGAGGAGGGGAAGTTGAGGTGAGAAGGTAGACTAGAGATAAGCAGTTTCTTGCTAAAGAATATTAAGGTGCCACTGAATGAGAAGTTATCAAACATTAGAAAAGAAATTTGAATGTTGGTTGTTGTCTCTTTTCTGAAGGGTACCAAATTTTTCTGTTGTTAATTTCACTTAATAGGAAGATTTATAATATCTGACAAGTGATAGAGATTCAGATCTTTGGGAACTACCAAATTCAATGACCACAACTCTCTCCTGGTCATTTATATATATAGATAGATGATACCAAGAAAGAATTGGTAAGAATAATGAAACCCTAGAAAAAAATCCTGAAGAACATAGAGAACCGATGGAATGTGAAATGTGTTTGTGTGTGTATAGGAGAGGCACATTTTAGTAATCACTATCACTGCTGATATAACCAGATTAATAACAGATAGATACACATGGGAACTGATCACCTGACTAGAAAGATGGTTTCTCAAAAAGGAATTTGGGGTTTGGGATCGTTGTTGAAAATGTAGGAAGGCATGTAGGTAAGATTCATCAAGGATTGGCTAAAAAATGTGTTTGCCTCGAAGCTTGCCAATCTGGTCAAGAAAACTTTAAAATAGAAAGGAATGAGACAAGAGAATATAGCCCACATAGTTATCATGTCTAGGGTCACAAAGTATAGCATGTACGATATAGGTTGAACACAAGCAAAAGAAAGGACAAGTAAAAATATCCAAGCCAGTGATAAAACAAAGGGTCAAAGATATTTATGTAAAAGTGAAGGAAAAATGGACAATGGATAGAGTGGACAAAAGAAATCCTAATACAAAGGAAAGAAATAGTTGACTACATAGGAATCACTGAACTTAATTGGAATGGAACTCATATCTGGTATGTGATTCTAAAAAGATGTACTTTATTAAAAGCAAACAGACTAGGTAAAGGGGCTGTGTAATAGCTTTCTATATGAAAAAGATATATTACAAAAATGGCAATCCAGGAACAAGAAGAGGGTGAGTGGATATTGAAGAGAGGAGAAGCGGCAGTGGTGGAAGATGGCTTCTAGGAGAAGGGTGTTGCCCTAAGGGTTGGCCTACAGGTATGGTCAGGGGAAGGTAGACTGGAAAACTACAACAGGGAAGGTGCATGCCCAAGTCATTGGTACCCTGGGGCATACTGCTCATTATCCTCATCCTAATAATTTTTTACTCTTACAAGAATAAAAACCAAATGATGAGAAAAGCACCTACCAGAGTTTGAACTATGGCGTGATTGGTAGCATTCATATGGGCATTCAATGGAAAAGAGCATTCCCCATCGCAATAGAAAGCAGCGTAGCCCTCTGGAGCAATGATCCAGTCCTAAAATAAATCCACAAAAAAGATAATATCAAATGAATATGTCTGTGTGAATTATTTAGTATGTAAATGAAGTATACTGTTCTTTACCCTAAAGGTACAAAATTCATAAATACTGGAATTACCAAAGAAATAATATTGAAAGGATCTTTCAAACTTTAATAGATTTTCTTTAAACAGTTTTCTCAGTGTTCTCCAATAATTAATCATTGAAGGATAACTTCTACTGTTTGCTAAATTTAAAGTTCGCAATAAGATTATAAATCAAATTTTTACTGGTTAACTCTTTTCAATGTTTCCTAGTATACTTTATAAAATATTGTTATTCATGCTATATTACTTATAATATTGTGTTTATGTGTGTGCATATGATAGGCAGCCTAGTTTACTGCATAGAGAGCATCCCTCAGTGTTTGAAATATCTGTGTTAAAGCTCCATCTATGATATATATTGGTGGCCCAATCCTAAGCAAGTAACAAATCTCATTGCCCAAGGTACCTTTCTAAGACTAGAAATTGTAGGGAAGGTGTCTATTGCAATTGGTAAGGGAACTTTCTCTCAGGGACCTTCCAAACACCAATGAAATAATATCTAGTAAAAATGTGTGTATATATGTAAATATTTGCTTATTGACACATGTCTATGAATGTTTTGAATCATTAAGCAGTATTCTGAAATATTATTTAGATTCTTCAAAGCTTAAAAAATGTTCTTTCATTTTATTCCTATGGGTACTCCCTCTACTTATTCAGAGCTCCACCACTCCACACTATAGTAGATGCATTCAGGAGTTGCTGTAGTAAAATAACAACATTGATCAACACCACCTCAGGGTGAACTTCTAGAAGTGAGCCTCTCCACACTTCATTAGCCAGCAAGCCACTTAACTACAATCATCACCCTTAACTTTGCCAACAGGCATACATTGCCAGTGCCATGATTCTAGCTTGATGGAACCTTCAGAAATTTGTAATATATTGGTAGAGTCTTCAATAACCCAGGAGTACAGCCCATAACAGACTTCGTAGGAGGACTCTTTATAACATCATAATTTAGTATTATATATTATAATATTTGTTGTTTTTTAGTTGATGAATCATGTCTGACTCTTGTGACCCCATTTGGGGTTTTCTTAGTAAAAATATTAAAGTGTTTTGCCATTTCCTTCTCCAGTTCGTTTTATAGAAGACAAAACAGAGTTAAAAAACTTGCCCAGGGTCACAAAGCTAGTAAGTGTCTGAGGCTGGGGATTTGAACTCAGGTCCTCCTGACTCCAGGGCCTGCATTCTGTTCACTGCATCACCTACCTGCCTATATTATAAGCTATTTTAGAGCTTATGTGATCACAGTAACAGACTCAGAGCTCAAAGGGACCTCAAGGGCCATAATGTTATAAATAAGGAAGCTGAGGCCTAAACAGATCAAGGAACTTGCCTAGTGTCACATAGCTAGTAAGTGACAGAGAAGGTACTGAACTCAGTTCCTCTGATTCTAAATCTAACACTCCATTGTATGCTACTTAATTCTGTCAAGTTCAGATGGAATTTGAGAAGAAAAGAAGTATAAACTTAGATGATCCTCATTGTTTCCTGAAAAAAAATAATGTGCTCATTTTGAATCCTGGATACTCAGACAAAAATGTTAATTCTCCATACATGTCCCGCATCAACTATTGCAGATCAGTTTTTTTAATTCCATGTTCCTTTTTAAAGTTCTGTATTATATAAATATATTTACATATGATATAAAATATAACGTATAACATATTATGTACATAATATGTACGCAATCTATATTTATACATAATTATTATAAACATTACATATTATACACACATATAATATATAATGTATACTATAATACATGTGTATGTATATATGTCTGTACATAAATACATATACACACACATATATACATACACAGACGTATGTAAACTGGAATTGATCCAAAAGGAATGCCTAGGAAAAATGAAAATATTTAATTAATTAAAACAGTTACTACAGAGATGTTATATCTTGCCCCTGTACAAATATAGCACTTCCTCCATTAAATGTCCAACAGTAGTAGATAGAATTAAGAAGCAAATTTAATAATCCCTTTATGAATCAAAACGTTAGGAATGAAAAGTGCTAAGGACAATGTTTTTTTTTTTTAATCCTATTACTAAGGAAGAATATTTCTAAGACTAACCAATTCTAAACTTTTCATAGTTTGGGGAGTCAGTAGATAGTAGATGTGTACAAAAAGCTGCCAAAAAGCTAAATCCCCCTTCTTTTTCTTTCTCTTTTTTGCAGCTATCTATATATCAACATCATAAACATTCTCAGGGGCAAATATTGTGGTAGATAGATTGAGGTTAAGAAGTGCTGCAGACCATGATCCTACCTTCCTTGACATCGAGCACATTTTGTGAGTAACCAAGCTCTGTCACTTAGAAAGCTTTGTGACTTATGGACACATTCTATAGCCTTTTAGGGCCTGAGTTTCCTCCTTTGAAAAAAGATGTTGGACCCTATGGACTCTGAGTTTCCTTACTGTTCTTGATTGATAATTCTGCTAACATGGGAGAAGAAAACCATCTCAGGTTGGAAAATGAAGCAGGTTGCAAGATGCTCAGATTGGGACCAGTCGTATGAGTAGCCTCTGAAATTCCAGCATGAATGAAATGGTGAGATCCAGTCTGGTTTTTTTAATTAAAAAGAAAAAGCAGTCTATGAGCCAATCTTATGCACAGTAAAGGCAAGAGCTTCACCTCTCTTCCTCAGTACTATATTTTAGCTTTTCCAGGGTAGGGACCATCTCTTTTGATAACTTCTGGCTACAGTTAATTGACCAAAGAAGAAAGAAGCAGTAACAAAACAAAAGGATACAAATATCAGATAATCCTTAAGTGATGTCATCAGTTACTATTAAGCTCTAGAAAAGGGGGAAAGTAAAGATTAACACAAAAATTCACAATAACTGAAGAGTTGGTTGTGTTTAAGGGAGCAAAGATTTTAGCTCACTTCAGCATGCATTTTCTTCTTACCTGCCAACCTAAATCCCGGAAGCTTACGTAGAGTTCATGCTTCTTGCAGGCTTGTTTTTGTTCACTTGTATTATAATCTGGATAAACAAAATTAAAAATCATATCTTAATGGCCATCTCAATACTCATTTTGTAGGGTCTCTAAATATCAAAATCTCCCATTTATAAGATCACAGACCTAGAGGGAATCTCAAAAGTCTTTAAGTCTAATCTCTTCATTTTTACGGAATGGGAAACTAAGGGTCAGACACTTTAAATACCTTATCCAGAGTCCCACAACTAAAAAGTGTCTGAGGCAAGATTTAAACATGTTTTCCTAACTTTGAATCCAATGTTCTATCTTCTATGCTATGCTAGCTCACTTCTTGGCAGGACATAGAATGAAGAAGTCTTTCATTATCTATTGCATATTTTAGAAGAAAATTGGAAAACATATTCCCTTTTGAAGCCTGTCAATGAGAATCCAGACAATAATTGTTTAGAAATAATTCCATATACCCACCCTTGATCCAGAGTAAAACGCAGCTGTGCAATTATTATAGAACTGTCTCTCTATAGACTCTATTTGGTAGACTTGGCTCACACATTGGATTGATATTACTCCAAGAAACTATTCATTTCATTTCTTTCTGGGTTAGTAAAGGGAAATAGCCAAAGATTCAGAGCAGGGGCAATTTTGTTTTGTTTTTGAAAGAAACAGAGGCTATCTTCCCCCCTACTCCCAGCAAAATAAAGGGGTTTCTTTTCTTATTGATAGACTTTAGTGAATACCTGTAGTTAACCAACTGATAAATAACTGTAGTTAACTGACTGGCTAAATAACTATAGTTATCTAATTAGTTAAAGGTGCCACTCTCGAACTGAATTCCCTCAATTGCTAGTGAATGCATAAAAGTAAAAAATAAAGACATTCTGTAAGGGTCCAATCATCTGTATCTAGCTATGAACTCAATCCTTGCTTTCTTTGATTTCAGCTATATAACAATGAAACTTGTAAAGTTTTTTGCCCTGTACCATTACTGCAGGAATCAACAAAAGAGGAATAGGAGTTACACATATCAGACTCTGGGACTTGTCCTTCCTACGATAAATTGAGTGATGCCAAAGAGTAGAATGATGCTCTCCAGGAAACTGTGTTGGACCATTAAACACAGTGACACAAAATGCCCCCTAACATGCTTTAGGGGAGAAGAATTAAAAATGAATCTAGTATCAGCTTTTAGTATATGTTACTTTTGAAATTCAGAATAGAAAACAAAATTTCCGAATGAAAACCATGTGTCTAAGAGATGTGCCTGAGGCAAGACAGAGATGTATTAATTCATTCCTTTCTCAATTAAAAGATTGGGATTGAAAACTGTGCAATGTATTCAATAAGATAAACTAGATGCATTAGATAAGTTCAAAATTAAAAGTGTAGTCATCTGAATTTCATATCCAAAAAGAAACAGAAAATTCAACGTATTCATTCTCTTTACTCAACATTTTATGTAGAGTAAATGTTATATATAATGTAACATCACATAAAGGTAACCAGCAATGAAATTTACAACAGAAAGTGGTTCCAAGGATCCAATTTTACAGAACCTTAGGACCATATGCTTATTCTGTCAAGAATAAAAAGTAACGAATAGGGAGAAGGAGTAAACTTTTTACCCAAGGCGGCCAACTTTGCAGTGAGGTTGAAAATCAATAGATGGCAGAAAAAACTATGGGAGAAAATGCAAGGAAATTAGAGTTGTAATTTAAAAAAAAAATCCTTGGCAAGCTACAGAAGATTAAATGAGAATGGAAATAAAGCTATTGTAGATGAATCTTCCCATATGAGAAGGAAAAGTCCTAATAGTGATTAAATGAAAATTCTCTGCTGCCATAGCCGATGCCAGAAAAGTATTTCAACTTTCCTGTACCTAAATGTAGTCTCCTGAAGCCGGCAGGCATTCCTGTTTTGTCTCTTCATGGCATGTTATTGGTAAAACAGGGCCAACAATTGAAAAATACTCTTGGCCAGCCAGATTTTCCTTGTAACCAATTTTTGGAACCAGTGCAAATTTGAATTTTTCCCCTTAGTCATTTTGGTCATTTAAAGAGCATTTTGTTCTAGGAGAAAATAAAAAATGCGACGGGGAAAAGGAAATACACGGAAATTTCAGAGGAGAAAAGAATGTTTTCTGCTCTCACTAGGGCTTACCTCGACTGCAAGTGAGCCCTTGAATGAATAAATTTTAACAAGTAAAGCCCCGTCTGTTTACATGTGTGTAAAGGGTGGGGGTGATGAGAGTTCATGGAGCAAGTATGAAAAATGGTCCACTTAACTCTGTTACTTTTTACTTTTTTTTCCTCAAAATATAAAATCTGACCATTTGGTGAAATGATTTTAGATAAATCTATAAAAGGGAGGGAGAAAAAATTCCTCAAAGAAAAGTGAATGTTTAAGTTCACCTAAAACACAAGGCAAACACGGTATAATTTTGCCATTTGAAACATTCAAGCCAAAGAAGTGAGAGGAGCCCTTCCTTTATAAAAGAAGGAAGGCATCCTTGGCCAGGGAAAGAGTTTCATCTGGCAGAATAAGGGAAATTAACCTGTTTAAAAAAGGGATAGGATGAAACAATGAGAGAAATCTATGTTTAAAAAAAGAACAGGAGCCAAGACAGCTCTTCTGATATCAGACTACAATTTTGCAGCTGCTTTGGACTAGTTCTTTGGAGAAGGCTAAGTCAATTTTCATGGAGTCAACTAACGTGCAATGGAGAAAGTCTCTACAGCTTTACTCTCCTCCAATGACAAGCTGGCCATTCTTCAGTCTCAGTTTCTGCCTTTGCACTGGCTGTCCCTCATGCCTGAAATGTTTTGCTTTTTGATTTCCTTCAAAACTCAGTTCCTTGTAGCTTTTATAGGAGACCTTTTCTAGTGGCTCCCCACCTCCCCGGTCCTCTGCCCACCAGCTGTTAAGAGCCTTATCCTCTCAGATTACCATTTACATATGCTACATCTTGAATGTACGAAGTTATTCACAAGGTGTCGCCCAGATTCAAACATATATTCCTTGAGGACAGAGACTGCTTTTCTTCCCCCTTTGGTTCCCCTATAGCCAGACCCTCATGCATAGCTCTTAATAAGTGCTTGTTGACTAACTGCTTGACCCCACTGACTTATAGGAATGGATTTAAATTGTCTCATGAACTGGCTAAAATTTATAGTCGTGAGGCAAGGAGCTCACTTTGTTGAGATCCCCACAAGCTTAAAAAGTATTAGAACTGTGCCAGTGTTTAGGTCTCTAAGTCTGGGTTTTATTCAATTCAGTTTAGTTCAGTTCATCTGAGAATTCCAAAACATGAGGGTCTGCCTGAGGAAGAAAATTAATAAACACTTGAGAATTCTTTAATTTGTTGAATGGGATAGTTTCCATTTGTAATAAGCACAGTTTTTCATTATTTTTTTATTATTAGCTCTTCAAAGCTCTGTTATCATTTAGTCTTCCACATGTCTCTTCTCCACTTATATACAGACCTCCAGAGTTGTTCCAACGTTCCAAGGTTGGAATTCAAGTTAGGAAATGTCAGTTTTTTTCTTAGCTCTAATCCCAAATCAGAGATATTGGGACAAGAGGAAGATGGAAGGAAGGTGTGAGACACCTGCAGAATGAAGATCGTAGACTTAGTCTGTATTTTGCTAATCTTTTCTCTGTCAGGGAGAATGATCTTTACTATAACGGAGTTGAAACTGAAGATAAATGAGGAGACAGTAAGAGAACGACTTAGCTGTCCTCAATGAATTTAAATGATCAGTCTGGTAGGAACTACAATCAAAGGTAGTGATGGAATTTTGTGAATGTATTCTCTGAATGACAGAAAGATCATGCAACATGGGAAAAGGTGATGCTAGATTTGAGATAGCTAAATGCCTTGATTAGTCATGAAGGCAAGAGGATAGAATGTGAAACCATTTGAGTTTCATTTCTAATCCCTGGAAAAATGTATAAACATATTATTTTATGAATGTATTATAATCATTGAGAAAGGGAAATTGGTGTTAGTGGGCCAGGAAACTCAAGGTAAGACTATAGTGTGATGTGGCAGCCTCAAAACTTTCTGCCTTAGGAGAAAAGAATTTCCAGGAATTAGATGGTAATAGTCCCTATATACTCTGCCCTGGTCAGATCCTTTTGGGAGAACTGTGTTTAGTTTTAGGAACCATAGATTAGGAAGGATACTGATAAACTGGAGATTCTCTCTAGAGGAGAATAGTCAGAATGTCAAAGGGCCTCGATCCCTTGCCCTATGATGATCTATTGAAGGAGTTGGAAAGATTTAACCAAGAGAAGAGATGACTGGAAGAAGAGAATAGGATGATATAGCTTTCTGGAAGAGATTAAAGTTTGCCTATTGTGTCAGAAGTATTGGACTTATTCTCTTTAGTTCAGGAGGTCAAAACATGTGGGAGACTGAAAATTAACTGATCACAGTTCTATATAAGGAAAACTTTCTAGCAATTACAAGCAATTACAGTCAAGCAATGGCTGAATGACTACCCATCATATGTATGGTAATGAAGATAGTCTTTTGGATATGGATTAGGCAAAATACCTGAGGAGTGCCTATTAATCTCTGAAATTGTTTGATTCTTTCTGGTAACCACTGAGCCAACAATGCCTTACCAAGTACAGATCATAGCACACTAACCTCATAACCTTTTTTCACAAATTTGCTAAACTGCTAGTTTACCAGACTGCTGGATTAAGGAAAATGCCACAGTGAACTGCTCTGAAATCACACATTTACTTCTTGTGGTGCCCTGAGAATGTCATAAACTACCTGGGCTTGTTCCCTCATCTGGCAAATGAGGGACTTGGGTTAAATGACTCCTCATGTCCCTTCTGTCTCTGTGTACATATGATATGAAAAGGGATTCAAATATTTGGTGCAAATCTTTCCACCTAAGAAGGGTCTCAGCACAGAGGTTATTCACAAGGTTTTACTATGAACTTCCATTCTGTCCTTTATAATGTTGATCATTTGTTTTTAGATTACCCTCATAACACAAAATTTCACTAAAATATCCCATCTTATAGAGACTCATTTCTTTTTTGTGTTAAAATTCACTCACCTTCATATTTTACCAGTGCTGAAACATCTTTTTGAGTGCTTTATTTTCCCTTCTGCTTTATCACTAAATATTGAAAAGGTCTATTATCCAGACACAAACAACCTGCTTTCTTGCTTAATATTATGAAAAATATGAAGCCACAAAGTACTTACCATAAATTCAGCACCTACTATAGTGTCTTGCACATAGTAGGCACTCAATAAATCTTTGTTGAAATAATGAGTGAATAAATGAATGAAATGATCAAATTCCTTTTTCTTTTCTAAAAAGTAAATGGTGGTTCACATTAGATTAATTTAACACTCCAAATAGTGTTGGAAAACTGGCAAAATGTTCTGTGCTTTTTCTTCATGTGTTTTATCCATCTCTTGTTATGAAAGTATTTTTGTTACTTAAAGGAACAAGGGGAAGCTAAATACTGCACACCAATAAGGAAATGAACTTTGTGTATTTCAGTCCCTGGAATATCTGTCAGACTCATTATGAACCATAATGATAAATATGCGATTGTGTTTTTTCACTTGTAATTTTACCATAAGCTAGGACTTTGTGTGTGTGTGTGTGGGGGGGTGGTTAGTGGAGGTGGCATGTGGTTGTGAGAGGGTCTGGATCTCACTATGGAAATATCTTCTAACTACATAAATTGTAACTTATATAACTGGCAGTCTTATGGAGGTGCCTGGAAGTATTTACAGGTTAAGTAATAACGCCTATTATCATAAGCCAGTATGTTTCAGATTCAAAATCCAAGCTCTAATCTCCCCAACTTCAAGGATCATACTCTTTCCACAATGACTTACTATCCACCAAACTACAACTATTCTGTTACAGTTGAGAAGCAATTTTTTAAACTTATTCTCTTATATTAAGTCAGATAAGATAAATACAAAAAAAAATTAACTTACATTTTGATCATTCTATTCAGAAAGAAAAAATATAAGACTGTGACACATTGAAAGAGGAAGGATTTTCTACAATATGTCCTGTCATGTTTTGTTTTTTGTTTTTTGTTTTTTAGTTTTGCTGAATGGCACCCTGTCCCCTTTCTTCTCTATTCCTTTTTAAAAATCGATGGCTCCTTGGGTGAAGATGGGAAAATGATATATTGGGAAATAAGGGTGGTATATAAAGAAAAGAAAAAGAAAGGAAAGATTTGCTAAAGTTATGTCTCTCAAAATAAATTATGAGAATATGAGAAAATTCAACTAAATGAAATTGCTTTTGGGGAAATTTTTGTTATAAAGATTGAGCTTGATTTTCAAATTATAAAAGTCATTTATTCATTAAAATATTATAGAATCAAAATGCAACCTAATACAGGTTTATCTAAGATCTTCCACAATAGTTCAGTTGCTAGATGTGCTAGAACAATAGACACAGAACAAGTTTTCATGACTGAACCGTCACTGGTTCCATTTCTAATATTCACTTGGGACTTTTATATGTTTAATAGCCTACAGATTTTTTTCTGATTATCCTGAGGTAGATCTTAAGTGGTGCATTTTAGAAGCTTTAATATATTTTCCCCTACTTCGTTGTTAAGACTATTAGATGGAAAAAAAAGGAGACAATATGTATTAACTGGCTTCATTCTACTTAGAATCATATCTTGTTTTTCTAGAGTATTCAACAGAATTAAGGGATGACTGAATATAGTAAATCTTGGAGATGTGATTTGTCACTGTGTGGTATTGCAGGAGAAGAGATAACACTCAAGAAATGTGAGCGAGAATACTAGCTAACCTTCTATTGTTGGCATAAGAATACTTTTATTTTGCCAAAGAACCATATGATGGTGTTGTTTAAAGAATGACTTTTTAAAGTGAAAGTATATTGAAAAGTTAGAATAAAATAATCCTTTAAAAAATCCACAGTGGCTGTGGAAAATAAGTTGTCATTTAGAATAATCATGGTCCCTCATCATTTGACTCCAAGAAATATTTTGAAAATGAAGAAATAAGCCACACTCTAGGTCATAGATTTGTTTGTATCTGCTTATAACACTGGCACTCCAAATTGTTTAAGAATGAATGGTCCCTGTTAATTTCACATCCCCTTCCATTTTTAAAGGGATTCTTTGATTTTTGCCCAAAGCCAACTTTTGAGGAGCAGTTGGTTACATGTACTAAAATAGGTATTTGTTGAAATAAATAACATGATTGAGGCTTCTTATGTGTACAGTCAATTGGAAACTCTCTGCTTGTATTCATTTGTCCAGTATTGGGTAACTGGGTGACTCAGTGGATCAACTGTTGGGTGTGATGTCAGGAAACCTAAGCTCAAATCCGACCTCAGATACTTACCAGTTGTGAGAAGATGAGCGAGTCACTTAAACTTTGCCTGAGATTCCTTAATTGAAATTTGAGGATAATAATAGCACCTACATCACAAGGTTCTGGTAAGGATCAAATGAAATAATACTTAAAGGATTTATCATAATCTGGCACATAGTAGGCACTCAGTAAATGCTTATTGCATACCCTTCTCCATTCCATACATACCAGGTCAAATTGCAAGTACATTGATATCATCTGTGTTATGCCATTCCATAGGTACAATATACAGTAAAAATCAGATTATTTTGATAAAAGCTTTATGATAATACATTCAACAGCATTTAATATACATAAATGGAACTAAATAAATAATAAAAATAAAGATAACTTGTTATTACACTGTTTCCAATATTGGAAGGAATTTCAACTTCTTTAAGTATTCAAATAAGCATTTTATTCTGAATTTACCTGCTTTTCCATATTTGCTTACCTTACTTATCCATATTTGGGAGATCCAAGGGATGTTAGCTCAGTACACTGTATACTTAAGTGATTGGCTAGCCTGCTGATCTAGCTATTTTATAATTTCATTGCTGCCAGTTTGATATTAATTTAAACTGAATCAAAATTTCAAGGTAAATTCTAGTTTTTTTTTTTTTTTTTAAGAATGGATTACTGATTGATTCATTGACCAGATATTCTGATGCTATGACCTTTGCTCAATGATTTAATAGAACAAGTAAAGAGATAAAAGAACTTAGGTTGACTATGGCTGCTTGCTTTGGAACATGCAGTTACAGGATTCTTAGGTTCACAAGTCTACCTACCTATGTTGTTATGGCTTTTTCTTACCTCCAACACTGGACATTCTTGATGAATCCTGGTGATTATTCGATTTGTTTCGATTCTGATTTTTCCTTTTGTTAGCTGCTCGGACTGACCGGAGAAGGACTTCACTTGCCTTAAAGAATGCGACCATGAAAGGCTGCTTGGACTGGGGCCCATGTCTTCCTATAAGGCCAGCCGATTTAACATTAACACTGCGTCCTAAAATGGGATACATAGATCATGATATAGCATGGGAAATGCAAAAGGAAAACAGTCATTCCACAGAGCTCCTTCTAAAGTACATTTTCATTTCATTGTCAAGATAACACTTAACTAACTGCTAACATGACATTCTGAAGGGGAAAAACTGCCATCAAGAAGTTTTCCAATAAAGAATGCATGTTTGCTATTACAGTCAACTGGTGATTATGTCCAGGCAGATTATTTCTTTTGTAGATTAATATCAAAGATAATAGGATAGAGAGCTGGAAGGGACAGGATATACGGAACCTTAAAAGACGCAATCACAAAATCTGAAAATTGAAAGAGACCTCAATGGTCATTCAGTACAATACTCTCAGCATATGAGAAAATTGAGTCCTAGAAAGAGTAAGAAATTTATCAAGATCAATCAATTAACATTCATTAAGTTCTTACTATGCACCACGCACTATGCTAATTGTTGATGATACAAGATGACAGTACCTGCCCTCAAACAGCTCACCATCTAGTAGAGAAGACAACATGCAAACAAATGTATACAAAGCAAGCCATATACAGGATCGATGAGAAATAATTAGAAGAGGGGATGCACTGGAATTATGAGGAGTTAGGCAAAGCTTCTTGTAGAAGGAGGGATTTTAATTGGAACTTAACGGAAGCTGCGGAGGTCAGTAGTCAGAAAGAAGGAAGGAGAGCATTTCAGTTATGGGAGTCAGACAGAGAGGATGTCTGAAGCTAAGAGATGGAATGCCTTGTTTGTGGAAGAGCCACAAGGCCAGTGTCACTGGATCGAGGAGCGGTATGGAATAAAACCATGGTCTGTATTTTAATCCATGGACAACTTTTTTATTTTCTTTTTTTTCTACTTACTATCCAGAAAAGTTTCAGCGTACTTTCATTTGTGCATGTGTGGTGAGAAATTGCAAATTAATTAATCATATTATCCTTAGGAAAATAAATATATAACATTATATAGAGTGAAGTGAGCAGAACCAGAAAAATAATGTACACATTGACCGCAAGGTACAAAGAAGGAAATTTTTAAAAAGAAGTTTAGAGAAGGGCGGGAGCAGAGAAGTTTTGTCACTACTATGTAATTTTAAAGATACACTTTAAAAAACAGTCATAGTTTCATATATGATCCTTATTATACTTTATAAATTCATATATTCATAATTGTTAATGATTATTAAGTTCATGATAAAAAGAACATTTAACAAAGGATTATGTAAATAAAACAATAATATACTTTTTAGCCAAAGAACTATGTTATTATTGTTCGTTTTTGTTGTTTCTGTTGCCAAAATCATACACTCCATGGCTAACCTCTTTTGGCACTGTTAAGAAAGAGAATTTATATTCATTGTTTATTCAAAATATGCCAAGTACATGGACTACTGAAGTTAAAGAAAAAAGTGATATGTATTTGAAATATTTGAAATAAATATTACAATTCAGTCTGTTAAAATAGTAGCAGAATAGCACAACCTACAAATGTATATTTTTATACCACCCACTAACTAAACGTCCTTTCATTTTTTCCAAAGTATATTGAAAAGATATTAGATACACATCTGGAATATGAGTATTTCAGAGAACCTGCAGCCTACTTCAAATCCTAATTGGCACCCTAATTGGTCACCTAATTGGTGACCTTTACCTCCTACTATTCCAGCCTGCCTCTTTGATTGAACATGGGCCTTTCTGATGTCTCCCCAGTACTGGGATGAAAATCAGGACTGGAGAAATTTATTTGCTCCAAACCCTAGCCAACTTTCAGTCAAGTTTTTGAAATTCTCTCAGGATTACCAGATCCTGCCTGTAGGTCTATGTGCACATAAAAATCTCAGATGAATCCTAGAACTGGACTTTGATTCTAAAAAGTCTGTCTAGCCCAAGATAGCATCACCTTACTTAACCTAACTCATGTCTCAGGAAGTGTTCCTAATTCTAGTGTCTTCGCTCTTTTAATTATTTCCTATTTATCTTGAATATAGCTGGTTTACAGAGATTTGTTGAAAGTCATTTCTTCCATTAGTCTGTGAGCTTTTGAGGGCAAGGAGCTTTGTCTCCTCTTATGACCCCAGGGCTTAGGACACTTGCTGGCACATAGTAGGCGCTTAATAAATGTTTTGTTTGACTACCTCTCACTTGTCATCAGTCGCTAAGCAAGTATGTGCAGCAGACACTTCCAAAAATCCTAGCTTCAGCCTAGACTCACACTTACTGAGCCTCAGAATTCATTTAGAGCGAATTCTGAATGGGGAAGTGACCCAGGGCTCAGAACTGCAAATGTCTGTTACGAAAGCCAAATGCCCACTCATCCTACAGCTTTCCAAGTAACTACATGTCAGCATGTACTAGCATCCTCTGGAAAGAAGAACTGAAATTTGGTAGGACCAATATAATTCATATTATCAAGAAACTGTATATGGATGGGTTCTCCATATTAGATATTTTTTCCCTTTTCGAAAAACATAACTACCAATTGTATGTGATTGCTACGTTGCATCCCAAACAAATGATCAATTTGTTAAATAAGTTTCATTTTATCCAAGTGAATCAAGGATATTGATATACTATGAAATGTGAAAACTCTATTTACAACAAATTTGAGGTTTCAAAAATGCATGTACAGAAACTACTCTGGACGTAGAACTTACACAACATTCAACAGTAATATATAATAGGGTTTGAAATATATTCATGATTGACTCAGGTTCTCCTCCTGAGGGAAGTGCTTATTTTATTAAAATATTTATTCAGTAAAGACAGTGGAGGAGCCTGACTGTGTTCTCAGACCTGACCCACCCTAGAAGAAAAAGCAAGGAAAACAAGTCCCTGAAATGGCATCAATGACATTTTAGCAAATAAACCCTTGCTCTTAGCAGAATTTATTTTGGCAGCATAAACACTTTTGTGTGTACGTGTATTATGCAGGACCCTCTGACCGTCAGGAAACGAGACAGTGTCATGTGAGGCTGTGCAGCTGTTCCAGGGGGGACACAGAGGTCCTTTAAATGTGAAGGCATTGGTAAGAGAACATTGACTTGTCTGGGGAGCATCAGTGTCCTCGGTGATTGTTGTAGAACAGATTGGAAAAATTTGTGCAAGAGCTGCAAGGACTAAAAACGGTCATCTGCCTTCCAAATGTGTACTGCCACTAGGCTTCTTGCAGAGAGAGAAAGAGAGAGAGAGAGAGAGAGAGAGAGAGAGAGAGAGAGAGAGAGAGAGAGAGAGAGAGAGAGAGAGAGAGAGAGAGAGAGAGAGAGTCACAAATAACCAGGGCTGTAAACCTTAAACAAATAAGCATATAGGTTTCCCTTTTAAATGCAAACTTACAGTGGCTTTCTGCCAGGGTCTATATTTCTTAGAAAAACTCTATCACTGGCATAAATGAAAGAGGCAGTTTGATTTGTGGCTAAAGCAGTTTCCATTCTACTTCCACTGTAACAAATGTATTAATTCAGCTCAGACTTCCTCCTTCTGGCAGCCTTTTTGCTGTAAAAAGAGAAATTAGAAGTCCCAGCCAAATACCATACCTTGAACTGACCCACTTCAATACATAAACACTTTTACAACATGTTTATTCAGGTGTAGCACTTTAAATTGGTTTAAGATGTTTCCAGTGACAGAGAGCTCAGCAAAGGGAAAAAAGAAGAACTCAGAAAGTTAACAGTTATGGAATAGAATAACTGGCAACCTAGACTGCAGAACTTTGAGTCTCTCGTCTATTTCTCTCTTTCTCTGTCCCTCTTTCCCTTCCCCTCCCCCTTCTCTCTCTCTCTCTCTCTCTCTCTCTCTGTCTCTCTCTCTCTCTCTCTGTCTTCTCTCTCTCTGTGTCTCTCTCTGTCTCTCTGTCTCTCTCTGTCTCTCTCTGTCTCTCTGTCTCTCTCTCATATATATATATGTATATATATACATATATATATAATAGTAAAATGTAATTTTGGAAGCTTTCATTTTGAGTGTGTCTTTTAATGGAGTGTTAATTTAACAGTAGCCAAATTTGCTGCTTGTATACATTTATGGTTGTAGAAATCAAATTTACAATTTGATGCTTTGACTATTAAAGTCTAGCAAGATATTCACAGGTAAAATGCAGTTAGCTTCTCTTTCTATTTGTTTAAATAATCATCAGAACGCTGAGAGGGAAAAAAAGCACTCAACACACAGTTCACATCTTCCTTTAGATTTATAGAACTTTAAAATATTCCAATGAATACTTTAATTTTTTATCGGTATGGGATTAATACTTTACTGGCCTGAATCACTTATTAGATTTATGTCCTGAAGACTGAAAAGATGTGGGTAGGTTACAAATCTAGGTTTTTTCAACTTTACAAAGGTAGATATTGTGTGAGAAGCAAAAAACCCTTCAAACTAATGTGAACTCCCTTTAAAATAACTTTTAATATTATTAAGTTTCCTCTTGGTTTCCTTTTGACTTCAGCAATGAGGTGGCTATTAAGATTCCACAAGTTAAGGTTTGCTTGGTTACCCCAAGTATCAAGCCATTCCACAAAAAAATTAACTTTTTGGACTGTTCCTTTGGACATAGCCTATGTATACATAGATTATGGGCACCTCAAGGTACTAGATCTTTTGAGAGATCAAAGAATAATTTTTGAAGGAAGAGCAATTTTAAGCCGGAATGAAAGCTTAGAATATATTTAGCATTCTGCAGACAATATATTTAGTGTATTGTAGATAACAAATCTTTCACAACATTTATTTTTGTAGCTTGTATTTTATTCCTAACTGTATCACAGAAGAAACCACAAATGTAAACATATTCTGAGATGACCAGACTAAAGTATTAAAAAAAATTTTTTGGAATATCATTTATGTATATATTGCCATAATGGGCATAAGGGATTAGCTTTTCCAAACCAATCCATAGTTCTGGGTAAATTTATGGCCAAGAGACATAACGATTGGCTGTGCACTACATCACTGAATGTGCCTGGAAATAGGAAACAGGGAAATGTGTGATTGGGAGGGGGGAGTAGCCAGAAAAAGGAAAGGGGCAGTGGGAACAAATTCAGAAACTCAGGTTTTGGCACCTGAGACAGACTTTTAAAAACAGAAAAAAAAAAATTACCAGGAATGAAAGAAACACTCTGTAAAAATTAAACTGGTAGAATTTTGGGAAATGGGTAGAATAGACAAGAAAGGCTCTAAAATACATCCATCCATGTTTCAGTCATGATACATTTTTACTTCTCAATTATAATGTGAAAGTGTAAAAGAAAGGTTTTAAATGGGTAACAGACATTTTACTACTTGGAGGATTATTCTCTTTACTCAGGAGTTAGTAAGTAAGGCCCGCAAGGTATGCTTTTAACATGGCTGCATTCACCACCATGAGGAATGGGGTGGCAAAACTTCCAGAGCCTTGACCCAAGTTCTCATAGATTTTTATTGTATAAGCAGTGTAGCCAGTAAAACAAGTCATATCTGCCTAACGGTAAACCTAGGAAAATTTCAATTTGCTGTGGAAAGGTGGGTTGGCAAACTGAGGCCCCATCCCAAATTCATTGGTTTTATGTTTCGGAACAGTCTTTTTGGAAAATGTGACTTTCAAAATGTTTATTTCTTAAAAAACAGGCTTATTAAGGAGACCCTGACATGAAACAGCCCTTTAGAGACATGTTGATATTATAAGGATAAGTGAATCAAAATATGAGCATTCAGTTTCCCTTTAGGATATACAGTTTGGGGGAAAAATGTACTTGGGGGTTTATCAGTCTCCAAACTTTGATATCTCTTCTGAGATGTTAGTATAAGTTAGTGTTTGTTTCTTTTCTCCAGTAAACCCACAGCAACTGACTGCTTAACCCAAAACACCTGTGAAGATACTTAAGGCAAGAACTACCTTTCTTTCATTTCAAAAGAGAAGTCAGAGTCAATATGTGTCATAGGATATTTTGGAAGCTCTTTTAAGTAGAAATTGCTTCTTATTTGTATTTTGTCCCCAACGCTTAACAAAGTGTCTGGTATACAGAAGGCTATTAACAAATCCTTTTTGATGAACTGAAAGAGTAACTTTTCAGTGCTCCTAGGCAAGGATGCTAAGATGCTAAATTGCAGAACAATTGTGGATTTGCTTTACTGGAAAGAATTTCCTAGTGCAAAGTTCCTTACACCCAGAAATGTGCCAGAGCTGACTGCTCTAGAATGAAGAAAGCTGATTGTTAAATTTTCAATGTGAAAATTTACACTTCGGAAATCTGTAAATGCTACAAATCAGGAATTGTTGTTTTTGTTTTTGGTAGTGGTTGTCTAGACTTAAGAAAATGGAGAAAATGTTATGAATATTAGACTTAAAACTGTGTCATGGCTTTTCAGAGAGCTGATTGTTGAATGTTTACCAGCAAACTTTTGCTCAGAAATTAATTCACAGGCATGGACCCCCAAAAAAGTTCATTTCATTTTTCTCCCACATATACAATTTTGAGCTTTATTAAAAGATATTTTTGTTTTGATCTTAACAATAAACATACATATTTTAATAAATAGAGAAAACAAAAATGGATTATAAAAGGAACTGTTAAAATTTGTTATGCACAGGTTGGGTTTTTAAGAACCATATCTTAACAAGCTGAGTTAATTCTGGTGCTGTTTAGATATGATTTCATATTGCTTTTCCCAGTTAGATCTTCAGAAGCATTAGTTTCATAGTCTCTTCTTTTAACATGATGATTTAAACAGGGCAGATATTTTCTTCTAGTATAAACTAAATGATGGTAAGATCATAGTTTAAAGTTAAATGAGAAGGTGAATTTAGACTACTCTCAGTCTTTTCATTGCCCAGACTGGGTTTCAGTGCAAACTTGGATTAATTATAATCCACACCATGTTACCTGAAACATGCTTTGATTAAAAAATGAATCAATTCACCTGGTTTTATGCTATACTCTAAAATCATGAAACTGTAACTATAGGGGACTGAATAAATTATTTTAAAGAGTTTAAAAGGATTAAGAAGAAAACTGCAACTGACTGGATACTTAAACTCATCTTCTCAGATAAGTAAAAATTGGATTTACATATTCTTGCGGGTCTCCCCGAGATCAGGAAAAAAATCTGGTGATCTTTAGCTTGGTGGTATTCAATGGCAATTGGTTATTAAAATTCAGTATGATTTATTTAACGAATGAGAAAAAGAAGAGCATAGTCCTGTAATAAGATAGTACTCAAGTATGTGCAATGTGATTAATTTTGTATGGGCTTATGAATACTCAAGGATGGCTTGATTTCAAGCAAGGTACCACATGACCCTTCTTTTGAGCTTTTTTTCCAGTTTGGTCAGATTCTGTTTATGTAATAACATTTTCTCTAACTTGTAGAATCATGGGATTTAGAATCAGAAGAAAGGACCTCAGAGATTATGTAGTCTAATCTAACCCTGAAATCAGCTCTATAATATCCCTGATACCTGCCTATAAAGCCTTGACTGGAAGATCTCCAGTGAGAGGAAACCCACTCGCTCATTAAATTTTGGAAAAATCCATATAAGACAGAAAATTTTCCTTCTGAAGGTGAAATCCACCTTTTGCAACTTTGGTGGTTCCCAGCTATCCCAGGAGACTAAGCAGGATGATTTAAATTCCTCTACCATGCAAGAGTTCTTCAAACATTGGAAGACAGCTATCAAATTCCACTTAAATATTCTCTTTTCCAGCCTAAACAAGTCCAGGTTCCTTCAAGTCATATTTTTATGACATGATTTGAGGCTCTTAACTAACACTGAGACTTCTGCTCAGTGTTCACCAGTTTACCAATGTGGTGCCTAACATTTTATTAATACTTTGATCATGGCAGAGTGCAGTAGACCTATAAACTCCCTTGTTCTATAGAGTTAGAGATCTTTAATACAGGAACAAATATGGGTTATTTCATAATGATAAACTTTAAGGTACCCAATTTTAATTAAAACCACTACAAATTTAATATAAAAGACCACCAAAGAGGAAAATGGTAATCTGCCAAAAAAAGAAGAAATTTAATTTCAGAAAATTGTTTGGCAAGATATAGGAGACCTATATTTGATGAATAAAGAAGGGAAAATTAATTCCTAGATAATTTTTCTATGGAGGATAATTTCAAGTTGAATTCCACCCTCTTGACATGAATGCAAAGATAGTAGAGCCATTTGAGAAGATGGAAAGTTACTATAGCCCTTCTTTGCACAAGATGGTAAGAAGAAGCATTTTCACCCACAGCTTCCTAAGAGAAAGGAAAGGAAATGGCAGATTATATAAATCTGAAATTCTCCATAAAGATTCTGAGAAAGATGCAATGTGGTGTACCTAGAAGAAGTTACAGATGTTAGAAGTGATGAGGGGTTTATTTGGTTGGAAACACAGGAAGAGAAAAAAAGCCTTATGACTAAAGCAGTGACAGGAAAGAAAATTCTAAAGGGTTGAGAATTGAATCTGGTGAGACTCCAGGGAGGATGAATAAGGGGATAGAACCATAAAAGAACAGGGCCAGGGTTTTGTACCTAGTTTTGGAAGCTGTCCAGAAGGCTGAAGTGTTTTACTGCATAAAGAGCAGCACTGAGGTGATGGAAAACGATTACCGGCTTCTGCTATAGGCCCATCATTCTGCAAATGAGGAGGCACAATGTCCCAGGCATGACAAGCCTTAAAAATGAATTTTTAGTTGGAATTTATTCTCAGCTAGTGGAAAGATGGATCTCATGCTAAGAATGTCAGTTTACTTCCATATAAACACTTCCTATTCAGTAATAACTTTCCTTTATATGGTGTTTTTTCCTCTTATGGCCCAAATTTCTACATGAACATCATTTATGTCAGATTTATCATGTCCCAATGAAGCTGAATACCAAGAGATAGTATAATCTTTGTTTATTTGGAGAAGGCAGAAATCATCCTTTCATAAAATCGTGGAAATGGTAAATTACTCACTTTTAGTTTCCTTATTTTATGCACGTATTTAGAACACAGCAGTAGTCCGTCTTCAACCAAAGTACCACATGTCTTTCCCTTAAAAGCATTAAAATATAAATTTTAAGTAAAATTCTAAAGTCAAGAACTAATTGGCTAACCTCAATCAAATAGTTTCTAAGAACGATTTGTATATGTTCGAATATAAAAGGAAGCTTTTCAGGCTAAAACTAATTTAAGTTTGCTTCTTATCAGTAAATTAATTTAATTTACTACTCTGTTTTATCTATAGTTGGTAAAAATGATTTTTGAAAGAAACTTAAAGTCAAGCTCTTTTGAAAAGTTATTAACATATGAAGAAGACATGTCTCTCAAATAAATGATATATTATTTTTACCATACAGAGGCATGGTTTGTTAGATATTTGACCTTCTCTTTCAACTAGATGCATTAAATTAGTGTAAGATTCTCCCAGAATTTTTATAATATCAAGGCAACAAATACTGAAAAGAAGTGAATGACTTTGATACCTAGTAATGAGAATAAAGGAAAATGATACTAGAGAGAAAGTGTGATAAAATGGATGATGAACTCACCTCAAAGTTCAGAAAACCTGGGTTCGAGTCCTTATTGAGGTATATTACTAGTTCTGTTATTTTTAGAAAAAAGATATCCCTTAACCTCTCAGTGTCTCAGACAACTTTCTGAGATATAAATGAAATCATAGGTGTATAGTAGGGTGGGGGAGGGAGGTAAGGAGGGATGGGATTGGGGACAAGGGAGTGACATGAAGTCAAATTGTGGAGTAAGGCAGGACACTCCCAAATTCACCTCCAAAAAACTACAAAATAACTTCTCAAAATTAATTCTAGAGTGGCAGAACAAACAAAATGACAGGTTGAAACAACTTTCCAGCACAAAACAACTTATAAGGTCAACAGGAAAAATGTATCTCATTTGGGCAAAGGGAATCACAGTCCAGTGCAGATAGAATCTGGGCAAGCAAAGAGCTCTAGCAAGTCAGCAGCAAGACCCTAATCCCTGGCATAGATCAGCTCCAAGACCCCAAGCTTCCTGATGCATCAGGCCAGAGGGCACAAGAAGCTTGGGATAATGTGCCCTGCCCCCACAGAAGTGGAGCCCATGTTCTTGTGTAGTAATGTCCAACTCTTCATGACTTCACGGCACATCAAGCCCTTCTATTCTCCACTGTCAAAAGTCTGTCCAAATTTCATTATTTCCATGACATTATCTATCCATCTCATCCTCTACTGTCTCCTTTTCCTTTTGCCTTCAATCCTTCCCATCAGGTCAGATCAAGTCTTTTCCAACATGTCTTGTCTTCTCATTATTTGGCCAAAGTATTTAAGTTTCAGCTCTACTATCTGACCTTTCAGTGAACAGTCTGAATTCAGTTTTTCAATTATTGACTGATTTAATCTTCTTGCTGTCCATGGAACTCTCAAAAGTCTTCCCCAGCACTACAGTTCAAAAGCACTCTGCAGTGCTCAGCTTTCCTTAAACACCAATTCACACAAGCATACATTGTTTTTTGAGAAAAAAAACATACTTTTGAATACAGGGCATTTGTTAAAAATGTAATGTCTCTGCTTTTTAGTATACTGTCCAAATTTACCAGCAGTTTCCTTCCAAGGAACAAGTATCTTTTTAATTTTGTGGTTGAAATCACTATCTGCAGTGATTTTTGAGCCCAAGAATATAAAATCTAACCCTGCTTCCATTTCTTCTCCTAATTTTAAGTTAAAATTAAAGGTAAGGAAATAGGCTACAAAATGAAAGAAACAAAACAAAAACAAATAAAAAGGTACCTGACCATGGAAAGGTACTACAAAACACAAATTCAGGAGACAACAATGTCAGAACTACTACATGTGAAGCCTCCAAGAAAAATGTATCTCAGGCCCAAGAGGAACCCCTGGAAGAACCCCAAAAGGATTTAAAAATCAAATAAGAAATAGCTAAGAAAAACTGGGAAAAGAAATGAGAGTGATGCAACTGAATCACGAAAAAAGAATAAAAAATGGAAAGAGATGTACAAAAATTAGCTAAATGGAAAAGGAGGTACAAAATCTAACTAAAGAAAATAGGTCCTTTAAAATTAGAACTGAACAAAAGAAAACTAATAACTCCATGATACATCAAGAAACAATCAAACAAAATCAAAAGCATGAAAATATAAAAGAAAATGTGGAATATCTCATTGGAAAAACAACTGACCTGGAAATATATCCAGGAGAGATGATTTAAGAATTATTGTACTACTTTAAAGTCATGATCAAAAAGAGTCTGGATATCAAATTTCATGAACCAGAGGGTAAAATAGAAAGTGAAAGAATTCACTAATTACCTCTTGAAAAAATGTCCCCAAGTGAAAAGTCCCAGGAATATTATAACCAAATTTTAGAGCTTCCAGGAAAAGGAAGGAAATATTAGAGGAAAGGAGGAAATATTAAAAGAAGTCAGAAAGACACAATTCAAATATCACACAGTCACAGCAGTATTACATAGGATTTAGCAGCTTCTACATTAAAGGACTGGAGGGCTTAAAATATAATATTCTGCAAGTCAAAGGAGCTACAATCAAGAATTGCCTGCTCCATGAAACTGAGTATAATCCTTCCGGAAAATGGATATTCAATGAAATAGAGGACTTTAAAGCATTCCTGATGAAAAGATCAGAACTGAATACAAAACTTGATTAGATTCACTTCTATGAGTTCTGTGTGAGTTCTCATAAAACTGTCTTTTTGTCAAGTATATGTTTTGCATATAAACAATGTTGCCAATCCATTAGAGGAGTTGAGCTGAGCTGAGTTGAGCTCTTTGAAGCAGAGTTTGAATGTTTGACAGTTTAGTTCAAGAAAGGACCTCAATATCTGAAATCTTATCCTGCCAGGTGATGTTCAGAATCTTTCTAAGGAAATTCAAATGAAAGCGATTTAGTTTCTTGGCATGGCACTGATATACTGTCCAGTTTTCATAGGCATACAACAATGAGGTCAGCACAGTGATTCTGTAGACCTTCAGTTTATCAAAGTCAGTCTGCTATCTCTTCTCTCCCATGCTCTCCTTTGGAGCCTCCCCAAAACTGAAGTAGCTCTGACAATGCATGGGTTAACCTTTTTGTCAATGTCTACATCCATGAAAAGTATTCTACCAAGATTTCTACTACAAGTATTTCTACCACAAGGTTTCTACCAAAAATATTCTACCACAGCATTTAAAACTTCTAATAGCATCCTGCTGTAACAATTTGTTTTACCTATGGATGGTGTGATGGTGGCTGATGGAGCACCTGTGTTTTCTTGGTGTTAATTGTTAAGTCAAAATTAGCACAAACAGCAGGGAATTGATCTCTGCTTTGTTGCATCTCAGGTTCAGAGACTGCACTGAGTGCACAATCATCTGAAAACAAAAAATCATGCACCAACACTCCCTCCACTTTGGTCGTGACTTATAGCTTTTTCAAGTTGAAAAACTTACCATTCATGCATTAGACCAAGTTAGCACAAGCAGAATAGAATCCATCTAACAAGGTTCTACTTTGTTCTGGGGTTTCTTGAAATTAGGACAGCATCTCAGCTTCAGGGTATCTTGTCTAAAGCCACAGTAAGCATTTTCCGAAATAGGGAGAAGCTAGAAGCCTTCCCAGTAAGATCGAGGGTGAAGTAAGAATGTCCATTATCATCACTCTTATTTAATAATGAACTAGAAATGTTAGGTATAGCAATAAGAGAAGAAAAAGAAACTGAAGGAATTAGAATAGGCCAGAGGTAGGGAACCTATGGCCTCAAGGTCGCATTCTAGTTCCTTTTGACTGAGTCCAAGTTTTACAGAACAAATCCTTTTATTAAGGAGATTTATTCTGTGAAGTTTGGATTCAGTCAAAGGGTCACACCTAAGGACCTAGAAGGTCATATGTGGCCTCAAAGCTGCAGGTTCCTCAACCCTGGAATAGACAAACAAAACTATCACTCTTTGTAGATGATATGATGGTACACTTGGAGAATCCCAGAGAACCAACCAAAACCAACTAGTTGAAATAATTAACAACTTATGTCTCTCTGTCTCTGCCTCTCTCTCTCTCTCTCTCTCTCTCTCTCTCTCTCTCTCTCTCTCTCTCTCTCTCTCTCTCTCTTCTTTGAAAGGTCATCAAATAATGGCTAAAGAAAAAGAACTTTTCCCTTTCAACAGATTCAGTTCTGTAGCCACAGCAACGTTAACAACTAGACACCACCTTTATTCTTAATTTTCATTTTCCAGCAGTAGTTAGAGAATGACCACCACCGCCATATGGTCTTTTCAGTTGGGTCTCAAAACACAATGATGAAATGGTTCCAAGGTTTTGCATATGGTTTTGCCTCACTAATCTTTACAGAAGGGTAATATAGTGAGATTGCCTGAGTCTCTGCTACTTATTCTGTTTGGTGGGCAGTGGCATGCTCTTATTTCAAATTCTAAAAAAAGCCAGAACTACCAATTTGCCATCCAGGGTCAGCCTGAAATGGATTCACAAATAAAATTTGTAACTCATGTTATGAAAACAATGCAAGACGTAATACATAAAAATTTGGTTGCAGGTAGGGAGGGTAGTGCAGTACCACAATGGTTTCTACACTACTGCAGGGATACATATTAAGATGCATAAATAGGTCTATGATCTCATCAGTTCAGGAGTTCCTTCAATGATGCAGATTGGAACCTATTTAGGTCTGCTCATCTTGTGTGGTTCTTGAGTATGCCATTGCCTAAGTTCTCCACAAATGGTTTCTCTATCATAACAGAGACCTTCTTTGCTTTCTTCTTCCTTTCCCTGCTTCTCTTCCTGCTACATCCTATTTATATCCTTATCTTTTTTTCTTCTTTGGAGTTCTTCCTTGGTTATTTGCTGTAGCCTATCCATATCTACCAAGTATCTTTCTAGCGTCCTTTGTGTGATACTTATTTTTGTTCTACTGAGGCCTGTTATCATATAGCAACATTCTTAATGTTAGTTTTGAAAAGAAAGGCCTTTGTTTTTATGGAAAGTTTGAGGTTAATAAAAGAGCTTTGGATTTTTCCAAAAAGACATCCATCCCACTCTCTTCCTCCTTTTCAATTCTAGGTCTGCCTCACTGTCCATTTTTTATTGTCTGGATCAGACACATAGACTTTGTAAAAAGGTCTATAAGGCATCTACCTAAATGTATGTTATAACATGGCCAATAGACATTTTTATCCACCTGGTCTTGGACAAACTAACCTCAATTGAATGATTACTGATCGCTTCCAGGAAGTTTTTCTTTGTTCCGGGGGTTCATGCAATTAGGATAGCATCATCTTCAACTAAGAGTATCAAGAGAACCTCATCATCCACAGGGAATCATCCTCAACTGGACTGTACTCTGAATCTCCTGCATCATAATGGCGAATATTTTGGGAAATCATACTGTGTAACTCTGTTATATGCCTTATCTGATATTTTTATCAGCCATTGAAAAAGGTTATTTTTATGACAAATTTTCCACGGAATACTGAAAAATCTTGATGTGTAAAGGGGAAACATCTAACTGTATAGAGACTGTAAGGAAGGATAATGGGCATATACATGTTAAGTTTTTGTTTCTTCTAAATTTGGGGACCCAGGCATTCTGTTCTAGTTTGGGCTTTCCTGTTCAAAATGATTGTTAGACTTTTAAAAAATTCAGAGGATGGAGGCCCAGTGCATGTCTCTATGTGAACACTCATGTATATAAACAGTGTCCTCCTCACCAGTGGAAGTAATGCATAAGAAACTTACTAGGGGAATAGGATCATGTGAAAGCACATTTTGTTACTCTTCTGGCCATGTTCTCCTTTATTAATTAATTGCCAGTGGCGATGATTGTACATTGCATTCCTGTGGTCCAGGTTTTATACCTGAGCTCCTGAGGTTTCTAATCTATTCAGGAGAGGTTGTATTTGAGATGTTATATTAGTGATGGACACTCCAGTAAAATAAAGACGACAAACTCCTATGCACCTTTCTGTAAAGTTTTAAGCAACTCAGCTTCCTATCATAAGGAATTTTTCTACCTCAAATATTTTTAAAATTTCAAATCAACTTAAAAATTGATTCTTTAAAGCTTGTCTAATCTAAATTAGTTAGATTGCTATTACTAATACTACTATTAACATTATTGTTGTCTTTAGCATTTCATTGACAAAGAGCTCCTCAGTGAAGAAATTCCCTTTATCAATGCAGACTGAGTATTGCGTCTCCCCTTCTGCTCACCTGAAGGCCTGCTTCACCTTTATTCTGCTTCCTGGTCCCTTAATGGATAGCCACTTTCCACATACTCCCCAATTCCCCATCTTTTCAGTTCTTCTTTATGTTTCCTCTTCCCTAGGTGGATAGAATGCCAGACTTGGAGTCAGGAAGATTCATTTCCCTGAGTTCAAATCGACAGGCAGACGTTTACTGACTATGTGACCCTGGGCAAGTCACTTAACCCTTTTTGCCTCAGTTTTTTCATCTATAAAATAAACTGGAGAAGGAAATGACAAACTGCCTAGTATCTTTGCCAAGAAAACCCCAAATGGAGTCATGAAGAGTTAAACACAGCTGAAACAACTGAACAATAAAAAATTTGAATATCAGCTCTTCAATAGTAGAGACTGTCTTGTTTTCTTGTTTTTGCATCCTCATTGTTTAATACAATACTTACTACATACTAAATAATTAATGAATGATTTAACTCATGTTTTGTTATTCAGTCTGTAGTTTAGAAAATTCCCTGCAGCTCTGAAATTATTTCTCCTTAGGCTGCTTGACCAACATGTTAGACATTTGACTCTGAACTCCGTCTAATCTGACTTAGAGTCCAGTTCACTGACTTCTGCCATGCAGCTTGGCCCTGGTATTATTTTGGAATTATGTTGCATGTACCTATCCTGGTATAATGCCACAACAATTCACTCCACTCATTTCTAACTATCAGATCAAAACATATAGAACAAGAGAAACTTAAACTTTTCGAGATGAGTTAGCGCTGGGTTGAATAAGTCTACCTTCCAATGGTCATGGTTACAGGTTTGAAAGGTAGTGTACTTTAGAATCTGGACAATAGGGATAGAATCCAGCTTTGCTGTTTTCTGCCTCCATGATTTTCAATAATATACTGAACTCTGTGTCATAGTCTCTTCTACAAAATTAATCAGTGATAGTATAAAAAGAGGGATAATATAAAAATAGCCTCAAGAATTCATATGTAGCCAAAGATTTTCAATAAATAAATTCTTCTGAATATTCTTATAATATTCTTCCCCCAGATTAAGTATCATTATTATTTCTTGCAATACTCTAAACCCTATAATTCAAAGCTTCATTTTTCTGCATCCATATTAAATGATGCTAAATTTGTGGTTCCTCAGCAGGTGATATTCACTGTGCTACTTTAGAGTCAATCACAAACTTGCTTGAAAATGAAAACAAAGGATATGATTCATAGAAAAAAATAAAAAAGACTCCAGGAGATTTGTGTGAAATGGGAAGGGGAAAGTGTGAAATCAGGCTTTCCATTTTACTTCTACATGCATTTTATGATGTAATTCATCAAAAGCTTTTTATCATTTTGAAAATTATTTCCTCTTGGTGGATCACTACAGAGAATACAAACATCAAAGGATGGCAGTTGGTTATGATGAGCATCTTGGAGCATTAACAGGGAAAAAATGTGTAGACATTAAAAAGCAAATTTTTTTAAAAAAAGATCCTTATTTACTGGAGACCCAATGTAGCTGTAAATTACATGTTGACAAATCTCACACATGTTACTAAGCCCCCTTTCCACCATTTGATACTGAATATGAGGTTTGTAGAAAAACAGTTGAAGTTCATTTCATCATATGAGGGAGAGAAAGAATAGATAGAGAGAAGGACACAGAGACAAAGACAAAGAGATAATGACAAATTGAGACAGAAACAAGATGAATGATAGAGAGAAAGGACTAGGACAGAGAGATAAAAAGATAGAAACAGAGGCAGAGAGAAAGAGATAGAGAGACAGGTAGAAACACAGAAACAGAGAGATTGTTGGAGAGAAGAGACATCGAAGAGAGAAATTCTAATGCACTTCAATGTCTTGAGAAATTTTTCAGTTTGTTCAAGGAAAATTGCCCAACTTTACCAATGCTGTTGTTTCAAAAGCAATAACCTGGCAGATCAGAGCTTCCCCTGTTGTCCAAATCAGTATGTGACTGCCTCAGATGGAAATCAGTTATTCATTGACTTAGTGAGCTGAGGGTAAACTGTACTTTTTTTTTTTTTTTGCCTTGGATAAGAATTTCTATTCTTACAAACCATTTCTCAAGATTTGACATGGATTTTGCTCTACCTTCTTTAGGAAATTCTGCTATGTACTTAAAAGTAGGCTGAGATGAACAGCTTCCATTTTGAGGGGGGTGGGAATGAGTTGGGAGGGGGACAGAGATGAAGTGAAATAATAAGATAAGAAGAATGAAAATAGTAATAATAGTAGCAATAACTACTAGTAATCGTAGTTGTTTGCAAAATTGATAATTGTTTTGCAAAGTACTTTTGATACAATATCTCGTTTGGTTTTACAATAACACTGTGAGGTGTTATTAAATGCTTACTAGGTGCCAGACACTGTATTAATCACTGGGAAGGTCAAAGACAAACCCTGCTTTCAAGGAACTCACAGTCTAATGGGGAACAACATGCATACAATTATGTATAAGCAAACTATATGCAAGATAAATTGGAAATAATCAATTGGATTAAGAATTACTGTAAAAGGTTTGCCATAGAAAGTAAGGTTTTAGCTGAGATGTGAAGGAGCCAGGGAAATCAGGAGATAGAGATGAAGAAGGAGAGTACCTCAGGCTTGGAAGGTAGCCAGCAAAAATGAGCAGAGTCAGGGAACGGAGCATTTTGTTTGAGCACCAGAAGGCCAGTGTCACTAGATCACCGAACACGTGGAGGGATTTAAGGTATAAAGACTGCAAAAGTGGAGAGGGGGTGCAGATTACGAAGGGCCTTGCAAACCAGAGGATTTGAAGAGGAGAGGAGGAGAAGAGAAGAAGAAGGGGAAGGAGAAGAAGAAGGAAAAGGAGGAGGAGGAGAAGGAGAAGAAGGAGAAGGAAAAGGGGAAGGAGAAGAAGGAGGAGGAGAAGGAGAAGAAGAAGGAGAACAAAAAAAAAATAAGTGATACAGTGGATAGAGTACCAGGCCTAGTCAGGAGGACCTGAGTTCAAATCTGACCTCAGACACTTTCTAGTCATGTGACTGAGCAAGTCACTTACTCCTGTTTGCCATGGTTTCCTTATCCATAAAATGAGTTCAAAAAGGAAATGACAAACAACTCCAGTATCTTTGCCAAGAAAATCTCCAAAAGGGGTCATAAAGAGTCAGACATGATTTAAAAACAACATAAATTTGTAGTCGACCCAGTCCCCATGCAAGTACTATTATTATCCTCATTTTTAGGGGAAGTAACTAAGTTTTAGAGAGGTGAAGTGACTTGACCAGAGACATACATCTAATAAGTAGAAAAGAGGCAGAATTTGGATCCAAGGCTTTCCTCACCTTAAATTTAATCCTAGATGCAATTGTTTGTGTAAAGCACTTGGTAAGGTGTTATATAACGTATTCTATAAAGAGGAGGGATTACTCCCTCCTGCTTGACCTCTACCCTTGAGACTATGGACATTTCCACCCTTTTCTCCAACTCCTTATCACCATAGAGTATCAGTGTGGCACAATGCCCCTCACCCATTAATGTCAAAAGGAAAAGGTCAGTAAGGGGAGGGGATTTGTCTATGGTGAGGGAATCTTTATGCCAACTAAATCTGTTTATTCTTGAATCTCAGCTTCGGGAAATGGCCCCAACCCACGTGGTCAAACTTTCTCTGTTCTCAAGGTATCTGTAAGAGTTATTAAGAAAAAAGTAAAGAACTCAATTTAAACCTCAAATCAGGATGTGGGGAGAATTTTCTGTATCATCTCAACAATCCAGATAAAGTATCTTTTCTCTGTCTGTCTCTGTCTCTGTATCTTTCTGTCTTTTTATCTCTATTTTCTGTTTATCTTTCTGACTCTCTTTGTGTCTCTCTGTCTCTGCTTCCTGTTCTCCCTATCTCCATCTGTCTCTATCTCTTCTTTGTCTGTCTCTTTCTATCTTCCTATCTTTCTGCTTCTTTATCACTGTCTCTCTCTCCATCTCCATCTTTGTCTCTCTGTCTCTCTCTCCTTGTTGTTCTTTCTGTCTGTGTCTCACATACACTGCAGTGTGCCACCCACCAATGAAAACTGGACTACATTGGTGCAAAATTCCATCCACATCCAGAGAAAGAACTATAGAGCTGGGAACACAGAATGAAGCAGACTATTTTCTCTTTTGCTATGTTTTATTTTGTTTTGGTTTTTCTCATGGTTTCTCTGATTCGTTTTAATTCTTCTCTGTAACATGATTAATGTGAAAATATGCTTAATATGTGTAGAACCCATATAAGATTGCTTACCATGTTGAAGAGGGAAGAGGGAGGGAGGGGGAAAATTTAAAATTTATGGGAGTGATTGTTGAAAATAAATTTTTAAAAAAATTAAAAAAGAGAAATAAATAAAAGGATTTGTTCTGTAAAAAAAAGAAAAGAAAAGAAAAGAAAAGAAAAGAAAAGAAAAGAAAAGAAAAGAAAAGAAAAGAAAAGAAAAGAAAAGAAAAGAAAAGAAGGAAAACTGGACTACAATTCTCAGAAATCCATGAAACTGGGTTTTGGAAGCCTTCCTTCTCTGTTTTCAGACAGGTCAGTTGACCTCACAAACAAAACTAAACTAAAAACCTTCCCCCTTTCCCAGACTTGGAGGGGAAGGAACCAAGTCACCACAAAAAAGTATTTGGTGAAGAATATATTCTAAGGATTAATATATCTTTGTAAGGTAAAAACCAACTCTCTACCCCTGTGCAAGCAAACCAGTAAGAAACCACTGATCCCCTATCAAGCTCTAGGAAATTATTGATCTCTCCAGTATGTTTTGTATTTTCACATCATTTCTAAGTCTGCCAGATTGTAAAAACAATAGTCTTTCCTGTATGTTTTTTGGGGGAATTATCACCCCCAAATTTAGGATGTTCTTTTTATTGAAAATATTTTTAAACAAAAACAAAAACCCACTTATAAAATAAACTCACAAAATCATGAGCCTTTATATTAATAACAAAAGCCACCAGCAAGAAACACAAAAAAGTAATTCAATTCAAAATAATTACAAAATGTACAAAAATCTGAGAATTAACATGAGAATTCACACTCAGAACTTAGCATAGTACAACTGCATACCCTTTTACTGAAATAAAAGTACACAAATAATTGGAGAGACTTTCATCATTTATGTTTGTCCTATGCCAATACAAGAAAAATGGGGGAAGGGCTGAGCCAAGATGGCAGAGCAGAAAGATGCATATACACTAGCACTTCCCACAAAATATCTGTAAAAAGGATCAAAGGGCTTGGAATAGGATATTCCAGAAGTCAAAGGAACTGGGATTAAAACCAAGAATCACCTAACCAGAAAAACTGAGTACTTCAAGGGAATAAATGGTCATTCAGTGATATAGAGGACATTCAAGTATTCATGTTGAAAAGACCAGAACTGTATAGAAAAACTGATTTTCAAACACAAGAATCAAGAGAAACTTGAAAAGGTAAACAGGAAAGAGAAATCATAAAAGACTTTCTAAAGCTAAACAGTTTACTTTCCTACATGGAAAGAAAATATTTATAACTCTTGAGACTTTTCTCAGTAATTGGGTAGGTAGAGGGATTGTACATACACACACACACACACACACAGACAGACAGACAGATAGTACAGGCTATGTTGAATCAGAAGAGATGATAGCAACAAAATAAAAGATACAAAATAAAAAGTAAGGGGTGAGGGAGGAAAATACTGGAAGGAGAAAGGGAGAAATGGAATGGGGCAGGCTATAACTCATAAAAGAGATAAAGAAAAATCTTGTTCAATGGAGGAGAAAAGGGAAAATGGGAGAGGGGGAAAGTGAAGCTACTCTCTCCTCATATGGCTTAAGGAGAGAATAACATGCTCACTAAATTTGGTATGAAAATCTATCTTACACTACAGAAAAGTAGGAGAGGAGGCAACAAATGGGGTGAGGGGAATGATGGAAGGAGGGGCAAATAAGAGAAGGGAGTAACTAGAAATAAACACTTTTGGGAAGGGACAAGGTCAAATGAGGGAACCAAAAAATAAGGGGGATAGAGTAGGATAGAGGGCAATATAGAAAGTATTACACAACATGATTATTATGGAAGTCTTTGGCAAAATGACATATATGTATAGCCTGTATTGAATTGATTGCCTTCTCAGTGGGGATGGGTAAGGAGGGAGGGAGGGAAAGAAGGTAAAATTCAAAATATTAGAAACAAATGTTGACAATTATTATTGCATGTAACTGGGAAATAAGAAACACAGGTAATGGGGTATAGAAATTTATCTTGCCCTACAAGAAAAGAGAGAAGATGGGCATAAAGGAAAGATGGAGTGTGATAGAAGGGAGGGCTCATTGAGGGAAGGGGTAATCAGAATGCAAGATATTAGGGGGTGGGGGAGGGGAGAGATGGGGAGAAAAATTGGAGATGTTACAAAGTGATGTAAAAGCAATTAGTATTAAAAACAATTGACTAAATTAATTACTGAGACTAAATCAGAGATATCTTTAGTTTGGGGAAATGAATTTTAGTCTAAGTCTCCTAGAGACAGGGTAACTTCAGGTACACTTTGGTATTGATGGAAAAGTTAAGGTTTTAATGGCAAATTTGATTTTATGATTGCCATTTAATTAGGAACTAGAACATGTATAGAGAGGCATGTAAGCCACTTAAGACTTGCCTCAAAAGATGTTCCTTAGCCAATGTGAAATTATAGTCCTATCTGAAACCTGGTTATTGGAACTTGCTATTTTAAGATGCTATGGGACTATTAAGTGACTGTTATTCTGAGTCTAACTCCAAGTGTGGATAGCTAGAAAGGCGGTCTAAGCCTCCACTCCATGATGCCATTAAGCCTGTGAGATGCTGGTATGAACTGAAAAAGGTGATCTCATGGAAAGGGTGGGAAAGCGGCTATTCAGCCTGGCCTGAGGTAAAATTCTCCTGACTCAATTTCTCCACTGACACCTGGCAGACTCTAAACCTCACTGAATGCAAGTTGGCAATCTACTCCTGCCTGGAATTGACATGAAGTTGGGGAGATATTGTTTCCCTGCAATGTCCCTACTCTTAGTGGCAACTTCGTATAGTCAAAAGGTCTGCAAGCTTAATACCAGATCTATTAAATTATAGATTGCTGGTAGGAGAACATCCAAGGCCAAGTCTAAAATTAAGCGATTAGGCTTAGAACTTTAGACCAACAACAAGAAGTAAAGGTCCTTTAATTCTTAGTAACAGTGCGGAGACAATTAGGTCAAGGGCTTTTGAAGTTAGTACACATAGTTATTATTTTGGTTAATGTTAAAAAAAATCCATTTGTGGTCTTTATTGTAAATGCTTTAAAAGACATATCAGCTGACTAAAAGTTGGAATTGTGTTATGTGGTATTAACTGTGTTAAAAATGAAAAATAAAATTAAGAAAAATTAAAAAAGAAAAATGGTACAAATAACTAGTCTATTAATTAATGCAACATTAAAATACCAAGAGACTGCTTTCAGAACTGGAAAAAATGATGACAATATTCATCATGATTTGTCAATAATGAAAAACTTCAAGGAAATGATGAAAAAAGTAGGACTGCCAAAGAATTAGCACCAAATCTAAAAGTATAAAACATTAATGATCAGAACTATTTGAGACTGGGTTACAAAATTTAAATTCCACAATGAAATAGGCTAGACAACAAAACATAGAAAAATGGGAAAGAGACTAAATTAAGGTGTGAAAAATCCAAGCATACAAAGGGATATTACACAGTAGGTAAATATTCAAATGGAAAGAACAGGCAATTACCAAAAAAGAGAAAGGCCAATTATCAACTACCATATGTAAAACATTCCAAATGATTACTAATAAAAAAGTGCAAATTAAAAGAACTCTTAGGTGTTTTCCTCATATATATCAGATAAGGAATGTAGCCAAAACAAACTTTGATATTAATAAATTAATGTATAGGTGGGTGAATGAATAAATTAATAAACAGTCATTAGAAAAATGAATAGATTGTTTAATGTAGGAGGGACTTATGAAGATAGTGAAATTGATGCTCATAAAGCTGTAAATTAGTCCAATGATTTCAACAAACAATTTAGAACTATGTTAGAAAAAATAACTAAATTTTTGACCAATGATAATACTACTTGGCATATATCCAAAGAGAAGAAAGTTCCCTCATGTCATCTCTCTCTCTCTATCTCTTTGTCTCTCTCTCTCTGTCTCTCTCTTCCTCTGTACACATGTACACACAAACATACATGTGTATGTGTAGTATATGTGTATTACACATATGTTGCAGAATTTCTGTGGTATTATAAAATTGGAAACAGTGTTTGTCGTTTTGTTTAATTAAAATTCTTTTCTATAAGGAAAGATTCTATTATGTGTGCAATAGGGAGTCATTGAGAAGTCTCAGGAAATACTGAATACCATATGTAGACTGTCAGAACAGAATAAAGCAGCCCTCTTCCTTCCCTCATTCTGAGCAATATGGCAAACACCATTTAACTTTTTTTTTGTTGCCACATTACAGTGTTAAGGCACATTGAACATGCAGTCCACTAAAACCCCCAGATTCATTTTTTTACCTAAAATGCTGTTCAGTCTTATGTTTCCCACATTATAATTTTAAAGAATTTTTAATTTTTCATTTTCACCCCAAATAGAAGATAATATATTTATCAAGATTAAATGTTTCATTAGTGTTAACACAAGGTCATAGCCTGTCAAGATTTTTATATACTTATCATTTCATTTACAAGTTTTACGTATCATCTACAGATTTAATGGATATACCATGTGTGCGTGCATGTGTGTTTGTGTGTGTGTGTGTGTGTGTGTGTGTGTGTAACTTCATCCTAGTCTTTGCCAAAAATATTCAATAGAACAAGAAAAAAAAATTGGAGAATTCCACTGTACCTCCTTGCAGGTCAGTGTAAGTTTCCTAATCGGTACACTTTGAAATAATTCTAAATTCAACTAACTACATTATCATTTACATTCTTCTGTTCTACCAGTCTAGTAACTGTTGAGAATGGTAATAACTCTCCCCTGGAATAATCTGCTCTTAATAAATTTGTATCAGTTTTGGAAGTTCACCCATTCCCTTTATAAATTCTTATAAATAAACTCTTCAATTATGTATCCTATTATTTACTAGGAATGGAAGAAAAGTAGTTTATAGTTTGAAAATCCTACTTTCTTCGTATTTTGAAAATTGAGACTACAGTTGTCTGTCTCCAGTCTTGCACCACCTTTCCTCCCCTCCATAGTGTTTTATTTTTACCATTACTAATAAACTCAAAAATTGTATCTGTCAATCTCATCTGTGCCCTAGGATGCAGTTCATCTGTCTATTGTGACTTGAATTCATTAAACCTTGATATGCTATTGCCACCTCTTTGCTATCCTTGGTTTTCATATCCCTGCTAACAATCTTTGTTTATTCTGTCTGAAAATTGTTCTCCTTGGTAGAAAACATAAAAATCAAATAGTATCTAAATATTTCTTTCTCCTCATCACTTGTTATCGTCATTCCATTTATTCTGAACGATGCCCCTATCCCTTCTATGATTTTCTTTTTTCTACCAACGTTGTTCTCTGCCCCGCTCCTCCCACCCCATGCACTGTTCATACTTATCATCCACTGTAACTCAATCTAGGCTATTGAGTACTTAATACATTATTACTAACATTGTACTGCTCTTTTGTATTCATTCACATCTTTTCCTTTTTTTTGTTTTCATTTGTTAGGTTTATTCTTTTAAAATTCTAAATTTTTCAATGAGTTCTATGTGAATCTATTTTATCTACTTCTCCCCTTTTCTTCATCATCAGAACAATTTATATCATCAAAATTTTCTTCAATTCAACAAATATCTCATTCCTCAGAGAATCTCACCCTTTTGGGAATCTATCATCTTCCCTCTAGAGTTTTAGATAAATGCTTTTTAGTATGCTTTCTCTTCTTTATGCATATTTACATGTTCAGATCACTCTAATAATGTTACCCTGTTTCCCCAAGAAGTAAGGGTAAATATAATATGAATATTTTCATTGTGTAGAAGTCAGGTTAAGAATTTAATTTTAAATCATATGGAAATAAATCAATCATGTATATACTATATATCCATATATACATG
The DNA here is from genome assembly GCF_028372415.1 of Notamacropus eugenii. NCBI lineage: Eukaryota > Metazoa > Chordata > Mammalia > Diprotodontia > Macropodidae > Notamacropus > Notamacropus eugenii. The sequence continues at coordinate 123,504,990 of NC_092873.1, forward strand.
TCTAGATTATATAGACATACAGATATAGTATATATGGTTTTAGACAGAATAATAGATCTCCATATATATCTGTTTTGCTAAGCACATAAATATACATGCATGTATGTATGTATATATATATCCCTCTATCTGTCTATTTATGCATTTATAATAGAGAGGAAATCATAAGAAAAGTGATTTGCACAGACTCCTGGATGGTGAAACTTTTTTTGTTCTTTTATTTAAAACCAAGCTTTGCCACTATAAATTTAGCTAAAAGCAACCATTTGGCTTTGTAAAGAAAATATTTAATCATTTTTGAAGACACAGTTTTATGTATATATGGAAAGATTCATCATAGATACTTTAAAAGACGTTCACTAAGCCATAAGATGTTGAAAAGACTCACTGAAAAATGGGAGAAATGCAGCTTTAGGAACTTAGATAAATAATAATGAGAAACTGCAGTCAAAACAAAAGGAGAAAAAAAAATATCACCTTTGATCCCGGAATTTCTTCTGCTACTTATTAACACCATGTCAACTGATGTTCAGATTAACCAGCATCATAGATCATCTGACCCCTGACATAGATTGAATAGTCATCTGACAAGACCAGAGTTTAATTTAGAGATTTTCCCTGAGTTAAAATAGTGTTCTAAGTCATACTCAGGATAATTTTGCAACTGACTTCACCAGCTGTTTCCTTTTAAATTTTTTTTGAAATGGGCATAGTTTTAATACTCAATAAAACTAGGTGGCTACTAAATTGACTATTTTCAATGAGTGCCAAAATTACACATGAGTTTTTAGAAGAGGCGTTCAAAATTTAGGGTTAGGGTTAGGGAGAGAAAATGTCATCTAAAGAACTCATGAGAGCCTACAAAATGATTTGACATTGAGGGTCGAATCCCATTTTCACTGGGAATTAGAAAATAAGATTTAGTTTGAAAGTAAAATATTTAACGAATTTCTCAGCTCAGCATTACTGTTACCTGCAATCTTGGTCAACCCACACTGAGTTTCTTATCTATAGTCCTTACCCTTGCCGCATCTACTGTTTTCCTTTCTACATGTCTATATCTTAGCCACTTATACTGCTTAAAGAATTGGAAACATACCCTTTTAATTTTAGAATCATAGGAAGTAGTGATCACTGAAAAAACAGAGTGAAGGAGATGACATGAGTTGCTTCCTATCTCCTTCATTTAGAATATAAAGGATGCCATCATCTTAGGGAACTTCCAGTGAGGGAAAACCTCCCATCTTTATGATACTACTCATCTTTCACTTAGCTGACAAGTCCTGGGTGATTATCTGAAGAACATTGTGTCTAAGTGGCTTATCCACAGTAATAAAGCTTACAAATGTCACAGGTGAGACTTGAATTCAATTCTTTCTGTCCAATAAGCCCAAGCATTTATCCACTTAGAAAAGCTTCCTCTGACACTTGGCTATATGACCAATATCCATTCTTTTTAATTCCCTGCTATCAACAATTTGGAATATTAATGTTATGGCAATGTTCAATTTCAGCTTCCCTGAAGCAGAAGCAATGGTTTCCCGGATGTCTCCAAATTAACTAAAGGATATCATGTTGGTTTCAAAAGTTGGTTCAGTTTATTTCTGCATATATATGTACATAAGTGAGTTTGAGAAAGAAGATAGTTATTTCATTTTTCAAATGAATAAACAGAACTCTAAGAGGACAAGTGACTTGTCCAAAGAAAAGAGCTGAAGTAGAATTCAAGTCCAAGCCCATTCATCCCACAGCCAGCTCTCTTTCCACTATATCACAATTACATCTACTATGAATCTTTCCCAAAATAAAATACAGATTCTCTTTTCCCCATGATGACAATGATCTGTCATCTAAATGATCTTTCAAATGAAATAATGAACACGAAGCACCTTGCAACATTCACAGCACTAAATAATTGTCAATTATCGCACCACAGCCACCACCACTATTACCTTGCTTTGAAAGAAGAGAGCTGCTGAAAGGCTGTGGGATTGCCCAACGAATAGAGCAGTGGACCTGGAGTCAGGGAGATCTGAGGCTAAATTCAGTCTTAGTTACTACTTGTGTCATTCTGAACAAATATCTTAATCTCTCTGCCTCAGTTTATAACACCTGTCTCCCAGAGTTGTTGTGAGAATCAAATGAAGAAATGTTTGTAGAGCACTTAGCACAGTGCCTTACATGTGGTAGGCACTTAATAAATGTTTGTTTCCCTAATGATGAAAGGCCTCATGAAAAATGAAGATATTTAGTTTATTCATCATTTACAAAAATCATTTACATACTCTAGAAAAATAGAATAGAGAATTTCTGTTGAAACAATGGCAAGGAGAACAAATGTTTCCAAAATACCCTCATTCTGTCTCATTCACAACAGATGTAGGAGCCTAGAGCTGCTGATTCATTTGGGTTATAATTTGAGAATGAGCTAACAGCCATAATCTTGGAATGGTTTTTCTTGCCGGTATTCAAGTTCACCTGTGATGTCCTTCCAGTCAAAGCATAAGAGCTCGTCAATTTCCCTGTCCACTTGAGGGAGATTTCTTCTCTATACTGGGAATTTTGTGGTTTTTGTTATGTGAACAACACAACATAAATCAAGAAGATAGCTTTTAGTTCCCAAGACACATGGATTATCTTCTGCAGACAATCAGGGTGTCTTTAACACCCGGTTACATAAGCATTATAGCATTTCCATTATGCTGCTCACAGGAGAGCTATAGTAGCTTAACTCATATTTAGAATTCTTTGGTTTCAAAGCTGCTACATCTATGTCATCTCGATTTTTTTATTTGACTCTTACAAAAAAAAAATTAAAGTAACATTCCCTAGACTTATAGAAGAGAAACTTAGAAGTAATTTAGTTCAACTCCTTCATTTTTACAAATGATGAAACTGAGGTCCACAAAGGGAAAAATGATCTGTCCAAGCTCACACAAGGATTAAATAGCAAAGTTGAGATTATCTTAGTCCTTCTGGCTCCAAACTCTGCACCCTTTTCCAAAATAACAAGCTTTAATAATATTTTAAAGCACTTTGCAAACCTCAAAATTCTATCATTTATTTTTGTTTTGTATATTACAATTAGTGGCCCAGCTGTGTACTCTCAATTTTTCTTACTGTCAATTTGTCAGGATCAAACGTTGCTGAAGATTTTTCCAGTCCAGATTCAATGGTAATGTGAGACAGAGGCATGAACAGATTTAAAAAGTCTTCTGGTGCTCAGGATTGTCCAGAATACTGTCAACAGGATGATTCTGTATTTAAACAAACCTGTTGATCACTGTGGGATATCTTTCTACCAGATACAAAATCTCAAGATTCTATGTTCAAGAAGTTTTTTCCAGGAGGACCCCTCTTCATCTGCAGAATTTTTGCCCCAAGAAATTTCCCAATACAGACAAACTTCTATTAAGTATTTAGTACCATGCACCCTCTCCCCTTCAAATGTTATAATTTTCTGTAAGCTAGACTATGAAGTGTTTCTTGAAATCATAATTCCATCTGCCATCTCTGTGCATTCTTTCACACTATTCCGCTATACACAGAACACATGATGAGGTGGTTTAGTGGATCGAGCACCAGACCTGGAATCAGGAAAACCTGAATTCAAATCCACACTCAAACTCTTATTAGCTGTGTTTGCCCCAGTTTTCTCATCTGTAAAATGAGCAGGTGAAGGACATAGCAAACCACTCTAGTATCTTCACCAAGAAAACCTCAAATGGCATCAATAAAGAGTGAGACATGATTGAAGCAACAACCTTCTGCCTCCCTCTTCCCATATTCTTCAAGCCTTAACATCAATGCCACCTTCTTGGAGAAACTTGCTCTGGAAACTACCACTCATTTGCTAATTTCCTATCCTTGGAATTTTCTTGTATGATGTTTATCTATGTGTGGCCTTTATATCTACAATAAAATGTAAACTCCAATAGGGCAGGGAATGTTTGGTTTTTATCTTTTATCTATATAACCTTATACAGAAAGAGTATTTAATAAAAATTAATGGGACATAGATTTAAAGCTATTATATTAGGGATTTTATTAGCCATCTAGTCCAACTCCTTTATTTTACAGATAAGGAAACTGTAAATATGAAGAGGTAAAGTAATTTGCCCGGGGTAACGCAACCTGCAAGTGTCTGAGGCAAGATATGACCGAGGTCAAATCTAGCACACTGTTCGATATACCATGCCCTGTCTCTGTTTGCTGAATAAACTAGAATTGACCACATCGATACCATATTCATTACTGTTTATCGAGTGTATTATACTATGAATTGCGAAGACAACAAACAGAACCAAAACACACACACACACACACACACACACACACACACACACACACACCACATACTTACTTTTTATTGATATTTTCACCCAAGATCTAGTCACATAAACCAGTGTGGTATAGTGGAAAGGGCCCTGGCTCTGGAAACAAAGGATGGAGTCCATATCCTGCTTCTAACGTTTACTACCCATGGGACCTTGAGCAAATTGTCTCACTTCCCTAGGCCTCAGTTTCTTTATCTGAACAATGAGAGGGTTGGACAGGATGGCTTCTGAGGTCCCTTCCAACTCCAGATTCAAAAATCTAAATAAATTATAATTGCTCTATGATCATTCAATGCATCTTCCTACAAGAATAGTCCCATGAGTAAATGCACCAACATAATATTGGTTATTGTATTTGACTTCTGTAGCAAGGATCTTTGAAGACAAGCCACAAACACGGGTCAATAAATCAAAAATTAAACTTATTTATATTTCCTGTGTCTTATGTCAGGTAAAGGACCCACAAGTTTCCTATTCACTATTTAAAGTTTCCTTATATTGTTCTATATGAACTAAGTGTTATCTCCCCAAGCATTCCTTAACAGAATTCATTACACGTAGTAGTTATTTGATGAATGATTATTGAATTTAATTCTAGCATTCCAGATTAAATTGACAAGTTCCTATTCATGCCAGATTTGAGTTGATCCATTCTTTCTGATTTTACACATATTGATCATAATCTGTCTCAATCTTTTTTCCTAAGACTAATAAAAATGATGCTTTAGGCTACTAATTTGTGTCGAATATCAAACATTGTTTGGACTCCAAATCAGAAGCAAAGAAAAAACAATTTTGTAAAAATAGTCATCTTTACTTTTAAACATCAATAAGATCTAGAAGGATAAACTCCATTTAATTCAGTACTTTAAAAACTGAATGTGTTTTTCTTGGCTATGGGAAAACATGCTCATTCAAACTTTTGAGAATTGTCTTTTGAGCTGAATTTGTGCCTTGACTGGATCTTGGTCAATCCAATGTTGGAAAAAATATATCACTTCCTGGTTCAAAGAAAAATGGCTTTTAAAGACTTATAAAAAGACTCATAATGTTTCTTGGACATCAAACAATGCACTGACAAAACAACATTTTGATGACTTGAATACAAATGAATCAGAAACATACGGACTGAATTTTCCTTGACGTATACGCGGGTTTGAACAGAAAGGAAGAAAAAAATCATTGGCAAAACTCATTCTTAGTTTTGCCAAAACCAAAATGTCTGAAAATACAGTTTTTCAAGACATTTTGATGATCCCCAAATACTACTTGGTTCTTCCATCTTTAATTTACACTATAAACCCAAGTTTGAAAAACAGAAAATGTTTACTGGGTTGATTTTAAAACTATATAAAGCATCAAACAATAGCAAATTATAGTATCCGAAGAACACTCTGGTCTTAAAATAAAAGATGTATTGAAATGCAGGCTATGTCACTACCTCTTTATCCAAATATACGCATAAGAAACTATAAGGCATAGAGGTTTGTAGTTATGTTATTTTCATTTCAAATATTAATAAGAATGAGAATCCATCAACTACAATTAATACAATGTTCCAAGTTAGGTAATTGACAATCATTCCAAATGGTCCACCCAAAAAAATAAATCCAAAGCAGGAGAAGAATTATTGATATATTCCCTTATTGAAATATTCCCTTTTTCATGAAAAAGGAAATAATCTACCTATACTGTCATGGAATAAAAAAATAACTTCATTTGTCAACTTGAAATATAACTTCTATCTTTAAAAAGCCTTCTATGATTTTGGGAACGAATTTTCAAGAGTGAAAACAACCTTGCTTTTTGATCCCTTACCTTTGAAAAGCAAAGGGAGAGTTTTACTTTTTTTTTCGTTCACCTTATTAAGCAAAGCATGTGGAAAATGGCAAATTATTGATATAAAATGAAAAACAAGTTAGAAGAGACTAGCCTCAAGTGAATTGCTGCCAAATATTCTCCCATTCAGGTGTCAAATCATTTTCTCCAAATCTCTAAGGAATTATAATGCTACTTTTATTCTCAACAGCCTTTCAATTTTCAACATATTGATTTTTCAAATATATATCCAGATTTCTCATCAGTTTTCCTCCATAGGAGTGGGGTAAACTAAGTTTAATCTATTTCACTGATTCTTTCATAGACCATGTTTGATACCATCTCTATTCGGAATGCATTTGCATCTTCTACATCTTAGAATCCCTTATTTCCTTCAAAACTCTACTCAAGCATATGACATGACTATCGTTTAGGACTTTACTGCATGGGACACCTTTCTTCTTTTTTGTTCCCTTGCAGTATTACAAGCATTCAAAGAAAACAGTTTTATAATCCATCTTCTGGATCATATATTTATACAAAGTCTTTTCTCTTCCCTCCAGTTGTTACTATCCTCTCATAAACTCATTTTTGTGTGTATGTACATATATGTGTTATGTATATTATTGGCATATACGTATATTTTCCTTAGATATATGCATATGTTATTCTTTGATAGAATGTAAACTCCCTGAGGATAGGACAGTTTTAACTTTTTTCTTGTATTCCTAGTACCTAATCTGGTGCATGACACATTTTAAGTAGTTATTAAATACTTGTTGGTTGATTGATTGATTGACAGCTATTATGATGTGGTTTGCTCCCAATTCTCTCTCTCAGATTAAAATAAAATAGTTTCATTGATCATAGGTTGTAGGGTTAAGAGGAATCTTATATGAAATCTCATCACAAAATGTTGGAGAAGGAAGGGAACTTTGAAACAATGCAATTCAGACCCTTTATTTTACAGATAGGAAAAATGAAGCACAAGGTAAAGTAACTTATCCATAACTGTGCAGCTAATTAGTGAAGAAGTTAAAGATTGAGCACAGAATTCCAGAAGCATCCCCCCTTTACAGTATCTTTTTAACCTTTTTATTTTACAGATGAGAGAACTGAAGACACATGAAGTTAATTTCAATATCTTATATATATTAAGTGGAAAAAATGTAAATTGATAAGTTTATTAATACAAATATAATACTTTCTCCACATTACCATTCTTGCCTTAAATCTACATACTGAGAATTTATGAAGATTTTGTTATGTGTTCAGTTATAGTTAGTACCAGGCTAACTATAAACTCTAAACTGAAGAGTCATTCTGACAATTAACATTCATCAAAGCTAATGAATGTAATAGCATGATTGAATCTCATCAGATCAACATACATGGTTCTTCTGTGTTATGTTCTGGAGACAATAATAAGCTACAATTTGATTTCTTGTTGTTTTAATTTCACACTAAAAAGTGATAACTACTAATGGACAATAATTAATGGCCACCTATTATTCCCTATGTGGGTCATAATTTTCATAAACTGTTAGAGTTGAAAGATTCCTTAAAGATCATCTACTCCAACATTCTTATTTCACGAATGAGATTTTAATTTATTCTACATCTAGATGGCATCGTGTATGTGTGAGAGGGGGAAGAGATTGGAAAGTGGTGGCAGGTGAGTATGAGTATGAATTTTTGGTTGTTGAGGGAAGTCTGGTTTGGGCATATCATTTCCTTTGTGGTAGGGAACTCCATCCATGTGGAGTGTCAACTCATATATAGCCTAATTGTTGAGAGCTGCAAGATGTTAGAAGTTAAGTAAATTGTCCGTGGTTCCATTTTATATTTCTGAGACTAGGAATCACAAACAGGAAAATTTTGGCTTTATGTAAAGAAAACATTCCTGCCTTGGTTGTAAAAGGTATTTTTGTTCATATATATGGGTTGTGCTAAATGACCAAGGTCTCTTTTTTGCACCCTCTGGGATTTCCATTTCTAACCCAAGTCTTTCTGACTCCAAGGCAGATCCTATCTACTCTACCTTCTATCTCTTTAAATTTGGGTACGTTAAGGACCAAAACTATATATCCCCAGTATAATTCAGTTTCTGGCAAACTACAAACAAATAAAAGTACTGTACATGGACCTCAGATCAAACACTGACTCTGCATCTTGCTACTTGTATGTAATGCCCTTTGGGCAATTCATATAATATTTGTGGCCCATGGTTTTTCATTTCCAAAATGAAGCTGTTGGACTAGATGGCCTCAGATTCTTTCCACTTCTAAAGCTTATGAATTCCTTGAGTACGGAGACTGTCTTTTGCACTTCTTTCTATTTCCTGTATTTATGACATTTTCTGGCATAATAAGTGCTTGGTAAATGCTTATTAATTGACCAAATCTGTATTTCTATCAACAGTAAAGTCATCCTCATTCCATTTCAAGGAAAGAATAGTTGACTCAAAGATGAACAGAAAAAAATTAAACGAAACATTTTAGTTACTCATGTATAAAACTGCTGATGGGATAATACTTTGACTCCAAGAAGAATGAGCAACAAATCTACCTTCATTAGTATGTGACCTTTTTTCATAGGGCACTTTTCTTCCTTTTGATTCTATTGCACTATAATAAGCAGCAAGGGTAAATTGCTTTAGAATTCACCGTCAGGAACTCTAGGGTGACATCTTTGGAACAGGCTCACCAGGATACTTCACTATAAATAGCCAAAACTCAGGACATTTTGGAACAATGACACACTATGGTGAAGCAACTAGCATCAATGATGGATTTCTTGTCAGTGAATTGGACCGTGGTGTCATACAAGTTCATACAGACTGGGTCATATATAATACTGAGTTTTGCATATGGTAAAATTGAAGGCCACTAGAGTAAGTCATTGCCTGAGGTTTTATCTAATTTGGTGGCACTACCTTAAGTCTGAGTTGAAGATATTTGTTGTTTTATTGCAACATAAATATATTTACCAGCCTTGACATGGGCAATATCTGGGCAAGGGCTGTAATGTAATCATTACAGCCTTGTCATGTGATATGAGGAGCAACTAAGCAGCGGATTCTAATGGCCAGTGACCTTGACATCAGCAGTAGTGAAACAAGGGATAGTAACAGCTACACGACTGTTCTTTTCATTAATATATATGAGAATGGTGAGGAAGAACAGCTAAATAGGTGAATTTTGATGTCTAAGATTGCAGAAGTACAAAAGGGAAAATGGGGGAAATCAAGCCTTACTACAAACACCACCAAAAGTAAGAATAAATAGAAAAGAAACAGAAGCTATCAAAAACAGGTCTGAAAATGCAACGAGGAGCCAAAAAAAAGATCAAAGCAGGGAAGAGTGCCTAGAAAAAAAAAAAAGAAACATGAAAAATGAAAGGAAATAGGTAATGGAAGAAAATCAAATGAAAAGAAGAGGCAATGTAGACGTGTAAGATTTTGAAAAATTGTCTCTGGGAAACAAATGGTATGAGAAGAGTTTCTTGAGTATCTGGAGAAAGACTTCAGACTCATCCCTACTGGGGGTAGGTGGAGAGAAAAGGGAAAACAAAAGGAAAAAATAGTGGTAATTTAATTCCTCTTTTCTGAGTCACATCCAAGGGGAGAAACATACCACCACAATGTTGATTTCACAGTCACATTTCTGATCATCAACATACAGCAGTTTAAAGTTCTAGGTATTCTTGGAGACTTCTTATACATATACTATTTTTGGTCTAAATTCATAAGCCCTTGAAATATGGCTATCCCTAACAATAATCTCAAAGTCATAATTGTCAGATAGCCTATAATTCAAAAAAATCTCAGATGCTTATAGAGAATACAACAATTCCGTATGTTCAGTTAAAAAACTTACTGAACACTCTGCACTCACAAATGGAGTTTGCATCATTGTGTAAAGTACTTTTTGGCAAAAGCGATCTGTCAAGTTCTGGAATAGGCAAAGCCTTTTTCTGGAAATGCTTTATGATAATATACAGTGTCTAAATGTTAAAACCATGCACTCTACCTCACTTCATTCTGTCCCTTGCTGAATTCTTTAAGCTATTTCTACTTATAAGCTTCTGATATAGTTCTGTCCTCAGGACCATGCTATGTATGGGACAATGCTATAAAAGAAAGGATATTTTAATGAGGTCTTTTGCTTCCACTTTTAAGTCAGACTGGATGGGTTCCAAGGTAGACCTACAATTTATATCACTCAACAGTATCGTAGATTTAGAGTTGGAAGAAATCTTTGAGATAATCTAATGCACTTTTGTCATTGTACAGAAGAAGAAATTAGGACACACAGAGGTTAAGTGGCTTTTTTGAAGATACATAGATTGCAACTAGCAAAGCTGACATTAAGGCAGTCAACTAGCATTTATTATCCATATGTTAAGGCCTGATTTCAAACTCAGTATACTTTCCAGTATACCTGTGCTATAGCCAACATTTGCACTGTGCTTTTGACTTACAAATTGCTTTGCGTACATTATTTCACTTCACTTTCACATTAATCCTCTAAGCAGGTACTAGACTCATTTTACAGATGAGGAAACTAAGCAAAATGAGATTTGCCTATAGTCACAGAGTTAGCACATATTGATTTTAAGAGTCTATCCCTGGTTTTCCTAATTCAAGTTTAAGACTCTAACCGTAGTGTTTATTACCATAAAGTAAAATGAGAAAAACATAACAACAACAAAACAACCCAAGAATTTGTTAACCTCCCCCTATATGCCTAGCATTTTTCCTAGTACTTTGGAATTAACAAAAAATTTACATGCCATTGAAAATTACTCCAAAGAGGGCATTCTTAACATGGGGTCTTGTGAAATTATTTTTTAAATTAATTTTTAATTAAATATTTGGATAATTTTATTTCAATGTTATTATTTTAATCCTATGAACTTTATTTTATTCATTTAAAAATATAGTTCTGAGAAAGAGCCCAAAGGCTTCACTAGACTGCCAAAGAGGTCCATTTCACCAAGAAAAAAGTTAATAACTCTCAATGGCTTGTATTCCATTGTACTAAGCATATTTTGAGCCAAAACAAGCCCATTATAATAAAATATTTATACTTATAATACAGTCATACACAATTACCTTTTCTAGTTTACCAGTTGACAGTATATTAGAAGCATGGAAAAAATAACATACAGGGCTGCTATCCTCTTACATGTTGCCTACTCTCTCATTCCCTGCCTCTCAACTGGGAAAAGCCATTGAAAAGCATCTTCACAGTTAAAATGAAATGAGAGTTGAGTGAGTTTCATCGCAGCCTGTCTCACTGAATGGGCTCATGCTTGAGGATCTTGTAGATGCTCGCTCTAAATATTGATGACAGGGCAAACCCAATGAGCAACATGTGACTCTCACAGCTTACCATCCCCCATTTCTGCGCAGAGCTGCAAGCCCAGATTGTTCTGTGGGTTAATCACCCAGTGATTGCTGGTCACAGTGATATCAAAGACCAGCCAACCCACATAGAGAGCTGGGACCATTCTCGCGTCTAACAGCAACAGGTCTGCATCCCTAATGAGAAAAAGAAGAAGGGGGAGAAGGGATTGTGGAAAGTTAAAGGTTTCAATAAAGCTCATCATTTCCTATATTTAAGTGAAAACATTTTTAAAGGAGCTCCTTAAAATAACACAAATTAATTAAAGGAACAAAGGGCACCATTGACTATAGGGATGAGTAATGAGATACAGAGCATTTTTAAAAATTCATTTTCCAACCTAAATCTGGTCCAGATTAGAAATCTCTGAAAGTCATTATCATCTTCCTGCTCTTCACTGAGTGAGGATTGCCTCAGTAGACTTAGTTTATTCCTTCTTAAGCACAGATCATAGATCTAGAGCCAGAAGGGACCCTAGACCCCATCAAGTCCTAGCCTCTTATTTTATAGAAGTGGAAACTGAGCCTAAGGACAATGAAAATGGCTAATCTAAGATCACACAGGGCACAAATAACAGAAAGTCATGTATTCTAACTTCAAATCCAGCATTTTGTTTACTCTATCACAAAGAATTAGAAGGAGTGGAAAAGTCTCTTAAACTACCTATAACCTTGCCTGGTAGTTTCATGAACAAGAGAAAGGTCTAAATAGACCTGGAACAAATGTCTTGGGATTTACATCATTCTTGTTGGTGGTTGGAGCGTTAGTGGGGTATTATCAATGACTAGCTTCTTCATGGGGAAGGAAAGGGAAAGAGTATTTATTAAATTCTTGTTGTGTGCTAGACACTGTACTCAGTGCTAAATAAATTATCTTGTTTGGTAATGCATTGTTTCCCATTGCATGATTCATTTGGGTAATTTTTAAGGAAAAAGGATCTTCGTTAGATGCAGCATGGAAAGAAAAGGAAAGCAAATAAAGAAAGCTCAGTTCTGCTCCTTACTGAGTTTACATCATCATAATGGCTCACAACTTTATAGCTTCCAAAGTACGTTCTTCACAGAAACCCCTACGGGTAATGTAAAGCAAGCATTATAATCCTTATTTTACTGATGAGGATCCTGAGAATTGAAATGAGTTGCCTAGAGTTACATGCAGGGGTATGCTGGAGCCAGCTACGACTGTTAAAGTTTCTGTGTGAGCTCTTACATATCAAAAATCATCAAATGTTACATATCAGGACCTAATTTATTGTTTCAAGGATTGTCCAGACTTAAGGAAGTGATGAATAAAATGTTAGTAATACAGATTAAACTTACTATATACACTGTGTGAAAACAAGTATGCTTTTTTTCCCAGAGAGTTGATTATTAAACATTTATTAGTATACCTCCAGTCACACGAATAGGAAACTGTGTTTTCAGACATTTGGAGGTTAGCATTTTGGATTTAGACCCAGGTCTTCTGTTTAAAAGTACTGCACTGTTATCTTTGGGAGGCAGCTTGTTATATTTGATAGAGAGCTGATCATGCAGTAAAGACCTCTCTTCCAGTTCTACCTCCAACACATAATGGCTGTGTGACCTTCAGCAAGTCACTTGACCTCTCAGTGTTCCAGGAAAGCCTCTAAGATTGTAAATGGCAGACTAGAAACAGATCAGCTTCAATAGAGGGAGTTTATTTACTGGAGTTTCCTATATGCAGTCACAGATATGGTCCCTCCTCTCCTTCTGGCCCTTCCTCTCATACATGGACACTAAATAATTCTTTCTACATAGTGGCACATTGCCTCTCAAATTCCTGGAGAGAAGAGGTATGTGAGCTGTACACTGGATAATACAAATACCCTCCATTATACCAAAAATTCAGTATTTTATAATGGCTATATAGATGATAATTTTAGCATTATGACAATAATAAAGGAACAGGAAAAGTGGCATCTGGAGAACAAAGACTTAGTAACATTTTTTTTTTAAAGCATGCATTGTATATGTGTCTGTGTATAATTTCAAGGCAGTAAGAAAACTGCTATGTTAAGCCATTTGTGCATTTTGTCTTTGCTTTTATGCACTTAAAAACATGTTTTACTGAGATTTTTGCATATCTATCCCTATTAACCTACTTCTCCCACTTCCTTGCAACTATATATATAGTCCAGCAAACAAATCTATACATTGACCATGTTTGAAAATTCATTCTACATCTCTAGTCCATCTCAATTATGAAAAGAGGTTAGAATAGGTTCCAACAATTAAGGAAGGCATAAATGAATGAATGAATGAATGAATGAATGAACAACAAAAATGCGTTTATTACATATAAAGTACAATGCTGAATACTGGTATTACAAAAAGGCACAGAACTGCGTAGAACTGATCTTCATGGGGAGATAACACATAAAGAAAGTTTCAGCTTCAGGCCATTTTAAACGACTATTTTTAGGTGGTTTTGATTAGAATTCTGATATTCTTGAAAAATTGTTTTCCTTCACAGTATTATCATTGCCATTGCCTAAACTGTTCTGATTTTGCTCATTGTACTTGGCCTCCATTCTTAAGTCTTCTTATATTTCTTATTCATATTCATCATTTCTTGTGGCACAATACATTCATACAACACAATCTCTTGAGTGATTCCCCAATCAATGAACTCCTATTTTCCTTCCATTTTTTTGCTACTATTAAAAAAATATTTTTTTAAATAGAAAAGAAATGAAAATTTAGAGAGGACAATATAGCTGCTTTCAATTATATGAAGGAAAGGAAATCAATTTGCTATGTGGCCCAGTAGGGCCAAACTAGGGCAATGAGCAAAAGTTGCAAAGAGGAGAAAAAAAAGTCTGACATCAGGAAAATTTCCCTCAGAATGAGCTGTTTCCAAAGTAGAACTGGTTGGAGGAATTGGTTCCCCATCACAGGAGTTCTTCAAGCAAATGCTACATGAGTGTTTAACAGATTTGTTGTAAAGGGCCCTGCTGTGACTTCCCCTGGTCAGAGTACATATGGAATATTCTGGTCCATTTCAGGAAAGCCTGTTAATAGCAGTAACATTGACAAGCTGGACTTATACTGAGAAAGGATCAGAGAAATGAAACTTCCTCTTTGCAATCTGGTTGGCCACTTATTTTTCATGATGTAGCGGGGAGTCTTTTGGAGATATATGGTCTTTAGAGTTTCTTCCAACTCTAAAATTCTGTGATTATGTGAATAGAAGCCATAATATGCAAGGACTTAGCCATGGAACTATGCATATTTATCCTAGAGAAATGAAGTCATGGGGAGGATGCAATAAAAAAATCTATTCTGTGTGAAAGGAATTTTACTTTTTTTTTTTCTTCAACTTGGTACTGGAGTTGACAGGAAGTGACAATGAGGCAAAATTTGGCCTTATTTTAAGGGAAAAAAACCTTTCTCACTTGAGATATACAGAGATGACGTGGGCTGCCTTGGGAAGTAGTAATCTTTATCACTGAAGAGGTCTTGAAAACAAAGCTGAATGATCCCTTCTGTGGATGTTATAGATAATTTGGATGTAAGCTAAACTAGATGAACTCTAAAGCCTTTCTGACTCAAGTATGATGATAATGGAGCACCTAGCATTCTAATACATTGGGATAAGCATGGGAGAAAATGATAGAATGTTAAGGATAGCTAAAGTGTTGAAATTTCATTTGCTGTTGGCTATGTATGAACTCTATATAAAAAGAATAAAATTGATTTCTTAAAGATTGAAATAAAATGTCTCAGTTAATACTGGTGACTCTAACTTGTCACTCTTTTATTGAACTATAGATGTGAAGATGAAGGTGGTCTCCTCAATTAAGCTAACCAGTCATCCTATTCCTGACAGTTCAAACATTTGCTTATAGTTTAATTCAACCAATGCAATGGGCATCAGAATAAGGTCTCAGAACAATTTGGGCATCCATCTTTGTTGTATCTATAAATTTTAATTAGAAAACTTCTAGTCAAGAGAGTTCACAGTATCCTTTGTGAGATCTAGAGCTGGGAGGCAGCTTCAGTTTCATTGAATCTCCATTTTTACAGATGGAAAAAGGGAGGTCCAGAAAGGGAAAAAAATACTTGCATTCCTTAGGGGATGAGAAAGGAAGAGAACGATATGTAACAAAGTAATAGCAAAAGATAAATAAGGTCAATTAGTATAAACTAACTGTGACTGTATTCATATTTACTTTTCCAGTCCTAGGAAATAGAATGATGTTTTGTCTCTCTCTTCGCTGTTTCTCATTCAGTCACACATTTAACACATATTTTTCTATTTATGCTTCTGTGGACTTTCCCAATAGAACAGAACCAGCTTGGTCCCCAGGGCAATTTCATTTTTTTTAGCTTTGCAATATATGCACTTTGCATAGTACTTATGCATAGGAGTTGCTAAATAGAGAAATTTTTGGTGAATTGAGTTGAATCAGGAAACATTTTCAGAATTCTTTGTTGTTTGTCCTTCATTTTCGAAGAGGACCATGACATCAGGAAGATGATGCCATGACATACAAGTGAATCAGATTTAAGTGAGGGAGGGCTGATACACGAACAGTGTAGTGATAGAAAACCAGTCAGACTTGGCTTCTTGTTCCATCTCTAAAATATACTGGCTGTGTGACCCTGAGTAAGTCATTAAATGTACACCAGACAATGTTCCTTAGAAAGGAAGCCCTGTAAGTTCCTGACAGAGGAAGTTTCCTCACTGGGAATTCCCTACATAAATGAAATCATAGGTTTAATTAAAAAAAAAGACTTACTTTTTAATAATCTATCCCAGTGATAAGGAAAAATCAAAAAGAATCCATAATTTTGTCAGTTTCAGAAATTCCTGATGTGAGACCTTATTAGATCAGAAACTTTTTTTGTCTTAGGAGATAAATTCTAAGGAATTACCTGAGACACGCAAAGGTTAATGACTTGCCCAAAGTCTCACAGTTAGTGTAAAGGACAAGATTGAATATCTGGTTTTTCTAAATAAAAACCTTAAGTTCTCTCCACTGCTAAACCACTTTGCTTTCCCACATATTAGTTTATAAGTAGTAAAAATTACAACTAAGATTATTCTCTTTCTCTTTGGCTAATATAATAGCTCAAACTGGGAAGTCAAAGGTTAGGAAGTTTTTAGAGACCATAATGCTTTCACTTCAATTGAACAATAGGAAATACAGTAAATTTAGATAATCAGGGAAACATAGACTCTTAGGAGGCATTTTTGTTTGTTTTGACTGCAAGAATTTCTAATAAACTGACTCAAGGTAGAGTCCATGAAGCTGTTCTCTCCCATGATATATTTATAATTACTTATAATCTAGAAACCAAAACCCACAGAAGAAATTCCATAGGTAATTTCTTCCATTAAACAAATGTCTTTAATTATCTATCCACTTGGCATATTGATATTGGTTTGAATTGTATTCATTTTTATAAATGAGTAGGAGATAATACCCTGACTAGAAACTCATTTTCCTTCTGTGCTGCAACTTTAAGTGGGCAATATAGATATCCCAAAACAAAAAGATGGTTATTATATGCTATGAAAAATAGAAACATAAAGAGGATGAAGAAAAAAGATGGACATAGTTTTGGAGAGACTGATTATATCTATCTTTTGTCTTGATTGAGTAAGGGAGAATGCAGAGATACGTTCAAAAATGAAGGTGTGAAAATGTGTGTGTGTGTGTGTGTGTGTGTGTGTGTGATGAGAGAAGAATGAAACAGACCTCATTTGAAGAGGTGGGTATAGATTGGTGTGGAATATTGCACATACTGTGAAACAAGATCAATGAGTTGGTCTGTTTTGCTGACCTCGCTTTTTCTGTGCCTTTTAAAATTTTTTTTAGAAAGTATTATCATTGGATAGGCAATGATAGGGGGGCATATGTAGATGTACGCTGGTAAATGTTTAACAGCTAAATCTCCGGGAAAAATTTGTTTTGTGACAAACTTTTAAGTTTAATTTGCATTCTTGACACTTTGCCTATTATTTTCTAGATAATGCACAAACAAAATAAATCAAACCCTGATTTGTAGTATATGCCAATTGCTAGAGTGTGAATATTCACACTAAAAATTTAGCCACCAGTTTTGCCAGCCAGTTTGAGTTGAATTGATTCTAGTGGTTATATTCAGAAGGAAGGTGACAGAATATCATAATACATCAATAGAAATAAAGGATGATACAAAGAAAAAAAATACAGATTTCGATCTGATGAATAGTTTTATAACAAACTTTAATACAATATTTTAAATTAGTCCAAAATTTCTGGGGCTATTTTGGTGAAGCAAATCACAAGTTATGTAGCCCAGAGACAGGTAGGTGGTAGTATGGAAAAAAGTGTTGCCCTTGGAGATAAGAAGGTGCAATTTTTGCCTCATACTTATTTAGCTGTAAGTCAATTGAACTCTCTCAACCTCAGTTTCCTGAAGGACATCAATAACTTTTACCCCACAGGATTGTTGTGAGAAGCAAATGAGATAATAAATGTAAAGTATCTTAGAAGCATTAAAATGTTATATAAATGACAGTTATTGCAAAACAAATGTAAAGCAAATCTGAAAAAAATAATCCAACCCACAAAGTCAAAACCCTATTATAATTCTTGATCGTCCTTGGTTTGTAAAGATAGTAAAGTACTCTTCCTTTCTATCTCCTTTTGTGATAAAACCCTCAGATTTGTCCTAAGAATAATACTAGCTCACGTTTACCTAGTATTGTATGCTTCACAAATACTTTTCCTTTCCCAAGCCCTGAGAAGGAGATATTGTGACATAAATATTATAATGCCTACTTCACAGAAGGTAATGTTAAGGGTCAGAGAGATGAAATGATTGACCTCAATCAACGGCAAAACCAGATCCCAAATCTAGACCTCTTGAATCTTAAAATGTGCTGCCTCTGGTTCTAATGTCAGCTTTGCCATCAACTAGTTATATTACCTTGGGAAAGTTATTTTTTTAAATCATAGATTTGGAGCAGTAAGGAACCTCAGAGGCCACTTATTCTAACCTCATTATTTATCATGGGGTATTTAGCTCTAGGGCTTGCTTACTAATGATTTTTGTTAGTTAGTTTGTTTGTTCTGTTTTTACTTTTACCAATTTCTGAACAACAAGGATTTATTATGAGGAAACTGAGGGGAAGAGAAATTAAATGACTTTCCCATGGTCAGACAGCTATTAATTGGCAAAAGTATGAATCAGATTTAGATTCTCTGAATCCAAATACATCAGTCTTTCCATGACCTCATTCAATCACCCTTTTGTTAATCTCTTCAAGCCTCAGTTTCCCCATCTGTTGAACTTGAAGGATGATATGCAGTCTCTTCTATTTCTAAACACCATGTTTATATGATACTATGAACTATGGTTACCCATGGTAAGTCATAACATATTTGCTTTTTGCTAATGGCTTTTATCACCCATGAAAGAAAAGAAATGTCTTCTCTGCTTTGCTTGCAATGAGTGGTCTGTAATAAAGTTAAGTATTCCACACAGATGACAGAATACAGCCCAGGAGAACAGACATAACAGTAATAATGCTGTTCCCCTGCTCTCACATAGCACCTTTCATAACAGTGCCTCAATAAAGAGAAACTTCTCTTTTTCCATCCTGCATGTGGTTGGATGTGGTTTCTTTGAAAGGATAGTATTACACCACAGAAAGAATAGTGCTGATGTCATTATGAGTGGTAGAATATCATAACTATTCCCTATATAGAGTACAAAATGAACTTATTAAATTTGTCCTCTCCCACCTTCCCTACCTGACATTTCCTTGGAAATTCTCACTATAGCTAATAAAAAACAATAAAAAGAATGTGTGCATTATGTAGAATACAGAAAAAGAAATATTCAAAGATAAAATATCTTAATAGCTATAATTATTATATAGTAAAGTGCTATGTTCTTTAAAAAGCGAAATTTAAAAGGAACAATGTGAGTCTGTATACTCCATCGAAATACTGTCTAGAATAAAAGTGCCCTTACAAGGAAGAAACTTACTAGAGTCAATAATTCAAATTAGAATTTCAAATGATCAAGAGGAAAAAATAAAAGCAGAGGTATATTTAGAGATCTTTGTGTATATGTCTATACACAAATGTAACATATACATATATACACACACACAAGTGCATACATAGACACACATATCTCTATGTGTATATGTATCTTATGTTACAGATGCAAACTATCATGTATGTATTGTAACATGTATCTTAAAGTAATAAGCAAACTTGAATCACCTTCTATTTGTTAGCATATTAATAAAAAAGGCTTCATTCCCCAAATCCATACCATGAAAGGGGAGAGAGAATATTTCCCCCTCTTTCCCAGGACCAAGCTTAGTCATTAAAATTATGTGCAATACAATTTTGTTTTATCACTTTTACTGTTAGCATTGTTGGAAGTCATTTATACACACATACATATATGTATATATTTAGTTGTCTGGTTTTCTTCATTTTTTATCAGTTTATATAAGGCATCCTGTGAAACTGATCATTTTATGTTAATAAAATATACAATTAGGATTTCTCAAACTGACTAAATATAAAAATGAGAGTCATATTTAAAATATGGAAAGCATCTCTGAGAAGGGCTTGGAAGTCCTCACAACAGAGATACTAATCTCCTCTGAACACACCCTACATCCCATTGTAGACTGTATCATAATTCTTTCTCAAATATACAAATAATCTCATGGTTATGGAGCATTGGGCAGCTACATGGTGCAGTGGATAGAGTGTGCAGTCTTGTGTCAGAAAGACCTGAGTTCAAATTTGACCTCGGATACTTAGTAGGTCTGTGACACCTCAGGAAAGTCATTTAATCCTGTTTTACTCAGTTTCCTTATCTGTAAAATGAGCTGCAGAAGGAAGTGACAAAGCATTCCAGTATCTTTGCTAAGAAAACCCCAAGTGGGGTCACAAGAAGTCAGACACAATGAAATGACTGAGCAAAAACAATATGTAGCATTGTTCTCGTTGTACTCTGAAACCCCACAATACTCTGGTTTTGTTGTAGGATGTTTTGGTTAATTCCAGTTGTGCAAACATTACTTAAATTCTATCCTGTGCATTCTTTACTAAAAAAATAGATAGGAGCCATAAAGTCCAGCAAATTAACAGCAAAGATAGGAGAAGGACCCTAATTTTTCACCCGAGGGTTGTGTTTTCTTCTTACTCAACTATACTAACTTTTTTTATGGCAACAATCACCTGTAAGACATTTCTTTTGCCAGCATTGGGGTAGGGGAAGTTGGTAAGTTCACATGAAGATCAAGAGGAAAGCAATGACTTCTGAATATAAACTGAGGGTTCTGATTGCCCTAGAAATCAATGGAGAGGTGAATAGGTATATAGTGCATTAGAAACTGCCTAGAGTAGGCAGACATGGAGAATCTTAGCCAATTTTTGAATCACTTTTCCATTGTAGGCAACCTAAGAATTATAGCTGATGCCACATAAATTACAAAAGAGAGAAGTAGAAAACAGCATGGGAAGAAGTATTTTATAGAAGGGCATAGCTGTCTGCTCTGGTATCAACCTGGAAATAAGAAGGCACTGAAAATATCTGTCCCCTTCCTTTTTGTTCTTTTTCATCTTTCAACTATGAAAATGTTTGTCTATATAAAAGAATTATAAATTATTTTGAAAGACATCAGGATGTTGACAAAAGTAATGACAAGATAATGGATTAGACTAGAGTTACAAAGCTATTTATATATTCACAGATATTGACAATATCCAGATTTTTGTTTTTGCTTTGACTATTCATATTTGCTATGGGAGAAAGGGGTAAATGGGAAGTGACAGATATGGAGAAAAAAAGCATGCCAACAAAACCTTTTAAAAATTTAAATAATTTGAACTAGCCCTTTTGAAAAATATATAGTGTTCTACTGCTATAAATCAACTAATAGCAAGAGGATAGAATTCTCTATTTAATATGTAAGGAGAATTGTATTTAACTGAAAATAATGCAATCAGTTGGATTGATGTACTTTTTAAACTTCTGATTTTTTCTTAACATAAAAAAATTCTGAACTTAACAAACACCAGATAAAACAAGTATTTCCATATACATGGTATAACAACATTGAATGTGACATCATGCATTTCTACTGTATACAGTTTGTTTTAATTTTAAATATGTATGTTTATATACATATATATAACTTTTAAACATGTAATTTCAAAGTTGTTCTATTTGTCTATGATTTTCTTCTTATTTCTCTTGTTTTTGATCTTTGAATTTTTTTTTAAAAGATGCCTCAGTAACCTTCTATTTTTCTTTTCTCTTTCCTTATTTCTTCCTATCTTTTACTACTCCATTCCTCTCCCCTCTCTCTTTTTCAGTTATCCCTCTTGGGGAAAAATGAAAACAAATGCCTTATAATCAATATGCACCATAATGCAAGACAAATTTCTACTTTAATGTTTCTGAAAATACATGTGTTGTCTTGCATCTTGAGTGAATTGTTTCCCTCAGAAACATTGATATTTAATATTAAATTGATAAAAATAAAAAAATAAATGCACTAACATCCCCGCCTCAAAAGGACTATGATACATTTTGCAACTTACAATTTTCTTTGACACTTCCAACTCTTTGTCTTTAGCTATCACCTCTATGCAGAAGACACTTCACCTCCAAAATTGAATTTCTAACTGCCCATCAGACATCTCCACTAGGATATCTTATTGACATCTCAAACTCAACAATCTTACCTGCAAAATCCAATTTCTCATCTTCTCTTTCTATCTATAGTCCAGTCACCTAGACTTGAAACCTCTGAGCATTTCCAAGCCCTGTGGATCCTCCCTCTGCATCCCCTGCATCATCTTATAAATCCCCTTCTTGTCTTTCAGACTGCCAGTGAATGAATTCATTTCATGGTATTTATCATTTGTATCAACAGTTAGGTGATTTTCCTACTTCTAGTTTTCTTGATCTATCCTTTACAATTCTTCCAGATTAATTTTCTAATTCACACACTTAAGAATGTTATTGCACTACTCAAAAATCTTCAGTTCTCTGCTTGACCCAATAAAGTTCACACTCCTTCAAAACCTGGCTTTAATATGATATTTCCAGAATTATTATATACTGCCTTATTCTACATAAATACTAGCTATGCTCCAGTTCAATTATATTAAAATTGTCCTTTCTATTCTTAGAATGCATTCTCTCCCTAACATTGCCTCTTAAAGATCCCACCCACTTTTCAAGTGTTCATACCTAAATATTTATTGTGTATAAAAATTATCTACTTATACATATATACACACTATATACATGCTATATGATATATAGTATAATATATACATACAATAGTAATATATATGTTGCACACATATATATGTATACATAAGTGTGTGTGTGTACACACACATATCCTGCATAAGAATTTATACAATAGTTATTCATTTGTTCATAAAGTAAACAAATATTTATTGAGGACTGACTAAATGCTTAGCACTGTGTGGGCCACAAAGACATTTCTAGATCCTTCGTACCCAATATGGTAAATAAGTAAGTATTTGTAAATAATAAAAATGCTAGGTATTCTGTGAAAATGCAAACTTTTGTGTTTAGAAGGTAGAGAGAGTTCTTCCCCCTGAGCATAGTTAGGGACAGGCTTGGGGAGGAATTTCCGTGTGAACTAGACTTTAAAGGAATCATACAGGTGGAAGTAAGGGACAAAAGGAGAGAAAGTAGCATGAGGAATGGCACAGAGATGAGACCCCATGGAAAATATTCAGGATAAAAATAAAATGGCTCAAACTAAGAGCAAATAGTCTCCTACATTTGTAGCATAAGCAGCGTGAAAGGATGGAAAAGCAAGACATACAGGTAGGTTAAGATCAAAACTAAGATCAAGCTAGAGTCTGGAGTTTATTCATTATATAGTGAATCATCAAAAGTTTTTGAGCAAGGGTTAAAGTGATATGCTCTACCATACCTGGTAACTTCATACAATATTTTCTTTTTTGGTCTTTTTTTTCTATTGTCTCCTCCAATTAGAATATAACTTCTTTGTGGACATCGATTGTCTTACCTTCTGCTTGTATTTATATGCCCAGTGCTTAGCACAGTACCTGGCACTTAATAAGTAAACACTTAAAAAGTGTTCATTGACTTGACTTGATATGATACTTGCTGAGTTCATTCCCTAGCACTGAGTTCTTCTATATATGCTGCTTTTTATAATCTGGTGACATTAATTCAATAGCAAACTTCTTAAGAGGACAGATGGGTAGCCCAATGGTTAGAATGCCAAGTCTGGAGTCAGGAAGACTCATCTTCCTCAATTCAAATCTGGCCTCAGACACTTACTAGCCTGGTGACCCTTAAACCTGTTTGCCTCAGTTTCTTCATCTATAAAATGACATGGAAAAGGAAACGGCAAACCACTCCAGTACTTCTGCCAATAAAACCCCAAATGGTGCCATGAAGAGTTGGACATGACTGAAATGACAGAGCAACAGCAAAACTTCTCAAGAAGACTTGTTTTACTCTACTTCAGTATCCCACAACATACTTATCATAGTGCTTGACCTACTCTTAGTGATAAATAATACTTAATGATTGAGGTATTGTTGAAAAGCTATATAACAATTAAAATTTGGCAAATTGATAAAGTCATCAAGTGTGTAAATTATAACACCCTTGTGTTATAAATATTTAAACCCTTCAGTATAAACTATGCCTAAAGGCCTCCAACAATTATAATACAGAACTCTATAGCACAACTATAAAAAGAGGCAACATGCCTAATATTGATAGGTGTTTTGCACGATTTCATAGGTATAATTGAAATCAAATTGTTTTCTCAGAGAGGGAGGGAATGGGAGAGAGGGAGAGAATTTGGAACTCAATTTTTTTAAATGAATTATAAAATTTTACATGTAATTGGGAAATATTTAATAAAATATATAGATTTAGATATAAATAAAAGAGTTAAAATTTTACAAGTAATTGGGAAATATTTAACTATACGTATGTACATACATACATACATACATATATATGTATATATATATATATTTTATATGTATGTATATATAAAGACAATAGATAAAACCAAGGAGTGACCAGACTCCCTGGAACTGCACTGATCCATCACAGACAGGTTTCACTTGTCTTTTCTTATTTTTCTCTCTACTCTCTATGAGGTCTCATTTGAAATTTAAATCTACATATCTCCTGAATTCTAGTCCCATGTCACTAACTTTTTTTCTAGATGTCTCCACATGGATTTCCCATTAGCATCTCAAATGCAATATGTCCCTGTCATCTTTCACCCTTAATCTGCCTCACCCATGCTCTTGACTCTTTTTTCTTCTTTACTCTTTTTCTACTTGTAGAAGTGGCCACAATTTCACAGTCACCCAGCTTTCTATGTCTTATTCATTGTCTCCACATCCTCCCATCTCCCCACTTCTTTCTATTCTCATAACTACCACCTTAGTTTAGACCCATCCTCATGTCTCCCTGAACTATAATAGACTGCTAATTGATCTCCCTGCTTCTAGTCTGTCTTTTCTACAAGGCATCCTCCACAGAGCTGCCAAAATGAGAGTCCTTAAGCATGTCTGAACATGTGATTTTTTCTCCTCTAGAAGATACTCCTAAAGAAGAACATTCTCTATTGCCTTTTAGGACAAGAAACACTATTCTCTCTGCCATTTACAACCAGTAACATCTATTTTCCAAACTAACTTCATTTTAATCACCTCCATTCCACCCAAACTGGACCAGCAACAGTTTCCAATCACATCTCCTTACAATAGGACTAGAATGTTCTCTGTGTCCCCCTTAACTTCTTTCCAGCTTAGGTCATATACTACATATATTTCCTGTGTGAAACCTTTCTTCTTCCCCCCACCTTTAGTATTTTACTCTCTCTCACCCCAATGAAGTTACACATATCTTTTTATGTGATTTTTTATATATTTATATGTGCATATGTTATCCTCTCCTCCTCCAGTGGAATGGAGGCAGCCTGAGGGCAGGAGGGGACTTTAGCTTTATTTTTTCTTGGTATTCATAGCACCTAGCCTAGAAACTAGAGAAATAGTAGTCCTCTATTGCATTAATGCTCATTGTTTTAATCAAGGGCCAATCAAGGTGTTAGAAGTAACACCAGCCCAAAAGCTACGTCCAGTTTTAATCTGGGTATAAGAAGGCTCAGAGGGAGAAACAAGCTGGCATTATTACCTGAGTTATTGGCAAAAAAAAAAAAGTATTGCCTCTCTGCTTCATGGATCAATTGTCCTTCCTTCCTGGTTATAGAGTTGTATTCAAAACTCTTACGATTCTATGATACTATGAGAGAAATTTCGCCTTATCCACTCCTCCCTATCTCCATACCAGTAGTTATATAGTTCAAATAGCAGCAGCCATGCTCACTGATGAATTGAATTTTGGCATTTGGCAGGGGGCATTGATATTTTTATGTCCTGGATAACTCTGGTGAAGCCTACAGAATCTTTCTCAGAATAATATTTTTAAATAGATGAAATGAAAGTTTTTAGTATTACAGAGGAAAATGATTACACTTAAATAGTAACCAAAATGTATTACAATTTTTTTGAAAGTTCACAGACCCTAGATTAAGAACCCCTGGATGAATGTGTATGTCTTACACATTAGAGCTGTAATCTTTTTTAGTCTCTCTTCATAACTATCCTTCTATTTCAGGGATTCTTAACCTGGGATCTATGGATGGATTTCAGAGGGTCAGTGACCTTACTGTATTCTATGAAATATTTTACTTTTTCAATTTGAACTTTACAAGGGAGAAGAGTTCCTTCTTCTTCACTTACTATCTAAGAAAAGTGCTGAAGGGGATTTGGATGGGTTAGGGAGGAGCATGTCAGCCCATTCCTCAAATACTATATGAATCATGACAATTTCTGTGTTCCGCTCAGTGGGTATTTTGAAGGCCTATCTCACCATCATTTCTGACTCCTGCAACAAAAAAGTTTTGGAGTCAAAGGGCCTCGATTCCAATTCTCCCTCTGACATTTACTAGTTATGTGTCCCTGGGCAAGTCATTTGACCTCTGTTTACCTTAGTTTCCTTATCTGTAAAATGGGTATAATAATACCACCTGTTTTCTAGGGTTATGAAGCTCAAAAGAGTTAATAACGGCAAGCACTTTAGCATAGTATCTATTACATAGGTAAGTGCTATATAAATATTAATTTGATTTTTGTTATTATTATTATTTAGCTTTCCTGAATTTGTTTCCTCTTCTGTAAAATGAGGGGTGGTGGTGGTACTACACAGCTTCTGAGCTACCTTCTAACTCCAGATCTATCATGCTAAGACTTCTACATTTACCGCAGAAAAACTGAATATTTCCTCATTCCTCCCCAGAGGGTGCTTGGAGGGCACCTTCCTATATATGAAACAAAACTGTATACTGATAGCATACAGCATTCCCTCAAACTAACAGGCACACTGTAACTTATCTTGCATTTAAATTCATTCTTAAAAATGGAGTACTTCAAACCATTTTAAAATTGGAGGAAATTTTCATTAACAACATTGGCAACATTTATGAATTAACAAATACCCTGGAATTTCATTACACTTTTCTTCTTGGGAGTCCATCTCTAAGCCTGTTTTGTGAGTGAAAGCACCTCATGACAAGGTACTTTTGTTACTTCATTAACTAAACCTGGTTGAATGGGATCCAAAGTTCATATCATATAGAAATCTACTCTATCACAAAAGTATTTTAGCAGAGTCCTAGGGTAATAAAATCTTCTTACTTGAATAGGAATATAATTCTCAAATATTTCTCATTAGTGTCTCTACTTATATTACATTAATATATCTTAGCTTACTGAGGAGAAAATAAATACTTTAGAGAGCCAAGACTTCAACTTCCCCTGTAGGGCTTAGTATTTTTTTTTTCTGGGTTCACTGTCACCTGTCTAATTTCAGTGGACGACATCACTTTAGGCTTCTGTCTAATTTCAGCAGATTACTATAGGCTCAGTCTGGCTGTCCTTAGGCCAAAAAAAGGAGTTTTAAGTGGAAATAAAAACTTCCATCTTCCAAAACTAGTTCAAGACATTGCAGCATCTCTTTTTCATCTTCCAAAAACAAGTTCAAGACATTGCACGAACTCTTTGTGTGATTAGAGACCAGATGTTATCTTGGAATGGAAATCCACTTTCAGCTTTTCTACTAAGGTTCTCTTCAGAAACCTTATCATGACACAGAGAAAAATGCCTACTTGTCCAAGTTTATGCCAAAGGAGTACAAATATGGCATGCACGAAAAAGTTAGAAAGTTTTTGAGCTTAGGTTTGTGAATGGATCATATGCTTGTTACTAGAGGACCAATTTAGTTAATTTCAAAAAGACTTTTTTCTATAAGGACAGGAGGGGAGAAGGGTGAAGGTAACATCTACCTAGAGAAAATGTCATATCCATTCTTTCTATGCTATGACTAAGTAAATCTCCATTTGCAAATATCATATTTTGTTCCATTTCTGAACCTATAGCCTATTATGTGGATATAGAGAGACATAGAATGAGAGAGATAAAAACATAGATACATGTATATATATATGATATATGCATATATATATAGCTACATATATAAGTATAGCTATTGGTATGGAGATAGATAACTAGCTAGCTAGCTTCAGTGCTTCTTAAACTGAGGGTGGCAACCTCATGGGTCAGATTATCTGCATGGAATAAGATAGAAATGTGCCCTCATCATCTGCAAGATATCCAAGATTTCTGTGGAGTTGCATTGATGGAACCTTTGTGTCAAGCTTCAGCAACTTAGTACCCTATGTGTCTTATACTGGATGTAAATAGGCAGAGCTTCAAAAACTAATGGAAAGATTATTAGAGCCCTAATTGATCAGGTGGAAGAGAGTAATTTCTGCAGGACTCTGACATATTCTTTTGGAAAGGCACTTTTACTGCAATTCACTTGCTTCATACAACCCCATGGATCTCAACTCACAGTTTAAGAAGCACTGAAGGGGTCATGAGTAGAAAAAGTTTAAGAAGCCCTGAGCTAGATGAAAGTAGTATCTACATCTATTGCCCAAATAACAGCGGAGCTACATTTTGAGTGGCTCATCGCTGGAAGGCTCACTACCAAATGGCCAATTATTTCAACCAGAGAAATTTAATGACTTTCCACTGATACATAGGGCTTGTAAGGAAATAGCCATGCTTGATGAAATTGTATTTTTCTCATGCATTACAGTGGATTTAACCAGCAATCTGATGATAACACTAGGAGAAGAAGGATCAATTTGTTTTTATTTTCTTTTGCACAAGGGGAGAATCACCACATTTGTAAAAATAAGAACATTTCAGAATTATGCTACATAATTCACTTCTAGAATATTTAGACTATAAAAAGTTGTATTTGTAATATTAAAAAAACAGAACTAAAGAAAGAATGCATAGTCTACCTTCCTCAGAACATTTTTCATTTACCCAGGGACATGCACACACATATAAGCACACATGCATATGTACCATATATCCTCTTCAGAATGATGAGATATTGTTTCTTTGCACAGAACTATGCCAGAAATATTCATAAAGATGTGACTGAGACAGCAGTCCTCCTTCAACTATATAGTACAGTGTTTAGGCAAAGCATTCTCTAATCCTGTGAGAATTTTCTTTTTGAGGGACCCATGATTTGGCAACTGAAAAACTCATGCTTAAGATCACTGATTCTCAGGTAGGCCCTATGGTGTAAAAGTAGTCAATGAGTAAGAATCAATGCATTTTTGCTAATGAAATAAAAAATTTTGTTATGGCATATTTGAAAACAACTAGTCGCCTAATACTTGCTACTTCTTTTTTTTTTAATTTTAAATTATTTTTGTTTGTTTTAAGTTTCCTACAATCACTTCTATATATCTTAAATTTTTCCCCTCCCTACCCCTTCTTACCTCCTCCCTCCCCACTCCCTCCCCAAGACAGTGTGCAATCTTATATAGGTTCTACACATACATTCCTATTAAATACATTTTCGCCTTAGTCATGTTGCATAGATGAATTAAATGAATGGGAGAAACCATAAAACAAAACAAAACAAAACATAACACAAGAGAAAATGGTCTGCTTCATTACACTTGTTATTTCTGATCTCCCCTATCAGGGATAACATTGTACTTTCAACCATTTAGATGTTTATGGCCTAATAGAAATATATTAATGACCACACAAGAAGAAAAAGTAAAACTCCCTCTAGGTATCTTGGACATGAACACAATCATAGTATTCAAGAGCCCCTGACCTACTGCTCAAGTACTGAATACATTAACAAGGTACCACAAGCTAATAAAGGGTATTCTCTGGAGTCTTAAATGCCAGAACTTTCTCTCACAAACAGTTTTAACTTGAAAGTGCTAGAAGTTGAGTTATTAACTGAGTAATCTTTTCTAATGTGCACTGGTAAATATTTATCCTAAAGGAAGAAGTATGTAATTATAAACATTCTATTCCGTAAGACTCACATGGAGTAAAATGCTAAGAATTCCTTTACTTGCTTGCTTTTAAAAATTATTCTTAATTTTAAAAGTTTTTCTTTTGAATTTAATGAAGTATTGCTAGTTGAAGTCAGTCTGACATGGTAAGAGAGATGTCGGACTGATTGAGAGGTATGCAGCCTGATTCCAAACAAACTCTGAACCCTTTTAAAAAATAATAAAACATATTTTACATGTTCAAAAAAATAAAATAAATAAAAAAGTCTTACTTTCCATTTGTCTCCAGAATAACCAAATGAGAGAGGCATCAGAACATTGAGGACAGAGGTCTTGCATTCAGTTGGACCTGTATTCAAGTCCATGTCTGACACGTATTGGTTGTATGACTCTAGTCAAATAATTTAATCTTTTAATTTCCTCAGATAATTCTCTATAAATTGCATATTAGTATTGGTAGAGGAAGTTCCTTATTGGGTGCTCTTGAGATTGATGAAATAACAATGTTGTCACTGTTCAGTCATTTCAGTTGTGTCTGATATTTCATGACCTGATTTGGGATTTTCTTGGCAAAGATACTGGGGTGGTTTTCCATTTCCTTCTCCAGTTTATTTTACAGTTGAGGAAACTGAGGCAAAGTGTCTGAGGCTGGATTTGAATTCAAGTTTTCCTGACTCCGGGTCCAGTACTCTGTCCACTTGTCCACCTACCTACTCTTCAAATCACAATGTAGGGGTCACCAGATTCAAAGAGTCATAAAGATATAAACTGGTGAAATAAGAGTCATAGATAGCACTCAATCGTAACTATGTCCTAAGTCAAATAGAAGAGTTACCCTGGTAAAGATTTAGATTTAACCAAGACACTTTCAGCTTGTATTGTGTGTGTCAGTGCTGCATAATCTCACAATTTTCCTAAGCTGAAAGCTCAGAAATCTTTTTTCTGGGAACAGAGGATGCCAAGACATCTAAAAGCATCAACAACGTAAGAAAGAAAAGTGTGGAAATCAAGCTAACAAGCACTTATGGATCATTTACTATGTACTAGGCAAGCACTTATGGATCATTTACTATGTACTAGGCACTGTACTAATTGCTGGAGATACAAAGAAAAGCAAAAATAGTCCTTTCTTTCAAGGTCCTCACAGTCTTATGGAGGGAGACAACATACAAACACTATGTGCATACAGAAGAAGGGAAGGGGAGAGGGAGAAAGCTAGAGGAAAATTTCCTAGAATATCATTAGACTTGTGCACGTCCCAATGGTTCGCTGCTGTGGAGGAACCAGAGGCAAATTTTGAGCCTGAAAGTATGATTTGTGAGAGAGAAAAGTTCATATTAGGATGAGAACACTGTTGTGCTGGGGTCAAGCACCTGGGGTTCAGCTGGTAAGAGGTGAAGCATTCTCAGGACAAAAAGGCATTTCTTTGGTTTTGAAGTACAGACCAGACTGGGAAGGTAGGAGGGTGTGCAAGAGCCATGGATGCCTTTTCCCAGGTGAGGAAGCATAATTGAGAATGGTGTTTTCAGCAGCCTCTAAATTTCTTGCCCTGAAACATAGCTCCAGCTGTCCTGTTCTACTTATGTCTGAATAACTTTCTGCAAGACCAAAGAACAAAGGAAGAAATGGGGGGGCGAGGGGGAAGCACAGACATTGTTCTATTTGCCTCAGATAATGGAACCTGATGCACAGGTCATTCTTCAAGATTCACCAAAAACAATCTCCTTCTTTATTTCACAGACAATACTGATTTTCCTTCAATTTGTATACGTGGTTGCTGTTCCACTTTTTATCAAGACCCTGTATCTATTTGTGACACTATAATAAACAAAAAGTTATAAATAGGGAAAAGAGAACCCATAAGAAACCAATCAACATCCAGTTACTGCTTTACCTAATAAAGCTGTCACAGTAGCTGAATATTTAAGAGAAAAAAAGAATCATGGGTTTCAGCAGATCTGCATGTGAACAAGAAGATTACCATTTAGCAAAATTCATCTAAGAAGTGAACGCTGCTAATGAAGTTGTGCAGGCTGACTTAAAAACCTCCAGCACCCCATAAAATGTTTAACTGGCAAGGAAAGATTTTCAAGAACCCTTGCTACACTTCACAGAGAAATCCCAGAAGTTGCCAGTGGCACTTAGTAGCCTGAAGACATATGGTACCGGTGCTAGAGTCCAAATAAAACTTCATCTTTTTAAACAAAATTCCCATAAACCCACATCCTTACTTCTTTTGCACCTGGAATGATTTTGCTTAAGCCCAGACTTTCAGACCTTAGAACATCCTTATCTATTCATCCATGAGGCCATCTTATTATCCTGTATAATTTTAAAAAATGATATTTTAAGAAAAAGACAGGGATTCTCTTCCTTGCTTCATAAAGAATATGTGAATAGGATAGTGGGGATGGTGGGAAAGATTATTGGTAAAGCAGAGAGAAAATTTTTAGGAAGGAAAAACAAACCAATATCATCAACAGAGAAAAAAAGAAAGAATTAAATAGTAGAGAAAAGGTCATTTTCTGGTTTCTTTAAAAGTAAAAGAGAAACCCTTGAAGCCAGAGGCTCCTCCCAAATCTATGCTCTGCTGCTCTTTATTCGTTATACATTGATCCAACTTGATCCTGGAATTTAGTGAGAACAGTATAACTACATTGTTGTGTTCTTCAATTTCCGAAAGAAATCCAGCATAATAGCCCTGCGGTGTCTCATGGGAGCAGGTAAGAGAGATGGAGATATACACACATCTGGAGAAACTCCCACTTAAAGGGATGGCTTTAAATCAGCATTGTCTCTGTTTGTAGAAGAAAGAACTGGTTTAGTATCATTTTCAGATCAAGAGGAAATTCCCCTTCATTTCCCGGACCATTGAGATACTCATTGTGGCCTGAAGGTAATTCAGACTCTTTTCCATTCAATGAATGTCTTTTTTTCACTGTGAATTCATTCTCATAATGCTGGAATTTTGATTTATTAGCAAAGATGTCTTCATCTTAGGCTTCTTAAAAGGCAGTGACTGACTTTGCTGTGAAACGCAACTCTAGCTCATTAAGAAGGGATATATATGGAATAATTGTGACAATATCACTTAAACCATGGAGGAAATCAAACTCCTGATAAGTTCTGTCACGTGAAATAAATTTTAAACCCTAAAATAAATGGAGGGCAAAGGTCTGTAGGCAATGAAGAAAATAGCCATCAGAAAGCACAAATATTTTACAAGGGAAGGTGATTTCAGAATTTATAACTGTATATTATCTTCAGTTGAGTGGAGGTGAGAGTGGTTAGAAAAAAGGCATGAATAACACGTCACCTGCCACTGATCTTTTCCATAAAGCAAATAATCATTATTGACTCTCTTTCTACCTTTCTTATGCTTTTCTTTATTTTAGCCTGACTGGACGTTCTACTTCCTCATTTTCATTGGACTTTTTGATACTCAGAGCATGTGTTCGACCTAATGTCTGAATCTGTTCACTCTAGGTATGTTTGAGTTTCTGACCATGGCCTTTGGACTGTGGTCACTTTTTTTTGATGTACAGATTATCTGAATTCAGTTGTTTACTAGAATCACGCCTAGATTTACCTACTCAGGCTTGTTGACTGATCTTGTCATAATAGAGGTGATTATGAAGCCTGCTAGTCTTGTCCTTCAGTGAAACAGCAGATGGAAAGGGGGAGCCCCTTGGGACACAGATGACCCAAAAATGTATTAAAATGAAGGCTACTGATCTAATCAGCATGAATAATTCAGTGACCTTAACAATCTTCAGCTTTCCCTAGGCTGCAGTGGGCAACAGATTAGGAGATGTCTATTGAAGATGGATGTAGGGAAGGGTTTTAGAAAGCAATACACTGTGATGGTGACAGCTAGGAGTATGGGAAGATCAAAAACTTTTATGTACTACATATATGTATATGCTTGTGTGCATGTGTATGTGTGTGTGTGTGGAGAGAAATGGAGACACAGACACATATATATCACATAAATATGGAGACAGAGAGACTGAAGAATTTAGCAAATCCATAAGCTAAACCCCTTAGGTGAAGTTATAGACAGTATAGAAATCTGTGCTATTAATCTAAGGCATCAAGGAAAGGTTATGTTCCACTCAGAATCTTCTTTCCAGGGAGGGAACAATTTTGTTTAAAAATATTTTAATCAATACATTATTAAGAACTAATTTTTAAAGCAACAAATGTTGTCTATCTGACAAAAAGTCAGTGGTTCAGAACACTTTGGTAACATACAGAGACACAAACACACGTGCATACACACACACACCTACTCACAAAAGACAGTATATTTTAGTAGTAACCTTTTATCCAAAATATGTGTCCTCTGTTTTAGGATTTAAATTTAATTCATTTTAACCAGTATTGAACTGCCCTCTTTGCAAAAATCACTAGAATAAGTGGCATAAGGAAAGGGGGGCTTACTTGGTAAAGGGCATTTCAGATAAGCCTCTAGATGTTCCTCTAAATCTAAATTTAAAAAATAATAAATGGAGGAATGATGCAATGAATTAGGAAAAGGGACTCTTAGATTTCTAAAATTAGGCTCAGATAAATAAAGAGAAATGCAAATGCAAAAACCAACCTTTAATGTGCCTCATATTAGAAACCTAGAGGTACTATTTCATGATTCAGACAGGCTTGATACTTTGAGCATATTGACATTTTACTTATTATTTATAGCTATTTTTTCTCAGATGAAAACCATAAGTTCAAAGCAATCTTATTACCCTTCAGTTTAGATTATTTCAGAGCATTTTTTCCTACCTTAGAGATACTTTTTCAGAAAAGCATCTTGTTACTTCCAAACTGTATGGCCTACTTATTTAAGTGCATGTGTCCCACAGAGCATATTAGCCCAGCGAGTGTTGACTACACACGTTATGATTTATTTCTGAATTCAGTTCAAAGTGCAAAAAGGATCAAATCTACAAGTTTGGTGACAGACCCTATGCTTTCCACAAGAAAATAAAAAGACTATAGAAGTTTCTTTTTTCTTTACTGGAAATTTCTTCATCTGCTTATTTAATTAAAGTGAAAAGTTGGGGTTTTTTAAAATTTATTTTTAAAATCAAGTCTTTTCTCCAACTTATGTCACTGTGAAGAAGACTCCCTTGACAAAATGACATAGGGAACTAGGCTAAAATTATGAATCTCATAGGCATGGAAGGACCGTTTTTTATACATATACAAATCCACATATATGTATGTATGTATAATATGCCTGCATATACCTACATATATACATATAGACTATATGTAGTATGTATGTATGTGTGTGTATTCACACACATATCAATGGAGAATTACTGAAGCATTCTCAGTAAGCACAAGGGTAAAGCAAGCATGTTCCCTTTCCTCTCTATTAGTTGATATACTTCTAGATAGGCAACATATAGCAAGAAGGAAAGATATATATATATATATAAAAGATATAAATATTGGCAAAGGAAAGAGAAAATGTCTCTGTTTGTAAAGATCTTTATAGTTTATGAAGAGAAGCCCATAAAATCAATGAAAATTCATCAATGCAATTAACAGCTTCAGCAAAGTAACAGAATTCAAAATAAATACACATAATAGCATTTGTCTGCATAACAAAAAAGCAGAGAACTTTTAAAAATCAAAATTATTTTAACTAATGACAAACTAATAAAATACCTGGGAATCAACCTATGAAGATACAATCAGAATCTACATTTATACAGCCATGAAATATTATTTTCAAAAGCTAAAGTTAAATAATTTAAGAGAAAATCATTATTCGTATTTGAGCTATGCCAGTATAATAAATATACAATGCTACCCAAAGTACTTTACAGATTTAGTTCCATAGCAAACAAATGGTCAAAGAGTTTAAATTAAAATAAAATTCATTTGGGGGAACAAAAAGTTTCAAGAGAAGTTTTTAAAAGGAGGAATGAAGGACCTAAAGAAACACTGGATTATTGAAACAATTTGAGATTCATTAATATATAGAAAGGTAGATCAATGGGACAGTTTAAATAAACAAGACCTAGAAGCAACTGAATAAAGTAGTTCAATGTTCAATAAATACAAGAACATACATACATATAACTTTAGGAAGAAAATGGAAAATTATAAAGCTATTTGAGAGAAACTAGATTTAGTTCAGAATTTTACATTAAATTAAATTTTAACTTGGATATATGATCAAAAACAAATTAAAAAATCATCCTATGAACTTTTAGAAGAGATTAGGTGGTTCATTTCATATATCTAACCAAAAAGAGATGACTATAAAAGAAAACAATGGATAATTTAGGCCACATAAAATTTACAAAGCTTTGGCTGCAACAAAATCATTTCAGTTAGAGAGATAATCTGTCGAGTGAGCATTTTTTGCATATTGTAGTTCTTGATAAAATTATATCTATGTATATGTATATATGTGTATATGTAATATATACATATTTTATGTATACATATATTTATACATATTTTGACTGAGTAATTTATTCAATCATATATCCATTTGATATATTTATCAGATGACAACACATCTGGATCATTTCAATAAATTAGAGGTGTGAGCTAGATTCAGCAGGAAGTTTATTAGAATTGGTTGAGGGACTTGCCCTGCCTTTGGTGGCTTTGTAATAAAAAAAATGGAACATTAGTTTGAAATCATGGAATCAAGCTTGTGATGATCAAAGAGACTTGCAAAGCTGCTAAGAAAGAATCATTTGGTGAGGGAAGAAAAACCATTGCCTCAGCCATGGTATCAGTTCACTACACTCTCCTCTTTGACTAGATGATCATCTCATAAACTTTGGAGGATTAGAGGATTTGGACTTTTTCATTAGTGTTCTTGTTGTCAAAGGAATGGCAACTGATACAATATCTGTGTTGGGATCCAAGAATGGACTGGATATTTTGAGGAAAGGTACCTTTAAGGATATACGAGAAGTTTAGCAGAAGTATACTCTACCTATGGGGTGTATTCTAATTAACCACAAAGAAAACCAACCAACAAACAGGACTTCTAGCAGCTAAGAGCTTGAAGACATCCTTCTGCCATTTATCTCTCTAAGTTTGAGCCTACTTTCTCTTGGATTCTGAATATAGTGGGAAAAGAATATGTCAAAGTTAGATTTTTTTTGTTGTTTGAAGTGGGGGAGAGAGTGGCTTTTTCTCCATTTCTATGCCATCATAGCAAATATCTTTTAAAAATCCAGCTGACTAATTGATATCAACAAGTAATCATGGAATGGGGAGCTTATTGATGGAAGCTCATGAGCCGCAGATTTAGAAAGTGTCTTCCCTCCCTGGGTCCAACCCTTCAGAACTAAGTCTGGATCCCTAAGGGGAAAAATGTTATAGCCACTATCTGAGGACTCGATGCAACTGAAAGTAAGGCTTGGGAAGAATAGTTCTAAGAATGTGCTAGTTATAAAGAACTCACACAAATATGTAAGATCAAGAACCAATTCCGAATAGATCAGAGGTCAAGGGAATAAACAGTTTCATAAAGAATTGCAAATTATCAACAGCCAAACAAATACTCAATCCTGTTAGTAACAATAATGGAAATACAAATTAAAACAATACTCAAGTTTCTCCTCACATCTATCACATAGGCAAAGAGGATAAAAGCTTTAAACAGTCAGTGTTAAATGGTTAACTAAGAGATAAAAACAATAATGCACTGCTAGTAGGCTTTTGACTGTGTCCAACCTGGCTGTTAAATGGTTTGACATCATCTGTGAAAAGCATGTATTCATGCTTTTGATTTAGTGATCTACCTACTGGATGTGGAAGTCAAAGACATAAGAAAAGATACCATCTATATTAGAGTATACCTAGCAATGTTTCTGTGTATGGGCGTGCCAGCGTATGTGTATATACATGCGTGGTGTCATACCAAGATCTGGAAACAAAGTAGTTAACCATGGATTGGACAATGACTAAACAAACTGTGGTATGTGGATGTAATGGAAGATGATATTTCATGAAAGAAACAAAGGATGTGAGGAAGACAGAGAAGCATGGGAGAATCTGTGTGACCTTATGATTCAGAGTGAAGTAAGCAGAACCAGTAGTAAAGTATAAGCAATAACTACACTAATGTAAACAGAAGCAAAAATAAAATGCAGTAAAACTTTGATTAATTGCAATGACCAATCTTGGATCCCGAGAACAGATTATAATCATTTCTCTCTTTTCAAAAGAATGGAGGCACTGGATGTGGACTACTACATCTGCTGTCAGAGGTTATTGCTATGTTGGTTGGTTTTGGTTAAGAGGTTTTCTTTTCCCCTATTTTTTTTTCCATTTTGCATTGGAAGGATCGTGGTGAGGAGGTAAGGGTTCACTGAGAAATATGAACAAAAAGGATAATAAGATTTCATTAAAAAGCTGGGTTTCCTTATAAATATCCCAATTTTATAACGACGTTTGAAGTAAAATCATAGTGAAAATTGCTCCACAATAATTTCCTTTATGGTGTGCTAGGATCTTTTGTTTTTTCAGTCTTGTCCCTCCCCAGGACAATTCTTTTCAAGGTCAGAACAGATCATTATTCTAAATTCCTTAAGGTAATAATCAGTCCTAAAGAAAATGGAATGTATAGTTCTCTATCTTTGTCTATCTATCATCTATCTATCTATCTATCTATCTGTCTATCTATCTATCTATCTATCTATCTATCTATCTATCTATCTATCTATCTATATCTGTTTAAAACTTAGCAAAATCAAAGTTCAGTATGGAATATGCAGTGTTAATTATTAAATAAGAATCCAATAAATTTCTATTTACTAATTGTATCTGAAGTGGAAATTGAATCAAAACTGAGCAGCGCTTCCATAATAAAGTTCAGAATTTAAAAGCAAATATGATGTTGCAGCAAGAAAATGGAACCAAGAGTAAGGAGGCCTGGATTCAAATCTCAGGTACTTAATTAGATTAATTAATTAGCTTAATTTTTCATTTTTTAAATGAGAATAAAATTACTTGCTTGACTGATATCACAGGACTACTGTGAGGGAACTATTCTGTAAACCTTAAAGTGTTACCTACATTTGTTATGAATACACAGTTTAAAAATAAATTTCATTATTTGTATAAGATTTCAGTTATTCCTAGCATAACATAAATTAAAGTAAGACTTTCAAAAGTTGTTCTCAATCATAGAGGAGACAGGTAAAAGTAAAAGTGATTAAAGAGCAAATGAACACATTTCTGCCTAAGATCATAGTTTGGAATTGGAAAGGACCTGAGAGGCCATGTGGTTTGATACTCTTATTTTACAAATTAAGAAATTAAGACCCAAGGTCTCAGATACTGAAACACAGAGAACCATTATCCTCTGACTCCAAATTCAAGGCATTTTTCCAAGTCCTGGCTAAGCTACTTCCTACCTATGTAATCTATAAGTCATTTACCTCTTTGGGTCTTAGTTTCTTCATCTGTAAAATGTTAGAGTTGGACTAAATGGCCTCTAATGTCCTTTCCAGCTCTAATTCTATGATTCGTTGACCTTGTATGTTGGGAATGAAAGAGAAGAATAAAGATAAGAACTGAGAGGAGGATAGCAGTAAGAAGGAGAAAAAAAAAGATGCAATGCCCATAGTAAAGGAATTTAAAAGGAAGAGAAAAGAATATGTAGAGGGAGGGTAAAATTGTTAAAAATGTTATCTGTTAATTTCTTTGGAAGTGCTATTGACAATTTTAACTCTTCAAGAATATAAATATTACGTAGAGGGGAAACTTATAGCACCTTGTGAAGAGTGGACAGAAGGGAGCAGTCACATATCAGTATCATACATAGGCTTGCTTAACTTCCTCAGCTATATTAATTCACCTGAGAGATGGGACTTCAAGATGTCACTATAACCAAATTATTTTGAAATGCTACTGTGAAAGGCTATAAGAAGATTGTTAGCCCACAAAGTTTTAAGGTACTTTAGTGAAGGTGGGAAGAATCATTTCACTGAAAAGAAACATGCGAAGATTAAGCAATAATGTATCTTAATCATTTGCTTTCCTTTTTAATTTTCAAATCAAATTCACTGTAAAAACCTTTTTAATCACTAGATTTATACTGAAGGGAATAAATGTTCTATTGAATTCTAATTCATTATTTATTAAGTTAATATCAATATTAACTTGATGTAATTAATATTAATTTTAGTTAATTTGATTAATTAATTTTATTACTATCTCAATATTCTCCAAATGAATGTTACCAATATAGCTAAATGAAATAATGGTTGCTGACATTTTTCTGATAAAAAATTTATGAAATAACAAGTAAGTAATGCCTTGCCAAGGTGGTTGAATCAAAGGGGAAAAGTGTAGAGAGATGACAAATACGTAAACAGATCTATGATAGAATATAAATATATATATATTTACGTAAATATATATATATGTATATCAACTTTCTTTACCTCTACTTTAAATGAAAATGTTCATCCTAATTGGGAAATTCACTTGCCCTTTTTTAAAAAATATGTTTCATTGATTTTTTTTCCATTATTTTATATTACCTTTTCCTCCCAAAACATGTATCTCCTCTTCCCTACTCAGGGAGCCATTCTCTGTAACAAAGAATAAAAAGTCTTTTTTTCCCCAAGAGTATAGGTAAAACTGGGAACTCAGTCAATTCTTCTTCCAGTCTTTCATCAAGAGATGCAGCCCAACTCTGATCAATTCAAGTTGTCCAAGACAATTCCAAAGGACTCATGATGAAAAAATGCTATCTACCTCCAGAGAGAGAACTGATGACCTCTGAGTGCGAACTGAAGCATAATTTTTTCACTTATTTTCTTGTTTTTTAAAAAATATGGCTAATATGGAAATGCATTTTGTATTTTTTCACATGTGAAATTGATACTATAATAGTTGCCTTCTCACCAGTGGGTGGGGGAGGGTGTGGTTGGAAAGAGAGAATTTTTAATTCAAAAAAAGAACATTAAAATAAATAAACGATAAATTTTTGGGAAAGGAGGAAAGATATGTGAAAATAAAGCATTTTTATGTTAAAATAAAGAAATAAAAGGAGATGCAGTCCAGACAAAAGCAGTCTCAAGTGGAAAATAAAGGATTGAGGGGGAAATTCCATGCAGAGAAAAGTACCCTGGATTTGGGAGAGATGATGTGACTTCTAATTATTGTTCTTATATATATATGTGTGTGTGTGTGTGTGTGTGTGTGTGTGTGTGTGTGTGTGTGTGTATACGTACACTATTTGTGTGATCATGAGCAAGGAGCTTCACTTGGTAAATTCTCATCTATAAAATGAGGCACGTTTGTACAATCTGACATTTAAGATATCTTTCAAGCCTATGTTTTATAACTCTATCTTATCACTTTTTATTGGGGAGGCTAATGTGGGAATTACAGAGAGATAGGAAACACCATTCCTTTACTCTGGAAAACGATTATCTATGTAGCATTCTACATGAAAAAGTAGTTCATGATGAGGGCCAAATGAATGATAAATTGTAAGAATTATAGGAATTCAGAAGGATAAGAGACACCTAGTGAGCTTCATGGAAGGAAGGAAGGAAGGAAGGAAGGAAGGAAGGAAGGAAGGAAGGAAGGAAGGAAGGAAGGAAGGAAGGAAGGGAGGGAGGGAGGGAGGGAGGAAAAGCATTTATTAAGCTTTTACTGTGTGCCAGGCACTACGGATACAGATAGAAAAAGTGAGACAGATACAATCCTTGAAATCAAGGAGATTACAGTCTGAACATGAGGAATCTTATTACCAACTCCAGGAAGAACAGTGTGACTGGAGATTGATGACTCCCTTCTGGTAGAAGTGGAGGTAAAACTACATAGAACTTTCCTGTCTAAATATTGGGCATCTTCTACAAGAGAGAAAGCATGGTATATGGAAGAGAAGGCTATTCTTAAAGCCTGGGCCATCTGCAGTCATCCTGATGAATATCTGGTCACTGGATCCAGATGGCTCAGGAGGAGAAAATGAGGCTAGTGACCTGCACAACCCTCCCTTCCTTACTCAAAACAAAGTCAAGTGCAAGTCATGTCATCATTTCTCTGATGGCATGGTCTTCATGGAAAACAAAGGATAAACACAACAACAACAACAACTCAAAGTCAGAAAGAAATGGGTTCAAGCACTGTCAATGACAAACAGTAATACTATGTGATTGTAAGACCCTTACCTTCTTTGTGCCTCCAGACAATTCTCAGACTATAACTTCTTTACAAGTTATAAGCTGCATTGACAGAGGAAGTTTCTCTACTTATAATCACTGATCAGACCCCCCCAAAATTCTTGAACACCCTCTACTATGTATATGGTTCTCAGAAATTCAACTTACATTTATTAATGTTACTATGTGCCCGACATTGTAGTAAGCTCTGGGAATACAAGGAAAAGGTGGTGAAGAAATAATCCCTGCTCTCAGGGAGCTCCCAAATTTGATGGGAAAAACAGAATGAAAACATCTACGTACAAATAAAATACATACAGGATAAATTGGAGATAATAAACAAAGTGGAGGTACTAGCATTAAGCAGGATTGTGAAAGGCATATCTTAGAAGGTTGGATTTTAGTAGGGACTTGAAGGAAGCCAGGGAATCCATGAAGTATTAATGAGGAGAGAGAACATTCAAGACAATGGGGAACAGCCCATGGAAATGCCCAGATCTAAGTGATGGAGTGTCTTGTTTGAGAAATAGCAAAGAGGTCACTATCCCTGAATGAAAGAATACATGAAGGTGAATAAGGCATAAGAAGATTAGAAAGGTAGGAGGGGACCCGGTTTTACAGACATGGAGTTTGGTGTACACATCTGTGATCCTTGCTACTGGGGACGCTGAAGCTGATGAGTTTGTTGACCTTAGGAGTTCTGAACAGAAGCAGCGCAGCATGGTGGCACAGTAGATAGAGCACCAGGCCTACAGTTGGGAAGATTCACCTTCTGGGTTCAACTCTGGCCTTAGACATACACTAGTTATATGATCCTGGGCAATCATTTAACCCTGTTTGCCTCAGTTTCCTTGTCAGTAAAATGAACTGGAGAAGGAAATGGCAAACCACTGTAGTATATTTGTCAAAAAACCCTAAATGGGGTCACAAAGAGTCAGATATGACTGAAAAATGATTGAAACAAAAGGCTTGAAGTTGACCAGGTGTCCAGATTAAATTCAGTACCAATCACTAAGTAAAGAAGACCCCAGGAGTGGGGGAGGGGGACAACTAATTGTCAAAGGAAGGATAAACCAGATTAAAAATGGATCTGTTTAAAGCTCCTGCATTGGGATCAGAATTGTCATTGGCCATTGTGTTTCCAG
This sequence comes from Notamacropus eugenii, assembly GCF_028372415.1. NCBI lineage: Eukaryota > Metazoa > Chordata > Mammalia > Diprotodontia > Macropodidae > Notamacropus > Notamacropus eugenii. Next base: position 123,548,357 of record NC_092873.1, read on the forward strand.
CCTGGCAAGTTTGGGAAACCCAATCTCAAAAAAATGTAGACAACTATATGTAAATTAAGAGAGATGAAGGTGGAATCCAGGTATGTATTTGAATGAGGATAAAAAGAAAGGAAGACTGGTATGATAGTTTCTTATAGACCAAATGGCCAACCAGGTGATATAGAAAATGCTTTTATGATACAGGTCACAAAATTGGTCCAGAGGCAATATATAGTAGCAACTCTTATAGCTTATGATAGTTTATATTAGGAGCAAGTAAATATAAATTTTTCTGTGGGTGTAGTTGCAGAACTTATAAACAGTGATGAAATTGTTTTCCCCATCACCCATAAAATAGTGTTTTAATCGATCACTTCCAATACTAATGATTTTGGAATGAAATTATAAAAATCTCATGTGTGTGTGTGTGTTTATGTGTGTGTATACGTATACATATATACGTGTATATATATATATATATGTATATATATATATATATATATATTAGTAGACCTCTGATTTCATTAAAATAGAGAGTGCCTATTGAGAAACTCCTTATGCTTTTGCAAATCAGCACTTTATATTCTGAAAGAGCTGCCAGTACCAGTAAGAGGTTTAGTGACTTGCCCAGAGTGATATAAACAATATGTGTCAAAGAAGGAATTTTTAGCTCAGGTTTTCCTGGCTCTGAGGAAGGCTCTCTATTCACCACCCCACAATGACAGTTATATTATGCTTTTATCACAGGATGAGATCATTGCCCATGTTCTAAGCTTTCTACAGTAGAACAAAATAATAGAAAATGCACACTAAGGCTCACATGTAAGTAGAATGGGCAGTTGATTCTACGGTGTGATTTTAGGGACCTTGAAAGGACCCAAAGATGAAAAACATCTTTCCATCACCTATTTGCCAAACTGTTGAATTTCATCATTAAATAAATTTTACTTTGTGTTAAGGCATATCTTCTCTGTAATGTTTAATAATTCAAGTAACTAGAGTGTTTTGGGTAGCTGGGTGGTACAGTAAATAGAGTGACAGCCCTAGAGTCAGGAGGACTAGAATTCAAATTTGGCCTCAGACATTTACTAGGTGTGACCCTGGGCAAGTCATTTAATCCTGTTTGCCTCAGTTTTCTCATCTGTAAAATGAGCCAGAGAACGAAATGGCAAACCACTCAATTATTTTTGCCAAGAAAACCCCAAATGGGGTCATGAAGAGTAGGACAGAACTAAAGAAGAGTGATAGCTCTAGTTACCCTGCCCCATTCATTAACCCTTAAATGCCTCCACCCTTACCATGTAAATGCTGAGGTATTTGGAGATCTAAATGCAATCTTCAGCCCTTGGCAAAAAGCATGCATCTCTTTCCATACAATGTATGGATGGAGAGAGTATCAGAAAACATCAAGTACACAAATACATAGATTTGGAAGGGAAAGAGAAAAAGCTATAAACATTCATTTATTTTTATTTATTTATCATATTATATTTATTATATTTATTCTTATCCTAGCTCCTTAGGGCTTCATGAAGCAAAGATAATCTCTAGCATTTTCCTCTTTCTGCGGTGCAGTGGATAGAACACTGGCTGAGTTCAAATTCAGCCTCAGGCACTGTGTGAACCCAGGCAAACCACTTCTGTTTGCCTTAGGTTCTTCATCTGTAAAATGAACAAAATAATAGCACTTACCTCACAGGGTTGTTATGAAGATCAAGTGAGATAATATTTATTTAAAGCTTGGCACAGTAACAGGCACAGAGTAAGTGCTGCATTAATGTTAGCTATTATTTTTATTGTCATTTTTCTTAATTCTGCTGATCATGGTCTGGCAACTTGCTTCTGTTTCAGTGAAACAGATCATTATTGAATAACATTTGGTGCCCCATAATCACAATGCTCATAGAACTGTGTGTGACCTATACAGTTTCTCATTCACATTGCTGTAATAGTACCTTGTTATTACTGGGATGTTTAAGTTGATGTCATTCCCTTGGAACCTACCTATTTGGGTTTGGGGTACATGGAGACATATAGTGTCTGTGCACATGAAGAATAAGGAACCAGTTAGTTGGTGTCTGTGTGTAGTTAGAAAGGATCCTAGGGACTGGTCTGATCCAGTTAGACTATGACAGCCAGCTACCACTGCTGAAGCTTGACTCCATTCTGGGCCAGGGGGCCATCATGTGATGGAGCCCTCTACAAACATTGGATCTGGCATTACAGGACCTAACTGTAAATCTGATTTCTGTTACTCACCACTTGGGGACTTTGGGTAAGTCACTTAATCTCAGTGGTTTCAGTTTCCTCACCTATGCAATAAGAAGGTTGAATTGAATAACCTCTAATGTGACTATCCTAAGATCTATGATTCTATGATACTATAAATGCTCTCACATAAATGTCTCTTGGAAGAACGACTGGAACTGTTACAAGTAATTATTACTTTAGTCTAAATATGTTTAACATATTTCCTCATGAAATCTGGCATTGAAGAAATGTGAATTTTACTGGAGGAAGAGGGATGTAGGGATAATTTCACATCCTGGGACCCTAGCCATCGACAGCACTGATGAGTGGTATGAAAGAAAGGATGTAAGGAGAGGGAGAGTAGACTGAGAAAAGGATTGGAGGACATCAGTTATAAATTTCACCCACTTTACAATTTTGGCAGGAGCTTAAGCTACCCTGTACATCACTTTGGAGGTGGGAAACATGATGTGACCTATTAGTACAGGCAAATTTATGGCACAACGGATATTTTGAAATGTTGTTTAACTATAATACCAAATTAGTTTTCAAGAATAGGAAGTTACTGACTGTCCAAAAAAATAAATAGATAAATGAATAAATAAGTATACCTATTTGGGTATTCCTTGATGATCTGATATATGCTAATCTTAATGGTTTCATTTTCAAATCGATTGTTGCTGCGGTCTTTGTATATCCGGAATTCAGCGGCTGTCACTGCTTCTCCATGAGGAATTTGCGTAAGATCAAACCGAAACTCTTTATAGTGCCGTCGCTGGTGAGAAAAATCCTTGTCTCTTTCAACTGTTTAAAAAGAAGAAAGAAAAGGGAAAAAAGGGAACCCTTTAAAAATATGGCAATTAACAGTAAATTCTGCAGCTTTAAATACAAAAACAAACAAGCAGGATGATATAAAAACTGGGCAAATACTAAAACCACAAAGCCAGACATGCTTCCAGTTAAAGGAAATTCCATGAGCCAACAGTCTTCAGTTCAAAAGGGAAAAAAACCTCTGTGGTTTCATACAAATTCCAGGAACCTGAATGGAAAGAATATCCAAAAAAGTTTTAAAATTGAATGTTGTAAAGTAATTAGAAATGTGGACCAAATGAAAGTGCATGGGATAGTCTCAAACTTTATTTGAATTAAACAGACATGAAGGAAGCAACTGGAATTACAAGTGAAGCTAGAATTGAGTAACACTATGTACAGAAGAACAGGGCAGGTAAAGGCTTCTACCTGAGTTACCATATGTACACAAATACTTTGACATAAGGTATTTTTTAAAGAGGCTAAGTAATGGAAATAAATTCATTTACATCAGAGGTTCTTAGCCCCTAACTCCTTGGGGGATTCATGAATAGATTCAGGAGGTTCATGCAAATTGATTTTCAGTAACCAACAATTGAATTTTAACATGTCCTTCCATTGTTTGAAATCTTTATTCTTAGAAGGGATGCATAGGTTTCACCCAACTGCAAAAGCGATCCATCAGATGAAATGGTTAAAACAAATCCAAAAAACAAACAAACAAATAAACTTTCATTTGTATAATCAGAATTGTCTCTTACAGTCTTCTTAACTTCTTCTAGCAGAAGATGGGTTGTGACCAGGATTTTAGTGCTCGACTTTGAGAAGGTCTAATCCAATCTCTTCATTTCACATGTGAAGAAACTGAGTAACAAACAGGATAAGTGACTTGCCTGAGGTAGGATGAAGAACCCAGAACTCCTGGCTACCAAATCGATATTCTTTATTTTACATCATGCTGCCTTCTTAGAGGGAAAAAAAGTTTGTTTGTTCTTTAACTAAGAGAAAACAACTTCGCTAACAAGTATCAATGGAAGTCAGGGTACATTTCCTCCTAAGGGAATTTTAAAATGTTGAAGAAATTAGAATGCTCCATGTTGGGCAGATGGTTACATAGAGGTTATTGTGCAACAGTGGATTGGCTTCAGAATAAACTACAACGATTTGGGTTAGGTTCAGACAACGTGGCAGGGACTCTACGGACTACAGAATCTGGTAGGTATCAGATAAATACTAAACAGGCTGCCTGGCCCCTGGGTTCATTTAAAATGTCTTTGTCAGTCTTATCTGTTTCATAGGACTGTTGGGTTCATAAATCTCAATTAGCCACGGTAATAATTTTCAGTATCAAGAATAATTCACATGCTTGGGTATTTCATGGATCTGATTTTTTTTTTTTGCTTTTCGTGCTCTCTCTGTTAGTGAAGATTGAAATCCTTCTATAATGGGTTCTAAACCTAGCTCCTGTTAAAATGACGATAATGACATAAATTATGAAAGGGATAAGATTATTTTTTTGGAAATAAAATTGACTGGTACATTAGTAAGTATTTATTATCTACTGTGTAATATACCACACTTTATACAGGTAAATACAAAGCAGTAGAATGACATCTTAATTACTGAAAAATTATGCTTCCCAATAACAGATTTAATGACCAGAAAGCTTGCTATCAGACTATGAGTTCCTTGAGGGCAAAGCCTGTCTTTTTGCTTTCTTTGAATTCCTGGTGCTTTAGCACATAGTAGGTGCTTAATAAATGCCTATTAACTAATCTTACCAGAGGAAGTCATAAAACATATGTCTTATAAATATACTCCATAGAGGGATATAGTGTTGGGGGGAAGGCACTAGACTTAGAATATGAATACTGACTAAATCTGGCACTTTGTAGTCATATGACTATTGATAAATTAAAGTCACCTTCCTTATTTGGAAATTATGAAGAATGTATTACATATGTAACAGAGTTACTGAGGGAGTTAGTGCCTTGTAACCTTTAAAAACTATGTAAATGTGAGTTATTTATTTATCTATATATTTGTTTGTTTGTTTTTGGTATGGTTGTGAGTCATGAGGCACCAAAGAATTGAACGTGATGCTCACCCAAAGCTCAATGGAAAGACATTTGCCTAACTCAACACATTAGAAACAAAGAATTACAGAGAAGTATGAAGTATGCCATTAGCATCTCTGTTTGGTTTCTATTCCATGGGATTCCATGGAATAGAACACCATGCCTCCCCCAAAATAACCTGATCACCTAACATCTCACCATTTAGATTGATTCAGTTTTTGATATTCAGCACCTTCCCAACTCCCTCAAGTTACTTCTCTCCTCTGATTGGAGGAATTGAGTACTATCCTCTTCCCAAAGCCTTCCTTATTAGAGGGCTCAGAATTTTCCCAGTAACTTTCCATTTTCCATCAGCAGCTCTGCTTGTTTTCCACTCCAAGGAACATTTGCCCACTGTTTTCACCCTGCCCCTTCCACACTTGCTTTTCAGTCAAGGGCTGTTTTTTAAATTATTATTATTATTATTTTTATTTCCTGAACTTAGCCCAGTGCCCAGAACACAGTAGATATTAAGAAGTGTTTGTTGAATTGAATTGAGTTGTATGTCTCAAAAAAAAATAGGGGGCACTCATGTGCTGACAGTGAGGGATAACTCATAGCCTAGATTAGTATTTTCCTTTGAATCTATGGATGTCTTCGTGATGGCAAAATTATTAAAAAAGGGTCCCAGCCAGTTAGATGAATCCCTTATGGCAAATTATGACAGTACATGGACAACCCTCAAAGATTTATAGATGGATTGTGAGTTGTGCTGTTGATCAGAGTACATGCATTGATGACATCACAGGATTCTGTTGTCATTAGTTGTTTCAATCATGTCCTACTCTTCATGATTCCATTTGGAGTTTTCTTGACAATGATAGCAGAGTGGCTTGTCATTTCCTTCTCTAACTCATTTTAAAGATGAGAAAATTGAGACAAACTGGATTAAGTGACTTGCCCAGAGTCACACAGCTTGTAAGTATCTGAGGTCAGATTTGAACTCATGAAGATAAGTCTTCTTGATTCCAAGCTCAGTGTTCCATCCACTACCCCGCCTATCTGCCCCATCACAAGGTTATATGAACATTATTATTTTTGTTATATGACATAAGAAAGGAATGTCTTGATACAAAAATATTACCTACAAAATTAATGTAGAATGTTCCAGAAAACAAGAATGTTTACATTCGAGAATCTCAGAACAGAGAAAAGAGTTAATGTTAGGGATGGGTAGAAGATACCCAATAGGCAAAGATGGTAATAGTGAAAGTAAAGGGATATTCTACAGAGAGGGCCTACTTGGAATCACAGTACTAGGGCAGAACTAAAGGTTCTCTAGATCCCAAAGAAACTGATACTGATAGGATATGCATTTTTCTGACCCAGTCCAGATCTTGAGTGAATGGAAACCTGTCAGGGTAGTAGTAGAGACAATGTTTGTTCAGTTGAGTTGGACTAGATAACCTCTGAGATCCTTTTTGATTCTTAGGTTCAATGATTCTGAAGTTTATTCTTGGCAAGAAAGAAGGGTGATCTCCAAGGGAAGAGATAAAGAACCATCCCTTTTGTATCTTGATTTCTCTCAGTCACCCCAAAAGGATTAAAGAAATTCTGTTAGCAGACAAACAGAAGTTGTGTCTAGGGACATGTATGGTGCTCAGGTAGAATATTAGCTGACTAGGAGAATGAAAACTCATTGAGGGAAGGGATAGGACAGTTCACTCCCCACTCCTCTTCTTTTCTTTCTTTATATACTCAGGACCTCATATGATGCATTGCACATAATGGATGCTTAATAAATGATTGTTGAATTGTTCAGTATTTAAATGGGTGCTACCATTAACATTTTCTTCTGTCTTTCCCCATTGTTCATTTTACCGTAGAGAAATGAAGAAAGACAAGAATACGAAAGCACAGAAAATCCAAAAATAACTGTGACTTTTACTAATTCTGAGAAGCAGCTTGGAGTTATTCCCAAGAACTGGGAGGGAAAAGTTAGGGATATTGCTTACAAATGGCTTTAGGAAAGACCCAATCTCTATACCTCAATTTCCTTGTCTATAAAAAAATGGATAATAATATGCTCCTTATTTTGCTAAGTAGCTATGAGGAAAGTGCTTTGCCATCTATAAAGAATTATAGAAATGTGAAAAGCCATTAATAGGATAATCATATATAGTATCTATTATCTATCACCTGGGACATCTAGGTAGTGCAGTGGGTAGAGCACTAGGCTTGGAATCAAGAAGACATCTTCATGAGTTAAAATCTGGCCTCAGACTTAGTAACTGTGTGACCCTGGTCAAGTCACTTAACCCTATTTGCTTCAGTACCCTCATCTGTAAAAGTAACTGGAGGAGGAAATGGCAAACCACTCCAGCATCTTTGTCAAGAAAACCCTGAATGGGGTCACAAAGAGTTGAACACAACTGAGACAACTCAGTAACAATCTGTAGTCTAACTTTCTATCACCTATTTTTTTTATTATTTCTCTGTCTTTCTGTCTGTCTGTCTTATCTGACTTTTCCTAAATTTGACTCCAAACAAAGAATTAGCCCCTTTGTTCTGTTCTGTTAGCATTATTTAATATTTTGAGTTCTTTTCCTTTTAGCATCTTTTTTTTAATATTTAATGCTTCATTATTTTAGTAATTGGATGCATCTATTATCTCATCAGAGTGAAGGATCCTCACATCATGCAGATTGCAACCCCTCCATAACTTTTCATGGTTCTTGTCCATGCTTTCTGCAAACTCTCTGTAGAAAGTTTACTCAGTGTTGCATAGTATCTGGATGGTAATAATATGGTTTTTGGTTTGTCCAACTGTGGTACCTCATTCTTTCCACATAAACAGAGCGATATATGCAATAAGTATCATTTCTACTACTGCTTCTTGCATATAAAATTTTGGCAGGAATATACTGCTACCCATTTACAGCAGCCATACCTTTTTCCATTACCCCCTTAGCATTTTGTTGTAGAAACTATGAAAAAGAAATCTTCAAAGTAAGTGGCTGCTGATTGGAGAATGACTGAATCATGACATATGAATGTATGAATTCCTCCCTCATCATAAGAAATTATGAATCTGAGAAATTCAGAGAAGCATAGGAAGACTTCTATGAACTGATACAGAGTGAAGTAAGCAGCACAAAAAGAATAATATGCACAATCACTGTAATACTGTAAAGTACTAAAAAATAATTTAACTCTGACTAACTGCGGTGACCAAATTTGAATCAGGAACAAACATGTCTTTTCTCTCTTGATAGGGAAGTTAGGGACCACAGAAGTAGAATATGGCATACATTTTCAGATGTGCTCATTTCGTCATACGTTCTGCTTAATTACTGTTCATTATGAGAGAGGTTATGGGGGAAAGAGGAGCTATGTGGGAAAATTACTGTTGTATAAAAACAAGTCATCAGTAACTTTTTAATAGAAAAATAAATAACCTTAGAACTTTGAGAGGGAGAGAAATGCTGTGAGGTTCATTTTTTTAAAATGAAAATACTGAAGCATAGGTGGATTAAAGGACTTGCCAAAACTTTCTTAACAAACCAGTGGCTGAGTCAAGCTCAGAATGTTGATGTCTGGGTTTTCAAACAGGGATTTCCCCCAGCAGGAAATCACACAGGGGTTTTCCCCTCTGATTTTTAAATTTCAGGCATTTTTGAATATTGATCTAAACAATAAATTATGAAAACTGCCAGGGAACCAGCAGTAGGATCAAACATTCCTCCTAGATTTTCCACTATTTTCTTCTAACTTCCCTGAAAAAACACCCTCCTCTTTTCACTCCTAAATTTATTCTGCTTTATAGTTATTTGAACCCTCATCCAATCAACTGTAGCTGTCTTCACAGAAATAAATATAGAAATATATCTGAGCAAGTTTTAAATATTTTCCTTATGTATGCATTCATAATGAATGTATATATACACACAAACAGATATATATATATATATATTCATATATATGTGTACACATACATGTCTTGTTATTGTGCAATATACATATTACAATTTTCTAGTTATTTGCTTTCCTAGAAGGCTGCATCTCTTCCAATGGGTAGACTCAGCTCTGCTTGGACCTGTAAACTCCATCACAACACCTTCCCAAAAGGGAAATCACCATCATCACAGTCCTCAGATAATATCTGAAAAGTCTGAAGTTCAAACTTCCAAGTGATTTGAGATATTACATAATGTTATACCATATTTACAATTAATTTCTGATTTGAAATGTAGGGAAAAAAGTGTATTCCTGGGAATAACTGCAAAGCAAGAAGTTTCTTAGGACTAGCTATAAAGTGTGCACCTGCATAGTTCAGATGAGTATTGAATCCATATTATGTAAAGTCATCTACTGTTCAAAATCCCCCTGTGAAAGGTTAGTGTAATAAAGTGGAAAGCTAGAATTTCATCCTTTATTATAAATTTTCAGTTTTCTAATCCAGGCTATTTAACCTAAGCCCTAAGGGGGCACATTTTCAAAGGGTTTCATAAAATTTATATTAAACATACCACACAGAATAAAGTTGCATTGTAGATTTGTCCAGGATGTCAAATGCCCGAATCCCACTGACTTGGATCATAATTGTGCCAATAAATTCCATGCGGCACTTTTGGAAAGTAATGGAATGAGACTGGTATTTACATAGCCTCATTCTCCTAATGAAGCCCAAAATATTGAATAAGGTAATCTCCATTGCCTCCATCAATGAGAGTAGGAGGTGACAAGAATTAATATCCCTATTTTATGAATGAGAAGCTAGGTGGTGACAGCAAGTTAGTGACAGAACTCTGTCTCCTAATACCCAGCACAAAGCTGCATTCAGTAGCTCATACCACCTACATAACAAGGTTTCTGCGTCTACTTTCTTTTTTTGGAATTTAGTACATTTGGGGTTACATTTTAAAATTTCAGTCATTTTGGAATACAGATGTAGACAGTAAATTATGAAAACTCCAAGTCAACCAGGAGTAGGATCAAAGCTTTGCATTTTTTCCCCTGTCTTCTTTTACCTGTCCTGGATATAAACTTGACCTTTTTTCATCCCTCCCATGGGGCAGAGGTATCCTTCTGGTATTTATAGAATCATAGCCTATCAGGGTTGAAAGAGAACTTTCAGTTCATTCAGTGCAACATCTTTCCTTTTTTTTTTTTGAACCAGACCTTATACCAATGTGGTTTTTATTTGTTCAGGGAATTCTCAGGGAGGAAACTTCTACCGTAATTTGCCCTGTAACTTATATTCATAAAGACTTTCCTGGGGACATTGAGAGATCAAGTGATTTGCACAGGGTCACATAGGCAGTACGTCAGAGGCAGAGCTTGAACCCTTATCTTATTGGCATCAAGATCTCTATCTATAACAACACTGTCTCTCACCTTACAAATGAGACAATGGAGGTCCAGGGAGTTTAACGGACTAAAACTTGGGTCTCTAGACTCCCAACCTAGTGTTCTTACTAGTACAAATTGGATCATCAATGTCTTTTTTTCCCCTTTGTACTCACTCTTTGAGAAATATCTGCCTTCAGGGATTTGTCTGTCATCTGACTATAGATGTACTTCTAAATCATCCTATTCTATCAACCCAAGATCACCCAGGTATATATAATTAGGCTCCTTAACTTATATCAGCATATTCTACTGGGATTCATTACCTTGTCCCCCTCCCCTAATTCTTCCTCCCTCCTATCTGTTTTTGCCTCCATTTCTATCTCAATCTTTGTCTGCGCCTGTCTCCATCTACCTTTCTGTCTGTCTGTCTGTCTGTCTGTCTCTCTCTCTCTTCCTCTCTCTCTGTGTCTCTGTGTCTCTGTCTCTGTCTCTCTCTGTCTCTCTCTGTCTCTCTCTGTCTCTGTCTCTCTCTCTCTCCTCTCTGTCTCTGTCTCTCCTCTCTGTCTCTGTCTCTCTCTCTCTCTCTCTGTCTCTCTCTCTCTCTCTGTCTCTCTCTCTTCCTCTCTCTCTGTGTCTCTCTGTATCTCTGTGTCTCTGTGTCTCTGTGTCTCTCTCTCTCTCTCTCTCTCTCTCTCTCTCTCCTCTCTCTGTCTCTGTCTCTCTCTCTGTCATTCCTTTCTCTGTCTCTATCATAATTTTTTTGACATTTTTCTGTATAACCCCTCATAAGAGAAGCATTCCCTTTTATACCTGCCAAGACATTCTATTGTCTCTGTTTACTTAAATTATTCATTAACTCTTATCATTTGTTGTTTATATTCTATATGAGGAAATCTTTTTGTTTTCAATGACAGAGATGAGATGTATATATCCTCTAAACTTCCTTAATAACCAACAATAAATAATATTTATTTAGCACTTTAATGAGTGTGAAGTACTCTACTAAATGATCATTTTTCATCCCTATAATGACTCTGTGAGTTAGATGCTATTATTACTTCCACCCAAGGAAACAGAGAGGTTAAGTGACTTGTCTAAGACTATACAGCTAGCACACTTCAAATTTGAACCCAGTTCCTCTTGCCTCTAAATCCAGTGCTCTTATCTCCATCACCAACACATTCACAAGATCATAGAATCATAAATTTTGAGTTGGAAAGGATGATAAATATCATCTGGTCTAACCCTCTTATTTTACAGATGGGAAAACTGAGGCCTAAGGGGGTTCACACCATCCAAGATCACCCTGGAACAGATGAAATTTGAATCCAGGGTCTCTAATTCCAGATCTATCATTCTTTCCACTTCATCACATGTTTCTAAACTCCTTCCAAATAATTGTTCCTTCATACCAGAAAAGGATTTTGAATGGGCTGTCAGATGCCATTCATAATCACAAAGTGTCCCAGCTTCATGAGATCATCCTTTATTGTTGTAAGATTCATTTTGGACAAACCACCCATTATAAAAACCACTGCAACATGTAACCCATTTGAAGGATTAAAAAAGCTCCTCAAACCACTAATCAATCAACCAGCATGTATTAAGTGAATCCTGTATGCAAGCCACTATGGCGAGGGTCAAGGATACAAAGAAAAAATGAAACAGTTGCAGACTTTGAGATGCTTACATTCTATCAGTGAAGATGCAGCATGTATATATATATGTGTGTGTGTGTATACATATATGTATAAATAAAATATATTAAAAACAATAAATACTAGGTAATGAGGACACATATTTCAGGGTGGGGATGTGAGGTAGGGTTATCTGGAAAGGTCTCATCTAAGAGATTATCTGAGTTGAGCATTGAAAGAAACTAGGAATTTTAAGAGTTAGAGGTGAAGTACAGGATTCCAGATATCAAGTATAAAGACATTAACAATATATGCAGCATGCCTATCAAAATGCATAATAATATAAATCCACTCTCATTCCTATAATTGAGGATTGCCCCAGTCTAGTCTATTTAAGCATGTGCATTATACTCAGCTATTACAGCCGGAAGAGGACAGGGACCCTGAAAGTAGGAAGCCATAATAATGTTTGATGGAAAGGCTGTTCTCTCTGCTCTGGGGCAAGGACAAGTCTTTTATAATTGGTTCTGGTCTGCTAACCACATGGTTAAAGGACAGACAATTGTTTGAATATTGTCTCTTCCTGCCTAGCTAAGTTTGAATACAAACTGAAAGAATGAGCCTTCTAGTCTGGAGGGCCTTCTTACCTCCCCACTGTGGTTTGTAACACAACCTGGAAATGGCACTCCTGTTAATCCTATATCTGTTCTATTTTCTCCTGTTTTTTAAAGAAGCACTGGAAATGGCTATGACCATGCAAATTTCTAAAAGGTCAGGACAGTTGCATATCCGAAGGTCTAGGAATAAGGTCTAATAGGAGCTTAAGGTCTTTCAGAACCCAGATAGTGAGGACCCAAATCTTAAGTGATATTCTTTTGACCCAGTATTGACAAAAAGAGACCTACAATTTTCATTCACTGCCCATGCCAAATTCCAAAGAGAATTCAGTGGAGTGAGTGAATTCTATGTAAAAACTGCTTTAAGTTTGAGCCCGCTGTAGAAACAGAGGTAGTATAGAGCAAATGAATCCCCTTGATCTTAGGGGGAAATTTTTTTTAATGTATGCTCTTGCTATATCTTCTCAGAAAATATCCCTTTGTAAAAACAATTGATAATAATTAGTTCAATGTAACTGTGCTGCTATCCCTAGAAGTTAACAGGGCAGAGAATACATTGGAATGGCAGCTCAACTAGTAGTAATAGAGAAAATCCTCCTGCAGCCTCTTGAGGTACCTCTTGATCCCTTTGGGACCAAAAGTAGCTCCTTCTAGAAGAATGAGTTAAGATTTTGCACTAAGTTCCTAAAATACATGTTTGGAGTGAAAGGAAACATTGTTTTATGTAGACCCTATTCTTCTGAACTCTTTGTAAATATTAAATAACTTGCTTTCTTTAAAAAAAAATGGTCATAAACTTGAATTTGAATTGAAATTGTAATAAGTAATTGAATTGAATTGAAACTCTAAAATGAATCATTTGGGACTGTGAAAAGGTATGCAAAAAGAAAACCTAACATAGGACATGGTTTACCTTATTTGTTAGGTTTTTTTGGTAGTGTTATTATTATTTTTAGTCCAGACCTTTGATTTCATTGGTTAGGTAAAGCCTTGTTTGGAAACTCCCTCCATGAATACAGAATGGAATTTCTGTGGTAATTTGTAGTTTTAGAGACCTACCTGGGGACTCAGAGGTTAACTGATTTGCTTAAGGTAACACAACTAGTATATGGATGACGAAAATGTCTTCTGTTACTGTTTCTTAACTCTAAATCTATTCACTGTGTTGCCTTTCTCTTATTCATGGTTCAACACATACTTCTATTTACTAATTACCTTTAATTTTCTCAAGCCTTTTGTATTAATCATTGCAGGAAAATAGGCATTTCTTATTGAAAAACATGATATTCTCAAATAAATGCAATATTTTTTTCATAACTTTTACACTCTTTGGGAGAAAACAGAAATGGTGAATTCTCCTAACTACAAACCAAAGTTTTGGTTCATTTAAACCCATAAATATGTAACTCCTCCTACAAAGCTTACTTAAGATAAGAAAATATATCTCTCTCCAACCTACTTCATAATTCTCAAACCCAGGCCCACATCCTATGCAAAGCTATTGTCAAATTTAGCTAGTAGGCTCTGATACTTAAAACTTCATGCAAGTGAAATCAAGGTAACCATTTGGACCAGTCAGTCTTACCCTGTCTTTGAGCTAAAGACATCACCATTATCCCAAAGAGCCACCTTACAGACAGGTGTCTATGATAATAGAGCTAGAATCAAAAGAGACTTTGGGGATCTCTTAGTTCAGCTTCCTCATTTTACACAACAGGAAACTGAGATCTAGACAGATTAAGTGATTTTTTTAGTTAATGATTTCTACCCATTATATCTATTCCTTCCTCTGGGACCAATCAGAATGAGTCTAATTTCTCTTTCACAAGAAAGCCATTCAAATACTTGAGAAAAACTATCAGCATCTCCTCCCCGCCCCAATTCCCTCCACCCACTATTCTCTAATTTAGGCTATATATTCTGAAATTTTCCACTTAAGAAGCTATTTCAGTTGTTAGTTATGGAAGCCAACTCAGCCATTCACCACTAAAATCAGATCAGGAATGAAGGGAGAATGCTCTTATTATCTGTGTTTATAGTGGGCTTTAAAAAAAATGGTTCAGTGCTAAAAGGATATATATATATATATATATATAGCATGTTGTATGGGAGTGAGGGAGGGAAAGAGAAAGGTTGGTAGGGGGCTGGGAGGGGAGGTATAATTTAAAGTATCTTTGTCCTTAAAAATAACTTAGTAATTCTGACAAGAAATTTCAAACCTATATCTCAGTACTCCATCTTGCTGACATGTTTCACCTGTTTAAGGTGTATGGCCCAACTCTACTGATTGAAATTTAAAAAAAAAAGATTTGCTATTTTATTTGTAATTTTACAAGGTAATATCAATGTAGGAAGAAGAGATAAAGTACATAGAATGTTTCACAACGATAAATGAGTTGACAGTGAAAAGAAACAGAATTCAATCTGTATATGGGCGCCAACATTGTCTAAAATCAGAAAAGTTATACAAAGATTAAACTTGTTTTTAAAGTTGTAAAATGAAGCCTTTTATTGTTGAGATAAAATTTATCAAGAATTAATGGCTGACTTTTTTTAAATAGTAAGTTTTGTCTGGATGTTTTCATCATATCTAATGCTGTATAAAAATTATATGCACCAAATGTTTCTGTTGGCAATATCAGAGGAGAGGAATTAATTAACACAGAAGATTATAAGTTTTATCTGTATGGCTATTTAACTTCAATTTGTAAGGAACTACATCCATATGCAATCTGTCTTAGTCTCTTATACAAGAATTATAACTTGCAAGACCAAAATAACTTCAGTAGCTATAATAGACGGTGCAACGGAATAGATAGTATTCTCCCAGGAGCTCAACCAGAAGTTGAAAGAATATAGATCATAATTTGCTGCTGAGTGTAAAAATCATCAAGAAATTATTCATAGAACTATTACTTATCTGTGCTGTATTCTATAAGAAATGTGGGAAAAGGCTAAATGGTTATAAATATCTATTATTCCACAACATCCCCAAATGGCTATTCTGCTAAGGAACATAAAGCTAGCCATATGAAATTTTATTAATAATTTATACTTCATTAATTTAGACAGGTAACAAAGATATAAGCATTTTGTCTAAGTTGATAATTCCCTAGCAGCAGAATGTGGCAGATTTCAGAGGTCAGAAATACCAGGAGACTGTATTATCATAGCAGAATGTATAATTCTAGATTGCGCACAGCATGCACACATGCACACACACACAGAGCTATCTGTTTGAAAGTCTTTAAGAATGATTTTGGCTTACTTCAAAACATCTGCAGTCTTGATTTATCTGGATAGTATCCCTTCATGTAAATACTTTTAAAAATTCATTGAGCCAAATCTTCACAAATTAAAGGGATTTTAGAAAACAATTCACTTAATAATCTACAGTTACATAACTGAATTATTTCTTAAAGAGATAACTTAGGGCATAAAGAATTTATTAGTATAATATTAGCTTTGGTAATTGAAATAATTGTAGCGTGAGTACTTATTTGTCTAATATTATCAGGTGAGCTTAATATTATATGTAACAATCCGTTCAGTGATGTTTAAATTAACAACAACAAACAACATACAGAAAAATAAAACATGATAGTAATTGGAATTCTTTGTCATTTGATTCCTACAACAACCATATGAGTTACACCAAGTATTATAATCCTCTTTTTCCTGAAGAGATTTAGCAAAGTTACATTATATGTCCATAATTATAAAGTTAACCAAGGAGAGAGACAGGAGAAGAATGCAAGCGTCTCTTTTTCTGGGCAAATACTCACTCTCCTCTTCACTGCTTTGACAGTAATTAATGACTGCTTACTTAAACAGTTAACTCAGCTCTCTGACCTTAGGTAAATCAATTTGTTTCTTCGAAAATCAACTTCCCTATCTGAAACATAGACATAGCGATAATTGTGCTAAATTTATTTTATGGGATAATGTTCAAATTACTCTGAGTTTATTAAATATTAAAAAATATACAAGTTAGGCCCATACAGCTTTGAATGAATCTGATCAGATTGGAAAAATTCTAATGAGTCAGTTCTATAGCTCAATTGAACACTGGAACCAGTTTTCAGTCTTGTTACTCATCTGACTTTTGAAAAATCATACCAACGAATGTGCAATGATCCTGATGTATATACATCTACGGGCACTTTTGAATAGGCTTATATTCATTTATAAGATTATTTTTCCTGCAGGGAATGAGGTAATAGAATATATAGAACAATATAGGAAATGTGTTACTGCCCATAGTTTTATCAGTAATTAACTCTATGCTAAACAGCAATGACAAAAGAATAATCTTTAATCCTGTAAAATTTTTCGCAGTTAATGTCAGCAAAGTATGAAGATAGTTTTATGAGATAAGATCCTAGACAGGTGGTACCTTCTAGGTGTACATTTTGTATTACTGTTTTACTGCATGCACAGATGAAGATTAAATGCTGTCTAATGAAGGTTGTGGCTTTTTTAGCATAGGTTTGCCATTTGCAAAAGGAAACATGATGTTTTGAATGTAGAGTTAGAAGACCTGGGTTCACATCCATCCTCAAACAAAGCAATACTAATGGGAATTTTAAAAAATTCAATTGATTGTGGTCAAAGTTACATTTGTACCAATTTTAGAAAAATATCCTGCAAGTATATTGGAGTTACTTAGTGTATGTGAATTCCTGATAATTACCTGGTAGTGAATAATGCGTTGCTTTTTTTTCTTAAGTGGAAAAACCTGTAGGTTTTACAGATCACATGACAGCTGGAGGTCAACTATTCTAATCTGACCAAATTTCGCTGTTTGACCCTGTGAATTCTTCTCCAGAACCAGTAAAGTAAACCAGTCCACTTCCAGCCACCTCAAGGTGAGAGAGGTTACAGTAAGCTGATACACTACAAAGTCTCCTCGGTTACATCTGGAATACAATGAAATGATAGTTTATCTGCAGTGAATATTTGTGGTTATCTGACAAAAACAGGTCAAAGGTTCTGTGAGTTTTCTCTTGAGATGACTCAGTGCTGTCCCTAATGACTGATAATTGAAAGCAGAGCCTGGAAATATCAAATGTGGTGGGTGACAGATAAGCGGCAGATTCATTCAAATCCTCTGTTACAGGACACTCAGAGGTCAAAGGCCACAGGAATTAGCTCTTGTGCTACTGTGAAAAGACAGACATCAAACAGCTAATACCCAGTAATAGCTCTTCACCTTCAAACACCCAGGCTTGAAATCCATTCTCACTTCCTCTGTTTTTACTTTCCAGATCATCACAAAATTATTTTTACTCTAAATGACATGGGGAAGCCCCCAAAAGTGTACACCTAATCAGAGTGGACAGATTTTTATTTATTACCCAAATACTTTGGTGGAGGAATTCCTCCACAACAGTCTTCCTCAGATTCCTAATCAGAGTATAAAAATGACCCTGCCAACCAAGGATGAGCTTTGGCAAGTTGTGCCAAGGTAGAGACATTTCCAAAGGCAGTATGAGACAGTGGAAAGAACCCTGAACACCAAGGTTCATGTCCTGGCTCTGTGACTGGCTACCTGTGTGAATTTTGTCAAGTTCACTACTCCTCTTTGAACCATATTTTCCTAATTTATAAAATGAACCAGGAGTTTGGCAGAAGTGGTTGGGGGAAGGAGAGAGCAGGCAGAGTGTTACTAATTGACCTCTAAGATCTCTTCAGTTTTGAATCTGTGGTTCTAAGTATTGACCTGGTAATGCACAGTGCGTTCAATATCTAAAGGTCAACCCAAGGAAACTGAGAAAGACACCCCCACTTTGGTTTTAGAACAATGAATTTTTCAGGAAAAAAAATTACTCAAATAATATACAATGCAGGAGTTCTTAAACTTTTTTAATCATAGACCTATGTGGAAGTTGGTTGAAGCCTATGGACTCCTTTTCAGAATTATTTTATGGTTTATATTAAAATATATTTTGAAAACTACTAGATTTTAGTTAGAAATGGATCAGGATAAAGATTTATTTTTCCCCGTCTAAGTTCCTAGATCCTCTTGCAATCTATCCATAAACCTGAGGTTAAGAACTTCGGATGTAAGCTGAAGTCACAAGGTAGTTGTTATATACTTTGTGTAGACAAACTATAGTAATGAAATTATGGATATTTAGAAATGTGGAAGTACTGAGTTTGGGCAATTATATTCCTTTTTATAATGTATATTAAGAAGTTGAAGTTATATGATTTTGGAATTCTTTCCTTTTTTTACACTCAATTGGGAAGTTAGTTTTAAATTTTTGAAAACTTTCTAGTTTCCGAGGATTGTGAGATCAGAAATTCAGAGCTGCAAGAGACCTTAAAGGGCATCTAAATCAGTTGTTCCATTTTACAGATCAAAAACTGAGTCCTAAAGAACTATGTAGTGACTGCACATGTATAACTTATATCCAATTGCTTGAGTCCCCAATGAAGGAGGGTTAGGGAGGAAGGGAAATAGATAATTTGGAACTCAAAATTTAAAAAAAAGAATGTTAAAATTGTTTTTACATGTATTTGGGGAAAATAAAATATTAAATTAAAAAATTATGTGAAACTGCATAGGTAGAATCATAGACTATAAGATTACAAAGTATCTCAGATGCCATCAAGTTCAACCCTTTGTGTGTGTGTGTTTGTCCTTTGTTGCCAAAGAAGACCATGCCATCAGAGAAATGGTGACATGACTTGCACTTGACTCTGTTTTGGGTAAGGGAGGGCTGTGCAGGTCACCAGCCTCACTTCTCTTCCAGAGCCATCTGAATCCAGTGACCAGATATTCATCAGGATGACTGGAGATGACCCAGGATGAGGCAACTGGGGTTAAGTGTCTTGCCCAAGGTCACATGGCTAGTGAGTGTCAAGTGTCTGAGGTGAGGTTTGAACTCAGGTCCTCCTGACTCCTGCACTGGTGTTCTATCCACTGCACCACTTCAACGCCCTTATTGTACACACAAATATACTGTGGCCTAGAAAGATAACATACTCAAATTTGCATAGAAGGGGAGGGACAGGATATGAAATCAGGTTATCTGACTCCAAATTCAGGGCTCTTAAAATAAAAGAATACCTAAGATAAAGACTATTGATTTTTGTATACCAAGAGAGGTAATAATTTATTATTTTAGATGATAATTAATACTAATGCTGTTTCATCACTTTGGGCCTTCCAGCTTTGTTTCTCTGATAACTTCCTAAAGAATTGATTCATTCTGGTGGTATTTCATATATCAGCAAGCTACACCCCAAGTTTGAATTGTGATTCAATCTGACATCTTGCAATAAAATGGCAGCCAAGAAACATTTTCAAAAGCATGAATGTTCTATAATTTTATACAGATTTCAGGGTCACAAGGAAAAGTGCGATTATATTATGTATAGCCTACTCTTTACTGAACCATTGGTGTATTATAGGGAATAAAGCATTGTCCTAGAATTATATTTCTAGGGGAAAGTAAAAATCAGCAGTCAAAGACATTTTATTAAGTATCTACAGTGTCTGCTGAAGCATAGTGCCCTGTAGGCCAGGGGTCTACCTACAGTTCACTTGTGACCTGAGGGTGTTTTCAACAAGGAGTGAGGCATAGCCCAAAACTGGATTCTCAGGAATTTAAAGCAGGAAAACTAAGGCTGAAGGAAGGGTGTTATAACCACATGTTGCTAGCGTGACCTTTTCTCATGGTTCAGTGGCATCTCCCTCCAGTCCCTCTACCTTGGTGATACAAAGGCTCTGGGGAAATCAAAAGTACACATTTCTCACACAAAACTGAATACTGTATATTCCTGTTGTAAGGAAATGAGGTATGATACATAAGTTAATTTTCCAGACAACTAGTGCATATCCCTCAGAATGCCAAATTTATTTTAATTTTAATGGTTATCAATGAAAATACATCTTAAACAGGTTATATATTTCTTTGACTCAAAAGCAGAGCACAGAAACTATAATGTAACCTTTTTTAACAACTAAAGGTCACCACTATGGAAAATGGGCAACATGAATTTTTTTCTGTCATATGGTGATGCTCACTTGCATTTTGCCTCTTTTGATTCTGAACCAAATGAACACAGGGTGCAATGCCTTTAGAATTTTTCTGAATTCTGTATTTTCAATGGTCATTCTTCAATACCATAAGACCTCTAACAGACATCTTCTTCCTAACTCTATCTCTATTTCTAATAAGCAGCTGGCTAGTAACACTGATAACTAAACTTGTTAAATCAGTAAATTTATTTACATGTAATTCTAGTTTGGTAAAGTTCAAGGTGAAGAATTATAGCTAGGTACATGTGTTTTGTGGCATTGATTTTTCCCAACTTTTTAAAATTGTTTCAAAATCAATCAACCAATCAGTCAATTAACAAGCATTCATGAAGTACCTACTATGTGCCAAGCACTATGCTAAATCCTGGGAACTGTTATTAGTTCTTCACTCTCTAAGAGAACTAATGATATCATGAGGGTAATGTCTTGACTTGTGAGTGGATTGGATTTAAGTGAGGCAGAGCTGTGCTAAGTCACCAGCCTCACTCTCTCCTCCAGAGTCATCTAAGACCAGTGACAAGACATAAGCCAAGATGACTGGAGATGGTCACAGATATAATGAGAGGCAGAAGGTAATCCCTGCTCTCAAGAAGCTCATAGTCCAATTGGGAAGACAACATAGAAACAACTCTGCACAAACAAAATGTTTACAGGAAAACTTGGAGAAATTCAACAGAAGGAAGACAAAGGGGGAATGGGAAAGACAGTGGAAGAGCTAAGATTTTAGGTGGGATTTGAGGGAAGCCAGGAGGTAAAGTGAAGAGGGAGAAAAATTCCAGGCATGGGGATAGCTATGAAAATACCTAGAATTGGAGATGAAATATCTTGTGGAAGGTACAGAAAAAAAGGGCAATATCACTGGATCTCAGGGTATGAGGTAAAAGGTAGAGAGGAAGACCAGGCTTTGAAGTTTAAACTGACTATTTTATACTTGATCCTGGAAGAGTTAGGAAGCCACTAGAGTTTATTGATCAGGAGGTGACATGGTCAGAACTGAGCCTTAAGAAGACCAGTCTGAGACACAAGGGGAGGATAAACTGAAGTAGAGAGAAACTTGAGGCAAGGAGACAAAGCAGTTTTTATTAAAATAGTCCAGTCTTGAGGTAATGAGGGTCTATACCAGAGTAGATTTTGTTCAGTCATTTTTCTGTCATGTCCAACTCTTTGTGACCCCATCTGGGGTTATCTTGGCAAAAATACTAGAGTGCTTTATCATTTCCTTCTCAAGCTCATTTTATGGATGAGGAAACTGAGGCAAACAAGATTAAGTGACATGTGCAGTGTCACACAGCTAGTAAGTGTCTGAGGCCAGATTTGAACTCAGGAAGATGACTCCAAGCCCAGAGCTCTATCCACTGTGGCAACTAGCTGTGCCACCTACACCTGGGTTGCAGTATTCATCAAAAATGTTACAAAGTGAACAACGAGTAAACAGAGGAGCGAACTAGATGTGTTATGTAGGAAAAATTGGCAATCATTGACAATAGATTGAATATGAGGTGGTAAGAGAGAGAGTGAGGAATTAAGGACACTCAGGTTAGACACTGAGTCACACGGAAGATGATGGTTTCCTACAAAGTAACGGTAAAACATTCTAACTTTCTAAGTTTGAGATTTTTCAGGAAACAGCCTCCTTTAGGCAAAGTATCCAAGGGAGCAGATCTGAACTGTGCCTCTTTAGGGGAAAAAAAGTTTCAAGAGGCCAAGAAATTTTTGCCTCTCAATATTCTACACTTATTTTTTTGGTCAGAAGCCTGACCTCGGAGTAAGTGGAGTATTATTATTGTGGATAGAATTACAGTAGATAGAAAATAGTGGAATACACAGTCTACTGATGGACTTAAAATGTACTCAAGAAACAATAGCTTGTATAAAGACAACTAGAAAAAAAGAAGTATGTATTTTCATATCCTAGATTGTATGATATATTACAGTTTAATAGTATATATAATTGCATTAAAATTCACCTTCATTACTATAAGATATCATTTTCTCATAAGAAATATTAAACTTAAGGAATTCAAAGACACTTGGAAGACTTATATACACTGAGACAGAGCAAGGTAAGCTGAATCATGGGAAAATATACGCAACTAAAATGTGCAAATGAGTATGTCCCTAAAAAGTCCCGAAACTTAGAGTAATTTTAATAATTTTTCTTGATCACAGAGGATTGATGATGAAAAATATTTGCTTCAAGTTGTAGCAAGATGGGAGATTCTTGAAAGAGAAAGCAAAATATTCAGTGCTATAATATAATCCTTTGTAATTTAGATGCTCTAGCGAAATCAAAAGTATACACACGCAAACATATATACATATACGTACACACATGCACACATGTAGATGTGTGTATGTGTGTATATATATACATATACATAGTATACAGCTAATAAAACTTTGTTTTGGTTGATTTTGCTTAGCTTTTTTTTGTTTATTTAGCTTTGTTTTCAAATTTTCAGAGGGTATTGGCTATATCAGGAAGTTCTTGGGGTGTAAAAAGAATCAATAAGGTTTAAAGAAAATTAATTACTTTAATGATTTGTGATTTTAAATTTTAAATACTGACACAGATCACAACTTCTCTCAAGATTGCTACATGTGTTTTTGTGAGCTTCTGTGGCCAAAAAAATACCATCACCTAGTGACAAAGCTTCTGGTGACTGGCTTCTACAAACTTACCAAATTGGCCATGATAATGCACACATATAGTTCGTCACACTTGCCACAATCAAAACCTTTCCATAAGCTTTGTAGTAATTTCCAGAGCCTCCTCTCTATAAGTCTAGGTACAGTACATTTTGTTCCTCACCTGGAACACCATGAAGTTCCATATTAGAACTTTAGGGGTAGACTTTTTAGTGGAAAGGGGGACACCAAGGTAGTTGAGGTTAAGTGACTTGCCCGGGGTTACACAGCTGGTAAATGTCAAGTGTCCGAGGCTGGATTTGAATGCTTGTCCTCCTGACTCCAGGGCTAAAGCTCTATTCACCGTGCCCCCACTCCTTTAAAATTTTTTTTGTTTTTGAGATAGAATCTCCTTATCTTAACCAAGCTGACAGTGCAGGGACTACTGACAGATCTAATCCCACTGCTGATCGATGCAGAAGAGTTGACCTGTTTCATTTCTGATTCTGGCTGGTGCACCATTAGTTAGGCAGTGTAGTGTCTACCTGCTTCCAGGGACCCATTATATTGGTGCCCACCTTAGTGCACACACCCCGTTGGTTTTTACCTTCCTACAGCTAAGATTTTCTGGTTTCAAGGAATCTACCAGCCTCACCATCCCCAAAGCAGGGATTATAAGTATACCTAGTATAAGGAGGATATTTATGATTATTTATAAGAAAAAATTTTGATAAATTATAGTCTTCTACAATGATTATTTTTGTAATAATATATTAATATTTTTCCTACAATCAAATTTTCAAATATGAACACATAAGCAGTTCATAGTTAGCTACGATTTTGTAATCCATATGTTGAAATGAATGCTAGAAAAGTGTACATAGCGGTCAGGAAGGTGGCTTCACACTCTCAAGATTCATTATTCCTTCTTTCTTTCTTTCTTTTTTTCTTTCTTTCCTTCCTTCCTTCCTTTCACACATTGAAGTTCAAAAAAAACAAATAAGAAACACTATAGATACCCAATAATTAAGGAACAGCTTAACAAGTTGAGGTATAGGAATATAATGGATTATTCCTAGGCTGTAAGGAATGATGAACAAGATGGTTGCAGAGAAGCATGATAACTAGAGCCAGGAAAACAATGCACATAATGACAATAATGATGACAATGAAAAGCACAAAAACAAAACAATCACAGTTAGATAGACTGGCATCACCCCAGAGAAGAGACATGACAAGATCCTGCCTGCTGCTTCTTTTTGGAGATAAAGAACGATGGGAGAAGGATGCTACATCATTTTTTGCTACATAATCAAACACATATTTTTATATGCTGTTTAGCACTATAGAGCTTTTTTCTCTTTTTTTCCTTCTATTTTGTTAGAAAGGATGCCTCTTTTGTTTGGGGAGGAGTGAAGACTGCAACAAATTGGAAATATGCTTTACATAGAAACCAAAAAATCAATATTTTTAAGAAAAGAGAGGTGCAAACAGCAGGAAAAGTGAGATGGCCCTGTGGATAGAGAACCTGGCCTTGTGGCAGGAAAGCTTATAGATAATCTCAGACATTTTCTGGTTGTGTGACACTGGGCAAGTCACTTAACCCTGTTTGCCTCAGTTTTCCTCATCTGTACAATGAGCTGGAGAAGGAAATGGCATAGCACAGTGTTTTGGCAAGAAAACCCCACATGAGATCACTAAGAATTGGACATGACAGAATAAAAACCAACCAACAACAATAACTTTTTTATTGTGTGCCAAGCCTAGAGGCCTGTATTGGGCTACCCGAGTCTTCCTTACCTCACCTCCCGAGGTCTTCGGCTGGCCACGCCGGATGCACGTATGAGAGAAAGGACGTTCCAGAGTCAAACAGGGGTTGAGCTTTATTACAGGGTTTCGGTTACAAGTGCAGGGGCTCTTCTTTCTTAGGACGAAGAGGGGGAGATTTCCTAAGGAGGCTAAGCTTAAGGGATTGGAAGTAGAAGTACAAGCGGGGAGAGAGGGGGAGGGGAGAGAGGAAAGAAAAGAAGCAGAGCCCTACTTTTCTCTTTGGCTCCACACGTGCTAAGAGAGCTTTTAGGCTTCCTCAATCCTACTTAATCTTCAGCCACACAGTTTGCATCTCAATACCATGCTGTTAGGTAACTAGGTGTGCTCCAATCCGGGATGACCTCGAGGGCAGGGAGACCACCCATCACGTATCTCCCGGGGAGAGGCGGAAATACCCGAGCTAGCCGAGCTAGCTCGGTCTGACCTTCTCGAACCCCCGCTGTTCATGGAGGGCCTCGTAAGACTCTAAGATTTAGAAGTCCCACTTTTACCTGCCCGAGACTGTCCACACGGAATTGAGCTTCCAGTCCCAACAATTGTGTGTGTGTTTTCACCCGGACAACTAATTAAATTCTAAGGCAATGAAAGAATATTTGCATTGTCAGAGATTATAAATGGACAAACTCAATTTTTTTAAAACATAAGAAGCCTGAAGAACATATATTCAAAATAAATCAGTAAGAAGTAGCAATGTTAAAAGGCTGCTGGAAAATGGAATCAAGTTATATTTCATCTACTTAACAACAATATTTTTTCTGATTGTGCTATATGGGATTTTGTAAAAAAAATTAAATTTGAAAGTCAGTTAAGGGGCAATGGAGATGTACAGTTGGAGTGAATAGGCTATGATATATTGCCAAACAAGAATTGTTCAAGAGAAGATTTATCACCATAAAAGATGGAAACATATCATGGGATAATGAACTCATCAATCAACAAACATTTATTAAGTACCTACTGTGTGCCAGCTGTTGTTCTAAGGGCTAGCAACAGAAAGACCAAAATGAAAATTTTCTGTGCTGAAAGAGAATGATAGATAACTGATGCATAACAGTATATCCCAATGTATTCACAAAATGTTAAGATACTCCCTCATGGTAATATTATGAGAGGACAGGGATAAGAGTCACACAGGATAAACAAACATGGACAGGTTAGAAACTACATAGTTGAATGGGGGACCCATATTGACATAATCTATGTTATCCGCTAATAATTATAGTACATAACAACTCTCCAGTTTTCTGGTTGGAAAAGAGTAATGTTAGTAGCTTTTGAATATAATAGAGAACCAACTTTAATTCATACAATTCTTTTTCTAAATAGATAAAACTTAAATATTTTAATTTAATATATTTCACACTTGTGACATTCATTTTTATTAGATTTCTTATTGATAATTTTCTATTACCGAAGAAGTATTTAATTTCTATTTCAGAGAAAACATGTTTTCAGATTGTTTTTGCTTGTTTTAATTGCTTGTCAGTGGTTATATTTAGCCTAAGATCACTTCTGAAAGATAGGAAGGGCTAAGTATCCATGTCTTTATTTTCACATATGAAGAAATTGAGACATTGGTTGATTAAATAATTTGCCTGAGGTTACACAGCTAGTAATAGATTCCAGCTTGCTGACCCTCAATTCAATTCTCTGTCCATAATCTCCCAACATTGCCTTTTATTAAAATTGTGAATTATATACTTCAACATATTGTATTAGAGGATGTTGTCCTGTAATGAGAGGGTCACTATGGAATAAAAACTAGATTCAATAAATATGTACCAGGTGCCAGATTCAATAAGGAAATTACCAAGTCTTCTGACATATCAGGAAATCAAGACACATAATAATTAGTGTTAAGGGAGCCTTGGTGGTTTTGAGACACAAAGCATTTATGCAAACTTTCTTATATGTTGGTTCATCTGGTTTCATATGCCTGGGTTTTAATTTTTGCAAGGGGGAGGATGTAAGAGTGAACCACAAATCTCGGAGCACAGTTCAGTGAAAAACCGCTAAATGACAATCATTTGGATTCCAGTCAAAGTTATGTGAACCTTTCAAATTTCAAAAGATACACACCTGGAAGGAATGATAAGCTATTTGAATTTCATGGAAGGCCACCTCATTTTGGAAATCAAATTTTACAACTCCCTAAGTATCCAATCCAGTTGAAAGTTAATGGCTATTCAATGGTTTGAGTTTCTGTTGAAAGTCTCACTTGATCTAAATATCATTTAATATGCTATCCCACTAAATCATACATATACAGTCACACAATTGGCCAGATCCTGTCAGTGAGCGTGGGATTCCTTGGTAACCATTCTGGGAGGTGGTGTAGGTTTCAGGCCATTCAGTTATTCTGCCAAGAACCACAAGACCAAAGTATAAGGATATGACTGTCCCTTAACGGACAAGCAAGCCACAGATTTGAGCAAAAAACATTCGTATAAATTTTGAGCTAGTCTGGAAGAAATGTCATTGTTTGATTATTAAAAATGTCCAGTATTCTAAGGGCACTGAAAAGACTGAACAAAAATGCTCAAGCCATGAAGGATGCCAGAGGATCCATATTGGGGATCTTTAAAACCAAGCCAGCCAGTATTTAGCAATACCTAATTGTTCTTTTGTTTTCAGCTGTACTTGACTCTGTGACCCCATTTGGGGGTTTTCTTGGCAAAGGTACTAGAGTGGTTTGCCATTTCCTTCTCCAGTTCATTTTCATGATGAGGAACTAAGGCAAAAAAAAGAGCTAAGTGACTTGTGCAGGGTCACACAATTAGTAAGCGTCTGAGGGCAAATTTGAACTCAGATATTCCAGCACCCTATCCATTGTGCCACCTAGCTTCCGAGAGATCCCTAACACCTTCTCTGGACATTACTAAAACACTCTCCTTGCCCTGCTACCACTTGCAACAACTATAAATTATAATTTGACTTTGAAACTACAGATTAAGACAATCCAAGGCCACAAGTGTAGCATTTTCTAAGCAGAGTCTTGGTGCTTAAAAAGAGATGGAAAGAGAAAGAAATAGTGAAGCAGTCCAATGTCAAGGATTATATGCCATGTTAGAGAACACAAAGAAACAAGGACATCACCAGGGAGAGCCACTTTAGACTATCGTTAATGTAGAAGTTCTTCCTCTAGCACTGAAATATGCAGCTATGACAAAGAGTAGGCAAGATGAATTAAGATCAGCCCAACGAAAACATCTCTCACAGTGTTCTTTAAGTAGTTCCCTGTAGGCTATGTTCCTCTTTGACCTTCCTCCTAGTACTTTGCCCAGGACACTAAGTCAAAATTGTGCTGTTTCCCTGTTTTCTCTACTCTCCCCTTCCTTCAAAGGCAGAAATTCACACATTATGGTTTCTAGCCTCTGATAAAACTGAATCTGTTTCACAGTCAAGATAGTCCTAATCTCAACACAGGAAATGATCAGTCTATGAAGGACTGCTGTTTCCCACAGTGTCGCCTATATCCAACTATGCAATCTTTTCTGTAATAATGGCAAAACCACTTGAAGCTGGAGTCTTCTTTGCTCCCTCCTTGAATTGTTTTCAAAGGCAAAAATAGCTGCATATTTTGAAAATGTAAGAATGAAACTAATATCTGACAAAATAATTGCTTTTTTTGGTCAAAATGTAAACATGAAAAGAGCAGAAGGAGAACCTTCACTTAAAGTAATAAAATTTACAAAATAAACAAAAAAGATCTTAACATGCTCTAAAACTATATATAAATTTTAGGGTATTTAAAATGAGAAAATCCAATTAATGTGAGATTCTGATCAGTCTCTCTTATAGAAAACAAGCGCAAAAACTCTCTCCAGGAAACACTAGCCAACATTTATATAGCATTTATTAGGTGCCAGTCACTGGGCTAAGCACTTTATAATTGTTATCTTATGTGATCCTCACAGCAATCCTGGGAGGCAGGTGCTATTTTTATCCTCATTTTGCAGATGAGGAAACTGAGGCAAACAAAGATTAAATAGCTTGCTCAGGGTCACAAAGTTAGTAAGTATCTGAGACCAGATTTGAACTTAGGTCTTTCTGATTCCTGACCTGGCTCTCTATGCACTGCACCACCTAGCTACCTGCAAAGATAGATATAGATATAGATGATGGAACTAGATATATATACACACACATTTTAGGGAAATTACAATGTATATGCATATATGTATACAGACACGTGTATATGTTTTAGTATATACACCCAAATAGAATATATTAGTGTATATCACAACAGAAATCAGAACATCTATATGTATGTGTACATGTGTATGCAAGAGAGAGAGAAAGACAGAGAGAGACTGGACCTATGATTTGACCGGTTTTTCAAATATGAGTATGTGAAATATATGTATATATGTGTGTGTGTGTGTGTGTGTGTGTGTGTGTGTGTGTGTGTATATGTTTTGGATATAGGTGGAGCCTCCTTTCATATAAGGGTCCAATAATACAGTTCAAGGATTATGCAGGCATTTCAGATTATCTTCCCTATCCTTTGCCCTTCCTACCAGTTTACTGTCACCTAGCACACTACAAGAGGACAGGAAATAGGGTGCGGGAAGGATGACTAAGAATAATTATCCAAAGCACCGCCCAAGCTCCCACAGGTCATGCTAATATCTGATTCTGCCTAATTGGCTAAGATGCTTGAAAAATAGTGACTTTGTCCACGAGTGCCTGAATAGAAAGGCAGGTCCCACAAAGTAGGAGATTCTGTAAGTAAAAAGTAGTACATCCCAGGAAAAGGAGGGCTGGAGTCAAACCATATATCTAGGGATCAGGAGGACAGGTCATCAAGAAGACATCAAGGGATAAGAAGGGAAACACAGTCTGGGGTCAGATTTTTGTTACAGAAATAAGATGCACAACTGGGTCTAAGTTTGAGCAAAGAGAGTTCATAAACAATTTGTCACATTGAGGAAAGTGAATATACCTGAGTCCTTTCAAGCCCTGGCCTGTAATGCTAACCCTGCCCTCCTTGTTTCTCTAACTGTTGACAGCTCCCAGATGACAACATTTCCCATATGGGAAATAGTTGGGTTGGACTGCAGGAAACTTCTTTCAGATTAGGATAAACAGAGGTATAGAAGGAGAAGCCTAATTGAAATTTTAATATTTTGTCTCTTGTTAATAGTTGTGGTAAGAGCAGTTAAGATATGAAGCCATCATATAAAATATAATTTTTTAATCTGTTTGTATTTTTATCTATCAATAGGCATTGAGCATATATAAGCTTTCAAGGAAAATTAGGCTTTATGCATCTTTTTATCAACCTAGAATTTTCTTGTATTGAGAAAATTGTTGAATTACAAAGAAACAAACTTAGGAATAAAAAAACCAAACAACCCTGAAGCTTCGTCTGAATTGCCTCACTTGGTTACAAAACCCATGGTAAGTTGCTAAAATCCCTGAGACCCAGTCTCTTGATATATGAAATGAGGATAATAACATCACCCTCTCTCCTTAATATGGTGATTGCAAGGATGTGTGTATATATTTATATGTACATATATAACATATAATATACACACATGTGCAGAGAGATTTATATATGTGTATATATGTATACATACACACTTATATACATATATACGCATATATATTTGAAAAAATCAAATAGCAATGACTATTTAATCTTAAGGAATGTAACAATTATTGTCTCTGTAACAGTTAGTGAGGCAATTGACTCCTCTAAGTCTTAATCCCTTCATCTCTCAAATATGGGGCTTGGCCTAGATTTTTCAGGCCTCTCCCAACTCTAACCTTCGCTGACTCTTGCTTTCAATAACAAATACAAGTGCATTTTCTAAACATTAGACAAACCTAAGATATTTTCAGTATCTCAACACTAGGAATCTTAGAACACTGCAGAAGACCTTAGACACTTGTCTAACCTCTCTGCAAATCAGATTTCCCATGTATAAAATGAAGGGCTTGGACAAGATGACCTCTAAAGACCCTTTCAACTCTAATTCTTCATGGAAAGTGATACTTGATTTGAATCTAGAATAAATTCCAAGTAAGTGAAAAGAGGGACAGCTAAGATGTGTGCAAAGGTGAAGGGGCTAGGAATGTTCAAGATGTGATCATTTAAAGGAATCTAGGGACACTGAAACAAAATGTTATAATATAGGAATAACCTTATAAAATAAAGGCTTTTTAATTCCTTTCATGTACTTAAAAGTAAGGCATGATAACAATATATAAATATACAAATTGTTATACAACATCTGTACATACACACATAAGACACCTACTGTGTTCTTGGTAGTGTCCTTTGCACTATGGGAGATACAAAGAAATGTAGATGTTGGCTTTGCCCTCAAGGAGCTCACAGTCAAATAAGATATAGGATATATATTATGCATAAAAGTTGTGCAAATAATTACAATACAACAAATTATAAGTACTACATGATTAGATAGTGCGAATAGATAATCTGTTGTCACCTGGGTTGGGCAGAGGAAAGCTTCATGGAAAAGGTGGGGCTTATATTTGAAGCTACAATGAATGATAAGTTCCAGATAATTGGAGAGGGAGTCCAGATAAAGTGTGCAAAGGTACAGGAGCTAAGAATGTGTAACAAAAAAAAAAAAGATCATGACAGTTGGCAACTATGCTAGAGTGGAATTATTTTCTTAAGGGAGCAATGGGAGATAAAATTGGAAAGATATATGGGTGACACAGTGGATAGAGTGGTGCGAGTGGTCAGGAAGACTCATCTTTGTGAGTTCAAATCCAGCCTCAGGCACTTAATTAGCTGTTTGACCCTGGATAAGTCATTTAACCCTATTTGCCTGAGTTTGCTCATCTGTAAAATGAACTGGAGAAGGAAATGGCAAATCACTCCCGCATCTTTGCCAAGAAAACCCCCAAATAAGATTATGAAGAGTAAGGCACACATGAAACGGCTGAACACCAACCTATTTTACCCCATAGGAAAGGAAAGCCACCAAAGGTTTTTGAGCAGCTGAGTGATTAAGTGAAAGGCATTGTTTAAGAAGGCTAATTTGTTAATCTGTGTGCTTGACAGGGAAGAGATCAGTAGAGAGTCAGATTTATCCTAATATCCCAGATGGATGTCCATAATGTCCTGAATGAAAGTAGGTAGCAGTAGAGATGGAAAGAAGTGAGTAAATTTGGTAGATTATTATAAAGAAAGAATCAATACTATTCGACAATTGAACATTCAGGTTATTTATTTCTATGAGTGTTTAAAGTAGATTCTTAGAGGCAGAAACTTAATGATTGTCCTCGTATTTTTTAGGGAAGTGAGATACAATCTTTTGCTTGAAGACAAATGGCATTCCTTCAATCAATACCATTAAATCCAAACTATACCCCTTATTGGTGTTGTCAATGCAAGTATCAATGTAACGGGGGCCATCAAGAATTTTCCTAAAAATCTGGGCTGTGTACATACACCCATAGTGGAAGGGAAATAAAGTTATTCAGATACCCATTCAATTAAATTGAATCTAATATATTTGCATCAAGTACCTACTATGGCAACAGCTCTTCTAGGTGCTAGAGATAAAGGCAAAGGAGAAACAATTTTCCTAAAAAAACATTTTATGGTCTATTCTAGCAATTCACCAAACATACAGATAAGTAGACAAATAAGCACCAAAACAAATTCAGTAATAAGTGCCTGCTATGTTCCAAGCCTTGTAGAAAGTTCTGAGTACAAAAACAGAGTCCCTGCTTTCATGGAGCTTATATTATTTTATTAGAGGGCTACTACTCACTCTGAGTGTAAGCAAATGCAGGTTATAGACCCAAATGAACACTGATGGATGAGATGGGGAAAAATTACTAGAGGAATCAGGAAAGATCCCTAGAAAGGAGATGAAGTAAGT
This sequence comes from Notamacropus eugenii, assembly GCF_028372415.1. Classification (NCBI taxonomy): domain Eukaryota; kingdom Metazoa; phylum Chordata; class Mammalia; order Diprotodontia; family Macropodidae; genus Notamacropus; species Notamacropus eugenii. The sequence goes on from NC_092873.1 coordinate 123,581,438, forward strand.
ATACTGGTGAATCATAAAGCTTATTCAGGCATGGAAATTTTACTTAGCATGACAGCCATACTAACAAGATGTCATGCTAACAAATATCCTGGCATGCTTACAAAACTTTTGGCTTTGCTGCTTAATGTATGGAACAGGTATACATGTTCCCTTTTACCACCATGATGCCTGTAGCCTTTCTTGGTACTGTCTTGTCAGATTCTGTCTTATCTATTTATGCAAACCTTGTAACAATATGTAAATGTCAAATATTATTACTGATCAATCTCCAAATATGGGGTATGTTATTAAACATTTTTGATATCACTTGTTCAACAGTCTTCATTGCAAGTGATAATTCAGTGGGCTGGAAGGAAGGAGAAAGGGGAGGAATGTGCAGAAATGACTAATGTAAAAACAATAGGGATCAATAAAACATTAAACATTTAAAAATTAAACTGTAAATAAGATTTTATCATTTGCGTATGATCTTTTAGAAATTGTGTTTGTTATTTGGATGATTATTTTTGAGGATGACTAAGTTTAGCATTTTAAAATGTTTAACTACAATTATTAAGTCTATCATAGAATTCCCTTGGTATGGGTTGGCAGAACCATGGTGACCCTAAAGAGGGGAAAACGCGTTAAATACTTTGATCAAAGAAACCAGCAATGTTTCACAATATCTGGCTATAATACAGTTTCCAGAGGTTACAGGTCACTGCTTCTCCTTTCCCCTGACCTACCATAAAACATACAGGGAACACCAGAAACCATCGGTCATTTATCTATGTGTGTCTTGGGGTACCAAACATTACCTGGGAAACAACCCTAATCAAAAGTTCATATTAAATTAAATTAAATAGATGTTTCCTGGTTTCTATAAAACCTTGAATTTCTCAGTTTCCCATGAGCCTCTGCTTCTTCTTCCAGAAGTGTCAGATGTGTTGCTTATTAAAGCAATAAGTCCCTAACCTTCCTGCACTCCAGAAGTCATGAACTACATTTTTCCTCTAGCGCCACTTTCTTTCCTCTTCTCCTGAAATTCTGGTTTTCGTTCATCCCTATTCAGAATGCCAGAACCCAATCGCAGCAAAATCCTAATAATTTTCTCAGTCCTATATCGATAAGTAAAGCTGAACTACCCATGTGTTTAGCATTACTTGCATCTTGTCTTTGACATTGAAGAACAACTTTATTTTCTTAGTGGTTTGATTTGCCCCAAAGGAAAACCTCCTCATCAGATTCAGCTGGTTCAAATAACTTTTTTCAGGACCTATGTCTTTCCATATAGATCATACCTATTTAAAAATTTTAACTCATTAAGTATTTATTGAGCACCTGCATTGTGTCTTACACTGCTCTTGGTACTCTGGGGGATATAAAAGAAATAAAAGTCATGGCCCTCGCCCTTGAGGAACTTATCTTCTAGTTGGGGAGATCAGGAATATGTATATTCCTTGCCACTTATCTCTGAAAGTACTTTGATTTGAACTTCTCTAATGAAGTTATTTTGTCATATTGTAGATTACAATTATCATATTATAATCATCTATCCCCACAAAGAGGTAAAGAGATAGTACAAATATTCCATGTGGGAAGGGGTCATGATTTATCTAAACTTGCTATATCTTTCACTGTACACACAGAATAGTAGATGCTAAATAAATATTTGTGGAATGAATTAATGAATTGATTAATTAAGAGATATGATATGGAATTATGAAACAAATATAAGACAGTGAAATTTTCATCCAACAAAATAAAATATTATATATAGATATATATTTTCAAGGTTTATGATACTATACACAAATTATCTCACTTGATTATCACAATTCCATTAATTATTAGAGAAATGATTACTTCCATTTTACAAATAAGAAACTGAGGCTTAAGCAGTTAAGTGACATTTTTTGTGTGCCTTTGGACACAATTAATAGGAAAATGAGATCCGTTTATAAAACATGTAACTGACTCAAATCTTCCCAATCAGTTTCCTAATAAACAGAAGCCAAAATATCAAACTTTCATTAAAAACTTGGAAACATAATCAGAGAAGTCACTGACAGGCAGATTGTAACAATGATTTCACATTTCTGTAGGTCTTTTCTGTCCACTCTCAAAGACCCATGACATTCAGAATTTTTTCTCTGATTTTCACTGAGGAGTCAAAAAGATGCTTCCATGAAATATATAATAATCCAGTTTAATCCAAGTCAAAACATGCTCACTAAGCATTTAAACAAGTCACTGACTTAGGCATTCTGGGATATAAATATGGGATATGAAGATATAATAAAATAAAGTTTCCTGTCTTCATCATATAAATATCTCATAAACAAATTCCCATACCTTTTCTTAGAGCTAGAAGAGACTATTTTAATAACAACTAGTTAACCCTTTCATTTTACCAACAGGGAAACTGAGGTTCAGAGACAGGAAGCTTATTTTGGGTTTATTAGTTTTCAATTTTTTCTTTGACTTTGGCATTGGAATTTTTTTTCTGATTTTAACTCCCCCCCCTTTCTCGTTTCAAATTCAGACTTACCTGGCTTCTCACTGAAAACCCCTGGACTTGGCTTACTTTTTTTTTTCTTTTCTTTTCTCTAGCCTAATAAATATAGCCTCTTGAACGGAGAGGAATTCAGGAAACAATGTTCAAGTACTTGGCTGTTGCTCTTCTTGTGAAACATTTTAAAAATAGTTTTGAGATATCAATAAAGGACAACTTATAAGCTGCCTTTAAAAACAGTTTTCCATTGAAACTTTCAGAGGAAGATAAGACAGTAATTAAAGACATGCTGGGTGCCTAGTTAATAGAACATTAGATTAGAAGGAAGGACAAAGCTTGTGTTCCATCCCACTGGGCAGCTGCAAATAATGCACTATCTTAAGTTAGCGCAAATGAATGGTCTACCCAAAGAATGCATCTTTTCAATTTTTAAGTATATCAATAATACTTTCCATAAACTCTTGGTAAGGATAATCTGGAAGGCTTAACTGACCCAGTCTACATTTTTGAGGTATAAAATATAAGAGCATTTTAGCACCTCTGCCAAGGCTTTGGCTTCCTGACCCAGCTTATCTGCTTCCCTAGATACCTAGCACTTGGAGGTGTGGCTGATGCTGAGGGCAGATGGAGAGAGGTGACATCAGATACTTGACTGGTAGGGGACTAGACTGTTCCCATTAGACAAAATAGCTGATAATCTGAGAATGAGCTATATTCCGTTGAATATATGTCTTAATAGGTACTTCTCGAAGTATCATTTAGGTTCACAAAATGTAAGAATGGTAGAAGTTGGAGACTTGTTATAACCCTCTTACTTTAAGGATTCTGATTTTCTCCTTGTATCTCCAGGACCTAACACTGCCTGACACACGAGTAGATGCGTCATGAATGCCTGTTGAATTGAATGAGTTAAATTGGGAAAATGGCACCTAGGAAGGGGAGATGGCTATTTTTGCACTAAAATTGTTGGCATTGAAGAAAGAGTCACTTCATTAGAGCACATAATATATTAGAAAGTTATCTTACATGCCCTTGGAAGAGTATAGCACATTAACACACACATATGCACAAAGCAAAACTTACAACACCCTTGTGAGGAAGTACAGGAACTAGAAGTAATGCTTTAGTTGTACAGAGGGAAAATCTGACTTGGTGAAATGGGACTTGCCAAGTCACATAGTGAATCATTAATAGAGATGAGTTGGAAACAAGATTTTTTGGGTTTTTTTTTCTAGTTTTCCTTTTGGAAGGGCCCCTCTAATTGGGAAAACATAAGGTTCTTAATCTTCCATGTTGATCGGAAACTCAGAGGCTTTCAAATGTCGGTGATACCTTTGAAATGAAATCTCTTTGAAAGAAAAATGAAATATTTGCAATGGAAAAGAGCAATAATACTCACCCATACTTTGATTTTATATAAAGCTGACTTTGTTGTGTTTTTGAAGAGGAGAAAATTAGACTACCATATTAGCTATGTATAGAAGTGCTTAAGTTTACCCAGGCTCACCTAGTCAAACCCCCTTCCTTCATAGAAATAAGCTAAGACATTCCAGATAGCGTATTGTCAATTTTGTTCTCAAATATCTGTAATTTCACAATTTTCCATTCTTATAGTTCACTATTACTGTCAGGAAGTTCTTATAGCTATCCTAAATCTTGATGCACTTTTAAATTATGTCTTCTTGTTTCAGATTTAGAGAGAGAGGAAAAAAAAGAGAAAAGGATTTGGCCAGAAATTCAGGAAAATTAAAATAGTTCAAACTAAAGACAAGCAAGTAGTTAACCTGTCATCCAAGTGGAGTGGCATAGTGGGACTGGCAAGGTCTAGGATTCAGTTCCTGATTTTGACACTTTCTAACTATATGATAAGGAATGTCATTTAACGCCTACCCCAATCCATAGTTTCCAGGTCTGCAAAATAAGAATACTTTTACTATCTAGGTCCTATGGTTATTCTGAGATACAGATGTGATAGTACATACTTTTTTAAACTTTAAAGTAATATATGTGTCAGTCTTTCCTGCCATTATTCTTTAATTTACAAAATTCTATGCCAATATATCAATTTTCATGCCACCGCTGAGTACGAGTTGTTAGTGAAATGTTTTTGACTAGGACAAATTTTTACTGAATTTTACAATGATTTTTCATGTCCTTAAATATTTTCATTTGGTGAAACAATCTAAATCCTTTTAACCTTTGTCATTAAAAACTACTTTACAACCTTTTATTTTCATTGCTCTCATCTGGACCCTCTCCAAGTTCTTTATATCTCTATTAATAATACCTCTCTCTGTCCTGTGGTCACCCTAGAGTAATATCGATACATACATGTATTTTCACCCTGTTTTCACTGTTATACCTCTGTGAACCATTAAGACTTAGAAATAACAGTATGGTCAGCATGCTTTTCTTTCAAATTGCTTTTTGGAATTCCATACAACTCAAACAGTGTCTTGATGGATAGTTAGCTAATGAACCTTACCCAAACCAAATCCCATCCCACTGAACTCCAAGGGTCCATCCAAATTATTTGATTGCACTGGAATTCTGTCCCCCTGATATTGCTGAAAATAACTAAGTTATACATTGGAGTCTTATAAATCTTTTGTACTAAGAGATTTTTGTTATTAAAAATCCTTAAATTCTTTAAGAATTCATGAATCCTTTGCAGTGAGCACTGCCTTTGTGAACACCCTACTCCAATGCCCCAGGGAACCTGAAACCTTAAAGGCTAACCCAGGAGACCAGAGAGAAGGAGTTCCTAACAAGAGCTGGTCTTGCTGAGCTGGAAAGGCTTGAAGTTTTGGCATGATGATCGACAATTATTGACCTTTCCCCATTCTCTGAGACTAGCTTAGTTAAGTTCAAGGATCTTTATCACCAGGTTGGCTGTAGGGGAGAGGGAGAAATGAATACTTTAGCCATAAGAACATTTGTTAACCAATTACAAAGCTATACTGAAGTTGCAATCTACACTGGCAGAAAGAGAAGCATATAACTGGAAAGAACTTCAGCTTCTTTAATTTGTGAAAGTAAATAGTTTTTATTAAGGAAAAGTTTTTAAACAATTATTGATAAAAATATATTTTAAAATATTCATATGTGCAGGAAAAAGGAGAAGCTCTTATATGTGATGCTTCTATCCTTACATTAGTATCAGCTATGTCCTTTTTTTCTTAGCAATGTCACCATTGTCATTCTTTTCATCTGGATCTGTTGTTGGTTGTCACAATGATGGAGCAGAGAGCCACAATATGAAACTCAGAGCTACTGATACACTAAGAACAGTGAATTACAAAAATGACAACCTTGTGTATGTTAGATAGTTCTTCTTTTTATTATTTGTTTAGATTTTTTTCATGGTTCAAAACTTGTGGTAGATTTTCTTTTCCCAGCCACTGCCCTGATGTGGCATCAGTAAGAGGCAGCAGAAATAGCTATGAAGTCAAGAATCTTATTGCAAATCTTGCTTCTGTTCACCATTAACTGTGTAACCTTAGACAAGTCTCTTAACATCCCTGAGTTTTAGCTTCTTCATTTGAAAAATGAATAGATGACCTCTGATGTCCCTTCTAGTATTACATTGGATTCCATATGAAAATACCTTATGTATTTGGAGATGATCAACCTTTCATATAAACTCCCAAATGAACTCATTTTGGTCAGCTACTGGCTGCCCTCTCTCTCCACCCTTCTTTTATGAAGAGATAGGAAGCAGAAAAAAAGGCACTGAGCTGATTGTCAGTGGCCTGGTCATGCCACCCATGATTGTTATCCATATATTTTAATTTAATCATCTATGATGTTTAGATTATTTTAGTCACATTGGTACCTAAAATTGAGTTCCTCTAATGGTAAGCTGATCGGTTTATCAAAACCTCATCATGACAAGTTGTAAAAGTAGAAAGCTGGGGAGGGAGGATTCCTGCCATATTTCCAGAATCCACCAATTCTATGATATTCTCCTCTGGTCTCTTCCCTGATCCCCTATTGCTGTTTTTGAAATGAAAGAAAAAAAGTATGTTTGGAGAATGCTGTCACATCTCCTGCTCTACATTTTACTCATTAAAATGTTAGTAGACCATGGGGAAGGTTTGTGATGGTTACTGACAGATGATTAAACAATTAGGGATTTATAGTCAGTCTATTAAGGTATACTGTTATACACTGAAAGATTTTGGTCCAATGAAATCAAATTATACCATATGTTAAATGAGATATTATTTGAAACGCAGTGCTTGGCACTGTGTCTGACTCTCCCTGACCCCATTTGGGGTTTTCTTGGCAAAGATACTAGAGTGGTTTGTCATTTCCTTCTCCAGCTCATTTTACAGATGAGGAAACTAAGGCAAACAAGGTAGATGGCTTGTCCAGGATCATATACCTAGTAAGTGTCTGAGGCCAGATTTAAACTCATATGAATCTTCCCAACTCCAGGTCCACTACTCTATCCACTGTACCACCTAGCTGTCCATATGAGATGCTTAAAAATAATTACTCCTTCCTCCTCCTACCCCCATATGCTATATATATATATATATATATATATATATATATATATACAAATGAAAAGTTATATTATATACAATACTAAAATGGATTGAGTTCATCAGAATGAGGAAGATGTAGGTACAATTCTACCTCTGATCCATTCTGTCTTTTTGACCCTACGAAAGTCCTTTTCCTTCTCAGTGCCAACTCTCTATTTCAGAACAGTTGCTGATTGGCATTGGTCAAGGAATATGCTCATAGGAGTTCCTTATACTAATGAAGCTATTAGTGGCCAAAACAATCAAACAAATGATATGCAAATACTGTACCTTTCTTTCAATGACCTTAGAAGAATGTATTCAAACTAGCCAATTCTTTTTGAGTTCTACCTATCAATACCTAAGGTGATTGTGATCCCTAGACAATTTGTGAGGAGGGGAAAAGTCTGTCTACATCAGTCATAGCATGCATTTCATTTCTCTACGTGAATAATCTGGTTATATTCTTCCATTGCCTTAGATTAAAGTAATTTCAGAAAAAAAGTATTAACTCCAGCTTGCAATGGTATATGTTGGTACCACACCCTCCTTTAGCAAAGCATAATAGGCATGTATTTATCCTAGTAAATATAATTACTATTGATATAGATGACTATAGAAATCCACTATTTCATATTCTATAGAAACTACCATTAAAAGGAACAGAAAAATAATTAGAAGGGTGAGGAAAGAAAATTTGTTGTTATTTTTTGAAGGGGATAACTTGTTACCAAATTTCTTTTTGACATTATTCATGGAAGTATATTCATGACAACTTTCATATAGTAGAAAATGGAAAGGTAAGACTGGAAAGGGAGGAGATTATCTTATTCAAGTCTTCCATTTTACAGACATGGTAGCTGAGTTCTAGAAAAATAAAATGACTTGCACAAGGTCATACAAAGTTGATATGAGCTCTGAATCCAATGTACTTTTCACTAAACTGTTCTATTTGATTCCCATTATAAACTAACTTTCACAAATGGATCAATGGGGAAGGAGCCAAGATGACAGAGTAAAGATAGGAAAACATCTGAACTCTCCAATATTCCCTTCCAAAGAACTTTTAAATAATGCCTCAAATTGAATTCTGGAGTGGCAGAGAAAACAAAAGATGGGAAGAAATAATTTTCCAGCCCAAAACAACTTGAGAAGTCATCAGGAAAGGTCTTTTACCCCAGGGTGGTGGTCAGACCAGAGTGCAACACAGGCCACACCATGGTAACCCCAGCAGAAAGTCTTGAAGGTGGCCACGGCAGCTGTAGCAGCAACTTCAGGAGCTCTGAGCCCAGAAATGATAACAAGGTGGAACAACCAGTCAGAAAGAGATTACAGAGGACCCTTGACTGGCACTGGGGGTGGGACCTTGTTACATTGCCCATATGCAGTTTCAAGTTTCAGTTGAAGGGTGAAGAGGTATACTAGCACTTCAGTAACAAGGGGAAAAGGGCCCTGTTCTCAGTTCTAAAGCAGAAAGGAGCACTGGCACTTGTGAATTCAGGAGAGCAGGAGTCCTAGTCATGGTTCCAGAAACAAAAGGAGTGTAGTCAGAGGGGAAAAGGGATCCTGGTCACAGTTCCAAGGTGCAGAAGCTTGCTTGTGGTTACTCACAAGGAAGTAGAGGTCCAGATCTCAGATCCAAGACAGAAAGGAGCACTGGTTCTTGTAGCTACAGTAACGCAGGGGACCTGGTTATAGTTCCAGAGTTCCAGGGACAAGATAAGCACTGACAATTGTGCCTACAGGACAATAAAGCTCCTTCCTGTGTAAAGATGAGTGCAGACCAGAAAAGCAGTGACCACACCTCTCCTTAGATCATATCACCTTAGAAGTACCAAAAACTTATCAACCCCCAATGCTAGCTCAGGAAAGAGCATCAAGAAAACCCTAAAGCTTGGGAGAGTACTCCCTCCGCAATGGAAGCAGAGGCCAAAATTAACATAAAGTTAAAAATCAATAAATAAATTGGAAAAAATGAGCAAACAACAAAAACAAGAAAGACAATTGAAATAGAGGATACCCAAAGAGTAAAAAGTAGGGGCTAGAGCAGAATCTATTATGCTTCAGCTGAGGTAAAAAAAATAAATAAATAAAAATAGAAAAGGCAGAGGTAGCAATCTCAAACAGAGCAAAAGCAAAAATAGACCTAATTAAAAGTGATAATGAAGGAAAGTATATTTTGCAAAAAAAAGTACTACAGACAACGGGCAGCTAGGTGGCACAGTAGATAGAGCACTGGACTTAGAATCAGGAAGACTCATCTTCATGTGTTTAAGCTAGTAAGTGGAAACTTACTAGCTGCATGAACTTGAGCAAATTGTTTAACACTGTTTACCTTACTTCCTTATCTGTAAAATAAACTGGAGAAGAAAATGGCAAACTCCGGTATTTTTGTCCAAAAAATAGGGGGAGGGTCACAAAAAGTCAGGCATGATTGAAATGCCTCAACAATAAGACCATAGAAAATGAAGTAATGCCATTAATAAATATATGTGTGTGTATATATGTATATATATATATATATACACTAAATGTCATAGCATTCAAATTTTTGAAGAAAAAGTTAAATGACTTACAGGAGAAACTAGACAGTGAAACTATACTACTAAAGGGCCTCTACTTTCCCAACTCAGAACTAGATAAATCTAACGTTAAAATAAACAAAAAGTTAAGGAGATGAGTAGAATTTTAGAAAAGATAGATAAGATCGACTTCTGAAGAAAATTGAATGGCAATAAAAAGGAATATACCTTTTTTCTCAGCTGTACATGGCACCTTCATAACAGCTAACCATATATTAGGACAGAAAAATATAACAACCAAGTGCAGAAAAGCAAAAATTTTAAATGTATCATTTCAGAGGATAATGAAATAAAATTATATTTGATAAAGGGCCATAGAAACATAGATTAATAATTATTGGATACTAAATAATCTTATCCTGAAGAATTTGAGTTGAACAACAAATCATAGAAACAAAATAATATTTCATTAAAGAGAATGACAACAGTGTAGCAGCATACTAAACTTTATAGGATGCAGTCAAAAGCAGTATTTAGGGAAAAATTTATGTCTCTAAATGCTAACATCAATACAATAGAGAAAGAGCAAATCAATAAATTGGGTGTGCAATTAAAAATGAGACTATAAAAAGAAAAGTATAAAAACCTCCATTTAACCACCAAAGTAGAAAAAAATGTGAAGGAAAGTAGTCTAGTAGTAGCAGATCTCAAACTATATTACAAAACAGTAATCATCAAAACAATCTGGCACTGGCTAAGAAATAGAGTAGAGGATCAGTAGAACAGATTAGGTACATAATATATAATAGTAAATGAACATAGTAATCTAGTGTTTCATAAACCTGAAGACTCAAACGTTTGGGAGGGAATTCACTATTTGACCAAAAAAAAAAATGCTGGGAAAACTGGAAAATGGCTAGGCAGAAACTAGGCATCGATCAATATCTAATGTCATTGATAAAGATAAAGAAAAAAATGGGCAAATTATTTAGAAATAAAGCATATCATAAGCAAATTAGATTTTACCTGTGAGATCTCTAAGTGAAGAATTCATGATCAAACAAGAGTAGAGAGCATTAAAGGAGGTAAAGTAGAAAATTTTGTTTATGTTAAGTTAAAAAGAATTTGAACAAACAGAGCCAATGCAGCCAAGATCAGAGAGAAACTGGATGAGGGGAGGAGGAAATTACAGACAAACTCTCATTTCTCAAATATATAGAGAACTGAGTCAAATTATAAGAATTATAAGGTACTTGATAAATGGTCAAAGGATACGCAGAGGCAGTTTTCAGAAGAAATCAAAACTATCTATAATCATATGAAAATGCTCTAAATCACTATTGACGAGAGAAATGCAAATTAAAACGAATCTGAGGTACCATCTCACACCAATCAGATTGGCTAATATGGCAGAGAAAGTGACAAATGTTGAAGAAGATGTGGCTAAATTGGGACACTGAGGCTTTGTTGATAGAGTTCTGAACTTATTTAATCATTCTGAAGTGATTTGCCCAAATAGATATAAACCTGAATACTCTTTAACTTAGAAATATCACTACTAGTTCTGTGTTTCAAAGAGATCAGAGAAAAAGGAAGGAGACTAAATGTACAAAAATACTCACAACGACTCTTTTTGTGGTCCCAAGGAGTTGGAAAGTGAGGGGATATTCAACATTTGTGGAATATATGAACTAGTTGTGGTATATGATAGTGATGGAATAGCACTGTGGAATAAGAAATGATGAGCAGTATGATTTCAGAAAAAACCCGAGCAGATTTATATAAAGTCATGCAAAATGAGGTGAGCAGAACCAGAACTTGTACACAGCAATATTGTCCAATGACCAATTTTAACTGACTTAGCTATTATGATCAAGGCAATGATCCAAGACAATTCCAAAAGAACTGACAATGAAAAAAGGGATTTACCTCCAGAAAAAGAACTAGTGGAGTCTGAATGCAGGTTAAAGTATGCGTTTTTAAATTTACTTGTTGTTTTTGGTCTGTGTTTTTTTTAGCAACACGACTAATCTGGACATATGCTTTGTAGCACTTAAAATGTATAATTCACATCAAATTGCTTGCCTTCTCAAGGAGGAGTGAGGATAGGGAAGGAGAGAGGATGCAAGTTTGGAATTCAAAATTTTTAAAAATGAATGTTAAAAATGTTTTTACACATAATAGAGAAATATTTAATAAAATAATGAAATCTATTGAGGGGAAAAGGGAATTGATGTATTTTATAATACTATTTTAGCTTCATTGCAACCAGTCCATGACAAGGACAATTCTAACTTTATTTCTTTGGAAGATCTATTATTTTATGGGCACATATACTCCTTATCTGGTTACATATTATACTCTGCTCATAACAATCAAGTACTTCTTCCTTGCCTTTTGAGACCATTGGATTTCATGTCTCGCTACCTTGCAGTAACATAGATACATATTAAAGTGATAATATTTTGCTTTTAAGGGAAATCTGAATTTATTAAAGGGGGTTTGCAATTGCTGGAATATAATAGAGGGAATTGAAAGGGAAATACAGAGGTGCATAGTGGACATGAATAGACAAGAAAATATAATCAGTGAGTATATTTGAAGAAGAAGAGAAAACGATGTCACTGAGGATATGTATGACAGGAAGAGAAAAAGAGTTACTGATATAGCAAGGGCAAAGGAGGAATGATTGACAGGCACAGTGCTCCACTGGAAATCTCCCTCTGTCAAGAAAATAGATTTCTAGAGCATTGGGTAAAAATGGGGGGATATGGACAAATCATAGAAGATAGGCAGGCAGAGATGGTTTGTGATTTGAATGGCTGAATGGCACTTCAAGAACAGATCAATAAAGAGATGGCTTATCATAATGAGATAAGTATTAAATAAGAAAAGTGAAGATTATGAAGAATAACAAGCACTTCCTCAAAAAACAAGCCATGAAAGCTAATCTCATTTTCCTTTTTTGACATGATTACTAAACTAAGGAGAATATAAATGATCTGTAGTTCCCCTAGATTTTAGTAAAGTTTTTTGATAAAATATCATACTATTCTTGTAATAAAGATGGTGATATATAGCTTACATAAGTGGATTGGATATCCAGATTATGTAATAATGCAATCAGATGCGTTCAGGACTTGTTAGATGGCCAAACTCAAAGAATAGTTGTCAATGATTCAGTGTTAACATGGCAGGTCTCCAATGCTGTACCTCAGAGACCTGTTCATGGCCTGTGGTGCTTGCCATTTTTATCAAAAACTTCCACAAAATATATGTGTATATGATACCACATTTTCATATAACACACGGTTTGGGGAAAATTCTAACAAAATGGACGATAGTCAAGATCCAGAAATATCTTACCGTGCTACAACATTGAACTAAATCTACTTACAAGGAATTCAATACATGTAAGCATAAAGTCTTGTACTTGAGTTATAAAAAAATAACTTCACAAGTATAATATTGTGGAGGTTAGAATGTGAGTATATGTACTTTCAAAGGTTAAGAAAAAAGAAGTGCCTTAAAAAATCTGTGCAGTCCTACTTCATTGGAAAGTACTTATGAAAATTCTTTGTAGATCAGCTTAGAAGGAGGCAGCATGGCCAAGTTGATAGAGCACTGGATCTGGAGTCAAGAAGACTGGAGTTCAAATCTCATTTCAGGCGCACAATTCGAGCAAGGAATTCCCCTCTCTATGCCTCAAATGCCTCATCTGTAAACTGAGGGAATCAAACTCGATGCTCTGTCAGTTTCCTTTCTGAGTAGACTTAGGTCTACTAACTTATAATGTACTAAGAGTATGGCAGTGTTACAGATATTACTTTGAACTTTTTTTTTCTTTCCAGATCTCAGATCTCATCTACGCGGGTAACTCCTGGTTAGAAACTCCCTAATGTTATTTTTGTGTTAGAGATTGGCCTAGGGCATTACGAAATTAACTGACTTGCCCAAGGTCATAGAGCCTAGTTTAAGTTAGGGACAGGTCTTGAACTCTGTCTTCTGATCCCAAGGCTAATCCTATTCTCAGCATCATGTTGAAAGCACTGTTGTACAGTTTTTGAAAATAATCGAAATTGAAGCTACAAAGACTAAGATAAAGTCCTGTTCTCTCACTTACTGTTTATGACATTAGAACTCAGACACCTCACCTATTCAATGAAGAGGGACTTCTCAGTTCCCTTTCAGGTCTAAATCTATAAACTTTTGCCTCTCTTGAGAACGTAAATTTTGCAAAATAGCTATATCAGAATATTTGTAGGGACTATAATATAAATACAAAAGACAAGATCATTTTAAAATGATAATTTTGTGTTTTGTGTATAATAATATTGACAATTAGTTCAGAAGAATGTAATAGCTTATTGATACAACACATGCTACATTTAATCTACTATGTCATCCATATTTGGAGGCACAAGCACATACACAAGACTTTTTATGTTTATGTATGCATTATTTCACAAATTGGTCTTAGATTAATGTTCTAGTGGAGAAAACCTGACAACATTTCCTTTCTTTCACCAAAATCCATGTTAGATTAATGAGGCATGATGATAGCTTCCAACAAGCTGCTGCCTTTAAAAAAGTAGATAAATTGTCAGTGGACCATCTCCAACCTCTACGTACTTTTCCTCTTCCAAATTTCAAATGTCATGGGAGCACGCTGGTTTAATTGAGAAAGCAGAAAAATGGACACTAAGGCTTATGCTCTCAAAAAGAAAACTCTGGCTTTCTTTTTTTTAAATATGAGTAGAGATTTTATTAATATGATATTGCATGAGAGGCATTGTGGCATAATGCATAGAAAGCCAACCTTGGAATGAGATAAAACCGTTTTCACGTACTGCATCTCATACACACTGGCTGCATGACCCTTTGAAATTCACTTAACCTCTCTGTACTCTAAGCAAATCTCTGATTATAAATTGTGGAAGAGATGATGACCTGCCTTAGTAAAACAATTTCCTTGTTGGAATTTTTCTGCACCAATAGGGATGATGGGTCCAAACCCCCAAACTTATCTTCTATAGCATATATGCAAATATCTATCTTCTCTATCACTTCATATATGTTACAATACAGGTTAAGACATCTAAAAATCATTATAGCCATACCCTTTGGTGTATAACCAGGTGGACCTGACTCATGTAAACTGCTTAGTGCCATTAGTTCTGACTTAACCTAAGTAGAATAAATAAAGCCCTGTCTAAGTAGGCTCTAATCCTTGTGCCTTTCACAGCCATCAAAGTAAACTTCTTAAAGCTTGAACGTTTCATAAGTACCTTCTAATGGGTTCACTGTTTTGCTTGCTAAGTTCATCTCAAGTTAGAGGTAACCTGACTTAAAATTAATCTTCTTTCAATACAGTTGACAGTTCTTTTGGTATCAAATGTCCTTAAATGGTTCTCTACCCATCTGAGCTAGACCCATCTGGCCAGTGGAGAGAATAAAAATAGCTAGAGTAATATTCCATCATTTCCAGTGCTATACATTAGGCAAATGTAGGAAATCTGACTGCCTCTATTTACAATAGGTCTTATCCTTTTAAGTTTAAGATAGCACATAGGTCTCTGAAGCTTTATCTCTGAATTTCCTTTCTGGCATGCACTTTTGTTATGTTTAGCAATAACAAGTTTTTTCTTTCTTGAAACCTCTATTAAATGTGTCTACTTTATAAAATGTTCTGTAGTACCTTTGTATTAATCAATTTTATGAAGTAAATAGATTGCTTAAATAGAATTAAAATTAAGATCCTTGCTCTCCTTTACTTTTGAGATGAGAAACCTGAGGTTCAGACCCACAGAGATGAATATACTTGCTCTAGTTCACAAATTAAGTTAATAGAATAGGAAAGATTTAGCTCCAGCTCTTGAATTGTTGCTTACCAATCCCTACCTTCTTGTCTCCCCCCCCTCTTTCTTTCTCTCTCTCTCTCTCTCTCTCTCTCTCTCTCTCTCTCTCTCTCTCTCTCTCTCTCTCTCTCTTTTTCTCTCTCTCTCCTCACATCCCTGAGTAATTGAAAGGTATAATGGAAGTTCAGTCAAGAAATACTTGCTCAAATTCCAGTTTTGCAACTTATTGAGTGACTGTTGACAAGTGATATGACCTATATGAGAACTGTTTCCTTATCTATAAATTGGGCATAATACTATTTGTCTTAACTACCATGTAGTGTTGGTATAATGATCCAAGGAGTTAAAATGACTATATCTTGTTCTGCCTCTCACTTTATACCCTTGCTCAGATTGTCCTCCATACTCGAAATGGGCTTGTTTTCCTTCTTCTTATTAAAATTTATTCTCTCCTTGAAGACCCAATTCAGACACTGCCTCTTTTGTAAAGCTTTGCCTGATATTTCTGACTAGTGATCTCTCAAAAAATATTGTCATGGAACTTTGCACACTTTTTAATGATGTCATTCTGCTGTATATCATAGCAATTTGTCTACTTTTCCATCACTTAAGCTGTAAGCTCCATAAAAAACAGGGTATATGTCTCATTTTGTATTGAAATCCCCAATGCTCAGCCCGGGCTTGTATACAGTAGCTGCTTAGTAAATGCGAGGATACGCAAAAGATCTGTAATTTCAACAGATTCAGCAGCTCCAAGCATAGGAATTCTCTTTGTCAATGTAGACTTTATTTCTGACCTAGTAGTTACATGTTAGGGAGTTGCCAGAAAGACAGAGAAATTAAGTACTGTTCTCATGGTCAAACAGAGGGAGCTTCAGAGCAAGGGAATGAACTCAGGTCTTCCTGATTCCAGTCCCAGCATACTACCCACTGTGTTATCCTGACTAGTGGATAGAATGCTAGGCTGAGAATCAGGAAAACCTGACACTAGCTGTGTGACCATGGACGATTCCTTTACCTCTTCTAAGAATCCGTTTTCTCATGTTTCCAATGAATTGGTTGGAGCAAACATCAGTGTCTCTTTAACCTCTAGTTTTATAATAAAATGAAGGTATTTTCTGGAAGAAAATATTAAATATATATATACATGCATATTTGTATACATACATGTATATATGTATATTGTTTTCATACAGGAATAACATAGTGGCCAGCCTTGGAGTCAGGACAAAATTGGTTCAAGTCCCAGCATCCAACATATTTTGGCTGTGACTCCGGTCTGCATTGGTAGAAGGAGTTTCCTCACTAGGGATTCTCTATATGTAGGAAATCAAAGTTCAGAAGGAAAATGTTATTCAAAGGAATGAATTTAATTCTATATCCTAAAGGTTGGAGGTTGAACTGTTATAAATCCTGCAGTGAGAAGACTGATTAAAATAGTTCTTCTCTCACATTAAGAGCAGGAAAACCCAAGAACATTTCCCCCCATTTGTTGGCTCTGGATGATGTGTTTTTGAATCTCTGGAGCCAGAAATAGAGAAGAAAGCTGATGAATGTCCTCACAATGCTTCCTTTACTTCAATTGCTCTATGATCTCATCAATGAGGGTAATCTTTTCACCAGCACAGGTTGCATGACAATCTCCATGATTTCCATCTTGTCCATATCCTTCCTAAATCCTCCACGGATGAGCTGCCAAATATCCTAAAACCATTGCTCTTATTTATTTATTTTTTTCAAAAATAACTCTAGGGTAGCAATATAGTGCCCAGGCTATTCATCTACCATCTCCAATTCTCGCTCTATACCCTGTTTTCATCCTTTTCTTATCATATCTATCTTTGGTGACATCCTTGTGCTTGTGTGTATGTGTGTGAATGTGTGTGTGTGTGCCACTTCTCATGCAAGTTACCATTGGCACAGTGATATACCCACTGTGCATTCTTTCATTTTTTTTAGGTACTTGCAAATTTTATTTTTTTCTAAGTCTATAATATTTCATAACACAGATATTGAGTATCCCCCAGAAAACAGTGGTGATAGAGGTATGGATTTCTGTGCTAGTGTAAATTTTGGTATGGCAACATTTAATTCAATTCAGAAAACACTTATTAAGTACCTACTATGTGCAGAGCTCTATGCTATTCACTGAGGGATTTAGAATAATGAGAATTATTGAAGACCTAGATAAGAATAATGTCATTTCATTTTTTTCTTTTTTCCCACCCTGATGGTAAAGATGGTTACCATTAGACACCAATAGGTATAGACACATACGTATATGCTGAATTATTCTATACATATTTCTTTTTGTAGTTCTTTCTCTAGATGCAGTCTTCATATTTACAATATTCACATATTTTATAGAATTATATATAATATAATGTATATCATATGTGTCATATATTATGTAATTGTATTCATACATGCTTAATATATTTAGGTACTTGTAATAGTCAAAATGACATTTGTTCAAAGTTGTTCTTAAAACAATATTTCTCTTACTGTCCACAATGTTCTCTTGGTGCTGCTTATTTGGCTCTTCATTATTTTATGCAAGTCTACGTTTTTCTAAGATCATGAACTTGTCATTTCTTATGATATACTAGTAATATTCCCACATGATAAGTAAATATAAACAACTATTTCCATCACCCTTCTTCTAGCTTGTTTTAAGGAGCTCAGAAAGTTTTTTACCTCAGCAACTGTAACAGTCACTGCTAGATTCAGAATTCAAGGACTTTTGGATCCAGTCTTACCTACAAATCACTACTCTGTACAAGGGGTTAATATAATTTGCAAATCTTGTTAATTTTCTTTAAGGGCAAGATCCTCCAATGAAATACAGAGAGATATATTTTACTTGTAATTTCTAATTCACTTTTAGAAATATGGATATTTCTAACAAGTAGGTTTTTTTTTTCTTCAGAATCAGAAGATCATAGGTCTAGAGCTGGGACTACAGAGGCCATTCTAATCAACTGCACATTTTAAATATGAATAACTCAAGGCTCTGAGTGGCATAATTTGCTCAAAGTCACATAGGTAGGAAGTGTCAAAGGTGGGAACTGAACCCAGGTCCTTTGACTCTACAGCAAGTGATCTTTCCATTGCACCACTCAGCCTTGTTCACCCTTGTTCAGCTCAGTCTGTCAGTTTAACTATTAAATTGATGATAAGAAAAAATTTACATGGAGATTTTTGTGCTAAAAGTTAGGCAAGGTACTCTGCAATTTCAATTCCACTTATTTCAACAAATATTTATTAATTACAAATATTTACCAAGTTTTTGGAGATTGAAATGTTGCTATTTGTAAAATAATCTATTGTCATGAGGCCCATCAAAATGTATGAAAAAATGTGTTGTTGCTCAGTCATGTCCAACTCTTTGTGACCTCATTTGGTATTTTCTTGGCAAAGATATTAGAGTGATTTATCATTTCTTTCTCCCTCCTATTTTACAGATAAAGGAATTGAGGCAAACATGGTTAAGTGACTTGCCCAGGCTCACACAGCTAGTAAGTGTCTGAGGTTGGATTTGAACTTGGGAAGGTGAGCCTTCATGACTCCAGGCTCTGCACTCTATTCACTATGCTATCTAGAATTCAGTTGATTCCTCATTTATGGACTGCTATCAAATGACTTGAAAGTCAAAAGAAAGAATGATAAACATTAACATCAAAAAGTCAAAAACATGCTTCCTCTTTTTTTTATTTTAATATTAAGACCCACACACAATCTGCTTGTATGTCATATCCTTACAGTATGTCATATCTTAAGCATTTAATAAATATGTAAAGCCAAATAGCTTTGGTATAATGCTTTAAACTTCGGGGACCATGCTACGGTGATTTTTTTCTTCACCTGAGTCTCACAACAATTCTGTGACTCATTTAATATCACAGGTGTTATTTTCCCCCATTTTAAAGATGAGAAAAATGAGATTAAATGTTATGCACATGGTTGCACAGGTAGTGTAAGAGGCATGATGAATCAATCAATCAACAAGCATGTATTAAGCACTCAATATGTTCCAGTTTTTTGCCTATTGTGTAGTATTTGATTCAGAACAGATCTACGTTCAAATTCTACTTTAGGACAAGAGACTATTACCTCCTTGAGCCTCAGTTTCCTTGTCTGTAAAAATGTACTTTCTATTACACCACTCTGTCTTTTTGGAAGGATAGGAACCTAGTATTTGATTACTTAGTTCTTGCTATTTGACAGTATTTTTTTCTAGGTCAAGTTAAGAACCAGGAGGAGGTCTCAATTGTTCTTTATAATTCAGTTCTTAAATAGTTCATTTAACCTTCTATTTTTTTTCTTTAAATGCAGTATGTGAATATTTAGCAACTCTATTATCAAAGTAATAGATCAATATTGGTTATAACTTGACTGAACTTACACAGTCAAAATGAGGTGGAGGGTATGATAATTCTGACGTATATTTAATGGAGCACAGCTAACATCCTGTCAAGAGCATTCAAGTCAAAGACTCAGTTTACCAGCACATAATTTAGTACTGGAGTAGTTTACCTTCCCCTCAGGAAGCACAAATTAATGAAATTGTATTCTTTTTATATTTGTATGGCAAAAATGGGGTGAGTATTTTTCCCAGGGCTGCAATATGTCATACATCCTTATTTTCATCATTATAAACTACTTAAAGACCACATACCTTTACCTTGAGATATCTGTCATTATCATTTTGGGAAAATGTCCAAACACAGAACCAATCCATCAAATTTTTGAAACCTACAAAAAAGAGTCTTTGGAATGCCAAGAGGGAGATCTCTTTCCATTGCCAGAAAGCATAGTGTTGAATATTGCCAGCTGTAGGTCAGTATGGCCAATTAATGAGATTGACAATTTTCAGACCATCCAAAATGGTTTTAAAAAAGCCTCATTTCTGTAAACAGAGCTCAGTTCAGCCCAACCAGTTGTGAACCACTTGAAGTCAGCTACTTAGTGTTCTCATGTAGTAGAGAGGAAAATATTTATTTAATTCAATTACATTAGAAACATAGAAAATGACAAATCAGGGTCAATAATTTAAAGCTGACGGACCTCTGAGATCAACTAATATAACTCTTTCATTTTACAGATGAGGAAACTGAGGCTACAGGAGGTTAAGTGAGCACTAAAGTCACAAAAGTAGCAGTAACAGTTAGACTGACTCCAGATCCAGTGTGCTTCCTGATGCACACATTGACTTGTATTCTATGCTTTCTTAGCACCATTCCTAAATTGTCAAATTGTGTTTTTACCTGCCCAGATTCTATCCTTACGTTAACACCGCTAATACCTTATAATGAATGTTTTATACTTTCAAAGTACTGAACATATGTTACCTTGTTTGCTGATAATACTACAGAGATACAAAACCACAGTATTGTTTCTAAAAAAAAAAACTTTACATCAATCTGTTAAAGTAGGTAGTGCATGCAGATAGTAAAACTGAGACTTAAGTGAAGTTAAAATAATTTACTCACAGTCATATGTCTAACAAATGGTGAAGCCAGAACTGAAACCAAGATACATTCTGCCCAATAAAAACTATCCCTATATAATTTTTTGTATTTTCTTTCTACAGACATTATTCCTACTTTCCCTAGAATTCAATTCTGTTCTTACCACATTCAAATTTTTAGTCCACATTATAGATACTTTACGAAATCACTAACCTACCTTTGGATACCTATAGGTAAGTTCATCCAACATGAATTTTCAGCTATTTTTCTCATGCTATGCCTCTCATCATTTCTCCACATCCTCTAGCCCTCATTTTTATATACTGTAGATGAGAAAATGTTTTTCCTGCTCCATATGGACCCCATTATATCTCACATTGTTAAAACTAGAAAGTATCTTCAGAGATTTCTGAACACTCCTATAACTCTAACTACCCAGTCACCCACATACCTTCCCTTCATTCTAATTTTACATTGACTCTCAACAACCACAAACCAAGTGTTCGCAACCTACCTACAGATCAATATGGCAGACTCTGACCCAAATTCAGAGTCATTCTCAGATTCTTCAATATACTTTCATATCCCCATGCAAGGGGATTTTGAGGAAATTGTGGGAGACATTGTGCTGATTGCTTTAAGTCACAGACCACTGCAGAGCCTGCTAAATAAGATCCACAACCACACAAAAGAGCTTGGCCAAAACTTTCCAGCCAAGAAGAAAAAAGCGAAAGGATGTAAACCATCTATTGTTCAGACATCAAATGTTTAGCTCTCTCTCTCTGTCTCTCTCTCTCTTTTTCACTTTCTACCTTCTCTGTCTTTCTCTTCTCTATCCATGTATATGTGTGAATATATATGTATATATATATATATATCTATACAATATATACAAACACAGAGACAGAAAGATATAGATCCATATATGCAACACATGTACATATAAAACATATATATACATATGTGTATATATATATAAGTGCATGTGTGTGTATTGTGTATACATACAAAGTTGGAAAGATGCTGCAAATGAACAATGAATTGAGCCCAGAATCATGCAGAAAAAGGCCAAATTGTTTTTTTTTTAAATGACCCTAAAATTCTTCCTGAAACAAAGGTCCACCTTTTGAATATCAAGATTATTCCAGAACTGTTGAGCAGAAAGTCATGAAAAACTATCATCCTAGGAGAATTGAAATTGAAAATACCCCAAAGAGCAATGGTCAAGCTACCACATGTTAGAAACAAGGAAATACAAAACAAGAGCAGTAAGGGTCTCAATAAGCAGTCATATTCACAGAAAAGACCAAATGGTGATTTGAGTATGGGCTAACTCTGGCATGACCTGTGTGCTTCATTCATATTTTTACAATGGCAAGAGAAAGAAAAGAAAACCTCCAGCACAAATCCCTTTTGGGAAACATGGGAGATCATATGGGGAGGAAAAGGAGAGGTAGAAAGTGCTACTCATTGTTGGAGGGAGTACCCATATTGATAAGTTCACGGATCCATTTGAGTTTTTATTGTACTTTGTCAAACCACAGACTCCTTTCCATATTAGAATTCTCAACAGAAGGTAAGGACCAGCCCTTGAATGCTAATACTATCACTGAGGATATGACAGTTTGAAAAGGGAAATATTTTAGGCAATATTGCATAAAGGAATGATTCCAGAACAAATGATCAAGTGAACAGAATTTAAGAGTTTGAAGGGAACTCACCAGCAATCTATCCAACTCATCCATGAAAAGAATTTTAACTATAATAACTGATAAATGATTGTCTTCCTTTGGTTAAAGATCTCCAAAGAGAGAGAACACACCACTTCTGAAGGCAGTTCGTTCCCCTTGTGGGCAGTTCTAATGATCAGGAAATTTTGTGGTAGCTATTGTTGTGGTTGCTTTTTTCTGACAACAAACCTAAATTTCCCACTTTTCAATTTCCCCTGACTCTCTTGGTTCTTACAACTAGGACCAAATGATATTAGTGTAGTTCATCAGTCTGATAGTCCTTTAAAGCCTGGGACAGCTATTAGATTTGCCCTCCATTTTGTCTTACCCAGGCTAAAGATTCCTGTTTTGGTTTGTTTTTTTTTTCTATCAATCTTCACCAGACATACACTCAAGGCTTCATACCATCCTGATTGACCTCCATTGGACACTACAGCTTCTCAATGTTTTTCTAAAACTGTGGTGGCTAGAATTGACCACAAAATTCCCAATGACATCTGATTGGACCAAAATATGTTAGGAATACTCCCTCACTATTGCTGGAAGCTAAACTTCTTTAAATGGATCACAGGGTCACCTTAGCTTTTGATTGCCATAATCTACTGATGACTCAAATTGAGTCTACAGTCTGCTTAACCATCCAGATCTCTTTTCAAACAAACCACTATCTAGTGTCACACAGTTAGGAAGTGTCTGAAACTGGATTTGTACTCAGGTCTTCCTGACTCCAGGCCCAGAACTCTATTCCCTTGCACCACCAGCTGCTTAAAACAATAATAGTAGTCACTGCTATTATATAAAATTTACGCAGTACTCTGTGTGATACTATATTTGATAATATATCAAATCACTTAAGCAGAGTGGGCAACCCAGGTAGATCCAAACCAAATAACAAGGCAGATATAAGCGAAGTGCCAATTTAGTTTTGAAAAGGACTCAAATTCAAAGTACGTGCTATCAGAATTCCCTCCAACTGAAATACCATTCCATATCGTTAGAAATATGGTAGATGCTATATAGTGATTTACTTACTTATGTCAATGCATGATTTCCAAAATTGAAGTTATAATTCCAAATGATTCCTAACTTATATTCTCCAGAAACTTTCAAGGATGATTGGTTCCATTGGAAGGGTAGTTTCTTCTTTTCAATGAAGGATAAATGTCCTTTATCAAAGTATGTCTTCAGCGAGAGTTGAATCATGGTATAACAATGTTAGAGCTGAACGTCCTCTTTGGGGCCAATAGTATGGTATAATGGAAAGAGCATATTGAATGCAGGGTTAGGATGCCTGCTCTTGAGACCTAATTCTGCTAATTGTGATTTCTGCAGTCCCTTTTTACATATGGGAAGACCAGAAAAACTGAGTGACTGGCTCAAGATCACACAATGCTTTGATGGCCAAACAAGAAGGATTAAGTTATAGTTCACAAAACCTAGAGCCTCTGAGCCTCTCTAAGACCCATGGGTCTAACTGAGGCTACACTATACACTTTTTAGAAACTTCCAAATCTCTTATTTCTATTTTATTAAATGGACCTTCTCCTGAACAACAATTTCCATATTCCTGTCACATCAGATGTTGGAAACCGAATGAATGCATGTGAATAAGAGTTTACCCACTTCAGCTAAAACATATGACTTTCAGCTGACATAGGAAGCCTTGGCATGAACATGATTGTGAACCAGGCATGCCATACCCATTAAGAAGAGTGAATAATATTTGGCAGAGTTGTTTGTACCATGTCCAAGGACAATCTCTCTGAAATACTATTGTTGCTTTTGAGGAAGTAATGCTGGAATGAGGCTCAAGAGACCAGCCCTGGCAACCTAAAAGACCCTTTGCTGCTATGGCTTGAAGACCATAGTATCTAGTGTTCCAGATTGTCTCCTTTCCTTACTTTGCTACTCCTGCAATTCCATTCGCACTGTCCACGGGGGTTTGCATTAAGCCTTGCGCTTTCCCTGCTGTACAGTTCATATTACATGCCATGATAAAAAGGCACTATTGCTCCCTTTATTTATTTGTCTCCCCATAATGTCTCCTGACTACTCACAAGGACTGGAACAGACTAGGACCCAAGTCTCCTGAGTTAGGATTCAGTGTTGCAAGGATATAATAATTTTTACATGTCATTGCAATCTTTAAGTTATTTGGAGGGAGATCATACTTTCTAGAAAAGGAATAGTGTTTGTATGGAACAGCACTATCTTTTTTAGAAAATAAATCAAAAGAGTAAAATCTAAACTTCTAGGTTTTATGCTGAGAGTTGGTCCTTTTTGTGGATCAGAAAGGATTTTGAATCAAAAGAAAACATTCAGCTTACAGTACTATCAAAAACTGCAGATCTTCACCTTTCCTCAGTTGCAATCAAGCCCTCCCTTATAGCAAATTGAGCAAAGCAGAGTAAAAACAATTAATTCTACAAAGGACTCTAACTATATGTACTTTTGGATGGATGTTAGAAAATCATTCATACCTTAATCCAAAGCTTAGATGACAATTGCTAATGTTCTATTTGCCTGATCTCCAGGGTGATTCATGTTCTCAATTTAGTATACTAATTAAAGATCACAGAACTTGAGAGCCGGAAGAAAAAAACAGACTGGAGCTTTAAACTGATAGCTGAAAGGAGCATCCAATGAAGTGCACCCTGAATGCAGCTATTTGACTTCTGCCTGAAGACTTCTGATGGTCATGAAGCACGCTACCCTCCAAAGCATCCCAGTACTACTTTGGGATAGCTCTAACAAAGAGGGGGAGACAACAAATGTTTATTAAGCAATAGTTATGTGCCAGACAGTGAGTTAATATATAATAAATATATGCAATATATAATATATAATAAATGATATTATATCATTTGATCTTCACAACAACCCTATGAGGCAGAGACCATACCTCTCTATTTTGAAGCTGAGGAAACTGAGGCAGACAGAGATTAAGTGACTTGTCCAGAGTCATACAGTTAGGAACTATCTAAGGCCAAATTTAAACTCAGATCTTCCTGCCTTCGGGTCCAGGGCACTAACTGCTATATCACAACCTCCTCTTTTTAGTGAGATCAGTCCTAAATTGAAGTCTATACTTTCACACACCATTTCTTGTCTTCATCTCTAGGGTAAAACAGGTCAAATATAAACTTGCTTCCACATGACAGCCCTCAAAAGTTCTTGACAACAGCTTCCATATTATCCATAGTCTTCTCTGCTCCTTGCTAAACATCCCCAGTTCTTGTAACCAATGTCCATCCAACATGGGTCTTCATCAACCCAAGTATCTGCTTCTCTGTGCTTTGTAGTTTATTATCAATATCTTTTTTAACTTTGATTCCCAGAACTAAATACAATACTCAGAGCATGATCTGACCAAGGCAAAGGCAAACAGTATCATCTCCTTATTCTTGGAAGCTATGCTTGGCTCCCATTTCACACTGCTGACTTATACTGAGTTGGAAGTTTATCTTTTTCAGGTCAGCTACTGTCTAGCCATGCCTCTCCTACGTTGTAGCTGTAAAGCTGATTTTTTGGCATCTAGGTAGCATAGTGGATACAGTGCAGGACTAGGAGGTGGGGAGACTGGAGTTCAAAACCGACTATAACTGTTTTCTGACCCCGAGGAAATCAATAGCCTCTCTCCATCTATTTCTTCACTTTTAAAATGGG